>NW_028270168.1:44401272-45001272 GCF_037043375.1 Chiloscyllium plagiosum | reverse complement strand
ATCTGGTCGGCATGGACGGGTTGGACCGCAGGGTCTGTTTCCATGCTGTACATCTCTATGACTCTATGATTGCCATTTCTGCCCTGGGGAAAAGTCTCTGTCTATCTATGCTATCTCTGCTTCTTATTATCTTGGATACCTCTCTTCATTCTTCTTTCCAGTATGAAAAGCCTGAGCTCACTCAACCTCTCTTCATAAGATAAGCCCTTCAATCCAGGCAGCATCCTGGTAAATCTCCTTTGCACCCTCTCAAAAGCATCTACATCCTTCCTATATTGAGGTGACCAGAACTGGACACAATATTCCAAGTGCAGTCTAACCAGGGTTTTATAGAGCTGCAGCAAAACCTCATGGCTCTTAAACTCAATCCCCCTGTTAATGAAAGCCAAAACACTAAATGTCTTCTTAACAACCTGATCAACTTGGGTGGGGACATAATTCTAACCATCAGGGCTTAAATTGGAAATACATCCTATAAACAGCATGATATTCATTTGTTATATGCCATAGAAATATATGGGATCTATGTATGTGAACCCCAAGATCCCACTGTTCCTCCACACTGCTAAGAATCTTGTCTTTAACCCTGTATTCAGCATTCAAATTCGACCTTCCAAAATGAATCATTTCGCATTTTTCCAGGTTGAACCCCATCTGCCACCTCTCAGCCCAGCTCTGCATCCTGTCAGTGTCTTGTTCGAGAGGGGACGTGTGGTGTTCATCAACGCTCTCGATGCCTTTAGAGAGGGAGGTGGGTAGCATGGAGGATATTTATCCAAATGTCTTTTAAACAATGTAACTGTACCCACATCCACCATTTCCTCTGGAAGTTCATTCACATATGAACTGCTGTCTGCGTTAAAAAAAACCCTCATGTCTGTTTTAAAGTTTTGTCCTCTCACCTTAAAAATATGCCCGTCTTGAAATCTTCCACCCTAGAGAAAAGACACCTGTCATTCGCCTTCTTTATATTAAAAGTTGCCAATTGAACTCTGGGTCTGCTTATTTTTATTCATGAAGACACCATTGTGAATACAGTTTATTATTTTATATATGTCTTATAAGATATATATATACTCTTTTCCTTCCACCATCAGGAAAACATCCGTGTGGCCAATTGAATCTTTACAAAGCCTGTTTCGGCAATGCTAACACCAAATAGTGAGGGGGAGGGAGTAGGGAGAGAGGGAAGACATTAAATTAAAATGGATTTGGAGGTTGGAAATAAAGGGTTGTATCCTCCACGGTGCCCACCTCCCTCTCTAAAGGCATCAAGAGCTTTGATGGACACTGTGCGTTCCCTCTCCCATGACACCCAGACAGAATTTGGATTCAGAAATATGTTGACATGAAACAAAGACTGTGGCAGGAATGAAAGAAAGGAATGCCACTAGTTCCTGCTTAATAACGGTCTCAGACGATGAGTTGCAGCTGGTCAGGGCATTGCCAAGGGAACTCATACTCAATGAGCCACAAGGAGATTAATTAGTGATATGGGGTTGAAAGGGTTATCATGGATGACTAGCCCACTGTCACCTGCCCACACTCCCTGAGCTGTCCCTTCTGTAACATCATGGACATTAGCTATCCAGCCAGCCCTTACGCCTATTAAAAACCTTAACTAATGAGCAGTTCAGAGTCAGTTTTTGCCTCCATCACAACAGTATGTGCAGTTCGAAGAGGTAGAATGAAGAACAATCTCGGGTGAAAAAATGGAAAGGAAGTGGGAGGGCTCCTCTGATCTGTGAATACCCCCCTTCCTGCCCTTCAAAACCCCCCTCCTCTCTGGGCATATAATCTGACCTCAACATGCATTGTCGGTGACCCTGACCTTCTAACCACTTGCCATTTTAATACACCATCTTGCTCTGATGCTAATGTTTTGTTGTAGGCCAGCTGCAGAGTTTAAGCAAAAACCTACCACAAGCTGCACAAACACAACCTCATTTTCAACTCGGGCACTTCAGGGCTCAACACTGAATTCAACATGAACTCTGGCCTTCATTTTGATTCCACCTCTTCTCTCCAGAGCCCTCCCCTGTCTTGTTTGCATGAGTTTGCCCTCAGCAGAGCTTTCTATTATTTGCTATCACCACCTACCAGTAACACCACTGACATCTGTTAGTTCTCCATGTGCAAATTGCTCTAGGTGCCTTCATCATCTCTCTCTCTTTCTCTGTCAGGTTCTGCCAGACCTGCTGAGTTTCTCCAGCACTCTCTGTTTTGTCTTCCAGATCTCGAGCGTCCTCTGACTTAGTCTTCCCAAGAGGAAATGTTGTATTTGCAGGCAATTTTCGAACTATCCCTTGTATCTGAGCTCAGGTATCCAACAGTATTCATATCAGAAAGATTAATCCTGAATTGTTTTGTACTACTGTCTGTGAGATAACTTTTTTTTTCCTTTCCGTTTGTCCAAATTAATATCAACAGTTCATAATTGTGATGGTGTTTGATTTTTGCCTAGCTACCTTCCACACTGGGTCTAGCTGATATGACAGCCCTTGCAGGATCCTTTGAAAGGATAAGGAATGGCTTTTTCTTTAATTCGTTGCTTAATTCATATGGAAAAGCATATTCCAGACTCAACTCCCAACAGAAGGTTGGGTTTACTCATCTCAGCTTGAGTAATCCAGTTACAGTGTCACAGCAAACAGGAACAGGAGTAGGCTATTCGCCTCTTCTCAAGCCTTCCCCGTTAGCTAGGTTAAAATTAGCCAAAGTTTCTGCTCCTGATCATTATCTCATGATCTGTCACTCAATGTTGAATGAATGCAGGGTTTGTGCTGGCTGGTGATGCCTTCTGTGGTCAAATATCCTGCCAGTATTCATGAGCTCTATTTATGTTATATAACTACTCCTCCCCCCACTCCACAGTAGCTTAGCAATAGGTGTGGGAGCATATCGAAGGGCCTGTGCCCGAAACGTCGAATCTCCTGTTCCCTGGATGCTGCCTGACCTGCTGTGCTGTTCCAGCAATAAAGTTTCAACTTTGATCTCCAGCATCTGCAGACCTCACTTTCTCCTCCATATCCACAATCCCACCAGCTTCTGTACAGCGGTTGAACCCTGAGAAGAGAGTTAATTGCTTGAAGGTAAGATACCCACCTTGTCTTGCGACAAAGACCTACCCGAAGGAGCTGCAGGCCATTGGGATGGCTGGCTGACAGCTCTTTAGGCCCACCAGTGCCATTCAGGAGCAGTGGCCACTGCTGGGATTGCAGGCAGTCCCACTGCATTGAAGAGATCAGTAAGACAGGGGTTGGAGGTCTCCATGAAGGGGTGAGAGGCTTGGCCCAAGGGACCAGGGTTAGGAGTAAAAAGGAAATGACCTGGGTTGGAGGGGGGGGGGGGGGGGGAGGTGGGGTGGGATTGGGGGTTGCAGGGAGTTGTCAGTGCTGCTGATGTGCCCATCCTCCAGTCATTTATCAAACTCACTCTGAATGTTGTCATAGAGTCTGTTTCCATCAGCCTTTCAGGCAATAGAGCCTGGATCACAGAAGCTAGCTGTATGAACAAAACAATTCTCATGTTGTGTCTGTTTCTTTTGCCAATCACCTTAAATTTTGTCATCCGGATACTGACCCTTCAGTTACTGGAAACTGTTTCTTCTTATTCAATCAAAATTAATCATAAACACCTCAATCAATCATTTCTTTACCATCACTACTTTAACAAAAACAATGCCAGCTTTGTCAGTCTCTCCATGTAACTTAAGTTCCTCATGCCTGGAACATTCTAGTTAATTACTTCTGCACTCTCTCTATGGTCTGGACATCCTTTCAAATCCATGGGGCGCAGAATTGAATATAATGTAAAAGCAAATTACTGCGGATGCTGGAATCTGAAACCGAAAAAGAGAAAATGCTGGAAAATCTCAGCAAGTCTTGCAGCATCTGTAAGGAGAGAAAAGAGCTGACAGTTCAAGTCTAACTGACCCTTTATCAAAACTAAAAAAAAAGGGACAAATAGGAGGTATTTATACTCGGCTGAGAGAAGGTGAGTCATGACTCCAGAAGCAAAGGTATCAATAAAGAGATGATAGTGACAGTGCATAGAGAGATTATAGGGAGATTAGGAGCTGGGAATGACCAAGGCTGAAGCCAGTGCTATGTGACAAAATATGTGGGGGATGGGGGGATGGGTGAAGCAGAGGCAAAATGGAAAACAGGGGAGAAGGGTAGCAAAGGGGGAAGAGGAGGGGAAAAAGGTGATGAAGTGTGGAGAGAAAGAGACACAATCAAGAAATAAGAGGTACAGAACAGTGAAAGAAATATATAAAAATAAGATAAATAAAATAAAATTATGGAGCAGAATGCAAACAGAGGGGTCGAGCTGGGATAATCATCTGAAGTTGTTGAATTCAATGTTGAGACCGGCAGGCTGTAACGTGCCCAGTCGGAAGATGAGATGCTGTTCCTCCAGTTTGCGTTGAGCTTCACTGGAACATTGCAGCAGGCCAAGGCCAGACATGTGGGTATGGGAGCAGGAGTGTGTGTTGAAGTGGCAAGTCATGGGAAGGTCTCAACATTGAATTCAACAACTTCAGATGATTATACCTCTTATTTCTTGATTGTCTCTCTTTCTCTCGCTCCCCACTCTCTCATCACCTTTTTCCTCTCCTCTTCCCCCTTTGGTACCCTTCTCCCCTGTTTTCCATTTTGCCTCTGCTTCACCCATCCCCCCCATTCCCCACATATCTTGTCACATAGCACCGGCTTCAGCCTTGGTCATTCACAGCTCCTAATCTCCCTATAATCTCTCTATGCACTGTCATTATCACCTCTTTATTGCTACCTTTGCTTCTGGAGCCATGACTCACCTTCTCTCAGCCTGGTATAAATACCTCCATATTTCTCCCTTTTTTAGCTTTGACAAAGGGTCAGTAAGACTCGAAACGTCAGCCATTGAATATAATATGCCATTTTAGGTCTAATCAGTGGCTTTCTAAATGTTAAGCCTAACATTTTTATATTGTATCTGATATACTGACAAAGAGATACAACACAACAACATACTTGAACTCTGATTTCGTCCTTTCTTCGTTTATGACATTTCCAACCTTTTGTGTCAACTGCAAACTTTGAATGGATCCCTGCTCATACACAATCCTGGTATGTACTACGTGTCGGGGGAAAGTGAGGACTGCAGATGCTGGAGAGTCAGAGTTGATACAGCAGAGCACTGGAAAAGCACAGCAAGTCAGGCAGCATCCAAGGAGCAAGAGGGATGATATTTCAGGCAGGAGCCTTCTAGGTACAACATTAGGCTGCACTGTTCAAATATAAAAATCATACAACACCAGGTTATAGTCCAACAGGTTTATTTGGAAGCACTAGCTTTTAGAGCACTGCTCCTTCATCAGTTGCCTGAAAGCTAGTGCTTCCAAATAAACCTGTTGGACTATAATCTGGTCTAGTATGATTTTTAACTTTGTCCACCCCAGTCCAACAAGCAGCCTCCACATTGTGTCAAATATATCATGGTAGATTTTCACCTCCTCTCAAATTTCTGACCTAATCTCCACATCCTGGATAACCTGGAATATTGATTAGATTAGATTACTTACAGTGCGGAAACAGGCCCTTCGGCCCAACAAGTCCACACCGACCCGTTGAAGCGCGACCCACCCAGACCCATTCCCCTACATTTACCCCTGCCCCTAACACTACAGGAATTTAGCATGGCCAATTCACCTGACCTGCACATTTTTGGAGTGTGGGAGGAAACTGAAGCACCCGGAGGAAACCCACGCAGACACGGGGAGAATGTGCAAACTCCACACAGTCAGTCGCCTGAGGCGGGAATTGAACCTGTGACTCTGGAGCTGTGAGGCAACAGTGCTAACCACTGTACCACCGTGCCACCCACAAACGCAGTTTTGCTCCCTATACTTAAGGAAAGTATATCCCTAGGTTGTTCCATAATGAGACACTATAATAAGAATGAGAGGGAATCACATTGAAACATTCAGGATTCTGAAGGGACTTGACAGGTAGATGTTGAGAGATTGTTGCCCTTGGGCACAGGGAGTTTAAAACATGGGAAAATTTTTCAAGATTCAGGGGACATTTATTTCGGATTGAGTTGGGGAGAAATTTCTTCGCAAGAAGTGTCATGAATCTTAGAATTCTCTACCCCATAGGGATATGGATGTTCCATTCTTGAATAAACAGGTTCAACTAATTCTTGTTCTCTCAAGGATTGAAACAAAATTATAGGAGGCTGACAGGAAAGTGGATTTGAGGTATAAAATCAGCCATGGTCATATTGAATAGCAAAACAGACTCAAGCGGCCATATGCTTTACTCTTATGTTGTTATATATCCATCTAATAAATTTCAATTGACCCCAGTCTCGAAAGCTTCAAATACCTTACTATCACAGTCTTTCAGAGAAAACAATGCTTGATTTATACTAAAGGAAGGCATGTGACTAAGTCCAGACTTCAAATCGGCTGACAATGAATGCAAACAGCATCAAGGCTTCCAATAAGCTCTATGGTAAGACAGAGATGAGATTTTGACAGAATATTCTGGGCTGAGTTGAGCTGTGGATGAGAGAGGATAGAAGGCAATGCTATGAAGGGATAGTTCTCCCTATAGCACTCATATCTACTTAATCCATCACCAATATGTGTTGAGCTGACACCACAGTGTCTGAGTATTTTACAGATTGAAAACATGTATGAGAGCAGCAAGCTATTTTGTGAACACCTGCACTGTCATAAAATAATTCAACAAGAGTATTACAGTGGCTTTGTCACTTCATAATTACAGATTTGCAAGAACATAGTTATTAGGATATTGTAAGATTATTCTGCACACAGGAAAGATTATATTCATTTTCTGACAACAAAGTTGAATAACACCAACAGCGATAACAAAAAAAAACAAGTGTTTTGTTGTCTTTATGTGTTTTATTTATATGCAGAATTCTTGTAGGATAGCAGATTCTCCAGCCAGTTCACAAGGGTTAGGGTTAGGGGAGTTAGAAGGACTTGCAAGGGTGGAATGGTGGCTCAGTGGTTAGCACTGCTGCCTCACAGCACCAGGGTCCTGGGTTTGATTCCTGCCAGTCTGTGTGGAGTTTGCACATTCTCCCTGTGTCTGCGTGGGTTTCCTCCCACAGTCCAAAGATGTGCAGATCGGGTGAATTGACCATACTAAATTGCCCACTGTGTTAGTCAGGGGTAAATATAGGGTAGGGGAGTGGAATTTTCTTTGGAGGGGCGGTGTGGACTTGTTGGGCCAAAGGGCCTGTTTCCACACTGTAGAGAATCTAATCTAAGAAAAAGTGTACATGCACAGATCGCTGAAAGTGACAGGACAGGTAGGTGGGGCAGTAAGCAAAGTATCCTCAATTAACAGGGGCAATTAATGAGCACAAGTGCAAGGAGATGGTGTTAAGCCTATATAGGACACTTAGTAGGTCTCAGCTGGAAAGTCGTGTACAGTTCTGCGCACTACATTTTAGTAAGGAGGTGAAAGCTTGAGAGAATGCAGAAGCAGTTCACAAGAATGGTTCCAAGGATGAGGAACTTCAGCTACAGGGATAGATTGAAGTTGGGACTGTTCTCCTTAAAGAGAAAGTGGCTGAGAATGGACAGACATTTTCCAAATCAGGGGTGGGATAGATAGAATAGATAGGGAGAAGCTGTTCCCACCTGTAGAAAGGGTCAAGAGTAAGAGGACATCACTTTAGAGTGACCTGCAAAAGAAGCAAGCGTGAAGTAAGGAAAAGCTTTTTCACTCAGTGTGTAGTTGGGTATGGAATCCTCTGCTTGGAAATGTGCTGGAAGCAAGTTCAACTGAGGCATTCAAGAGGGGCATTGGATAATAATTTGGTTAGAGAGGGTATGGGGAAAAGGCAGGAGATTAGCACAAGGTAGTTTTGCTCATTTGACAAGCAAGTACAGATGTAATTGGCCAAATGGCCTCATTCTGTACCATAAAAGTTCAGTGACTCTGCATTCCATAAACGACAGTCTCTCTCAAACACTCATGTCTATGTAATCCTTCATCTGTATGTGATCAGCTCACACCTTACAGTCTAGATACTTAGAGACTGCAACCATATAGAATAACAGCAAGCTATTGTACTGTTGTAGAATAATTCAAAAATAGTATTACAGTGGCTTTGACACTTATTAATGCAGATTTACAAGAGCATAATTAATATCAGATCACAAGGTATTTTGCATGAAGGATATATTACATCCATTTTCTAACATCAAAGTTAAACAACTCCAACAACAATGGTTAATAAATCAACAATGTTCCTGTAATTTAAATGTAGAACTCTCATTATGTAGTAAGTATTCTCATTAATAGATTTCCAATTCACTGCTTCAGGTAGCATCATTGCTAATCATTGAGTGCAACGTAATTAATATTGAGATTGGCAGAAATTGATACCTTCATGGCTCATGGAATTGATATTTCCCTCTTTTTCTCAGAAATAGATTGCACATTACATAGATCAGCAGCAGACCATTGGTGGTGGAAAGGTATGTTCACATCTCCTCAATCCTTCGGAGGAGATGTTTGTAATTGACACAGACAATGCCGAGATCATTCACATTGCCGGTGTGTTCCTGGCTTCTTCAACTCCTCACATCACACTTTATTCTCAGCCTAGCATTAAATCCAAGCTGTGGGTGGTGTATGACTATTGATCTGTTTCTTTCCATCTGACTCATTTCACTCATCCCGTCCTTCCACTTCTTGCATTAAGCTTTCAGATCCCCATGCGCTGATAACTAGAAAGCTAGTGCAGTGTCACCAGGAAGGGTGTCAACATTCTAATCACACCATTTATACTTATCTGTCGATGTTCTTAACCACTTGGAACTCTCTTGTCATTATCTCTCCGTCCGTATTCTGTGCCTGAGTGCCCCCCACCACTTCATCTAATGAAGGAGCAGGGCTATGAAAGCTTGTGATTTTAAATATATCTGTTGGACTATAACCTGGTGTCATGTAATTTTTGACCATGATGGGTGTAACCAACAGGAAAAGACTGATCCACTTACACCTACACTTAATTCAACTGTGGGCGGCATGGTGGCACAGTGGTTAGCACTGCTGCCTCACAGCGTCTGAGACCCGGGTTCAATTCCCGACTCAGGCGACTGACTGTGTGGAGTTTGCACGTTCTCCCCGTGTCTGCGTGGGTTTCCTCCGGGTGCTCCGGTTTCCTCCCACAGTCCAAAAAAGATGTGCAGGGTCAGGTGAATTGGCCATGCTAAATTGCCCGTAGTGTTAGGTAAGGGGTAAATGTAGGGGTATGGGTGGGTTTCGCTTCGGCGGGTCGGTGTGGACTTGTTGGGCCGAAGGGCCTGTTTCCACACTGTAATGTAATCTAATCTAAACTCCAGCAGCCACAACCACAGATAGGGACACTGCACATATTTTAGAGGGTGGTTTTAGGGTGGTATCAGTTGGGGTAGAGATTGGAAATACAGGATGGGTAGAGATTGGGAATGCAGGATGGGTAGAGATTGGGAATGCAGGATGAGTAGAGATTGGGAGTACAGCGTGGGGAGAGATTGGGAATACAGTCTGGTGAGAGATTGGGAATATTGCATGGATAGAGGTTGGGAATACAGAATGCGTAGAAATTGGGAAGAAAGTATGGGGAAAGATTGGGAATAGAGCACGGGGAGAGACTGGGAATATAGTATGGGTAGAGATTGGGAGTGCAGCCTGGCCATGTATATATGTGTCAAATCACTAGAAGATTAAGTCACCTGTGAGATCTGCTGCAGAGAACTCAGGTGATCGGGTGTATAGAGGATATGGTTGATGATCTTACATACAAAACTGCTCTGCTAGGCCCACTCACAAAGTCCCCGTCATTGTCAAGCAGCAGAGAGGAGTCCTGCTGAAACATGGTGCAGCAACTGACCAGCATGGATTTGGTGACCCTCTCCATGACAGCACTCAGAGACATCATCTCAGCTCCTGTTACAGCACAAGCATATGGAAGTAAAAATTAGGAGCAGACGTACACCACCTGGTCCTTCAAGCCTACTTACCATCCAATAAGATCATGGCTGTTCTGTTTTTGTGTTCCGAATTCCAAGTTCTCCTCTACCTCTAAAAACCTTTGGTATCCTTGCCTCCAAGAACCTCTGCCTTAAAAATATTCAATGGCTCTGCTTCCGTTTTCTTTCGGGTTAGAGGAGTTTAAAGTTGCACAGCCCTATCATAGAAAAACAATTCCCCTAATCTCTGTCCTAAAAGGCGAAATTTAGTTTTAAAATAGCCCCCTCTACATTTGGACTCATCCGCAAGAGGAAACATCTATTCCATATCTACCTTGTCAACACCCGTTCAGGATCTGATAAGTGAAAATGAACCCAACTTAACCAGTCAGCTCATAACAGCTCATAACCTCCTATAGACTGCCTGTAACATATTTACATCTTTTCTCAAACAAGCAGAAACCAGCCAACATCTGAATGCTGTTCCGCAAGTTCAGAGTGAGGGAATGAGAGCTAAACTTGCTCGATACATGCCCAGCTAAATTGCTAAGGCTATTATTGCTGTTGATGCCAACGTTTACCTCATGGCTGTCTGAGATCCAACAGATCACAGAGATTGCTGAGACTCTGGTCCTGGACACAGACAGTGACTCCGTCCAATATGAACCTGTTATCTTCTACCAGGAGAACAAGATTATTTATGATCCCACCAATGTCACTATGCCAATGTGTTGTTGATGCCAAACCGCCGGCCAACCTAGACTGTTCACAGCCACCTTGTAGTCGTCTGGTATAAAATGGAGACCTCAAGGCTCAGAGCTCTCTACAAGACTGTCTGCTGTCTCTGGCAGTGAGAGTCAGCACCCTCAGTGCAGCCCCTGGGTGACACTGCGCTGAAGTATTGAGCGAGGCAAATACAACCACAAAACAGGCACTAATGGGTCATGTTGGTCTGAATAAATACATTTTGTATATTTTATTACAAGTGATGTTGGACATAATTGTTATGGAATTGTTTTACTTTTTTTATATCATGGGTTTTGACTGATAGGGTGATGTGAATAGCAAGTAGCAGAGGGATGCAGAGTTGGGGAATGATGGAGCCAGGGTGATTTAGGGACATTTTCAGGGGAGCTGCAATCTGAAAAACAGAACAGCACTTGGTCCTACATGTAACAGAGAACATCTAATAGTTTACACTGTTTCTGCCATAGAGTCATAGAAATGTGCAGCACTGAAACAAATCCTTTGGTCAAACTCGTCTGCATTGACCAGACATCCTAATCTGATTTAGTCCCATTTGCTAACGTTTGGCCCATATCCCTCTAAACCCTTCCGATTTATATACCTATCTAGATGCCTTCTAAATGTTGCAATTGTACCAGCTTCCACCACTTTCTCTGGCAGTTCCTTCCATACATGCACCACATTCTGTGTGAAAAACGTTTACCGCTCAGGTCCTTTTAAAATATTTCCCCTCTCACCTTAAACCTACGGCCTTCAGTTTCAGACATCCCCACCTTGGGAAAAATTCCCTGTCTACCTTCAACTCAACTTTCAGGGAATTATGCATCTGCACCCCTAGGGCTCTTTTTTCGGCCCCAGGGCCCTACATTAACTAGATAAGCCCTGCCCTGGTTTGCCTTAACAAACTGCAACACCTGACATTTATCTAAATTCAACTCCTATCTTCCAGTCCTCCAGCTCATTGGCCCATCCAATCAAGGTCCATTGTACTCTGAGATAATCTTTTTTACTATCAATTACACCTCCTATTTTGGTGTCTTCTGCAAACTTACTAACCACACCTCTAACATCCACGCCCAAATCATTTATATAAATGACAAAAAGCAGTGGACCTAGTACCGGTCCTTGCGGCACATCACTGGTCACATGCCTCCAGTCCGAAAAACAACCCTCTATCTCTCATCTTCAAGCCAATTTTGTATCCAATTGGTGAGCTTCCTCGGATCCTGTATGATCTAATCTTGCTAACCATGTCTGCCATGCAGAACCTTGTTGAATGTCTTATTGAATCAATATCGACAACATCCACTGCTCTGCCTTCATCAATCTTTTTTGTCTCCTTTTCAAAAAACTCCATCAAGTTAGTGAGAGATGATTTCCTATGCACAAAGCTGTGTTGACTATCCCTAACCACTCCTTGTCTTTCTAAATGCATGTAAACTCTGTTCCTCAGAATCCCCTCTAGCAGTTTACCCACCACTGACATAAGACTTACTGGTCTATAGTTCCCTGGCTTTTCCTTACAGCCTTTTTAAAATGATGGCATCACGTTTGTTAACTTCCAGTCTTTGGGTGTCACGGTCATCCAAGCTCTTGGCACTATGACAGTCCCATTCTATGTTTGGAAAATAAATCCCCTACCATTCCAACTCTATTATTCATACAGATATCAGCAATCTCCTTACATATTTGCTTCTCTATTTTCTGACTATTGAGGGACCTGTAATTCAATCCCAACCAGGTAATCTTCCTTTTCTTACTTCTCTGTTCCAATCATATAATTTCACTGGGCGATCTCCCAGGAATATCCTCTTTAAATACAGCTGCAATAACATCCCGAACCAAAATGCCACTCCTCCTCCTCTCTTGTCTTCTTTTCTATCCTTACTATAGCATCTTTATTTAGAACATAAAGCCACCAGTCCTGTCCATTCATGAGCCATGTTTCTGTAATAGCTATGATATCCCATTCCCATGTTCACAACTCTAAGTCCATCTGCCTTAGCTGTCAGGCCTTTTGCATTTAAGTAAATGCAGTTTAATTTATTAATCTTACTTCATTCTCTGCCTAGCTCTTGTCTACTTTGACTATTAGACTTGCTCCCCTTAACTTCAGCCTTTTCTCCTTTCTCACTATTGCTTTTGTTCCCACTTCCATCTGCCCCTTACTATTTGAAAGCCTCCCAATTAGCACTAGCAAATCTCCCCAGAATGATATTGATCCCCTTCAAATTCAGACACAATCCATCCCTCTCATACATGTCATTTCTACTCCTGAAGAGATTCCAATGATCCAAAAATGTAAATCCTTGCCCCATGCACCAGCTCCTCAGCCATGCATTCATCTGTTCTATCCTCCTATTCTTACTCCTACTAGTACATGGCAACAGGAGTACGCCAGGTATTACTACCCTTGAGGACTTACTTTTTAACTTCCTGTCTATTTTCTTATATTCTATCTGCAGAACCTCATTTCTTTCCCTATCTCTGTCATTAGTACCAAAGTATACAACAACCTCCTGCTACTCTCTCTTCCTTTTCAGAATATTATGCACTCTCTTTGAGACATCTTTGACCATGGCACCAGGGAGGCAACACACCATCCTGATGTCTCATTGATGGCTGCAGAAAAGTCTGTCCCTGTGCCAGACTACAGAGTCCCCTATTACAATCGATTGCTTGGAACTTGACATACCCCTCATTACATATCATTCATGATATCAGATACCTGGCTGTCAGTGCTACATTCCCCTGAGAGTCCACCACCCCTCCAACTACAGTATCCAAAATGGCATACCTGTTTGAGATGGGGTTAGCCACAGGAGACTCTTGCATTACCTGCCTACCACTCCTGCCATTCCTAGCAGTCAACCATCTACCTGGCTATATCTACAATTGTCTCCACCTTCCTGAAACTGCCATCCATCCTACCCCCTTGCTCTTGCAAACACCTCATTATCTGTAACTGCTGCTCCAACTGATCCATGCAATTCAAAAGAATTCGCAACCAAACACACTTCCTGTAGACATCGTCTCCAGGAACATTCAAATTCTCCCTGATCTCCCACATCTGACCAAAAAAGCACATCAGCCTACCATAAGCCATTTCTGCTCCTTTAACAAACTGCAGACCCAAAACTTACCTAAAAGCAAATACAACACACTTTGTTCAAAAGGGCAGGGGGAGCACAGACTTACTGCTCAAAAACATTGCCCTGAGCTAGCTTCATACCAATCCTTATTATTAAAAGTCAATCAAGAGACAGATCACGGTATAAACATAAGAAAACAAAAGCCCTCACCTTACTCATCATTAAGATTTACAAAAATAAGATTTAGAACTTTTATAAGTCTCAAAATCAAACACTTAGCTGATTAGGCTCAAATACCAAAGGTCATCCATTACTGTAATTCCTAGCAGTGATTTTTTTCTGAACCATTGATAACTTGACAGCTTCGCCTGGATAGTAGACCTCCCATGTTAGCTATGAAACTACACTGCTTGTTTGTTATTTCAGAAAAAGCCAATCTCCAGAACCCTCACATAATATTTCAGGCTGACAGCTGTGAAACTACACATCTTAGCTGCTTCAGAAAAAGCCAATCTCCACGCCTTCCTCAGTCCCTGACTTTGCCACGTGGTCTCTCTCTCTCTCCCCAAACTCTCTCTCCTTTCTCCCTTTTAAAGTATCTTTGTTCATGGTCTTCTTTTAAAAGTTCCAATTGATGGGCACTCTTGTGGTGCAGTGGATGTGTTCCTGCCCCTGGACCAGGAGGTTCAGGTTCATAGTCCCACCTATTCCTGAGGTGTGTAATACAACCTCTGAACAGGTTGATTGGAAAAATAGGTTAAGTAAAAAAATCAACAGAGGAGTTGCTGGGCCCTGTTGTGATGCAGTGACAGAGTCCCTACCCATGGACTTGGAGGGCTATGGTTCAAGTCCCACCAGCTCCAGGGATATATAATACCATCTTGGAACAAGTTGTTTAGAAAATTAGGTTAAAGGAAAATGAACAGAAGTTGCCAATGCATGGTCTGCTGGGCATTACAGCTAGTTTCATTTATTGGGTGGCTAAGGTTTTGAAGGGTACAGTAAGAGATCTTTTGGTGGAACAAAAAAAGCCATTTGGCTGTGAGCGATAACACTTCCAGATATATAAATAAAAATAGGAATTGCCAAATTGGGCCCCAGATTTGATTTCAATGTTAGCTGATGTGTTCTGCCTGCTTCTGACCCACATACAACACATCTACACAACCATTATCCCGACCATGCCATTCCATGAGCACCTTACCAAACAGCCCAGACGTCAATCCATTGCCATTTTAAGCTCCTCTCATCTCCAGTGGTATTAAAAGCAGTGACAGTACAGAGCCCAGTTTTGCATCTTCACTCTTCTTAAGTAGGATGCCTGGAATGAATGAAGATAATGTTAATGACGTTCTAACAAACTGTTCTAGCAAATATCTTGATGTATTTCAATAATCCTCTTAAAAACTCCTGCAGTAAATGAACAGAAAATGGTGAATATCCCTTTGGAGATAGACAGTGGTGCCTTCCTCACTATTTTCAGGCAGCTGACTGCAATTGTAAGAGGGCTTTAGTAATAATGTGAGCCTCCAAAACTGGCTTTGAGATGACGGCGACTGCAGGGTAGCGGGTGTTCAGGTTCTGTGCCCATACACTCCTGCTCATCTGGCCAGTCACCATCTTCTTTTTTGTTTTGTTTCTCATTTCTCTTTTGCATCAAAGTTTACCTTTTCTTCTTTTCTGCAGCTGCGATGGAGGAAGGTGGTTGTGAGTGCTGGTTGTGCTGGAGCAGTGTGGTGGATCTGAATGTCTGCTCCTCATGGCCATGGTGGCTATGTCTTCATCATCAATGGGTCTGGGTCCTTTCCTCCTGGCAGTGGAAGCGGTGGTTTCAGTGGTGGCTATAGTGATGGTGGTTCCACTTTGTTCTCGTGACTATGGCGGCAACGTGGCAGCTTCAGGTAGTGACAGAAGTGGTGATGGCTTCAGAGTCAGTGACTTGGTGTGTCCGGTCTGTCCCTCCTTGCCATAGCGGTGTGGCAGTGGCTTCGGTGCAGGTTTTGGCCGTGATAGCGTGATGTGTCTAGTCCTGAAATCCTTGCTTTGGTGGCTTAAGTGGCGTCCCAAAGCCACTCCAGAAACCCAGGGAACAATAGATGAACTTTGCCCAACTTTATCTCAATTAATTCTTTTTATAATTTCTGTAATTAAAATGGTGCTGAATTGTGGCAACTTATACACTTCTTACTGTATTTTCATAAATGGAAGTGACAATAAATTGCTATGCTATTCTATTCTATTCTATTCTATAATGAGGGTTAGCACACATGGTCAGTGACAATAAATCCCTAAAGAGTTGTTAGCTGGACTGAGAATTGGTTAACAGACAGGAAATAGACAGTGGGAATAAATGCATTTTTTTTTCTGGACGTTAATTGATACAACAGGGGATCAGTGCTTATGCCCCATCAATTCACGACTTACCAAAATGACCAGGATGAGGGAACTAAGTGCAATGTTTCCTAGTTCGCTGCTGCTGCAAAATTGACAAGAAGGAGGCAAGGAGGCTTCATGTGATTTGGACAAGTTGAGTGAGTGAACCAACACATGCAGATGCAGGACAATATTCCTAAATGTGAAGTTATACACTTTAATGTGAAAAACAGAAAGAAATAGAATGGTTTAAATGGTGATATATTGTGAAGTATGGTTGTGCAAAGAGATCTGAGTGTCCTTATATACCAGCCAATTAGACAGGAAAGGAGAGCAAATTATCTATTGGCCTTCATTGCAAGAAGATTTGAGTTCAGAAGTTGGCATGACACACTGCAGTTATACTGGGCCTTGATAAGACCACACCTGGAGTATTATCTGCACTCTTGGTCTCCTTACCTAAGAAAGGATATACTTACTATAGAGGGAGTGCAGCTGTGGCTCACTAGGGTGATACTGGGGATGGCAGGACTGTTGTAGGACACAAGGTTGGTTCAACTGGGCCTGCATTCATTAGCGTTTAGAAGGGTGGTAGGAGATCTGATTGAAGTGTTTAAAATTCTGACAGGGCTAGACAGACTAGATGCAGGAATGATGTTTCTGTGGTTAGGCAATATAGAACAAGGCACCCTGGTCTCAGGATACGAAGTCAACTATTTAGGTGAGATGAGGTAAAATATCTTCACAAAAAAAAACAAGTGAAATTCTCAATCACACAGAAGAAAGAAGAAATATGAGATTGATACAGACAATTTGCCATGATCATCTTGAACGGCAGAACAGGTTTGAAGGGACGAATGGCCTACTCCTGCTTCTGAGTTTCATTACCAGCATGGAATCTGATGCCAAATGCAGGTGAAAGCTTGAAAGATCATTAATGCTTGAACACACTGACAAAAGAGCATTGCCAGAATGTTAACAAATTGTGATCAGATGATAAGAACATAAGAGCATAAAATATAAGTGTTACAAATCAGAATACCCTGCAATCCTCATCCAGCATTCAACAAGACTGAGTCTAGATTCCCTCATCCCCCATCACTCCTTATCCAGCCTCCACAAACCCCAATTTCCCAATCATCATGTGCCCATAGTTCCCAAAACGCTATCAATCTTAGTCTTTCAAAAACGTATAAACTGAACACCAGGTAGAAAATTTCAAAGATTTATAACTCTTGTTGTATACTAATTTCTCCTCATGTCAGTCCTAACTGGTCATTTCTTTTATCCTAAGATTGTGATGATTATTCAAGATTTGAAGTGCAAAATCCACTGTGTCAAGCCCAGTAAGAATATTCTATGTTTCAATGAGGTTGTTCATTATTCTAAAGGTTGGGGAATATAGATCCACACCTCTTCTCAATGTCGTGAATCTGGTTAAATTCATTAAACCATCCCTGTTGTTAGTCTATCTTTCCTCAAGTAAGGGGACCAAAAATGTACAGTTTCATTTTCCAGGTGAGGTTTCAACAAAGCCTGACAGAATCAAATAATTACTTCCACTTATACTCCCACACTCTTGCAATAAAGAAAAGAAACCCTTGAAATGATCGAGCATTGTTCATGACCACCAACTGTTCCAATATGCTTTGCAGCCAATGAAGCACTTTTTTTGACATTAGTCACGGTTATACAGTAGATCATAGAATCCCTACAGTGTGAAATCAGGTTGTTCAGTCCATCAAGTCCACACTGACTCCCCAACGAGCATCCTGTGCAGACTCGCCCCATCCCTATAACCCTGCATTTCATGCGACTAACCTCCATGTCCCTGGACATTATGGACAATTTAGAGCAGCCAATCCACCTAACCTGCACATCTTTGGAAGGTAGGAGGAAACCAGAACACCCAAGGACTGGGGGGTAGAACATGCAAACTCCCCACAAACAGATGTCGGAGGTGGAATCAAACCCGGGTCCCTGCTGCTGTGAGGCAGCAGTGCTAACCACCATGCCAGCCCAGTTGGAAAGCAGCAGCTAATTTACACTCAACAATCTCCCACAAACCACAATGTGATTATCAGTTGTTGTGATGGTGATTGAAGAATAAATACTGGCCAGGAAGCTAGAGACAACGTATTTGATCCTGTGGGATATAGGTAAAGTAGTGTTACTTCTGCAATCATAATTACTTATGCAAGGTAAATGCACTCACACCAGCGTATAATTGTTTCAACCAAGAGTTGAGTCAACAAGAATGAAAATTATGTGGAGGAAATATATAACTGTTTTTGTATTAGCTAAAATGTGCATGCAAGAATGAAACGTGCCTGCAAACAATGGTAGATGTTACAGACAAATAGATAAGGTGCTGTGAGGATGTAGGTTAAGCCAGATATGTTTGTACAAACAGTAGTTATCAGCATCTGCTTCCCACTTCTGCAAAAACAAAAACAAACCACAATTAAAAGGTCATAAGGCTCAGTATGGATGAGGAATGGGAGTAAATGGTACAAGTAAGGGAAACAGATGGCAGTGAAGGAGGATATACCTAACAATGGGCCACAGCAGGATGCGGTGAAATGGCCGAGCAAAACTTGTACTTTGTTATGCACAAGGTCGGATAAGGCAAGAGATAAACAATAGTAATGGGCACCGGGTTTAGAGTGGTGGGAGGAGGGCAGGAGAAACGAATCCTATATAAGATATGTACTTGCTAAACTCTGCGTTTCTATTTTAGGCACCACGCTTGCAAGTGTATAATAAATGATACTGTTGCTTCAGATCTTGTCTCGGACTGAAATTATAGAAGTGAGTGAGCTTCATTTCTCACAACTGGGGGCGCGTCCGGGATTTTCTTCCATCGCCGGGGGGAGTGGCTGGCCCTGGACACTGGGAAGACATGTCCCATTCCCAATTGAGGAGCAGTCTCGTGTCCCGGTTTGGTCCGCTCCTTTGGGAGACTGGTAGGAATCCCGCAAGAGAGCCATCTGAATCAGACAGTGAACGGCGGTCGATAGAAAATACGGAAAACGGGGCCAGGCAACTCTGTGCACAGACCAAGGTAAGAAAACTGACTTTTAAGTATTGCCTTGGTGGCTGGGAAAAGGGGTATTTAATCGCTGAGGGACTGGCGAGGGCCCCGAGAAATGGGGAGTAGGCAGAGTACTTGTCACGGAGTAAAGGAAGAAAAAGTCCCTGGTAACATTCCTCCTGAAAGTCCGTTGGGGAGGATGTTGCGGAAATGGACAAGTAACACTTGTACAAGGGCAAAAGATAAAAAGATAATGATTAAATATTGTTGTTTAGTATGGACCAAAGAACCAATCCTTCGTTCGGCTGTCTTTTGGCCAAAGTATAGTTAGGACGAGGATTGGGTATGTCAGTATTTAGATTTGTATGTGAATGAAAAACAACCTTTTAGTCAAGAAGAGGTGGACTATGCGTCCTGGTGGAAGGGCAGTTTGGGAATGATGGTAGTAAAGACAAAGGATTCCCCCTCTGCCCCACCCAGTCCCTGGGATCCTCTTGGCTGCTTGCCCCCCACCCCCCGTACCATAAAATCTGATTTGGTGGAAATGGGGGAGGAGGAGAGACAGACAGACAGGGACAGGGAACTGATGACCCACAAGAGGAGGACGAAGGGGCGGTGGACGGGGACGTTGTTGTTCCCGACCCTCAATCCTCAAAAAAAAGAAAGGGAAGATAAAGTAGAGGAGGCCTCCGGAGGATCTAAACCAAAGCCTAAGGGGGATAAACAAAAACAAAAAAAGGGGAAGAATGTAAAGACTTATCCCCTTCGGGAGGTACCAATCGGGGACAAAGAGATTGGGTTTGTAAGTGCCCCCCTCACCAGTGGGGACGTCAGAACATTTAAAAAGGAGATGAAGGTCCTGGTTGAGAATCCGATAGGGTTGTCTGAACAAATTCATTAACTCTTGGGGCCCATGGACTGAGTTAATGTCTATTTTGAATATACTATTTACTGGGGAAGAAAGGAGACTTATATGAGGAGCAGCCATTAAAATATTGGACAGGGAACATCCCATTGGAGATTGGGATGCTGGACAGGGAGAGACGAAGTTTCCCCTCAGAGACCCCCAGTGGGAAAATCAAAACCCGGAGCATAGAGAAGAAATGAGGGAATTGAAAGACCTGATTCTAAAAGGAATAAGAGAGGCAGTTCCAAAGTCGCAGAATTTGACTAAAGCCTTTGAAGTTAGACAGGAGAAAGATGAGACTCCCTCAGCTTTCTTGCAAAGATTAAGAGACTCAATGCGGAAATACTCTGGAATGAACCCTGAGGACCCAGTGGCACAGGGTCTTTTGAAAGTACATTTTGTGACAAAAGCATGGCCAGACATACAGAGAAAGATACAGGAGATAGAAGGGTGGAGTGAAAAACCATTAGATGAATTGTTGAGAGAGGCACAGAAAGTGTTTGTAAAGAGGGAGGATGAGAGACAAAAACACAAGGTGAAAGTGATGTTAGCTACAGTTGATGAGGTAGTTAAGAAAAGAATGGAACCAATAGTGAGCAAGCGGAGCGGCAGGTGGCAGCATGTAGGACAGAGAGGGAGAGGGAGAAGGAGTGTACAAGGGGAACCATTTGATAAGGGTTTGGGCGACAGGGGCAGAGATGGAGGTCTCCACAGGCAGGATGCTATTATTGTGGAAAGATAGGGCATTTTAAGCGGGAGTGTCCTGATCTACAAAGGGAAGAAAGGGCAATGCCGCTTATGAATTTTGATAAAGAATAGGGGTGTCAGGGGTTCCTGCCCCTGGGGAGCCACCAGGAACCCTTGATAAACTTGAAGATAGGACCCTGTGGGGAAGAGGTAGTCTTCCTCGTAGATACGGGGGCAGCATGGTCATCACGGAATTTTAAACCAAAGAAAGTAGGAATGTCAACACGGTCAATTACTGTTTCCGGGGTAAAAGGGGAAGGATTTACTGTTCCAGTATTTGAACCTATGATGATAGAAGATCTTAAGGATAGGGTCACAGGGGAACTGTTGTATATCCCTGATATAGAAAGTAACTTACTAGGGAGAGATTTAATTAACCTCTTAGGACTGGAGATTGGAATTCAGGAAAAAGAATTAGTTGTACAAATGGCAATGTTGACAGAGGATGTGGAGAGAGAGATAGACCCTATTGTATGGGCTAGAGAAGGGAATCGTGGAAAAATACAGATCCCTCCCCTAGAAATAAGTTTAAAAAGGAAAGGGGACGTTGTCTGAGTGACAATATCCCATTTCCATAGAAGGTAAACGGGGACTGCAGCCAGTAATTGAGGGACTGATTAGAGATGGACTGTTGGAGCCATGTATGTCTCCTTATAATACCCCAATTCTACCAGTACGGAAATCCGATGGAACTTATCGATTGGGGCAGGATTTGAGAACATTGAATCGAATAGTACAGATCAGGCACCCAGTGGTGCCAAATTCCTATACGTTATTAAGTAAGATCCCTCATGACCACAAATGGTTTAGTGTGATAGATTAAAAGGATGCCTTTTGGGCTTGTCCCTTGGTGGAGGAAAGGAATTTGTTTGCCTTTGAATGGGAAGATCCCAAGACAGGAGGGAAACAGCAATACCGGTGGGCCGTGCTCCCCCGGTTTACGGAATCCCCAAATTTATTTGGACAGATGTTAGAACAAATATTGGAGAAATTTAGCAGCCCCAAGGGAACTACCCTGTTGCAGTATGTAGACGACCTCTTAGTAACAGGAAAAAGAAGAGAAAGAGCAGTAGTAGCCACTAACAAATTATTGAATTTCCTGGATCAGCAGGGACTGTGAGTATCTAAAAACAAACTACAATATGTGGAGCGAGAAGTGAAATACTTGGGACATTTAGTTAGTGAGGGAAAGCGAAAGATAAGCCCGGAACAGATAGAGGGAATAGTGGGGATGCCGCTGCCCAGGACTAAACGGGAGTTACGTAAATTTTTGGGTCTAACGGGATATTGCAGATTTGGATTGATTCTTATGCTCAAAAGACTAAGAAATTATATCTCAAACTATTAGAGGAGGAACCAAAGTGTCTAAGTTGGGATGATGAGGAAAAAGAACTAGTTGAGGAACTCAAAAGAGATCTGCTCCATGCCCCCGTGTTAGCCTTACCTTCCCTAGATAAACCTTTCCACCTCTTTGCCACCGTAGATAAGGGAGCGGCTTTGGGAGTATTAACCCAGAGGTGGGGAGGAATGAAACAGCCAGTAGCATATCTTTCGAAGCTATTGGATCCAGTATCCTGGGGGTGGCCTGAGTGTGTGCAGCTACCACTGCACTGTTGGTGGAGGAAAGCAGAAAGCTTACATTTGGGGGAGCCCTAATAGTAAGCACCCCACACCAAGTGAGAACGATCCTAAACCAAAAGGCTGGGCGATGGTTGACAGACTCGCGGATTCTGAAATATGAGGCGATATTAATAGGAAAGGATGATCTAGTGTTGGTCATGTACAATTGTTTAAATCCAGCTGCCTTTCTTTGGAAAAGGGAAGGAGAATCTCTTCAGAATCCAGAGTACGACTGCGTTGACGTTATAGAATACCAAACTAAGGTCTGCATGGACCTAAGAGATGTTCCACTTCATGCAGGAGCTAAACTTTTTATAGACAGATCATCCCGGGTGACTGAAGGGAAAAGACATAATGGGTATACAGTCATAGACGGGACGAAAGGTAGTGTGGTGGAGGCAGGAAGGTTGCCAAATGGGTGGTCAGCTCAGACCTGTGAACTCTATGCATTGGAAAGAGCCCTTAGGGCGTTAGAAAATAAAGAGGGAACAGTATACACTGACTCTAAATATGCATTTGGTGTTGTGCACACTTTCGGAAAGATATGGCAGGAAAGAGGACTGATCAATAGCTGGGGGAAGGAACTAGCATATGAGGAGTTGATTAAACGGGTCTTGGAGTCCCATTTTACTCTCCCGAGAAATAGCGGTAGTGCATGTAAATGGTCATCAGAAAGGAAATGAACCAGAAGTTAGGGGGAATAGATTAGCCGATGAAGTGGCTAAGGAAGCAGCCCTGAACCCACAAGAAGTGGTGATTCATTCCCTAATACCTACTGTCCCAGGTCCTCTGGAAGCTCTATATTTACTGAAAGAGAGGAAAAAGAATTGAAAGATTTAGGGGCTGCAAAAACAGCAGACGGGCATTGGAGGTTACCTGATGGAAGGGAAATGTTAAACAAAATGATGATGTGTGAGATTATGGCTGTCCTACACCAAGGCAGCCATTGGGGAGTACAAGCAATGTGTGATTTAGGCCTTAGGGAATATGGACGTAAAGGAATATATACCATTGCTAAACAAATATGTGAGGGATGTATAATATGCAGAAAGGTAAATAAGAAAGTCTTGAGAAAACAGACCCCGGGAGGAACACACCCGGGATTGAGACCCTTCCAGAGTATACAGCTTTTATTCCTGATGAAGGGCTTTTGCCCGAAACGTCGATTTCGAAGCTTTTCGGATGCTGCCTGAACTGCTGTGCTCTTCCAGCACCACTGATCCAGAATCTAGTTTCCAGCATCTGCAGTTATTGTTTTTACCAAGTAGATTATATTGAACTACCCAGGGTAGGAAGACTAAAATATATGTTGGTCATAGTAGATCATCTATCTGGTTGGGTTGAGGCATATCCCTTAGCTACTGTCACTGCGAGTGGGGTGTCTAAAACAATATTGGAGCACATAATTCCCCGATATGGGCTAGTGAACCGTATAGATTCCAACCAAGGAACTAATTTTACCT
Organism: Chiloscyllium plagiosum; assembly: GCF_037043375.1. Lineage (NCBI taxonomy): Eukaryota > Metazoa > Chordata > Chondrichthyes > Orectolobiformes > Hemiscylliidae > Chiloscyllium > Chiloscyllium plagiosum. Next base: position 44,977,304 of record NW_028270168.1, on the reverse strand, counting down.
CTAAAGTGTTACAGGGGGTAATGAAAGGGTTGGGAATTTCCTGGGAGTTCCATACTCCATAGCACCTGCCATCATCAGGAAGGGTTGAGAGAATGAACCAAACACTCAAACGACAGCTCTCTAAATTGATAATAGAAACCAGACTCCCTTAGACCAAATGTTTACCTATAGCTGTTTTGCAAGTACGAACAGCCCCAAAGAAAGATTTGGGACTAGCCCCCTATGAAATCTTATTTGGATTACCTTATCTGGGAATGAATGGAGAATTGTCAATTCCCGAAACTAAAGACTTGTTCTTAAAGAACTATATATTGGGCTTGTCCTCCTCTTTGTCTTTCCTCAGGAAACAGGGTTTATTGGCACAGACTCCGCCCCTTGAATTCACCGTTTATCCCATCCGGCCGGGCGATTGGATCTTAGTAAAATCGTGGATAGAGACTAAATTGCAGCCGGACTGGAAAGGGCCGTACCAGGCTCTTTTGACCGAAACGGCAATAAGGACGGCGGAGAAAGGCTGGACTCACTACACTCGGATCAAAGGGCGAGTGGAATCTCCAGTGGAGGAAGAAGTCTGGACAACTGAATCAATGCAAGAACCGCTGAAACTCAGGCTAAAGAGACTTTGAGTAACTGATTATACAGTGGCGACACGAGCGCGGGATTATTTCTGTAGGATTGTATATTAAGTCTTTTTGTGCTTCAGCACGATTTTTAGAATGCTGGCGTTGTTTAGAGTTATGATACTAGCCCTCTTAGTATTGGGATTTTGTCAAATATCATTTTCATATGTATTATTAACAGTTCCTGAGTCTGATAATCTACAAGTAATAGACGCTGATGCATGCAGCTTAGTAAATTGTGGGGATGTAGATAATCAGAGACAGTACTGCAGCTCAGAGTCCTATGGGGATGGCCTTGGGGATGGTACTTGGTATAATGGTCTCATCACAGTACACCGGGCCCCCTTCCGATCAGCTCTCGATTGTCCCGATAAAAAGTGGAACCCAATATACCTAACGATAAAGAAAACCTCATGGCACGAAGCAGTTCTGGGATGGGGCGGGGAGGGGGTAATCTATCAGGTACAATTAAAGGAAACATTTGGGATAGAAATGAAAACAGACGGGAATGATTTCTCGGGCTGTTGTTTTCGAATGAGCGTAGGACAGGGAAAAGTAAGGTACAACCTTTCACCCCTCCCAATGACTTTAAAGTAGTAAAAATTATAGAGGTAAAGGACTTAAAACAGACCATTGAAATAGAAACTAGGTACGGGGATGCAAATGCCTGGGTTGAATGGGTAAAGTATACTGTAAAAAGTCTGAATAAGAGCAATTGCTATGCATGTGCCTCCGGTAGGCCAGTGGCCCAGGTGGTTCCCTTTCCGCTCGGGTGGAAGCGAGACAGGAAGGGCATGAAATGTATGATAACCCTGTATCAGGATAAGACTGCATGGAATGATAGGAACTGTACCTCCCTATCTCTGATGTTCCCTCCCTTGGAGGAGAAAGATTCAAAAGCCCCCCCCTACATTTTCAGCCGCAATTGGAAATCACATGTCGTGTGTGCGTAGACGAGGTACAAATTGGTCTAGAGATTTGGGGGAGCTGAAATTATATACAGAGATTAAGAATGTCACCGAAACGGACAAGGGAGGGAACTACTCAGCACTAAAAATTCCCCGAGCGGATCAGTGGTGGTACTGTGGAGGCAAAATACTGAGACCCACCCTCCCTCTGGATTGGAGAGGGATATGTGCAATTGTACAATTGGCAATTCCATTTACCTTGGCATTTGAGAAGGAAAAGATAGTAGGGAAAAAGGGAAGGAGTAAGAGATCACTGTTAGACACTTGTTTCGATGACAGGATTTATTTCGATTCTGTAGGAGTCCCTAGGGGGGTACTTGATGAGTTCAAGGCTCGTAACCAGATTGCAGCAGGCTTTGAGTCAGCTCTCTTTTGGTGGGTAACAATTAATAAAGATGTAGATTGGATAAATTACATTTTCTATAATCAACAGCGATTTATAAATTATACAAGAGATTCAGTTAAAGGAATATCAGAACATCTTTATGCGACAAGTAGGATGGCATGGGAAAACAGAATGGCCCTTGATATGATTTTAGCAGAAAAAGGGTGTGTGTGTGTGATGTTAGGAGGAAGCTGTGGTACCTTTATTCCAAATAACACTGTGCCTGATGGTTCAATTACTTGGGCCTTAAGGGGATTGACTACCTTAGCAGAAGAACTGACTGAGAATTCAGGAGTAGACACATCTCTCATGGGATGGCTTGAATCACGGTTTGGAAAATGGAAGGGGATGGTGGTCTTCCCTGATAGTAGTAGCCAGGGTATTGGTAGCCATTGGCTGTTGCACCATACCCTGTATACGAGGGCTCACCCAAAGACTGATTGAGACAGCCTTAATGAAACAGATGCCCCTAAAAGGGAATCAGGCAGAGGAATTTTATCGATTAAATAATGAGGAGATGAGTGAGACCAAGATGGATGAAATCTCTGGAATGATGCTTGCGAATTTTGGGGGCGATGCTTAAAAGAAAAATGCAGAAGATAACAAATGGTAATTAAAAAAAAGGAGGAAATTACGGGATATAGGTAAAGTAGTGTTACTTCTGCAATCATAATTACTTATGCAAGGTAAATGAACTCACACCAGCGTATAATTGAGTCAACAAGAATGAAAACTATGTGGAGAAAATATATAACTGTTTTTGTATTAGCTAAAATGTGCATACAAGAATGAAACGTGCCTGCAAACAATGGTAGATGTTACAGACAAATAGATAAGGTGCTGTGAGGATGTAGGTTAATCCAGATATGTTTGTACAAACAGTAGTTATAAGCATCTGCTTCCCACTTCTGCAAAAACAAAAACAAACCACAATTAAAAGGTCATAAGGCTCAGTATGGATGAGGAATGGGAGGAAATGGTACAAGTAAGGGAAACAGATGGCAGTGAAGGAGGATATACCTAACAATGGGCCACAGCAGGATGTGGTGAAATGGCCGAGCAAAACTTGTACTTTGTTATGCACAAGGTCGGATAAGGCAAGAGATAAACAATAGTAATGGGCACCGGGTTTAGAGTGGTGGGAGGAGGGCAGGAGAAACGAATCCTATATAAGATATATATTTGCTAAACTCTGCGTTTCTATTTTAGGCACCATGCTTGCAAGTGTATAATAAATGATACTGTTGCTTCAGATCTTGTCGCGGACTGAAATTATTGAAGTGAGTGAGCTTCGTTTCTCCCAATCCTCTTCAATATGAGATTTTTACCTCCACCGCTACAGGCTGATTGTGCCTCAGTTTAATGTCTCATCTAAAAAATGTCACCCCAATAGTGCAGTGCCTCCTTGATCAGGACAGCACTGGAGAATTAGCCTTTATTTCTGTGCTCAGATTCTGGTGTGGGACATGAACTCAGAACATTGTGAACGAGAGGCTAACTTAATATAGCAGAAATATATTTGGGCAAGTGGAAGGAGTGGATGAACTCTGAGCAACAGGCTCAGCATAGCACAAACATGGAATTGGCAAGTACTCACCAAGAGGATTGACAAGCAGCCAAGAACAGGGAGTGGGCAGCATCTGACCAAAAAAGGATATTATTGCAATTGTCCGATAAAAATTTGGATGTAACCTCTTGTGCAATTGATGGATCATGGGAACACTGCAATCTATTGCACTTTGATGCAATAAAATACATTGCAGCCATTATTCTGGGAATCAGAGGAGAGGTGTCGCTCTGTCTAGTGGCTTCCCTGTGTACGGTTGAACAATGGAAACCGGTAAATGATTTTTTTTGCATTTGGACTGGGTTATTTCTCCCACTACACAACGCTACCAACTCACCCACAGTTATGCCGGTTGGCTTCCTAATTGTGCACTGTTCCTTCACATTAATTTTTTTTTCAATTTCTGTACAGAGAAATTCCTCAGATATATATATTTATCATGTCAAAATCTTTTTAAAAACTGGATAATTTTACCCTTCCTTGTTTTAATTTCTGTCGACCACCCTTTCACTTCATCAACTGTTTCTAACGCTTTGCAACCATTTTACATCCTTCTGACAAGACTTACCTCCCCACCAAGTTTTTTAACTACAGCAGCTTAAATATAATACATTTAGTCCCCTTGTTGGAATCATTGATAAAGATTGTAAACGCTAATGCCCAGGTATTGATTCTTGCTGTACTCCACTGATTGTATCCTGCTAGAAGGCTGAAATAAATTTGTCAATCATGATTCCACTTTCATAAGATCATTACTTCTCTCAGGTCACTGTAGTAAACAGTTCCATAGGTGAGCTATTAGGCTCTACATTCAGAACATTAAATGTTTAGCAACTTGCACAGTGCTGCATTGCAAACAGCACCTCCTTAATTGGAAACTTGCTGCTGAATGACATTGCTTGTGTCACTTCAGCAGCCAGATGATGTTGAGCAGGCCAGACAGCTTTCAGAGCAGACTGGACCCAGCAAATTGGTTTATTCACAAGAGTTATTTACAGAGACTAGTGTCGAACAGACAAGTAGAGCATCTTCCAGCCAGTTCACAAGAGGCTGGCTACACAGTCAGACGAGATGCTGTTCTGGCAGAAATTAAGATAACATCTTTCTCCATGGTGGACTCAGCTTGCAGTTTTATCAAGAATGAGGCGAGTCACTTGTGTCTTGATTCCCTACTCCTCAGCAAGATAAATATAAGGTTGAGCTTTCTGTAACATTGATACCTGATCCCAAGGTAATTGTAATGTATTTAATGTTGAATTCTTATGGCCATCTTATAGTATCATCATTAATCAATGTCCAATTTATCATGTAAGACATCCTCATTAATAACCATTGTATTAAATTTGTGATTTCTACAAATTGACAATTTCATTGCTCACAGGTAGATATTTCACTCATAAAAATCAACATGCTGGACTATGTACATAGAGGAATAATCTATGCAGATTTTTACGAATCTAAGCCCACAACATCCCTTCACTGTCATTGGTTTAAAATCCTGGAACACCCTCTGTAACAGAACTGTAAGTGCACCCACCTGACACCAATAGCAGTGATTCAAGAAGATGGTACAACACTTACTTTGCAATAGTGATAATAACCATCTCTCTAATAATAAATGCTGAACTGGACAGCAAAGCCCACTTTTGATGAAAGAAGATAAAAATCCAGGGCATGAAGAGAAACCGTTTTGAAAGAATGTTTGTAGGAAAGAAAGGATAATGGAAGTGAGGAATTTTCTGAGTTAGAAATGCTCCATTACTTCTCGCTGGTCACTGCAATTGGCAATTCTATAGATGAGCTATCAATGTGTGTATTCAGAACATTAATTATGGATGTTTGGTTATTGGAATGCAATGTGCCACACTGCAAACAATTCTCCCTGTATTGGGAACCTGCTGCTGTCATATTGCTTCATCACTTCATCAGAAGAGTACTGAGGTTCGGTTAGAGTGGGGTATTGAAAGAGACTGATACCCTGGAATCCAAGTCAGGGTAAATGTAAAATCCTGAATGTCAATCTCCTATTGAAACCATAAGGGAATTGGAGGTGAATCTTACAAATAGTTTTCTGCTAATTAATCTGAATTTTCTTCTCTGTTTTTTTTTCTGTCCTCCCAGGAGAGGACATGCCTCCAGGTAGGCACAGGAAGTTTGGAAAGCAAAGGAGAGAAACAATGGCATTGTATATTAATAAACTAATAGCGGGATTATTTGAACCCAACTATTCCAATGACAATATTAAAGCACAAATGTGATCCCTTATGGATGAAGATAGATGGGAGTGGTTTATAACATGGAGAAATATTATATTAATTGTCTTTTATGACACTTTTTGATTAGAGAAGGCAATGCCATTAACAATCTGCAGGGGTAAAGGTATTGAATTTGCAGGAATGACAAACACAGCAACAAAAAAAATGGCATATAAACTAAAGCTGTCCCGAGCAGTGGATGGGAAACAGCCAAAAGGTACTTAAAGAAATGAAGGCAGAGTAGGTGGTGCTATGGCAGAGATTCTTCACAACTCATTGAGAATGAGGGTGGTATCTGGTGCTTGGAAGATAACTAATGTGATTTAATCCTTTTTATAGAAAATGATAACCATGTGGTTTGACAGATTTTAGATGGATTAACTTGTAGAGCATACAGACAAGCCAAGGGTTGAATTGTAGAAAATAGAAACAGCTTTAGCAGCTTGAATGGTAGAGAAGATGGCCAAGGGTTGGTTACTCAGGTCAAATTGATGCTATTGTTGCCTGATACATACAAATTAGCAGCAGGCAAAGGCCTCAAGCCTACTTCACCACCAGTGAGATCACAGCTGGCCTGAATACACCCTATTTCTGCCAGCCCCAATAACCTTTCACCCCATTCCTTATCATCGACTCCGCATTCACTGTCCTTTGAGGAAGTAAAGTCCTAAGAGTCACTATCTTGTTCGAGAAGAAAATGTCTTCATTGTTGTCTTTGATGGATGATCCTTTAATTTTAAGTAGTTATTCATTATTTTAGACTCTCCTGCATGAATCAACATCCTTTCCATCCTACCAAGACTCATCAAGATCTTACATGGATCAATCAAGTCTTTTAAACTTAAACAGATACAAACTTAGCTTGTCTTCATTGGACAAACCATCCATTCTAGGTATTTGTCGAGTAAACCTTCTCTGAACAGCTTCCAAACCATTTGGATCCTTCCTCAAATAAGAAGACCAATTCTGTACGCAATGCTCCAGATGTGGTCTAACTAGTGACTTGCATAACTAAAGTATAATGTCCCTGCTTTTATATTCAATTTTCCTGACAATAAACAATAACATTCTGCTAGCTTTCCCCATAGCTGCATGTGCATATTATTGATTTGTAATTCGTGCACTAGGACACCCAGATCTCCCTGCTTCTCAGAACTTTGCAGTCTCTCGCCATTTCAATTACGCGCTTTTTTTCATTCTTGCTTTTGAAGTGAACACTTGCATATTCTCCCACATTATATTTTATTTGACAGATCTTTGCCCACTCGTGAAACATCTATTTCCCTCTGTACTCTCCTTATGTCCTCTTTACAACTTACTTTCCTAGCTTTCATTGTGTATTCAGCAAACCTCCAACTATATCTTCAGTCTGTTCATCCAATCATTTGTATAAATTGGAAAATGTTGATGCCCCAGCATGATCAATGTTGCACAACGTTCAGTACATCTTGCCAACAATAAAATTACACATTTGTGATTGAAATCTGTTTCCACTTAGCTAGCAAATTTTCCATCCATGCCAACACACCATCACTACATTGTGAGATTTAATTTTCCATATTATCTTTGATGTGGCACTCCATCAAATGCCTTCTGGAAACCGAAATACAGAACTTCCACTGGCTCCACTTTCTCCACAGGTTATTTCCTCTGAAAACTCCAAATAATTGGCTAGACATGATTTCCTCTTCACAAAACCATGTTGATTTTACCTAGTTATCTTGAAATTTCCAAATGCCTTGACATAACATCTTTACTAATAGCTTCTAATATCATCCCTACAAACAATTTTTAAGTTACCTGGCCTGAACCTTCCGGAATTCTGTCTCCCTCCATTTTTGAATAAAGTGCTTACAATCGCTATTTTTAATTCTCATGAAACTTCTAAAAATATACAAATTAAAATAAATGGATCATCTATCTATTAAAGCATCAGGTCTCCAGCTTATAAACTCTGAGCTGAAGTGACTTGAGCCTCACACATTTACTGCAGATATGTTTGTTCTGAATAACACTGGCATCCAGGAGCACCCACACCCTGCAGTCACAACACATCCTCTGACCTGCTATTTTTATTAAGTAAATTGTAATTAATAAATCCTACTACTCAAAATTATATGTATTTTTGCTCGTAAACTTTGCTCATACCAATAAATTTTAAAATCAACAGATTTCTTGGGCTTTAAAAGATAAGGTAAGTGAATAAAATGCTCAGCAAATAAACAGTTTCTCTATGATGTCATCTTCTTTTAATCTGAATGTGTTTTGGGTGTAGGAATAGTCCACTGAGATGAACTGTCATGGACTCTCTGTTCCCTTTCAGCAGTTGTTCAGCTCCTGGTCTCCTGATTATATCAGAAAAAAAGAGCATTGCTATCCTCTCCTCACTGAACTCCCTTCTCCACCAAATTCACAGGTTTACACCTTGTCCAGGCTGCACTTTAGCCTTTGTTATTTATAATACCAAGACTTAAATGAGTGGGCTCTCAGAACTGGATTAGTTCTGGCAGCTACATACTGGATTAGTTCCTGGTTATCTTATGAACTAATCTTACCTGGTCTCCAGCAGAAAGATTGTTAGCCCTTTCCTAGACTTGAAGAATTTTAAATCACTTAAGAAAAATACATTTGTAAGTAAGCAATACTAGCTCTCATAATAAAAAAACCTTAAATTTCACTCCTTATTCACCAAGCTCATAAGTTTACACTCTGTTCCAGCTGCATCCTGCTGGTGAAGCACATTCCCATACAAATTTGAAATGGAAAAGATCTTTTGTGATCTGAGTGGACATAGGAACATAGGAAATAGGATCATTAGTAGATCATTCAGCCTGTCATGTTTACTCTGGAATTCAATTAAATCTTTCCTAAGGTTCTAGCTCAATTCCATTTTCCCACATGATCCCCATATCCCCCAATATCATAAATATCTAGAATTGATTCAATCACTGTCTTGAATATACATTTGAATATTTGATTGTGATTTTGGAGAAGATTTGTAGCTCAGGTTGTGGATCAGGTTGTAAATTTGCTCACTGAGCTGGTAGATTTGTTCTCAGACATTTCGTCACCAGGCTAGATAACATAATCTAGGAATTCTTGTGAGTGTCTTTATGATCCTGAAGAAGGGTTACACCTGAAATGTCAACTTCCCCACCTCCTGATGCTGCCTCTCTTGCTGTGTTCTTCCAGCCTCTGGTCTGTCTACTCTGGATTCCAGCATCTGCAGTTTTTTTTTGTCTCTAACCTCTTTGTTTAACCTGCCCCAGGATGGATTGCCCGAGTCGAACTGGTGTCCCTCTTTGACTGTGTGTATGGTTAATAGTGATAGTTGGTCATGTCATTTTGTGGCTAATTGGTGCTCATATATCCTAGTGGCTAGCTTCCTCCCCGTCTGTCTGATGTTCTGTTTGTTGCAGTCCTTGCAGGACATTTTGTATATGATGTACCCTGGTTTGGGTACAGGGTCCTTCAACTTCTTCAGGGCCTGTTTCAGTGTGGTGGTAGGTTTGTGTGCTATCATGATGTCTATGGGCAGGAGTAGTCTGGCCGTCAGCTCCAAGATTTCTTTGATGTAAGGCAAGGTGGCTAGAGTATCTGGGTGTGTTGCAGCTTCTTGGTTATGTCTGTTGGGTAGGAATCAGGGGACTGTGTTTATTGGATACCCCTTGTCCCTGAATACATTGTACAGGTGTTTTTCCTCAGCTTCTCATAGTTCCTGGGTGCTGCAGGATATTGTGGCTCATTTAAATAATGTCCTGATGCAGCTCTGTTTGTGGGTGTTGGGATGATTGCTCCTGTAGTTGAGTATCTGGTCAGTGTGTGTGGCTTTCCTGTAAACACTGGTCTGCAGCTCCCCACTGGATTTGCGTTCTAGGAAAGGGAGTCTGTTGTTGTTCTCTTCCTCTTTGGTGAACTTTATACCGGTAAGGATGTTCTTCGTGTGTTTGTGGGTTTCTTCTCATTTGTTGTGTTTCGTGGTTTAAAGGTGTCATCCACACAGCAAACCCAAAGTTTGGGCTGGATCGTGGGAATGGCTCTGCCTGATATTGGTGATCCCATAGGTGTCCCATTGATTTATTTGTAGGTCTTGTTGTTGAAGGTGAAGTGGATTGTGCGGCTCAATAAGCAATAGAGTCATAGAGATGTACAACATGGAAACAGACCTTTCAGTCCAACCCGACCATGCCGACCAGATATCCCAACCCAATCTAGTCCCACCTGCCAGCACCCGGCCCATATCCCTCCAAACCCTGCCTATTCATATACCCATCCAGATGCCTCTTAAATGTTGCAATTGTACCAGCCTCCACCACATCCTATGGCAGCTCATTCCATACACGTACCACCCTCTGCGTGAAAAAGTTGCCCCTGAGGTCTCTTTTATATCTTTCCCCTCTCACCCTAAAACTATGCCCTCTAGTTCTGGACTCCTCAACCCCAGGGAAAAGATTTTGTCTATTTATCCTATCTATGCTCCTCATAATTTTGTAAACCTCTATAAGGTCACCCCTCAGCCTCCGACGCTCCAGGGAAAACAACCCCAGCCTGTTCAGCCTCTCCCTGTAGCTCAAATCCTCCAACCCTGGCAACATCCTTGTAAATCTTTTCTGAACCCTTTCAAGTTTCACAACATTGTTCCGATAGGAAGGAGACCAGAATTGCACGCAATATTCCAACAGTGGCCTAACCAATGTCCTGTACTGCCGCAACATGATCTTCCAACTCCTGTACTCAATACTCTGACCAATAAAGGAAAGCATACCAAACGCCTTCTTCACTATCCTATCTACCTGCGACTCCACTTTCAAGGAGCTATGAACCTGCACTCCAAGGTCTCTTTGTTCAGCAACACTCCCTAGGACCTTACTATTAAGTGTATAAGTCCTGCTAAGATTTGCTTTCCCAAAATGCAGCACCTCGCATTTATTCGAATTAAACTCCATTTGCCACTTCTCAGCCCATTGGCCCATCTGGTCCAGATCCTGTTGTAATCTGAAGTAACCCTCTTCGCTGTCCTCTACACCTCCAATTTTGGTGTCATCTGCAAACGTACTAACTGTTCCCCTTATGCTCGCATCCAAATCATTTATGTAAATGACAAAATGTAGAGGGCCCAGCGCCGATCATTGTGGCACTCCACTGGTCACAGGCCTCCAGTCTGAAAAACAACCCTCCACCACCACTGTCTGTCTTCTACCTTTGAGCCAGTTCTGTATCCAAATGGCTAGTTCTCCCTGTACTCCATGAGATCTAACCTTGCTAATCAGTCTCCCATGGGGAACCTTGTCGAACGCCTTACTGAAGTCCATATAGATCACATCTACTGCTCTGCCCTCGTCAATATTCTTTGTTACTTCTTCAAAAAACTCAATCAGGTTTGTCAGACATGATTTCCCACGCACAAAGCCATGTTGACTATCCCAAATCAGTCCTTGCCTTTCCAAATATATGTACATGTACTCCAGGAATTGACATTCACTGCTCTGGAGCAGGGATCAGGCCAGCCCCTCTCCCCCCTTACGATACATGTCATTTCTGCCTCTGTTCCACCAAGGGCTCTAGCTCCAGAAAAAACTTAGTTTACTCTCTCTGTTACTCAGCAATCTTTGCAATTGCAGATTCAGCTTGCTGACACTTCTGACAATCACAATGCTCCTTCTGTTTAAGAGGTGCAAGCAACGTGAGATATTGAGCCTTTTCATGAGATGGTGCATAGCATTGGCTGCAAACTGCAGTGGCATTAAAAGCAGACTGCATACATTTAATGCTTATGCCTGCATTGCAATGGATGTACATGGGTTAGTTGTACATCGATGACATAAAAACAGAGTGCTGGAGAAACTCAGCAGATCTGGCAGCATCAGTGGAGAGAAAAACAGAGTGAATGTTTCAAATCCAGTGACCATTCATCAGGCTAAAAGTAGCTGGGAAATGATGGTATTTATGCTGATGCTGGGGGTGGGGGGAGGGGGAAATGGATCGCGTTGTATAGATGGAGATAGTGCTCAGAGAGAGAAGTAAAGGAGAAGACAATGAAGGGATTGGTGATGATAAGCTGGGAGAGAGATGACTGCTCAATGGGTGCTTAACGGAAATGCCGGTGTTGGACTGGAGTATACAAAGTAAAAATCACACAACATCAGATTATGTCCAACAGGTTTAATTGGAAGCACACTAGCTTTCGGAGCGACGCTCCTTCATCAAAGCTAGTGTGCTTCCAATTAAACCTGTTGGACTATAACCTGGTGTTGTGTGATTTTTAACTTTGCTTAATAGAAGTGTGACTAGTGGAAAATGGGTCAACTGTGCTGGGAGCAAACTGTAGAGAATACGGCCTGAGGGCTTGGAGGAACTGGGTAACAAACAGTGCTCTGAAATTGGTAAACTCAATGATGAATGCTGATGATTGTCAGGTAGGTAGGCGGAGGACAAGATATTGTTCCACCAGCCTGTGCTGAGTTTTGCTGGAGCACTGCACCAAACCTGAGACCGAAATGTTGGCATTTAAACACAGTGGTGTGTTGAAGTAGTAGGCAACTGGAAGCTTGGGCTCATTTTTCTGGATAGAGGGGAAGTGTTCGGCAAACCTCTCTCCATAACACAGACTGGGTGCCTGCTTTGAGGAATACTTCACCAGCATCCCAACAAAGTACAATAAAAATGACTTCTGTGTTAACTTCCACTGTGTGAAAAAGGGTGTTACGACATTGATATCCCTTGAAAAGGGATGGTTTGAATAATAGGCTGTCAGATTCAAAGGCACCTAACATGAAAGGGATGGCAAACAAAGGAGGAGATTAACAGAATTGTTGGAAGTTGAAAGTTAATGTGTAATTGAATGGCCTGTGATGCCAATTATTTTTTGTTCTTATTGCAGGTTTACTGCATCCACAGTATTTTGGTTTTGCTGAAGTTCTCCAATTTGTTCTTGTATCCTAACCTGTAGTATTCTCTTAATGCCTCCAATGTAGTAGACAGAGGGGGAATTTCCATCATGCATTCCTGTAGTTGCGTATAGGGTTGGTCCTTGACTATAAAGGGAGCAATCCATTGATCTTTCATCAGTTGCAAATAAATCGTGCTGTAAAACTCATGCATTAAGGCAAGCAACCCACTCTCATACTCAAGGGGTATAGAGATCTTTGCTTTCAAACCATTTTTTATCCTTTTTGATCCTGTATACTCATCTTCATCATCGGCAGTCCCTTGCAAATGTCAATGACTCTTGTTCACTCTCATCGTGAACCTGTAGGTGGCTGTACGGTACCGCAGGCTCTGTTACACTTGGGGCAGAAGGTGGTCATGGGAAGGTGTGTGTGGGGTGTTGATGTGGGAGCCCACTCCTCTCCCTGTTTTCACCTGGCTTCCGCTTTTTCCCGATGCCTTCCCAGATGCTCCTCCTCCATTTTGGACAGTCTTGGGCTGTTGATTCCCAGGTGTCTGTGGGAATGCCACACTTCGCCAGTAAAGCTTTGATGGTATCCCTGAAACACTTCCTCTGTCCACCTGGGACTCTGCGGCCATTTCGGAGCTGGGAGTAGAGCACCTGCTCAGGGAGTCTCACATCGATCATGCGTACGTCGTGCCCAGTCCATCGTAAATGATCAAGGAGGGGTCAGTATCTTGTTGCTGGGGATGTTGGCCTGGTCGAGGATGCTGGCATTGGTGCGTCTGTCTTCCCAGTGGATTCACAGGATCTTGCGCAGGCAGCATTGGTGGTACTGTTCCAGTGTCTCGAGGTGTCTACTGTAGACAGTCTATGTCTCAGAGCCATATGGGAGGGTGGGAACCACCACAGCTCTGGACACTTTAATCTAACACAGCGACAAAGTCCATGGGTGGAGTTCAGGAAAGTGACAACAGTGTTGTCCTCCACCTGGAAAGACAATGCGGGCTCAGTGTTGCCTGTTCTTTGGATGGCCCTTTGTTAGTCAGGCACTTGTGCTGCAGGGCCTTTGATTCTAAAGATTGCTGCCCAATTAACATCCCCAGGATCAGAGACCCCCAGGGGCTGAAGTCCCATGTGCTAAGAGCTGCTAGTCTCTTCTTTTTATAAAACAGCCGTGCCACTGGGCAGAGGTGGTTGCTGCCTGGAACCCACCCACACAGCGCCCTGCATTGTTGAGCAACTTGGCTCACAGATGAGTGGCAGCAGGAGGGGGCTGGTGTGAGGTATGTTGGGGGAGAGGAGCAGCAATAGCAAAGTCAGCCCCACAATACAAACAGCCAGGACCTGTCATCAATCATCAAATGCATTGACAACAGCTTGTCAGACGTCCACCTGGCATCTCCCTGAATATCACCGCATTAACTGCAATGGTGACAGGATCAGGCCCTATGCTGCATCTTAATTGATCACTTCTGGCCCTCAATTCACAGTGCAGCAGGAAGCATCATTGTTAAACCTCCCAACCATGGACTTAATCCAGGTAGACACTGGAATGCAACATCTCCACCTTCTTGAGGGCATTGTGGGTCTACCTACAGCACATGGACTGCAAGAATTGATTGTTTTATGGTTGTCACATGTATCAAGATACAGTGAAAAGTGTTGTTTTGCATGCTCTATAGGCAGATCGACCATAAAAAGTGCATCAGGGCAGCCTGATGAGAATTAACCTTTGAGAAATCCATTCAGAGGCCTAATAACTGCAGGGAAGAAGATACTCTTAAAAATATTCGTACGTGTATTCAAACTTTTTTTACCTTTTGCCTGACAGAAGAGGGTGTTAGGAAGTATAACTGGGCAGGAATGGTCTTTGATTGTGTTGGCTGCTTTCCGAGCCAGTGGGAGTCAATGGATGGAAGGGTGGTTTTCATAATGGACTGGGCTGTGTTCATAACTCTCTGTAGTTTCTTGCAGTGAATGGCAGTTGCTAAACCACACAATGATACATCCGGATAGTGTGCTTTCTATGGTCCATCTGTAAAAACAGGTAAGAGTCCTTGTGGACATGCCAAATTTCCTCAGCCTCCTGAGGAAGTTGAGATGTTTGTGATGTTTTGTTGACCATCATGTCGGCTTGCCTGCACCAGGACAGTTTGCAGATCACCATCACCTCACAAGGGCAACCAGGGATGGACTATCAGTGCTGGGCCAGGCAGTGATGCCCATGTCCCATGAGTGAAGAACAAATCCCCCACAGCCATCCCAACTGGTTAAATGCCAGCCCCCCACCCCGCCAAACTTACCGCGTGGAAGGCATTGAATTCCACCCATGTATGCCATAAATCAATCAAATCAACATCACCGAGAATCTGCTTCTGATATTTTAGTGGAATTGAACAAAAGGAGCAGATGGCATTTGGTAATCACTTATGATTTTTAGAGTAAAACCCAAGAAAGGTGGAGTGCCAGAAATATACAAGCCCAGAGCTTATCACAGTTTTGGACAATTTCTCTCAGGAATTGAGATTGCTTTTATTATTCAGCTTTTCTTAAATCTCAACCAATTCTGATCTCCCTGGTTCATTCACCTTCCCTGTGTCTTTGACATTCTGACTATTAACAAACAATGCTGATATAATGTGGTTAAGGGTTTAGTTCCATAGCAGATTGAAGTTGATCTGAGTAACTATTTATCTTTCCTAAAAAGGAAAGACAGAACGTATGCTAATATAGCACCGTTCCCAACCTTCTTGAACACAGTCATTATTCTGATATAGGACAGATGGCTGCTATTTTCACAAAACAAGGATGAGATTGCAGAGGTTTTGGAAGTACATGGTAAAATAGGACTGACTTAGCATAGCTCGGTCAAGGGCAGGTCATGCCTGAGAATTCTTTGAGGAGGCACCTAGCAGGTTAGACAAAGGACAGCCAGTGGATGTGATCTGTTTGGATTTTCAGAAGTCTTTTGACAAGATGCTGCACAGAACGCTGCAAAATAGGATACAGTCCATGATGTTAAGGGCAAGATACTGACATGGATAGAGGATTGGCTGACCGGCAGAAGGCAGAGTGTGGGTCTTTTCAATGCTGGCAGCCAGTGACTAGTGAAAATCCATATGGGTCTGTGTCAAGACCACAACTATTCATGTCATACATCAATGATCTTGATGAAGGAACAGAGGTCATTTTTGCTAAGTCTGCAGTTGTCACAAAGACAGGTGGAGGAGCAGGTGTTGAGGAAGCAGGGAGACCGCAGAAGAACCTAGACAAGCTAGGAGAGTGGGCAAAGAAGTGGCAGATGGAGTACTATGTGGGAAAATGTGAAGTTATGCACATTGGTAGGAAGAATGGAGGCGTGGACTATTTTCTAAATGGGGGAAGGTTCAGAAATCTGAAGCACAAAGGGACTTGGGAATTCTAGTTCAGGATTCTCTGCAGGTTAACGTGTAGGTTCAGTTGGCAGTCAGGAAGACAAATTCAATGTTAGCATTCATTTCGAGATGGGTAGAATACAAGAGCAGAGATCTACTAGTGAGGTTGTATGAGGCTCTGGTCAGACCACATTTGGAATATAGTTAGCGGTTTTGGACCCCATATCTAAGGAAGGATGTGCTGGCCTTGAAAGGGGTCCAGATGAGGTTTACAAGAATGATTCAGGGAATGAAGGGCGTGTCATATGTGGAATAGTTCAAGACTCTGGGTCTGGACTTGATGGAGTTCAGAAGGATGGGGTGGGATCTCATTGAAAATTATAAGATTGAGAGGCCTGGATGGAGTGGTTGTGGATAAGTTGTTTCCACTAGTGGCTGAGAGTGAGAGCACAGCCTCAGAGTGGAGGGATGACCCTTTAGCACTAAAAAGAAGAATTTCTTCGGCCAGAGTGGAATTTGTAAAACTCATTGTTGTAGAGGGCTGTGGAGGCCAAGTCATTGAGTGTATTTAAGACAGAGATAGATAGGTTCTTGATTAGCAAGGGCTTCAAAGATTATGGAGAGAAGGCAGGAGAATGAGACTGAGAAACATATCAGCCACGATAGACAGATGGAGCAGACTCTATTGGCCAAATGGTCTAATTCTGCTCCAGTACCTAATGGTCCAGTAACGTCCTACAAAAAAAAGCATTTGATGATGAACAAATGACATATTTTCATCTAGACCTGAAACATTAGCTTGCTCTGTCTCTCTCCCTCTTTCTCTCTGTGATTTCCAGCATTTTTGTTTTCAGATCTATTTTTGTGTTTTATTTTGTAAGATAAATATTGACCGGAGTCCTGAGGTGGACTCATCCGCTCTTCTTTGAGATAGTTACATATAAAATGAGGCTGAGAGCTAAGGTAAGGCCTTTGCTTAATATCTCATCAAAAGGCTCGACATCCAACAGTAAGACACTGTTTCAGTATTGATTTGAAATATCAGCCTAGATCCTGTTCTGGAACATCTAGAGTGAGGCTTGAAACCCCAGTACTTGAACAAAAAGTTGCCATTCAGACATGTTGAATTTGATTTTCCATCCAATTCTGGGATGATACTGAGTCTCAATCCTGTGGCAGAACAGCATAATTGACACATTACCTTTAAAGGCAGGTCCTAATGGTACCAGAGGTTGGTTCTGAGTCCAGTTAATGGCACGGCAGTCTAATAGGAGGCACTGACTCTGGAGTACAGGCCTCAGTGTCAGATGTCAGCCATGATTAGGCTGCAGAATAAAGGATACAGGAAATTAAAGCCCCAGCAGACTCAAAGTGCAGACAAGTGACCAAACACTCAAGAAAACCAACGTTTTTTTGTAAGGAAACTCGTATTTTTCAAAATTGTTTGTTCACATGAGACATGACCTAACGGTTTCCTTCTTTGTACCCAATAGCTGTGCACTACTGTTATTTCGTTTTGCCACCTCTGCAGTGAAAATCGCCTTCTATCCCTCCTCAGCCCGTTAACAAATGTCTTAAGGATCTTCACAACAGTTCACCAAAGGTGAACATTCAATGCCTTTGGGATGTTGAGAGGACAACTAGGAATGCCATTCTTAAAGCATATTCACACCCAGTCCTATTGCCATGGACAAGTCAAATTCAAGACCCTTGGACATTTCTTTTGAATGCTGTATGGCATATCGACCTTGTTTCCAAACTGACCGTAGATGGCCAGAGATCTGCTTCAGATGACAACTGAAATGTTTTACTAGAATGCAAAGATACTCTTCTGCACAGGGGCACATCCCCCAACAGCATTCCTGGTTTCATTTACAAGAGTTATCAAATGGTCACACATAGTTCCCACCTCTGACAGCATCAGATTTAGCATGGGCTCCCCATTTAGCAAAAACATCCGTGTCAATTAAAAGGTGCTGCTTTTTGTACATTGATTAAAAAGAAACAGGCTTGAAACATAAATGTTATGTTTCTCTCTCTACAGATTTTAAAAATGTTTTTATTCACTCACACATGGGATGTGCTTTTGCTGCTGGGCCAGCAGTTATTGCTCATCCCCGGTTGCCTTTGGGAAGTGGAAAGCGATGGCCTAGTGGTATTATCGCTAGAATGTTAGTCTAGTGACCCAGGAAATGTCCTGAGGACTTGAGTTCCAATCCTGTCATAGCAGATGGGGGATTCAATAATAATCTGGAAATAAGAGTCTAATGATGAGCATGAATCCATTATTGATTGCAGGAAAAACCCATCTAGTTCACTGAAGTCCTTTAGGGAAAGAATTTGCTGTTCTTACCTGGTCTACATGTGACTCCAGGCTCACAGCAATGTGGTTGACTCCTAACTGCTCTTAGAGATGGGCAATAAATGCTGGTCTGACCAGTGGTGCCCACATCTGTGGATGAATAATAAAAACAAAGTGGGTTTTGAGTTGCCTCCTTCAACTGCTGCCATCCATTTGGTCTGGGTGTAGCCACAATGTTAGGATCTTGACCCAGAGACACTGAGGGAATGGTGATATGTTTCCACATCGGGATGGTGAGTGGCTTAGAGTGGAACTTGCAGATGGTCGTGTTCCCATGTAACTGTTGCCTTTATCCTTTGTGATGGTAGTGGTTGTGGGTTTGGAAGGTACTTTTGAAGGGGCCTTGGTAAATTTCTGCAGTGCACCTTGAAGACTGTACACACTGCAGTTGCTGACATTGAACATTGGTGGTTGGGGGGAATGGATGCTTGTGGATGTGAAGCCAGTGAAATGGGTTACTTTGTCCTGAATGTTGTCAAGTTACGTGAATGTTGTTGGAGTAGCACTCAATCAGGCAAGTGGGGAGCATCCCATCACAGTCCTCGTTTGTAAATGGTGAGTAGGCTTTGAGGAGTCAGGAGGTGAGTTAATCACTGCAAGATTCTTAGCCTCTGACCTATTCTTGCAGATGCTGCTCGATCTGCAGAGTTTCTCCAAAATTTTCTATTTTTTTTCTATTTCAGATTTCCAACATCCACAGTACTTTGCATTTATTTAAATACACTGGACATTTTGTGCAAGTCAATCAGCTTCTTAGAATTAACTTGGAACAAAATCTTAATCGGGTGGGAGACTGAAATGTCTAAATGACCGACAGAATCATGGTACAAGGCAAAAAAGGGTGGCAATGGAAGAAGTGAGGAAATAAGGAAAGGGTCCAGGGGAGGTGGAAATGGCTTCATTGGACTGACTTCAAGCTACATAAAATTTCCAGTTCCTGATATTCTGTTCAAGCAAAACAAAAAGGATGGGAACTGTTGGAAATCTGAAATGAGAAACAGCATTGATTACTTGAAATGCACAGCAGGTTAATCAACAGTTGAAAGTGAGAAAGGCTCCCATTTTTGGTTTAATTCATAGTGAGAACTCTATTACAACCTGTCATTCGCTTGCAGATGCTGATATCCCTGCTGTGCATTCCCCCAGCATTTGTGTGGTTTTATTCACAGAGGCTATCAGACAAGATTAGTAAGATGAAAGGAATTTTCTGCTAAAGCAAAACCCTGTGATTATCATGGCACTAATGCCTGACCAAGGATATTTGTTTCTGAGCTTGCATTCGTTAGAGATACAAAGGAGTCCAGCTGCAGACTTAAGGGAGAGTGGCATTTTGGATACAAAATTAGCTCAATCGAAGGAAATTATGGTCAACAAGTTTTTTTTTTAGTGACTGCAAGGCTATTTGCAGTGGACTTCTGCAGGGTTCAGTCCTGGATTTCTTGCTGTTCATTGCAAATATGTAGGATTTAACCTAGAGGGCATGATTATAAAATTTGTGGATAATATGAACATGGGTTTTAAAGTTGATAACAAGAGGAAGAAAGCTGTAGATGATAGGAAGCAATGGATGGACTGGTTCGATGGGCAGAAAAGTGGCAAATGGAAATCACTCTGGAGAAATGAGAAGTAAGGCATTTGTGGAAGGTAAACAGGGCAAGAGAATTTACAGTAAATGGTCAGATATTGAAAGGAAGGACATTGGAATGCAAGTCCATTGATCCCAGAAGGTAGTGGGAAAGTGGATAGAGTATTCGAAAAGGTACAAGAGATTATTTATCAGTTGAGATGTAGAATATAAGAACAATAAAGTTTTGCTGGGCTTTGCCTTGTGGTTAGGGTGTGAGAAGGCCTGATTGTCTTCCAAATTAAAATTCTTCAGTCTGTGTTTATTTTAACAAGAAACTTTTATTTGCAGACATGTAATGCACAGAGTCACAACGACACAAGCTCAGAGTGTCTCTTGCATGACATTTCTCTCCAGACTCACAGGTCATATGATCTTATATCATCATTACATCATACAATTAACCCATTACATGACACTGGATAAAACAGCAGCTGAGAAAAATAATGTCTGAATGTACATGTGGAAGTGCCATAATATATA
The DNA here is from genome assembly GCF_037043375.1 of Chiloscyllium plagiosum. Classification (NCBI taxonomy): domain Eukaryota; kingdom Metazoa; phylum Chordata; class Chondrichthyes; order Orectolobiformes; family Hemiscylliidae; genus Chiloscyllium; species Chiloscyllium plagiosum. The sequence continues at coordinate 44,956,774 of NW_028270168.1, read as the reverse complement.
GCAATATGAACCAGGAGCTGAACATTAGGGTTAGACTTGATAGCTCTTTCTGATCAGCAGAGACAAAACGAGCCAAATGGCTTATTTCTGTGTTGAAAGTCTTTTTATATCTTCATAATTATTATTGTGAGTAAATTCAGCTGAATAACACAGACATTCACAGAGCCATAGAGTCATACAGCACAGAAACAGACCCTTCACTCCAACAAGTCCGTGCCAAACAAAATCCGAAAATAAACTGCTTCCACCTGCCTGCTCCCTGTTACATATCACTCCAAAGCCTTCCTATTCATAAACTTATCCAAACGTCTTTTAAATGTTGTAATTGTACCCACATCCACCACTTCCTTAAGAAGCTCATTCCACATGTGAACAACCTGCTGTGTAAAGCATTTGTCTTTCATGTCTTTTTTTTTTTATCTTTCTCCTCTCACCTTAAAAATGTGCCTCCGAGACTTGAAATGCCCCATCCTAGGGAAATGACACCTACCATTAATTCTATTTATACCCCTCATTATTTTATAAATGCCTATAAGGTCACCTCTCAACCTCCTGCTCCCCAGTGAAAAAAGCCCCACCCTAATCAGCCTTTCGTTTTAACTCAAACCTCCATACCCCGTGTGTAACAAAAATTTTGACCGTGCTTCGTTCATGATTTCAGTCAATATTGGGGGTTCTGAGGAAGGGTCACTGGGCCTGAAACATTAACTCTGATTTCTCTTTTCCTCCTTTTTCAGCAATGTCTGCCCTTGTTTCTGATTTACAGCATCTGCAGTTCTTTCAGTTTTTAATTTGAATCCTACTCTAACTGGCTAGGTAGTTGATTCTCTGTTGTGATACTAGCAATAACATTGTGATCTCCTTTCCACAGTAGTGCTAAGTTTGAGAGGGTTCCAACTGGTCTCAATACATCTGGGTTAGGAGGAGATAAGTTTATCAGGACTCTGTCCAGTGTAAGGGATGGGATTGATAGCAGTGGATCCTATTGAAACCATCATTAATTTTCTTTTATAGCAAGGCCAGCTATATAGGCATAAAATCTATAGGATTAGAATATCAGATCAAGTTGCAGGGTTGGGGCAGTGGGTGGAGTCCTGGATGGATAAGCTGGACATACAGTTTCCCCAAATACTCTGCAGTTTTTAACTGATAGCTTTTTTTGTAAGTATTTTTATTGGGAAAAAGATATTGAATTTTTTTACAAAATTATAAAATTACTATAAAATAGTATAACAATCTTACAACATGATTTGGGGATGCCGGTGTTGGACTAGAGTGTACAAAGATAAAAATCGCACAACACCAGGTTATGGTCCAAAAGGTTTAATTGGAAGCACTAATTTTCATAGCGCTGCTCCTTCATCAGGTGGTTGTGGAGTATACGATTGTAAGACACAGAATCTCTGTGGAGGAGCAACACTCCAAAAGCTAGTGTTTCCAATTAAACCTGTTGGACTATAATCTGGTGTTATGTGATTTTTAATCTCATAACATAACAAGATTAACAGTAAACAAACTACTACTCTACTCCACAAACAGTATAAAAGAAAAAAATAAAGAAAAAAATAAAACCCCTACCCATACTACACTACAATTCAATAAATAAATTAAGTTTAAAAAACCAAATTAAATCAAATTGAATCAAGGCAAATTGAACTGAATTGAGTTACAATGCTCAGCGCAATCCCACCAAAGCTCCCCATCACCGGGAGCATCAGTTGGCAAATCCGTATTTGTTTGGGATTCTTCCTCCCGGGGGCCCCCGGCCCGCTAGATATTGCCCTCATGACGACACAAAGGCCCTGACCAATATAGCTGACAAGTCTGCATCTATATAGTTCAAAAAGGGCTGCCCATCCTATACAAGAGTTCCGTTTTCTGGTGCACCATACTCTTGAGGAAGTCCAGGGGGATATGCTCCATAACTAACCTATGCCACCCCTGGGGCGTCCTGGGGGATTCTCTGACACCCATCTCATCAGAATGTTCTTCCTCGCACAATATGAAAGAATATTTAAAAATTTTGTCACATGCACGTCCAAAGAGGGGAGACTCGGCGAACCCAAGAGGAGGGACACCGGCTCTACCTTGACCTCGGTTCCCAAGACCCCTTTCAAAACAAGCGAAGTTTGTGGCACGACCCCAAGCAATGAGTAAGAGTACCAATATCCATTTTAAATTTGGGGCATATTGGGGACACTCCTGTCTTGAATTTTGCAAGCTGCTCCAGTGCCAGATAACCCCTGTGGAGTATTTTCAGTTGCACAGCGTGCGTCCTATTGCAAATTGAAATCTTCCTTACTTTCTCCCAAATTGCCTCCCACGCATCTGACAAGATTCCGCCCCCCCCCCCCCAAATTCCTGAGTCCAGATCCCACACAGCCGCTCAATGTCCTTCAAAATATTACCTCCTAATAAACGATAGAGGGTGCTGACTGAAAGAATACCCATGGACCGTAGTACTCTCCTGTCCATATCCGACTTATAGGGCCTAACCATTAATGTAGTCTTTTTCTATATAAAGTCCCTAATCTGAGAGTAACGAAAGAGGTCCCTCCGAGATAGTCCATGTTTCTGGCTCAGCTGCTTGAAAGACATCAGGACCTTCCAGTCAAATAAATCTCCCAAACAGGAAACTCCTCTAGACTCCCAGAGCCTAAAGCCAGAATCCATCGATCCTGGCCAGAATCCTGACATTCCTACTATGGGAGTAAAAGGGGAATTTTTTTAATAAATTGCCCTCACTATGTCACATCATTCTCTATGCTTTAACTGTATTAAGGACGATTGGATTTCTGCAATACTCCATAACAGTCCTGACCCTGTCCATAAACAACAAATTAATGAGGGGGCCTTTTGCCTGGGAGGGCTCAATGTCCAACCATATTGACCTCAGGCTCTGACAAGCCCCATCATAGGATAATAGGGAACTTAATTGATATTTCTTAAAATCCAGGAAATCCACACACCCTCCATCTCCTGTGGGAGCTGCAATTTGGCAAGTTTCATAAGAGGCCGCCTATGATGCCAGATAAAAGAGCCAAGCCAACTGTTTAGCCTCCATAGTGCCTGCCTGGGCAGTACCAAAGGGAGCATTCGCAGGGGATAAAATAAATGAGGACAAATGTTCATTTTGACAAGTGCTATTCTCCCAACCAGGACATTGGAAGATTCTCCCAGCGCCAAAGGTCCTGCTTATTTTCTCGAGCAACTGCAAAAAGTTAGCCTTATATAATTGATCGAAGGCCGGGGTGATAAAAATGCCTAAATACAGGAAACCTCCCTGTGACCACCTGAAAGGGAATCGAATTCCACTCCCAAGATCAGGCATTCTAGCAAGGCCCCCCACAGGCATGGCCTCCAACTTAATAAAATTGACTTTATACACCGAGAGCAAACTAAATTGATTAATCACTTGTATTAAACGGGGCACAGATAGAAAAAGGGTTAGTTAGAAAAAGAAGAATGTCATCCGCATAAAGGGTGATCCTATGCCCTCCTCCTCCTACCTCCAGGGCAGTTATATTGGGTCCCTCCGGATGGCCTTTGCCAATGGCTCAATCGCTAATGTAAATAGTAACAGTGAAAGGGGGCAGCCTTATCAGCTGCCTCTACCGATACTAAAACTGACAGACTTTATACCATTAGTGAGAACCACTGCCTTAGGGTCAGTATATAACACCCACCTAGCAAAGACCCCTCCAAGACCAAACTGTTCCAGGACAGAAAAGAGATACGGGCACTCCACCCGGTCAAACCCTTTTGCTGCATCATCCAGGGAGACCACCAAGCCTGGAATCGGCCCTTGCTGGCATACCTAAACTATGTGCAGCACTCTTCTGATGTTGTTAGAAGATCAATGACCCCGAATTAAACTGGTCTGGTCCTCCTTTACGATGGAGGGCAAAACCTTCTCCAACCTTAACGCCAGCATTTTCAACAGAATTTTAAAATCCACGTTCAGTAACAATATGGGCCTGTATGAAGTACAATCCTCTGGGGCTTTCCCTCGCTTGAGAATAAGGGAGATATTTGCTTCTGTCAGAAAGGATGGGAGGCAGTCCTGACTGTAGGAATATTTGTACATATCCAACAATGGCCCAGCCAGCATGTTTATAAACTCCTTGTAAAACTCACTTCGAAATCTGTCAGGGCCAGGCCCTTAACCGCTCTGGAGCTGCCTCACCGCCTCCTGTATCTCTTGGATTGTCAGAGGGGCGTGCAAAAAAGACACCAGCTCTGAAGTTACACCTGGAGGGTCCAGGGTCTTAAAAAGGGACTCCATCTTCGCCAATCTGTCTTCACAGCTCTCTAACTGGTATAACTCAAGAGTAGAACTTCCTAAATGCTGCATTAATCTTTTTGGAGTCGCAAGTGAGAGTGCCAGCACTCTCTCTAATGGATGTGATAGACTGGGTGGGGGCACTCTTTCTGGCCAGGTATTATGATATCTACCCAGTTCATCACCATACTCGAATAATCTCTGTTTCTCAAAGGAGATTTCTCTCCTTGCTGTCTGGATAAGCGCAACATTCAGAGCAGCTCTGAGGGCTGTAATCCGCTGCAACTTGCTCACAGACGGTCTGTCAAAGAATGCTAACTCAGCTGCCTTCAGCCGGGCCTAGAGCAAACGCTGTTGCTCTCCCCTCTGCTGCTTCCAAGTCACCGAGTAAGAAATAATCAAACCCCTTGCATAGGCCTTGGCAGTCTCCCAGAGCACCAACGGGTACTGGCCGTACCCGAATTAATGTCCCCCAAAAATTTAAATTCCAGCAAAAAATACTCAGTAAACTTGCTATCCTTCGGAAGGAAAGGATCCATGCGCCAATGCCGCGAGCATGTCCCATCACCTCCATCCTTGACCTCCAGGTACACTGCCGCATGATGTTCCCAATTCTGCAGGACAGCACCGAATTCAATAAGGCCGATGGAGCAAAAAACAGATCAATCCCAGTGTAGCACGTGGGTGGGTTAGAGAAAAAGATGAAGTCTCTACCCTCAGGGTGAAGATATCTCCACACATCCACCAACCCCAGCTCCCTGTTCAGCTCCACCAACTGCCTGGATTGCAGGGATATACCCGCAAGATCCCCAGGCATCCTGTCCACCTCGGGGTCCATAAGTCAATTAAAGTCTCCCCCTGTGATTGTATGACCCACTCCAAGGGCCATCAACCTGGAAAGCGCATCCATTAAAACTTTGAGGGGATGTGCCAGGGGCAATATACATTCAAAATCTCATACTCCTCTCCACGTATTAAAGCTTTAAGGATCACAAACCTCCCATGTTCATCCTTAATTTGGTCTAACACCTGAAATGGGAAATTCTTCTGGATGAGTTTCGCAATTCCTCTACTTTTTGAATTAATGGATGAGAAAAATACCCAGCTGAATCCTCGTTGGTATAACTTTAAGTTCTCCTTATCAGTTAGATGTGTTTCTTGCAGCAAGGCTACATTGACTCTTTCTTTTCTAAGGCTTGAAAGTGTCTTCTTTCTTTTAATCAGTGAATGACTCCCCTTAATATTCCAGGTGCACCATTTAAACAAACTATTTGCCATAGCAGTCTGAGGCAGTCTGTGACCCCCCGAGAGGAAGAACATCTCTCATAATGTGCCGAGTGAAAACAGTAAATGGACGGCACATTGACCCAGTGGTTAGCACTGTTGTCTCACAGCTCCGGGGACCCGGGTTCGATTCTAGTCTTGGGCAACTATCTGTGTGGAGTTTACATCTCCTCCCTGTGTTTGCATGGGTTTCCTCTGGGTGCTCCAGTTTCCTCCCACAGTCCAAAGATGTACAGGTTAGGTGAATTTGCCATGCTAAATTGTCCCTACTATTAAGTGCATTAGTCAGGGGGAAATGGGTCTGGGTGGGTTACTCTTTGGAGGTTGAGTGTGCACTTGTTGGGTCGAAGGGCCTGTTTCCACACTATAGGGAACCTATTCTGAACAGTTCATATAAACTTGAGAATACAATTACAAAAATTTCCAAATCAAAACTTCTAATAAATAATTCTACAATAAACCAACATAGAAAACAAATAAGAGGAGACTTTCCCCTTGCCCACAGGGGCACTCACACAACCCACTAACCACTCCATGGCTCCTTCTAGCTGAAGCTATGCCCAAACCCAGGCAAAACAAAGTTAAAAAAAATGCATCCAATATCAAGAAAATTAAAAGTGGGCATTCAGCCCGTCCCATCCATACCTTGACACTAGGCAATCCTGGCAGATAAACCCCCACCTAAACCCCCCATCCCATATCAAGAGAGGAAAGAAAAGGGAATGACAAAAAATAGGATAATGGGAGGGGAGAAAGAAGGGAGAAGAGAGAGAAAAGGAAAAAGGGGACCCCTACATATTAAAAGAACAAAACTAGGTAAACCACTAAGAAAACAAGGTAAACATTATTGTCCGTATTATTCGAGCCAGCCAGTCTATTTTAAGGTGTTCAGGAAGTCCTTTGCCTTTCCTGATGAGTCAAAATTAAACACAGACCCTCAGTGGCTGAAACGTAATACTGCAGGATATCTTAATGAGTACTGAAAATTCAAGTCCCTCAGCCTCCTCTGTACCTCTTCCTCTTGCGGATCACGGCTGCAGAAAAGTTTTGGAAGAACATAATTCTTGATCACCTGTGTATCAGGGCAAGTGAATCTTTCCCCAGTGCTCTAGAAGCTTCCAACATCATTTGTTTATCTCTGCAGTGCTGGAGTCGCGCTAGAACTGGGCGGGGTTGCTCGTCCGATCCAGGCCTGTGCACTGCGACCCGGTGGGCCTACTCAATCCGCACCCGGCCTGCCCCGACTTCCAGCTTCAGAAACTGCCGGAGCTATTGCTCCAAGTAGCTGAGCAGCTGGCCTCCTTCTTCCCGCTCCGGCAGCCCGACCAGGCGGATGCTCTTCCGACAGCCTCGGTTTTCCAGGTCGTCGACCTGCTCTAGTAAGGCCCGAACCGGCGGGGATTCCACCCTGGCTTCGGAGGTCACGGTCTGCTGCTCCAGCTCCGTGATGTGCTGCCCGAGACGCTGGATCACCTGCAGCATGGCCAAGATCGGAGCCAGCCTGGTCCAGGTCTCCTCCATCGCCGAAGCGATCTTGTCTCGGAGTTTCACAAACTCCGAGAACAGGCTCTGCTCCACAGGTAAGCCCCCGGGTCATTCGCGGAGGCTGACGCTACAATCATGGATGTGGTCCATGCCTGCAGAGGAGTACCCTGCTTGTTGCAATCCTCACTGTCCTTTTCCCTTGGTCATCTTCCTTAATCAACAAAACTGACACACAGCAATTTTGGAGATCTAAAACTATTGTTTTTTGACCAGAATAACTAAGAAAGGGAGGGTAAATGCACCATTTTGCCTGGGTTATGATGCGGAGCTCAGCAGGGCAGACCTACTGGAATGCTGCCATCTTGGATGTCCTAACTGATAACTTTTAATTATTAGCTCCAGGTTTCGTCTCCAATGGAGAATTTGAAAGACTCTCTCAGATGGGAAAGTTGGTGACAAAGCGGCACAGCAGGGGAGCAAGCAGCAAAAGAAGCATTTGCTGTGTGTGTGTGTGTGTGTGTGTGTGCACGCGTGTGTGTGCACGCGTGTGTGTGTGCACGCGTGTGTGTGTGTGTGCGCACGCGTGTGTCACTATGTGTATGAGTTTGTGCAGTTGTGTTTGTGTATGTCTGTGTATGTGTGTGTTTGTGTCTGAGTCTGTGAGTATGTCTGTCTGTGTGTCTATGCCCCTGCATATGTCTATGTGTGTGTGTGTGTGTGTGTCTCTGTCTGTGTATATGTGTCTGTGTGTTTGTGTTTGTATTAATGTGTGTGTCTATATGCATGTATGTATGAGCCTGTGTGTATATCTGTCTGTGTGTCTGCATCCCTGTGTATGTCTATATGTGAGTGTGTCTTTGTCTGTGTGTATGTGTGGGGGGAGGGGGAAGGAGTTGATAGGTATGGTGTAACGGGTGTGAGATCATGGAGGGAGGTCAGTGGACAGAAACAAAATGATAATCAGAGAGCGTGAATTCGTGCTGGGGTTGCATCGTAATGAGAAACCATGACAGATAAATGGATGGATTGCAGGGATTTACAGGGAAAGTACTCCTGATCCTCCTAGCCCACTTTAAGGCCCTTCCCTTATGGATCTAGTCCTTCCTATCTCCTTTTATCTGTCCCGATGCTTGGAAAATCCGTCAGCATGGTGCCACAAGGATGGTGCTGTTAATCAAGGCTCACTACACTGTGAGCCCTCACAAATGTAGAAATGACCCGCTGAATTAACAAGATGACTAATTTGTGTGATTTTGATTGCTGTCTAAGAAAAAGTATATTCCTCCTAGGTTTCTTCAATAAATAAAATATAAAATTACTTATTATAAACAAACATATCTTTTAACTAATGGTAAAATAGATTAACTATTGCAATGCAAACTTAAACATTATTGCCCTCAAACCCAAGCACACACATTCATTCATAAATAGGACTGATGAGGTCGAACACTCTGCAGTAATACCATAGGTAGAAAATATTTGGAAAATGGAAAAATTCTGTGGGTCAAGAATCCAAGCTCAAGGTAGATTGAGGTAAATTTCTAACTTTCCTTTTGGTTTTGCTGATAATATCACATTGTTGTCAACAGCAGAGCGAAAGAAGATCCTCAATTTAGTAACCAGTCAGTTGGACCTAGGTCTTCAGTTGAATTATATGTTCTACTTTTCTGAGTTTTGTGTACTGTTTATTTTGTTAACTCCCCGAGTGTGAGAAAGAGAGAGGCATGTCTTTGCTTGCAGACTTTAAATTAGTTTCCCTACAGTGTGGAAACAGGCCCTTCGACCCAACAAGTTCACACCGACCCTCCGAAGATTAACCCACCCTGTCTCATTTCCCTCTAACTAATGCACCTAACACTACTGGCAATTTAGCATGGCCAATTCACCTGACCTGCACACCTTTGGACTGTGGGAGAAAACCCATGCAGACACGGGGAGAATGTGCAAACCCTACACAGACAGTCACCCTAGGCTGGAATCGAACCTGGGACTCTGGTGCTGTGAAGCAGCAGTGCTAACCACTGAGCCACCGTGCTGCCCATAGTGGCTCAAACACCTTCAAGCTGAAATTAAACCGGCAACCTAAGGATGACAGACTTGCGACACACTACAGTCCTCCACTCTACCAGCTGAGCCATCGAAGGAGACTTTCTATAGGTCTACTTCAACTGCTCTTTTTCAAGTCTCTGACAAATTGCAATTTTAATATCCAAAGGCTGTTGTTAGGCAGCTTTTCAGTCCAAAGGAACCTACTGCCAGCTTGTCTGTAAATGTATCAAATCCTGCTTTTCCACATGTTACACAACATGGTGTGAACAGTATACTGTTCCACTTTTTAACCTTTGAGTTGCAAAAGATAACCATATCTAATACATTCTGTGCAACACAACAATGATAAAGCTGTTACTTTTCCCAATTTGTATTTAAAAAAAGTATAGTCTTTATAGTGGGTTAAAAGTTTAAATAAAAACTGCAGAACTAAACAAAGAAAACATCCCTACAAAGCTTCAAAGACAAGCCCTTCTAATGAGAGCAGATTGCTTACCCACAACTCCCATCCCTGTACAATCTCTGGTAAAACAGTGGAAGTGAGCCCATTGGATTCTTATTTCATAATTTTAACTTCTCAACTTTGCAAGATCATCATTTTGCACAAAGCAAGCTCAGGGACGAAACAAATAAATAGCCAGTAAGTCTGCTTTTGGTGATGTTAAATGAGTGATAAAGGTTGAACTGCACATTGGAAAAACTCCCCTGCTTTTCTTCGATCTGTGCCACAGGGTCTTTTATAGCCATTTGAATAAACAGTTGGCACCTTGTTTTAATGCCTCATAGAAAAGACACCACTACCGACAGTGCATGACATTTTCCGTACACCATTGGTACAGACTTGAACCACGTACAACAGGACGGTGTACAGGTTGATCCAGTGATCTCTGATTCGGAGAGGAATTGTTTGAGTATTAGTTCCACCATGTAGCTTTTATCCCTTATTGATAGTCCAGCATCCTTGGAAATAATATTCAGAATAAATATCATATATGGAGTGAAACCTTCACTGTCAGGCTTGCTTTGCTATCAGACCATATCTGCCACCAATGTTTTACTTTGGGAAGCAAAGAAAGCAATGCCAAAGTCTGCTTGGAAATTATAGCAGATAATGAAGAATAATCGCCTTGGTCCTGACTATGTGCAAAAAAAATCAAATACTGTCATCCTGCCACTACAGGTCAAAAAGAAGGAATATAAAGAAATTCAGTGGTTTGGTACATCTACCCTTTATTTTCATGTTCTGCCAATATTTGTCTTTTCCATTCTACATAATAAGCAAAGGTGCTGCCTTTTCTTTTTAAAATTAATATGTTACTCATAAAATTTGTTAACAAAATCATTACAAGACCATTTTGACTTGAATATGACAGATTTTGCAAGGATGTTCAATATGTGGGATTCTAACAGTCTTCATATTTAGTCAATACATCCCATGTCAGATATGCAGCCTGAGGGCAAGACATCTCAAATTACAATTTACAGAATATGTAATAGATATAAAATTCTCTAGACAACATGCTTCACTCTAAGGCATTACAATACATTTTCAATACTCTACTGCCGATCCAACTCCCCATTTACTACATCCCAGTATATTGGCAGGCTTGGTTTTGGTAGCAGATACATTTCATGTTTCACAGCCTTTCTGTTCATTTTTAAGGTGGAATAATCCCAGCATTAATTTAATTATGACAGAAGAAATCTACCCCATATTTCACAGGAGGGTATAATGAGGATAGTGTTTTGAAGTTCTAAGTAAAAGTAAGCATTATTTAAATGACTTTTTAATATAATTTACATCTGATTAACGGAAGATGCGAAGCAGCAGGTGTTCAATTCCTCAAGCCAACAGACTATTGCCACTCACTGACACCCACAGTCTTTCTGAGTCATGAGTCTTTTATTCCTGCAAAAAAAAAGAACTCTTGTGAGTCACTGAAACCAGTGACGCAGCCGTTACTTATTCCAGTGGAGTTATTGATATCTGCTTTGTGTGGGGAGGTGAAAAACCAATTGGCTGAAGGACACAAAAGCAGAAGTAACAGAATGCAAAATCAAAAAAACAAGAATGCAGAAGATCTTAACTAACCAGACCAAAACAAAATCTGCAAATGCAGAGCAGGTCAGTAACCACCTGAAGGAGATGCAACACTTGACAAATCTAGCCAGCTTTCATCTCGACAAGCTCATCAATCTGCAATCCAACTCCTGTTTTTAGTGGTTATTGTCATGTGATGCCCATATTGAATTGATTGCACATACAGGGCTGCCAATTCTGGTTAGAATCATTCATCACATGATCCTCCCACCCAGCAGACATCGCACAACCAACACACACGCATGCGCACATGCACTCCATATACACATACACACAGGCATACACATACATAAATATAGATACCATATATACACACACATACATACATACATACATAAACAGACAACACACATATGCACACATACACAGACACCATACACACATAAAAACACATATATATGGACACACAGATACACACAAGAATACATGACACACACACATGCACGCACCACACACATATGTATATATGCACACAGACGTACACACCACAGACACATATGTACATGTACAGAAGACCACAATATGCCACACATGTATAGATACACACATCCATGCAAACAACATACAGACACACATAAACATACATACATAGATATACACACACATATATATACATCACATACAAATTCATACATACACCATACACATATACATATATACACCACACACACATATATATATATATATATATATATATATGCTGTATGCATAAATATACACAAAACACACAACATATATGGATGCAAATGCACACTTGGCACAACAGCACACATGTCACACACATACACGCACACACAAGTGGCACATACACATGTGCACCTACATATAAAAATATAAACACATACAAATACATACATGCACACACACTCAATATGCATACACACCACAAATATGTGCTCATGACACACACATACTTACACATGTATACATATGCAAACATATACATAAAACACACAAGCACACACACGGAATCTTCTGACTGGATAATTCTTAACTATGAGAGTTAATAAAAGAAGAGATCATTTGATTCTTCTTCTTCTAAATAATAAACGAATGAATTCAAAACAAATTTTAAAAATGACTTAATCTTTTGGCAATTACCTCAAAGGTTACTGTCACAATGTCCTGGAGGTTAATATTTTATTACTGGAGGGTAGGAAACCAGAATTCTATACTTTTGTTTGTTTCGTGTTTGAACCATTCTAGATTGTAACACTAAACATGAAATAACTATTACTTCAAAAGGAAGGAATGTGCAGACAGGAGGAGGAGATAAAGAATTTCTGTTGAAAGAATGATATGGAGGTGCCGGTGTTGGACTGGGGTGTACAAAGTTAGAAATCACACAATCATCTGATGAAGGAGCAGCGCTCCAAAAGCTAGTGCTTCCTAATAAACCTGTTGGACTATAACCTGGTGTTGTGAGATTTTTAACTTTGTCGAAAGAATATTTTTCATGGTCTTAGGACATTCTAAAGCACCTTGACAACTGAAGTAATCTTTATTAAATGTAACCACAGTTGGAATGTGACGAAATTTGTCACTTTATTTTTGTAAAGTGAAGTCACAGAAACAAGAAAGAGATCATGATCAGATAATTTGCTAGTTTAATGATGGGCATTGATCAGGATGTCAGGAAACCCTTCCTTGCTCTCATAACAAAGAAAAATAAAATGCACCACAATAGGTTGGGGCAGCAGCATGGTGGCTCAGTGGTCAGCAATGCTGCCTCATAGCGCCAGGGACCTGGGTTCAATAACACTCTCAGGCAACTGTCTGTGTGGAGTTTGCACATTCTCCTGTGTGAATGTGGGTTTCCTACAGCTTCTCTGGTTTCCTCTCACAATTTAAAGATGCGCAGGTTAGGTGAATTGCCCATGTGAAATTGTCCAGGGATATGTAGGTTAGGTGGATTAGCCATGGGAGATGCAGAGGGGTAGGGGTGGGTGGGGGTCTAATGCTTTTCAGAGGGTCAGTGTGGACTTGATGGGCCGAATGGCCTGCTTCCACACTATAGGGATTCTATGAAAGAATGTTGGAAATCTAAAATAAGAATAGAAGGTGCTGGAGAAAGCTCAGCAGATCTGGCAGCATCTAAATTTTGGGTCCATTGACATTTCTTCAGTGCAGGAAGAATAATTAGATTTGAAACGTAAGCGCTATTTCTCTCCCCACAGATGCTACCAGAGCTGCTGGGTTTCTCCAGCACCTTCTGTTTTTACCTCACTGCTCCCCTTGGAGAATTCTCCTCTGAAATAGTGGCAAAGAATCTTTTACACCCACTTGAGAGGGCAGGCAAGGGCTCAGTATATTGTCTCATCTGTTGAAAGGCAGCTTTACACTGCATCAGTACTGCACTCATGTTTCAGTCCACAGTCTAAGTACAAACTTCTAAAGTCCAATTGGAACCAGAAGACTAATGGAGTAGTTAACTCTGAGGACGACACAAATACTGATAAATGTTTTAGAGAGATTAACAGAGCCAAATAAGGCTACAAAGGTAACAGTCTTTGCAAGGGAGAGGTCAGTGGACCAGAAGAGAGCAAATGGGTCACATGAGATGGCAAGGTTTTAAGCTACCTTATTCAGATTCAGAATCCAGTGACCAGAACCAGCACCAATTGGGCTGGGTTTGTACAAGGACTGAAGACAATGGCTTTGGGCTTTGCAGAGCCAGGTCTGAGGACTCAAAGAGAAGCTATTCCCGGAGATCTTGCCACAATCAGACTGGTGAGAGCAGAACCAAATCAGGGCTGTCCTTCACAGCGTATAGAGGAGGCATGGGAAGCTTATGGCATGCTTGAACATTTCAAAGTCTGTGGAAATGGCCTGGAGGGTAATGCCCCATTTGGAGCAATAACAGAGAATGTCACTTCGATTAGATTCCCTATAGTGTGCAAACAGGCCCTTTGGCCCAACAAGTCCACACCGATCCTCCAAAGAGTAGCCTACCCAGACCCATTTCCCTCTGACTAATGCACCTACTGTTATGGGCAATTTAGCATGGCCAATTCACCTGGCCTGCACATCTTTGGACTGTGGGAGAAAACCGGAGCACCTGGAGGGAACCCACACAGACACAGGGAGAATGTGGAAACTCCACCCAGACAGTCACCTGAGGCTAGAATGGAACCTGGGACTCTGGTGCCGTGAGGCAACAGTGCTAACCACTGAGCCACCGTGCCTCCCATGGGAAGGCTGTTTGAGTTCTCCAGGATGGATGGATTTCTGATTGGAGAGGTCCAAATTGTGAACTGAAGACAAGATGGACATGGAAGTCAGATATGTTCATGGACTTTGGACAGGAAAGAAAGATCGCCATTAATGGTAGTTTACAAGGACAGGTTTTTCGCAAGAGTTTTATTTTGAGGGTTGATTATATCCATTTTGCAAATGAAGGATGCACAAGGAACTATAGACAAGGTCAGTCAGTGCAGGGACCAGAAAGCTGAGTGCCCAGCAACTCAGGGGAACTGGCATCAAGAGTTAGAGAAGGCAGTGAGTCTCATGAGCTGGACCAGGTTGGAGAAAGGTTGCAAGAAGAAAAGACACTGCAAAGTACGTGATTGGACAGGTCTAAAGAAGAGTCATGTTAGGCTCAAAACATTCATTGATTTTCTCTCCACAGATGCTGCTAGATCCACTGAATTTCTCCAGCACTTTCTGCTTTTATTACAAGTGAATATACAGCCTCCTTTGTAGTGACAAAGAAGCTCAGGTGTTTTGTTACAAATCTTGCAGTTTAGGATGGAGGTGGAAGGGGAATAGGATTTAAGGAGGGGGGAGCAGGTTAGTCATGGAATAAAGAAGGAAGTAGAGAAAGGGGTTGTTTTATTTCTAGGATGATTGAGAATAGTAGATTCTGGATGAGTGGTGCTGCAAGAGCACAGCAGTTCAGGCAGCATCCGAGGAGCAGCAAAATCGATGTTTCGGGCAAAAGCCTTTATTCCTGATGAAGGGCTTTTGCCCGAAACGTCGATTTTGCTGCTCCTCGGATGCTGCCTGAACTGCTGTGCTCTTCCAGCACCATTAATCCAGAATCTGGTTTCCAGCGTCTGCAGTCATTGTTTTTACCTGAGAATAGTAGGTCTCCAGGGTTAATCTGGAGTGGGTGAATTACAATCCTGAACCTCTGATGCCTGCCATAAGACTTGACACTGAATTTTACAATAAAGAGCAACGTGAATTCAAACAAGCCCACAGACCCCTCCTCGAATTGTACGTAGGTTGAATACACAAGGCAGTAATCATGTTTTTGGAATTCACTCAGTGGATTTGCCTTTTTTGAGGTTCATTTTATCATAACTAATCTGAATCTCTGACGAAGTTGTCAGCACTTAGAGTATTCTTAATTCTTTCACCAACCTTTCATTACTTGGCAATCAACTGACAATCTAATTCTGTCGATTAGCAGCAGTGGGAACCTGAAAGGTGTTACATTGATGCAGTCAGGGCTTGTTCTTCTGAGATGCAGTCAAAGCAGTTTCATTTTGGATTTAACTCTGAGGTTAGGAGTTTATAGTGCACACAGTGTTACTTTGTTCCCCATGGCCATTTTATCGTTAAAAATTGCAACTTTGTTTCCAATAGAGAAGTGGTCCTGCTGCTCTCTGCCACTGTAGCTGACTAGAAAAAAAGCAAATTCATTTAAGTCGAACATTATCCAAAGTAAACATGTGTTATTTTTGTGCGGCACACTGCAGTTCAATTTGGTCCTATTCTGATGGCAATTATACGTAATAAAAATTGATCCAGCAATGAATGTCAGCACCCTGTCCTCTCTATATGATGACACAAGGAAAAGATGTTTTTGTTGCAAATCTGGACATATCTGCAACACTTCTGTAATTGTCTGATCACCTTCTCCTTTGAATCACTTGCCCCCAGCACCTCTCTCACCCAAGTAATTCTTCTTATATGCCCCACTGCTGTTGAAAATTTAAGTTTCTTAACGAAGTCACAAGAAACATTTACATTGAAGATTAAAAGCATGGAAAACAGAAGCAAGAGTAGGCTGTTCAGCCCTTCAAGTCTGCTCCACCATTCAACATGATGATGGTTGATTCTCCACCTCAGTCTCCTGTTCCCACTTTCTCACCGTTAATCCCTTTAGCCCTAACAGCAATATCCAACTCCTTACTGAGAAGATTAAATTTTTTGGCCAATATCATTTTCTCTGGCAGAGAGTTTTGCCACTTTCTGGCTGCAGAAATTTCTCCTCAGCTCAGGTCTAAATGGCTTACCCCATACCCAGGTTCCGGACTCCCCATTCATCAGGGGCATTCTCCCTTTGTTTTTCCTGTTTGGTCTCGTAAGAATTTCACAGGTTTCTTTGAGATTCCCCCTCATTCTTCTAAATTCCAGTGAATATAGTCCTAACTGATCCAGTCTCTCTTTGTACGTCGGTCTTGCCATCGCAAGAATCACAGCCAGAACATCTTTCCTCAGATAAGAAGACCAATACTGGGTCTCAGCAGGGCCCTGTACAATTGCTCTATTGAGATCCTCTTGCTATGAAGGCTAACGTACTGTTGACTTCTTCACACCTGCGCCACTTACTTTTAGAGATTGGTGTATAAGTGCACACAGGGATCATTGCAAGTTTCCCAATATATTGCCATTCAGATAACAAGCTGCAACCCTGGTTTTGCTATCCAAGTGCATAACATCACATTTATCACATTACACTCCATTTGCCTACTCACTTAACTTCTCCAAATCACACTGAAGCATCCCTGAATTGTGCTCACAGCTTACCCTCCCACCCAGCTTTCACCCAATTTCCGTTGCCAATAATCATCCTTTGCTTCTAAGGAGGTGAAGGTTTTGTTTATGCATGTTGCAGCAAAATTCCTTCAAAGGATGGCATAGGGTCGTGAGATCTAACCAGAGATTTATTTCAGTCCTTTGGGTTGATTCTTACTTTCAGCTTTCTAGATTGTTTTTTTTGCTACCATGCTGCTAATCCACATGTAGGAGTTATCACTTGCTTCATTACTCCCCCTTTCCAGTTCTCCTATCTTGTCTTTCAGGCTGGCTTTGAGGGCAGCTAGAGTTTCCCTTGGCTGATGCTGACTTGGACTGGCATTCTCATCCATTTTGAGATGTTATTCTCTGGAAATACTTCCTAAATCTCTAAACACATTATTGTAGTTCCTTAGTATTTCTTTTACTGTCAATGGTTTAATGCACCAAGACATATTGCAAATCTTATTTGGTACACTGAGCATGACGAGTCCAAGCTTTAGACTTGCTCTGACTGATATGAGTAGCTTTTATGAACTTGGCCTCCAGAACCTCATTCTTGTCATTGCATTGGGCTTGCAGAGTAATCTCAGAGTGAGTGTGGACCCTTCACATAGTCTTAGCCTTCCTTTGAATGGCTCCATTTTTGGATCTATATATGATGCATGACACACCCACGTCTATCTAACGTTTATGTTGACTTGATATTCTCCTTCTGCAGTCAGCATTCCAACAGTCACAAACCATTTATCACCAATTGAACTGACTAAACTAACCTGTTTTATGGCATAGTCATTTGTCAGAATCTTCAGCTGATGTTTCTACAGTAACCATCTGTACCTGCTTGCTGTGCTTCCTTCCTGTCATGCACTTGTGTCCAAAATAATTCAACTTCTTGCAGTGAGAACATTGCTTTCCCCAGGCTGATGCCTCCTTTTTCATTATGTGATGTCCTCTGTAATATTTGTATCTAACCCTTTGTCCTTGATTGCTTTGCTCTTTGGATCTGGAGTCTCTGTCAGTGTCATGCAAGACCTGGTCTGTCCTGCAATGAATATGCTTTACCTGCTGATTTACAACCTCAGTACTTCTGCACATGATCATCACTTACCTAACAGTAAGTTTCTCCTTTATCAGTATGTGTGTTTTTTCTACAGGATCCCTTATGCCTGATAAAACCATAGAACAACACAGTGCAGTGCAAGCCCTTCCGCTCTCGATGTTGCACTGACTGTGAAACCAATCTGAATCCCATCTAACCTATACTATTCCATTCTTGCCCGTAAGTCCAAACTCCAGAATGAATATTTCCCATCAACCACCACTTTCTATCTTCTTTTAGCTAGCCAATTTCTGATCCAAACCACTAAATCTCCCTCAATCCCATGTCTCAGTATTTTATGCAATAGCCTACCATGGGTAAACGTATCAAGCACCTTACTGAAATCCATATACACCACATCAACCAATTTACCCTCATCCACCTGTTTGGTCACCTTCTCAAAGAACTCAATAAGATTTGTGAGGCACAACCGACCCTTCACAAAACCGTGTTGACTATCCCTTATCAACTTATTCCTCTCTAGATGATTATAAATTCTATCTCTTATAACTGTTTCCAACACTTTACCCACAAGCAAAGTAAGGCTCACTGGTGTATAATATCCAGGGTTGTCTCTACTCCCCTTCTTGAACAAGAGGACAACATTTGCTATCCTCCAGTCTTCTGGCACTATTCCTGTAGACATTCCTTTTAAAATTGGATAATCTTTTAGTTGGACAAATTCACAGGATTCTGTAAGCTGAGGTTAATATTGTCATAAATTGATCATTGAACCTTTATTCACCTTTGGCCCTCATATTGACGATGTGCTATTTATAAGGTAAATTCACTAAAAGTTCAGAGCGTACCTTCAAGGCTTCCAAACTTTTTGTAGTTTCCTTTTTTCTGACGTTCTGAGAAATTTACATTGGAATACATTTTAAGTCGGTATCTCCCAATAGTAATAAAGATGTAGCTACTTGTAGCTGCTCCATCTTTGTTGAAGTTGGAATGTCGCAAACGTATTATTTTGCCACTGTGAATGGAAACCTGTGAGTTCTGTTTCATATTACCTTTCATTTTGACCAGCACTGCGAGAAGAAATGTTGCAGCCTTTGTGTTTTACCTAGCACTTCAGCTGTGGTTGACATCTTTGCTCCTTTTCGGTGTCTTTAAGTGGAAGCCTTTATTTGCTGTGTCTCTCTATCTTTAGCTGTGTTTCTATGCAGCTCTTCAAAATTCAATATCAGCTCCACTTCTGACACCATGTTGCCTGTACTACGTCTGTATTGAAACTGCCTCAAGGTTGATCCTCCCCCTGCACAGGGCCACATGGTAGATGTCATATGACTTCAGATCAGCCAGGAGGCACATGGATACACTATTGTATTTCTTTCCCAAATGGATGTCAGGAATTAGAAGATTAATAGTATGGCTGGCAATTGTGGGAAGAAAGAAGTGACAGAGATGCAGAATGCTGAATCGGGTATTGAACATGAAGTTGGAAAATCATTAAATTATTGACTGGTTTAATGAGCAACAAATATACATTCAACATTATTGAAAACATACTTCAATGGGTTTTACCCATGGCTGTCATCAGCTTGATCTACCTTGTCTGAGACTCATCCTTGACCTCAATGCAGTCTTCAGTCCAGGGTTAGAGGAATGTGCTTAGGCCAAAATTGCATGGAAATTGGAACTGGGTGAAAGAAATGAGAAGTGTGAACAGCAGGTCTGTTGCTGAAATATTCATTCCCATCACCATTGGAAAGGGCAATCCTAAGTACACACACTGGCTGCTGTTCATTTACATTTCCAGGAACTCTGAGCTTTCTCGTCCATTAAAAGCCACAATGCTGGCCAATCGATCAATCTTTTGGAATTACATATCCACTCATTGAAATTGTATTACGCACTGTCTTGATGAAGACATCAATAATTTGAAGCTATGTGGAGGAAGAGAAGTCAGCAGAAAGGTTGAAGTGGGAACTGGCAATACTGAATAAATAAAGTTGGGAATCACAGCTGATTTGTTAAAAAGCTGACATTTAATCCAATTCCTTACTAAGTGGAATAACTCAGTGTTAATTATGGTGAAACATTTAAGTAACTTATTTACTGATGCCTGGACTCATTATTTCATGCTTCCAACTCTACAATTTCCCAGAAGCTCATGGCTTAACTCCCAGAGTTTATTTGGTGACATACACAATTGCCTATTGATAGTTGCAGAAACAACTTCAACAATAGTTTGAATCTGGATGCTAATGTCTTTACATCCACACTTTAAATATATCAAAGACCACTGTGATAAATGCACACATGCTGTTAACATAATCAAACACCATTAGTATATACAGTCCACAAAATGTGCTCACATATCACTAAGTTTCCTGATGACCAAACCTACCCCTGTCACCAAACATTGTCATACATCACTGACCATTCTCATTACTGAACATCTTCCCCACTATACACTCTATCATATCACTAAGGTTACTCACAGGAACAGTTTTTGGGAGGACATCAGACTGAGGAAGTGGGACGATACATTACAGATAGGATGTAATGCAGGACAGTACAAGAGATTCATTCTGCTTGGAAGAATGTAGAAATTCAGAAAGAGTTAATTGATACTATTTTAATGCGCATGCAGGAATAGAGATGTGGACATGCATACACACCAGCAGGACATGTTAAGAAGGCTATTAAAAAGGCATGTGTGGTCCTTTGCTTCATAAATAAAGGCTTTGAGAACAAAAGAAATGACATCACACTAAACTTTTCAGAAATATTGGCAAATTCTGGACATCACACTTGTGTGAAAAATGAAAAAGAGGGTGCAGAGGAAGACGTCAGTTACCAGCAGAGAGATGGAAAATGAGATTATTCTTCTGGCCGAGCAGATTATGGCGAGAGGTGTTTCAACCTTGATAGATTTTTAAAGAAGTTAATAAGCTAAACCTATTTCTATGGGTGGGTAACTAGAGGACAGATTTCTTTAAGAGAAAATAACCTGAGGTGTTAGGAAGGAGAAAACATGCTGGAAGTTGTTATAATTTGAAAGGTAGTAGAAACTGATTCAGTAAGGACTTACAAAATGGCACTGAATAAATACACTGAAGTAAGAAAGATGCTGGGCTATGTGGAGACAGCAATGAAATGATACTAATTGGACTGCCCTTTTAAAAACTGAAACAGGCACAATGAGCGGATTGGCCTTCCTCTGCATTCTATAATTCTGCAATATCAATAAGTACAGTCATATCTCACCAAACTCACAATTTATTATGTTCCCATGCTTAAACATCTACAGACTATAACTGCACACAACAATGATTAAACATACATGGAAGATATATTCTGACGCATTGTTAAATACAAACAATCATCATAAAATATACACACAGGATTAAATATGCTTACCATTATCTGTATATACTCCCAGATCACAAAACATGTGCACCTGCACTTAATCATGCAGAAATGGTGCTAAATGCAGGTCTCCCTTAAACAGGGTGGGACACTATCACATATTGCTCTTCAGCTGCTTTCTGATCTTTATTCTATTGCAATTTACTGGCAAAATTAAGTAATTCTAATATTTCAACTTAAAAACTAACACATATTCTCAAGGCTTTTTTCTTCCTTACATCAAGTGGAAGGATTTATTCAACTCTGTCCCCACAAATCCCTGACTTAATTCAATTTCATCTTTAGAACATGGTCAACTTATTGTTAAAATAAAAGGAACTTTGAATCGAATAGAGCTTACCACGGTGTAGCATAATAAAGTAAAATATTCAATTCCTGATGAACTTGAATGATAATGTGCCATTTAATATGCTAAACTGAATTATGGTCAACAATTATATTTACAATTACTCTGAACCCATCTCAACCCATCCATGTAATTGCAGATGAACCATTAACATGTACGGTGCTGAGGGAAACATTTGGCCATTGTTAAGGCAGAGTGGTTGTTATAACAATCCAAAGCTAAATTCTCAACTTGCTGTACAAAAAATGTATTGTGCAAAGCAAAAATCCCAATCTCTCTTCTCCCTCTCTTATTGACAAAAATATATAAGAATTTTCAATTTGTGGGCGGCACGGTGGCACAGTGGTTAGCACTGTTGCCTCACAGCGCCAGAGACCCGGGTTCAATTCCCGCCTCAGGCGACTGACTGTGTGGGGTTTGCACGTTCTCCCCGTGTCTGCGTGGGTTTCCTCCGGGTGCTCCGGTTTCCTCCCACAATCCAAAAAATGTGCAGGTTAGGCAAATTGGCCATGCTAAATTTCCTGTAGCCTTAGATGAAGGGGTAAATATAGGGGAATGGGTCTGGGTGGGTTACGCTTCAGCGGGTCGGTGTGGACTTGTTGGGCCGAAGGGCCTGTTTCCACACTGTAAGTAATCTAATCTAATCTAATCTAATATATAAATATTATTAAATAATGTCATATCAGCAGCAATATCCTGGCGAATCTTTCCTGTGCATTCCCAAAGGCGCGAATGTTTTCTCTCTTCAGTGGGTCATTACTCTCTTCAGAAAGATATTTACTGAATGAAGTATTTGTGGTTGAAGTGTCCAACAAGTTTTTCAGCTTGAGGTAGAGAAGGAGAAAACCTTGAGAATTTGTGCTTGTTTTTCATACTAACATCATATTAAAGTAGCATTATTTACACGTTCAAAGTCTCCTTCGGGGATACGAGGACATATTCTAATCTGACAAATTAGTGCAGTACTGAGGGGACACTGCAACAGCTGCCGTTTTCCGAGATAAGGCATTTAAAGGAGCTTTGCCTATTCTTCGGGATGTGGAGGTGCCGGTGTTAGAGTGGGGTGGACAAGGTCAGAAAGTCATACACCAGGTTATAGTCCAACTGGTTTATTTGAAAGCACAAGCTTTCTGAGCGCTGCCCCTTCGTCACGTGAAGCCTGTAACCTGGTGTCGTGTGACTTCTGATCTTGTTCTTCCTGGTGGAGATAAAAAAGATCTTATGCTACTTTTTTTTAGCGACAGCAGGTGGGATTATCCCTCAATATCCAGATTCAATTTATCAGTATCCAGTTCAATCTCAATACCCCAACCAACATCAAAACTAGTGTGCTTCCAATTAAACCTGTTGGACTATAACCTGGCGTTGTGTGATTTTTAACATAAAAACAGACTGGCAATTATCACAGGGCTGTTTGTGGGATCGTGCTGTGCACAAATCGACTGCTGCGTTGCCTATAGCTAACATCCGCTTCCAAAGGACTGAATTAGTTATAAAGCACGCTGAAGTATCTTGAGGTTGTAAAGACGCTACATAAAGCAAGTTTTTTATATATTAAAAACCCTTTTGGATCAAAAGTTTGGGCATCTGTCTTAACTTGATTTCAACTTAATGCCCATTCTTTATCGAAGTACGATCATGGAAAAGGTGCTACACAAATGCAGATTGCTGTTCCTCTCCCGGTGTCTAATAAATTTACTCTCCAGCTCCTTGTTTCTTGTCCCTCGTTTATCTACAGCCAAAACAAAGCTGCCTGTTTCATAAAACTATGTTTTCTTAGCTGCTTTATGCCGTAAATCCCTGGTGCACTGAAGGTGGTGATTTATATCGGCGTCCCGTTTTGCAAAACCTCTTACTAACAGCAGAATTCTTCCGCTCAGTTTAAAAAAATGTGTTCCGTACACCTGGATACAAAGAACAGAAGTCCCTCCAAAACACTCACCACTGCAAAGCATCACCTCGGCTCCCTCTCTTACTGAACTTCCCTGCGTGTCAAGTTCCCGATCCACAGACTCAGATCATGCCCAGGATGTGTCAGACACCAGTCTATCCACTCGATGGGCACAGACCTGAAACGTTACCGCGCTTTTTGTTTCTCCTGGCGGATGCAGCATTAATTCTTTTTTTATTTCAGGTTTTCAACGCCCACAGTGTTTTACTTTTCGGGGTCCTTCTTTTGCCTCCATTTGCCCATATTTCCGAAGTTTTCCAAGCGTCACGTGAGGCAAAGACTTTCTGAAAACCCATTACTGGTGCATTTTATTTTCTCGTGGCCAAGTATCAGAAACAATAAAAAAACGCGCAATCTTGAGAATGAGCTACTTGGACCGGGCGCTGCTAAATGTTTCCCAATTTGGTTGCAAGTGACGAATTCTGACAGTTTACCAACAATGACACAATATTATACCGCACCTTCGATTAAACATTCATCTTTTGGATTCAGTTCTCAAGATTTAGAGAATTTCTGTGGTGCAGTGATAGTTGTCTGAGACGGGAAACCCGGGTTCAGAGCTGTGCAATAATGTTGATTCAAAGTTGATTCAAACATTTTAACATCTCAGCGCTTTAGCACGTAAACCGAATATTTACACTCAAACTGGGAAAAGGGACAGATTTGAAAATGTGTGAACGACTGGATGGAACTGAAATTAGCAACTTGAATGTGAAACATTAAAGAACAGTCACAAACAATAATTATTATCAATTTATGCTCAGTTCAATGTGAAAGGGCAGGACCTATTGGAAAGCGGGCCACGCCTTCTCGGCTCATTGGCTGTTTCTGTCAATTGGTCCGCCTTAGTTTACAGAAGCAGTTCATTGAGTGGGCGACCCCCTGTCAATAAAATCTCTCAGCGACACAGCAAATGTTTGCTTTGGATTTCCACTGGTTTCTGAAGCTGTCAATCAATGAGCTGCCCACCCCCCTCTCTCTCTGGACCCGACACTGGTTGCAGTTCGCTGTTGATATTGGAGCAGATGCTGGAATATAATAAAAGATAAGAACAAGGTAGGGTGGCGGTGAGGGAAGCAGAGCCCAGCTTGAGCTAACACAGGAAATACAACATGACAGTACGAATGCAACAGTGAGAGTTGGAGAGAACCTGGTGCAGGAGGAGAGGTGCCGGGACAGGAATTTGAAAATGACTTTAGCTCGCCTGCGCTTCTGCCGCCTCGTCCTCCTGAACTTTCTCCTGCATAGTCACCGGAGCGCTGCTAACGAAGGTGAGCAACCGCTTGGAGCCCTGTCCCGGGGCGGGGGGGGGGGGAAAGGGAAGGGGCTGCAGAGGAAGTGGGGCGGGGGCGCAGTTCATGGGGAGGTGAGGGAAGAGCGCTTGGGTCCAGGGCTGAGTGGTTGAATGATCCGCCCGCAGTGTCCTGGCAGTGGAGTCTGATTGGGACTTTAGGGGTGAAGGTTTGACCTCTCCCACCTTCCCTCTCGCTCCTATTCCCCCAGCTCTGTTATGTTTTGCTGAACAGGTCAGGTTGGTTTAGAGGGGCTTGCACTCTGTTGTCAACAATAAAACTGTTTTGACCTGATTTCAGTCCCTGTGTGTGTGTCCCAGCGAGCATGCACTCCGAAGGTCTCCCCCCCCCCCCCCCCCCCAGCATTTGAGCAGATGGCGAGCTTGTCCTGCTTTAACGAACACTCATTTCCTCTATTCTACACCATCTCCCCACTCCTGAATACTGTCATTGCTGGTTCCTCGGTCACAGACAGCTCGGGCACACCGTCTCACAACCTTTTTGGGGAGATTTGCATCGCCAGTTTGTAGCCTCGCGCTGTACACTGGAGCGATACTTAACATAGAGAGAGAGGAAAAGGTAATGTGCAGAGATGTTGATGGGCAATTGTTTTCCCAGTGTCATCTGATGCAAAAACGAGCCAGGGACAAGGTTCTCTAATGTGTGCCGGTTGCTAGAAAGGGTTAAATCTGAAACTTCCCTGCTCTTTCTTTCCGACCAGAGGTGGCTTGTGAGAATGCACATCATGTAAATAATTTCTTTGTTTCCGAGTGGCCATTAGATTTGAGAATTTGTTTATGAATGGATGAGGAACGAGATAGTAATCCACCCCGCTTCATCTTATACCAGGAGAGAAACATACATTGCTTGGCAAAATTCCTTCACAGGCACTGCCTTCCCCTGAAGACTGACAGATTGAACCATTGAGCCATAATTTCCTGGACCCGAGTGTTCATGATTTGACCCAGCGTACTTAGGTGGTGTTGGGGAAGTGCATTTCATTCCATGTCGAGTTGGGAAGCGGAGTGTTATGGAGAATAAGCTGTGATCCATCAGTCTGGGCAAACAACCCGGGGAAAAAAAAGAGGAGACAGGTGCTGATAGCCACCAGCGATAAAGAGATCCTAGAAGCGAGCAAAGCTGAGATGTTAGTGTTCCAATTACACTTTGTGTCATTTTCAAACGCAGCGAGCATCCATTACAACTAAGGGGGTGAGGGAACTTTGCCGAGGAAATCTTTCGAACTAGCACAGGGAGTCAAGTTTTCTGTCTCCGGACATTTAACGAACGAACAACCAACTTCCGTGCTTCCCCCCCCCCCCCCAAAAAAAATGTCCATTCCCACATCCTTTTACCAGACTGCCTCAGAATAGAGAATATTCTAGTCAGACACCCATATCAAATGCTTCGTGTTTGATGTATCTCAGGGTGTTTTTATTATTAAGAACTGGAGGCGGCTAGAATAAAACTTTAATAAATAAAAACAGAAATTGCTGTTAAAAAACTCAGCTGGCCTGGCTACATCAGTGGAGAGTAAACAGTGAAAACAGTACTGTAAACAGTCACTGGTCCCGAAGCGTTAACTCCGATTTCCCTCCACGGATGCTGCCAGACCAGCTGAGCTTTTCCAGCAATTTCCAGCATCTGCAGTTCTTTAGTTTTTTTGTTGAGGATATGAGTTACTTTGTTTACCGACCATCATCAACTAATTATCTTCTGTTGCTTTAAGCTGGTGCCCGCAGTGTTATTTCGGATTTGTTAATCAAAATACTGTGGAAGTACTTAGAGAAGTCTCACCAGGGCTCCAATGATCAGCACTTGAGGTGAAAATGTTTCAACTACCACCAGATACACACTAACGTACAGTGAACAGCCCCTGCTTTATCTCTGCTGTTGGTTGGAGGATGGCGATGGGGAGGATTTTCCAGGAAGGGTAAACAAATAGGACATACCGGACCTGGCTCGGATTCTGTGTGCTAAACTGCAAGTTCACAACCCTGTGCCAGTGAGCTGAGCGGTGTGCCCACTGGCCCGCGTTGGCTGTGCTGAGCGGTGTGCCCACTGGCCCGCGTTGGCCGTGCTGAGTGGTGTGCCCACCGGCCCACGTTTGGCAAGCTGAAACACAAGCTGAGATCTCTGCTGGCAGCTAAGTGCACCTGCAGAACTCTGCCTGCTGCGATATTTATTGTTTGACTTTGGAAAGACTTCATTGTCCCTGTAGCTCTTCACTAGCTTAAATGAATGCAGCAAAATAGCTTTTGGTGAAAGGCTGTTCATATTAAGCTTTCCAAATTCAGCTTCATGCTGGTTGCAGCATCATCTCCTAATAGTCTCTCACTGCTGGAAAAGAGTTGTACCAATATAATATAGGTACATGTAAGTTGTCCACTTTGTGTGCAGATTGCACAAAAGCTGTTCCTCATCAGCATGCTCTGAATGATCCTATTGCTACGCTAACATGAATGAAAACAGATTTGCACACATTCGGCCCAGCAGTGTGTACATAGTCCTCACTCCTTCCTCTTCTCTCGCCATATCACCCTACACAATCTGGCTACCGCAGTTAGTGTTGCGCTTTTCCAGCAACACATTTTCACCTCTGATCTCCAGCATCTGCAGTCCTCACTTTCTCCTACCGCAGTTAGTACGTAGATAATGGGAATCTTAGAGTTATGATTTCAAGCCCCATTTTGGCATTTGATTGACTCAGCTCAAGGCTTTTGACCAGCGCTGGGCACTGCTTTACAGGAAGGATGCAAATCCATCAAAGAAAGGTTCATGAGCTTGGATGCAGCAATGTCAAACTTCAGATCCATGCATAGATTTGGAGAAAATATGACTTTTTTATTTGGAGAGAAGGGTGAGAAGTAATTTGATTGAGATATTCAAAATCATGAGGACAGGATAAATGGCAAGAATCAAGTTCCTGTTTGATGGAAGGATTGAAGGGCAGAGGGAATACAATTAAACAAATTGACAGGAGAAGCAATGTCAACACAATTTCTTTAAATGATGTGAGTGGTTAAGAGTCTGGCCTGCACAGTCTGAGACTGTGGTGGAGGCAGAGTCAATTAAGGCTTTTAAAGGGAATTGGATCATTATCTGCAAAGGAAATTTGTGCAGAGCCATGGGAAGAAGTTGGGGAACAGCACAAGGTGAATTGTTGTGTGCAGAGGGCTAGCACGGACACAATGGGCAGTGTGGCCTTTTTTAAACAGTAACCATTTTATGATTTCTAATGGCCTTTCTTTTTTGTTCCTTTCTCCCAATGTAATTATCAAACTTCCCCTTAAAAGCATTCATGCTTTCTGCGTTGACCACTTTTTGTGGGGACAAGAGCCATATTTTCACTAATGTCTTGGCAAAGAGATTTCTGTTTCTTTGTTGGGTTTATTATTGATTCTCCAATGTTGAGTCCCCTACTTTGGGATTCTCTGACAAGTGGGAAATTATTCCACCAAACGCTTCAAGACCAGCAGTAAAGAAAATAGCCCGAGCCCCATTTCGTCTTTCCCTATGGTTAGAACTGATCGGACTTGATGTGATTGAAGAACCGATACATTGGTCACACTGCTACTGGTTTGTGGACAGTGCTGTATTAGCATCTTTGCATTTGACCAGATGGTCCTAATGGATTTCCAACATGAACTAAATGATGTGGATTAGATGCTGAAGATCCTTCCTGCCCAGTGGCTGCCCTGTTTCCCATAGCTTCCTTCTGAATATATGCAGCATTTGCCCTGCGTCATAGTTCTCAGCTTTGCATGTTTCAGACTGTTTTGCATCTGTGCTATTGACTTGTTCCAGTAATGCATTCCTTTTTCCCCAAGAGGCAGTGGTTACACAAATTGTCAGTTTCACTTGCTCAGTTTATTCTCACTTGCATATTTTTTCAGTCCACATATTTTCAGTTGTTCGTTCTTTCTATGTCATTGGAAAATAATAAATCAAAGACATTTCATCAGAGGTACCTGTGCCACTGTTAGCTCCAACTCTGACCTAGGCATTAAAATTCATTCCCCCCCCCCATGTTTTCCATTTGCCTAAATAATTTTCTTTTTTCCCCAAGTGTTCGTCTAAATGCCCTCTTAACATGTCAACCTTGTTTCTAAGGAAAGTGATCTTGCTTCTCAGTCAGGAGGTCATAGCTTCAAGTCCCACTCCAAAAACGTGATGTGATCCTGGCTAACACTTGGCAGTGAAGTAGTGAGAGAACTCTGCAGTGCCAGGGTAAAGATTAAGCTCTCCCGGCTAGATGGAAATGATCTTGTGGTGCTGTTCAAAGAAGACCAGACCCCCCACCCCCCACCAATATCCTAGCCAACGTACATTTTCCATTTAATGCCAAAAAACATATGATCCTATTTATTATGTTGTTTGTTGCTGCTTACAGCCTGGAAATGGATTGCTGAATTTCATACACGGTGACTACATTTCGTATGTATTTCATTAGCTGGAAAGTGTTTTGTAAAGTCTTGAGGTTATGAAATGTGCGATGTCTTTGCCTTATTAATTTTGTTTTGATGGCTACTTTTATTAATAATTTGTACACAGTATTGATGTAATTAATGTTAGATATCCAGTCAATTATAATTAAATGAGACAGAAATGGACTAAACATTCTGTGATCATCTGTTCTGGCCCGAAGGCTAGATTTCAGTTGAGAGAGGACAGTGTTTCTCGTACTATCTGTCCTTGCATCTGGATTTTGCAGTACTGGAGATTAAATAAATGTGGCTAGAAGACAAATATATCAGAAGGTTGTTGTTCAGTTTGGTAATTGTATTGTGGACTGCAGACCCAATCTCTGTCGATCAGGACAATGTAATATCTGATCCTTGCTAGCTGTTAGAGAGCTAATCTCAGTCCCACTACCATTAAGGGCGCTGAATGTCCCTTGGCCAGGAGGTATAGAGAACACTCTCACAAGTCCTGTCTTTCATCATTATCAAACCACCTTTGGTTGGAAGTTTTGAGAGTGAATATTGGATTAGACATTCCTGGGAATGGATTGACCTCTATCTCTTCCTGTTTGCTAATACTGACATTTACCATGAGGCAATTACAGAAAAAATGTTAATGAGGTGTGGGCATTATTGGCTGGACCATTGTTTAATGCCCATCTCTCAGTGCCCTACAGAAGTCAGTAAGCTGCCTTTTGAACCTTTGCAGTTTTTGGGCTGGTGGGACAGCTACAGTGCTGATTATGGAGGGATTTCTAGACTTTTAATCCAGTGACAATGAAGGAATGACAACTTATTTCCAACTCCGGATGGTGAGTAGTTTGGCAGTGAATAAAAACAGAAAGTGCTGGAGAAACTCAGCAAGTCTGGCAGCATCTGTGGAGATAGAAACAGAGTTGATGCTTTGAGTCCTGTTCTGAAGGTATGTACTTGTGGTGATAACTTTGTTTCTCTCACCACAGATGCTGCCAGACTTGCTGAGTTTCTCCAGCACTTTGCTTTAATTTCAGGTTTCCAGCATCCGTGGTATTTTTATTTATGCTGTCAAAGGAATATTGTTGGTGAGTTAATGCAATGCACTTTGTAAATGGTACATGCTGTTGCCACTGTGCACTGACAGCAAAGGGAGTAAATGTTGAAGATGTGGACTGGTTGCCAATCATGAAGGCTGCTTATCCTTCATGGTGTGAAACTTGTAGAACAATGCAGAAAGTGAGGTGAGAGTGACATCAAGGTTACATTTGAATGATTGTGGCTTCAAGGAGCTCTGGCAAAACTGGAACCAAGGGGAGAACTCTCTGTAAGTTGAAGTCATACCTGGCACCAAGGAAAATTGTGTTTATTGATGATCAGTCATCTCAGCTCCAGGACATCTCTGGGTGGTGTCCTGGGTCCAATCATCTTTAGCAGCTTAATTGATGACCTTCCCTCCACCACAAGGACAGAAGTGGAGATGTTTGCACAATGTTCAGCACCATTCACAACTCCTCAGATACTAACGCAGTCCATGTTCAAATGTGACAAGACCTGGACAATATCCAGTGTTGGGCTGAAATATGACAAGTGAAATTTATACCACACAAGCGCCAAGGTATGACCATCTCCAATCAGAGACAATCTAGCCACCACACCTTGAGAGTCAATGTCATTAGCAGCTCTGAATCCTCCACTTTCAACATACTTGGGTCTACGATTGACCAGAAACTCAACTGGACTCACTACATAAACACTGGCTAGAGGAACAGGTAAGAGGCTAGGAATACTGCAGTGAGTAACTCATCACCTGACTCGCCCCCCCCCCCCCCCCCCCCCCCCCCCAGCCTCCCAAAGTTTGTCCACTATCTACAAGGCACAAGTCAGGAGTGTGGTAGAATGCTCCCCATGTGCCTGGAGGAGTGCAGCTTCAACAACACTCAAAAAGCTTGACACCATCCGGGACAAAGCTGCCCACTTGATCAGCACCACATCTACAAGCATTGACTGACTCCCTCCACCAAAAGTGCTCTGTAGCAGAGGAATGTGCCACATGCAAGATGCACTGCAGAATTTCACCAAAGATCCTTACACAGCACCTTCCAAATCCATGATCACTTCCATCTAGAAGGACAAGGGCAGTGGGTACATGGGAACACCACCACCTGAGCATTCCCCTCCAAGCCAGTCACTATCCAGACTTGGAAATATACCAGTGCTCCTTCACTATCACTGGGTCAAAATCCTGGAATTCCATCTCTAAGGGCGTTGTGGGTCTACTGACAGTACATGGACTGCAACGGTTCAAAAAGGCAGCTTACCACCACCTTTGCAAGGGTAACTAGGGACAGACAATAAATTCTCACCCAGCCACTGATACCCATATCATACACGTGTATTACAAGGGAAGTTTTATCTCTGTGGTGCATGCCTTCGGTTGCAGGAGAAAAAAGGACAGGATGAAGATTGCTTGGAGTGTTAAAACTGGTGCTTCTTTAAAATAGTGACCTGCAAAGTGTGGATTTGTTTCTTGAATATGTGCACTCTGAATTGCAAAATCGTAGGAAGAGCAATACACAACAGATGCTGGAAATAAGAAATAAAAGCAGAGAAAGCTGAGCAACACTCCGTGTCGTCAAGCAGCATCTGTGCAAAAACAAACTGAGTTAACAGCTCACATTTTGCAGTCAGCAGTGAACTAACAATGCTTGCTGTTTTCATTTGTATTTAGACTTCCTGTGGGCTTTTATACTGCACTTTGCAGTTATTAAAGAGTGCAAACAGTGTAGGTTCTGGAATAACTCCACGAAGGCCTTTATCCCGTTACCATGTCACCCTTTATTTACATGCAGACAGTGCATGTCACTGACCCAACTAGCTCAGAACAGGCTCCTGGAGTGAACAGAACCCCTGATGTCCCTGTTTCGTGTCTGTTGGCCAGGATTCCCTGATTGATTGATTGGGCTGTTAACTTGGTCCATGCAGGGAGCTCTTATTCCATGAGGTCCACTGGCTGACCAAATTTCAATCGCTACACGTTCCTCAACAGGTGAGCTTTTTAAAAATGTATTCATTTTGTGGGATGTGGGCATCGCTGGCTGAACAGGGTTTATTACCCGCCCCTAGTTGCGCTTGAGAAGGTGGTGGTGAGTTGCAGTCCCCCTGCTGTGGTTAGACCCACAATGCCATTAGGGAGGGAATTCCAGGATTTGGCTTGGAATTTTGTGAACAGCACTAACAGCAGCGTGTTCCTGTGAGCACTAGGCTGTCCGGGGATACTTGGCTTAAACCAGGAAGTCAAATTCAAAATAATCTATTTAATGTGAAGGTATGTGCAGAAAATCAAATAGTGAAGGAAAGTAAAAGAGAGATAAGAGACAGTATTTTAATTAAAAGACTGTATTTTAATTGTTTTAAATCTGTAGAGGAAATCAAAATCTGAAGGAATGCAACTCCATGATTGTTAATTTTCAGCATCAGGCATATTTGACAGGAATTCCAACTTTTGCCTGTGGAACAAAATTCTCTTGAATGGACCAGCTCTAATATTTTATGGGAACAATAGCCTAGCCATGTGTCTTTTATCTATTTGAACGACTCTCCCCGAAAGCTACGAGTGTAGCCCAGCGTGTGGAACAGCAGGGAAAATTGTGCAGCACCATCCTAATTTCAGCATTTTCAGCACATGCTTGGATGCTGTCTGTTGGATTTAATTTTTAATAATGATAAGCACTTAGAGTTGATCGACTTGAAGTTTTCATTATAACCCTCAAGCAGGTGGAGTATTGACTTTGTTTCTCTCTTCATTGATGCTGCCTGACCTATCTGTATCCCAGTCCTACAGAATGCATCTACTCCTGCCCTCTGCCAGTGCTACTGTGCTGTTGACCCATCCATGGCCTGGGAATGTGAATTGCCAACTGGTTTTGTTTCAACCTCCCTGGCTACTACTGAACAGAATGAAAGAGCCAGTCAAGACAGTTCTGCTGCTGGTGTCACAGCCCAGCATCCCACTGCCCTCAGGAATTGGGCATTGAAATCTCAAGTTGAAACAGTTAATTTTGCAAAGTGTTGCAGAGAGTATCCCTGACTTTAATTTGATGATTGATTGGACGCTGTAAGTTTAATTTTCAGTTCAAAGATTAGGATCAATAAAGATGCTTATTTTAATAACTTTGATTTGTTAATTTAACGATCATTGCACTTGAAGAATTAAAAGTCAAAGCTCCTTGGAACTACTCTGAAAGTATGCAGCCCACAATTTTCTTATTATATTTCCACAGTGTGGAAGCGGGCAGTTCGGCCCGTCAAATCTACACTGACTCCTTCAAAGAGCAATCCCACCCAGAACCACCCCTTTCCCTATCCCTTTAACCCTGCATTTCCCATGGTTAACCCACCCAGCCTGCACATTCCTGGACACATTATGTAATTTTGCATGGCCCATCCAACTAACCTGCACATCTCTGGACTGTGGGAGGAAACCAGAGCACCCAGAGGAAACCCATAGAGTCACAGGGGGATTGTCCCCACAGACACTCAAGGGTCGAATTGAACCTGGATCCCTTGTTCTGTGAGGCAGCAGTGCCAACCACTGAACCACCGACTGAAATTTGGAAATTGAAACTTTAATTAAAGGTTATAAATTAATAAAATAACTAAAGTCTTTGCTTTTATGGGGCTGAAATGATTTTACACAAGACTCCATCTCTCAAAACTGCACATCTATTTATTAACACACTGTCAGGTTATGTTATTTGGTTGTCAGATGTCACTCAACTCCCACAGAAGCTAGCATTCCATTTAAAACTTTTGGTTAAAAAGAAATATATTCATTTGGACAAAATGAGTTATGAAATGAAATTGCTGGCATGTTTCAGCATCATTACACTGCATTAATGGTGAGCCCTTATATCTTGTTACAGCTCATGATTTGTCTGGAAATTGCTTTTGCCAGCCTTACATTGTAGAATACTTTCAAGGAATTGACTTATAACAGGAGTCTAAAGTTACTGTGGGATGTGCTGTTTTTGTGTTGGGGTAGAGAGAACTCCTCCACATTCAGGATACAAACAATAATTATCCCTGAGTTACTTGCATGACTGTTCTAGTATTAACCCTGCTGCAAAGTAAAGTTCCATTATCAAAGACTTTAGAGCATCTTGTTAAATAGACCAAAATAAGCCCTGCAAATATGGCATCCTTCACAACCTCAGGATTTCACAAAGTGTCTTGTAGCCAATGAAGTGTATTCAAATAGCAATCACTGTTCTAATGTGGGTGGCATGGTGGCTCTGGTTAGCACTGCTGCCTCACAACACCCGGGTCCCAGGTTCGATTCCAGCCCTAGGCGACTGTCTGTGTGGAGTTTGCACATTCTCCCAGCATCTGCGTGGGTTTGCTCCGGTTTCCTCCCACAGTCCAAAGATGTGCAAGTCAGGTGAATTGGCCATGCTAAATTGCCATAGTGTTAGGTGCATTAGTCAGAGGGAAAATTGGTCTGGGTGGGTTACTCTTTGGAGGGTTGGTGTGGACTGGTTGGGCTGAAGGGCCTGTTTCCACACTGTAGGGAATCTAATGTCAGAAATGCAGCAGGCAATCTAGACCTGAAAGGCTAGCTTCCTTTCTCTCCATGGATGCTGCCTGACCTACTGTGATCTTCAGCCCTTCTCGTTTTCAGTACAGATTCCAGCATCCGCAGTAATTTTCTCCCTCATTTATTTCTGCCTATTTCTCATAAAATTTAAAATTGTCCAATTGTTGGTCAAAATTATTTGAAGCAAATCTATTGAGCAGATAGTGCGAGAGGCATAGAGAAATATTTGGATATTATAGATGGTTCTTCCTAGGTCATTTGGGAATTTGCACATACAAAGGCTGGACTGTGGAATTCGGCTCACAGATTGAGTGGGCAAAACTATGGCAGAAGAAATTCAGTTGAGGTACTGGTGAGGTCTTCCACATAATATCAGGAAGCACGTTTTGCATGCACTCAGTGTAGTAAAACACTGCTTTTGACGCTGGGGTCCAATTGACATTTTCAGAAGTGAATGTGAAAGAGTTTTATTGAGTGAAAGTATCAAGGCGTATGGAGCGTTTAAAATATAGTTAAAACGAGCCATAGGTTGACCATGAACAAATTAATTTGGCAAATTATAATCTGAATAGCTTCATGTCGTTCCTCTGCCGAACCACAAACCTAGGCAAGTCCAGTGCAAATAAACCAATATGAAATTTTCAATGGAAGTTATTGTTATATAAAATATTATAATGAATATCCAATTGACTGTAAAAGTTAAGCACAGCATTGCAAAATTCAAAATGGTTTTAAAAATATTTCCATTTTTATTATGCCTCTTTGAAATTTTAATCATTTGAGGAAAATGATAGTGGATTAAAACATTTTCAGACAGCATTTCTAACAGTGATCTGATTATACAAACTCAGAATGACCCATACAATTGCTTCTGCTGTGTCATTAGATTATCCCACACAAGAGACATCACACTAAGATGAAACTATCTATTGCAGCACCATCTAATGGACTAATAGGCATTGCAGATACTGAGTGACGTTTCATGAATGTGTCCCATCTACTTATTTAGTATGTAAAAATTGAGAACCACAGCAATCCTTCTGAGAAATCAATGAATGCCCTGTTTAGATGCACAACATATTCAAAGCTTGCTTTAGTGGCTGGAGTATGTTAATATGAGTGTATTTTCTTAGTTTGTTCACAGAATGTGGACATCACTGGCAACATTTATTACTGTCACTAATTGTTCCTGACAAGTGGTGGTATGCTGTCTTCTTGAATTGGTGCAGTCAGTGTGGTGTAGGGATATCCACAGTGCTGTCAGATGGGATAGTCCAGGAATTTCACCCAGCAACAGTGATATGAATTCAAGTCAGGATTCAGTGCAGCTAGCAGGGGAACTTGTAGGTGGTGGTGGTGGCATCTCATATTTGCTTCCCCTTCCTTACACTCTTGATGCTGGAGATCACAGTTAGCAAGGCTGCTTCAAGAGTACTTTGCAGAGTTGCTGTAGTACGTCTTGTAGATGGTGGACACTGTGTGTTGGTGCTGGAGGGGGTAAATGTTGGAAGTGGTCCATGGGGTGGAGATTAAGTGGTTGTTTTATTTTGGATGATGATGGTCTTCTCGAGTGTGGCTGGAGCTGCTCTCCTTCAGGCAAGTGGGGTATTATCCGTCACACTCCTGACCTGTGCGTTTACCATAATCAGAAGGCTTCAGGAGTAGAGTTGAGTTACTCACTGCACGATTCCCAATTGCTAACCAACTACTGTAGCTACGATGTTCATCTACCTCATCCAATCAGTTTCAATTCTATGAAATAGGATGCTGGTGGGAGAAGTCAGTAATGGTAATGTTAGACAGTAATGGTCAATGGATATTTACCAATGGAGGAAGGTTCGCAATGGAGGATGCCATCTGTAGATATTGGAACACTTGTTTCTCAGGATACATATTCATAATCTAGATCTTAGCATGCAGGGAAAGTTTTAGATAGAAAATGTGGAAGAATTATAAACTGTGAGAACTGTATAGAACGTCGAAAAGACAAGTTGTTGGATTGTGCAGACAGGTAGCAAATGTGCTTCAATGCAAAGAGGTGGAGAGGTGATGCATTTTGGTAGGAAGAGCAGGTGCAGACATAGTTAAACACGCAAGGTCTTCTCTAAAAGAGGTATGGGTGTTCATACGTGTACAGATCACTGAAAGTGGCTGGACATGTGTAGTTAATAAAGCATTCAGCATCATGGGCGATGTTAAATTTGTATAGGCCATTTGTTAGACTTTAGCTGGAATATTGGAATAAGAGGGGATCCGATAGAGATTTTCAAAATCACCAATGAGCTACATAGAGTAGATACGGAGAAATTGTCCTTGCTCATAAACGATCAACAGCAGGGCATAGATTTAATTTGATCTGCATAAGAAGCAAATGGGAGATGAGAAAAACATGTTCACAAAATGAAAATTTAAGTTTGGAATACACTGCCTGGATTAATGGTGGAGGCTAATTCAACTGAGGTACTCAAGAGGACGTTGGATGGTTATTTGTATAAAAAAAATACAAGGATTTGGGGAGCAGGCAGCATATTAGCACTAATTCATGAACCTCATTTGGAGAGATGCTGCAGATACACTGG
This sequence comes from Chiloscyllium plagiosum, assembly GCF_037043375.1. Lineage (NCBI taxonomy): Eukaryota > Metazoa > Chordata > Chondrichthyes > Orectolobiformes > Hemiscylliidae > Chiloscyllium > Chiloscyllium plagiosum. The sequence goes on along the minus strand of NW_028270168.1, from coordinate 44,919,148 downwards.
GCCAAAGATTATCTTCTGTACTATAGCATTTATGTGCTTTTGTGAGTGTCAGAGGGAGACAAATAGGTTCTCTGTTGCTGGGGATGGCCATTGTCTGGCACCTGTGTGTTATGAAGGATGGTTGTTAAACCCAAATGTGGTTCAAATCTCACTACATATGAACACAGTCTGCTTCAGTATCTGAGGAGTTGTGAATGGTGCTAGATATTGTGCAATCAATAACAAGCATTCTCATTTCAGATGTTACATTGGAAGTAAGGTCATTGATAAAGTAGTTGAAGATGGTTGAGTCGAGAACACTACCCTCAGGACTTCCTGCAGAGATGTCCTGGAGCTAAACTCATGGCCTCCAACTGCCATAACCATTTTTCTTTGTTAGGCATGACTCCAACCAGTGGACAGTTGACAGATTGACTTAACCAGAGTGAATTAATCTTAATGTTGCAAACAACATTGTAGGGATAACTTGTGTTGATGACAGATTTACGTAGAAACTGGCAGCATTGAAATATTAACAAGCTCCCATTACAAGATTCAAAACATGTAACTCTAAAATAAATTCAGTTGTATAGATCAAGCTGCTATGCAGTGATTTCAGTAAAAGTGTCTAAACTCCACGAGTTTGATATTCAAATGCAATATCTTCTCTCCGTATCATCAGAGAATTTTCCATGTTTCATTATTGGTCTGTACAATGTGGAACCACAGTAAGTGTACATTAACCCTTAGTGGACTGATATCAGTTTAATTTTATTTAAGCTTCATTACATTGCTTATCTTTTAATTTTGTATGTGGATTTAACCTGTAAATTAATCAATTGGAATAGTTTGCACCTACTCGTCAGCATTTCCAAGACTATCTGCCCTTTCACAAAGGGATGAATGTACTGGGAACCCACGCATTAATCACTGAGCAATACACAGTAAGTGGGTATTGATTGTTAACTCTGGGCATGCTAACCTGGACAGGGCACATGTGAAAGTCAGTTTTGCTTCATAGATCTGGTCTGTTGTGACATTAAGATCTCAAAAATAGATTGAGGAAAGTTTCCAGGCTGACAGTTGCAAAGTTGAATAAAATCCATCATAATTATGCTATGTTTCTGACTCATCTTTGTGCGAGTGATTTATAAAGAACGTTTGGGCGTTTAGTGCGCTTGTGTTCATTGCTCAGGTCTTTGATTAGAGGAGTTTGGATTCATGTTGATGTTGTACAAGACATTGGTGCGGCTTTTTCTGGAGTGCTGTGTCCAGTTCTGATTGTCCTGTTATAGGAAGGATATTATTAAATCGGAGAGGATACAGAAGAGATTTCCCTGAATGTAGCTAGGAGTGGAAGGTTTGAGTGATAAGGAGAGACTGGATAGACTGTGACATTTTTCCCTGGAGTGTAGAGGTTGTGGGCTGACCCTGTATAAGTTTACTAAATCATGAGGGGTATTGTCATGAAGGTGTAGATGTACTGCAACTGTAAGAATTGAAAAGCTTGCAACAGTGCCTGACACAGCAAAAAAGTGTTCTGAACAAGGTAACAATGTAACACATGGTCAACACAAATAGAGTAGCTGGGTTGCCATGAGATAAAATCAAATTCAAATTCAGCCAATCAGTTTGAATTATGCTCCAAGATACCAAAATCCAATCAAGTTTGAATTTAGTATGTTGATAATATTAAAACCAATGAAATGATCTGATGTTTTGGGGTATAAAACTGGATATTTTGAACAGCAAGAGAGAACTGCCAAAAGATCAACGCATTAGATTAGATTAGATTACTTACAGTGTGGAAACAGGCCCTTCGGCCCACACCGCCCCGCTGAAGCGCAACCCACTCATACCCCTACGTTTACCCCTTACCTAACACTACAGGCAATTTAGCATGGCCAATTCACCTGACCTGCACATCTTTGGACTGTGGGAGGAAACCGGAGCACCCGGAGGAAACCCACGCAGACACGGGGAGAACGTGCAAACTCCACACAGTCAGTCGCCTGAGGCGGGAATTGAACCCGGGTCTCTGGCGCTGTGAGGCAGCAGTGCTAACCACTGTGCCACCATGCCGCCCATGTAGGTCCTAGCACAAGAGCTCTCTGAGAGGTACCTGTCTGTGGAGAATCTGTGCTGCAGAACATCAAAACTGATCTGAGGAAAATCTACAGAGGAAACTCTGCAAAGCTGACTGATTTTGAAACATGGTTTTTTTTGTAAATCTTAATCAGGTTTTTTTAATCGGACTAGTACGGCAGAGTGGGAGGTTAGAGAGAAAGGAGTTGTAAATAGCTATTAGTTTTAATATTCTCTGGACTTGACAAATGAAGTTCTTAATTTTTACTTTAAATATTTACCTCTGGGATAGTTCTTTGCCTGTCAAGTTTTAACAGATTACTGCACGGAGTGAATCTTTTCTATGTTGCAGGTTTAAGTTAGCAGAAGGGTTTATCCTGTGTCATGACAGTATATATAAGGTGAACAGCAGGTGCCTTTTCTCTAGGGTGGGGAATTTCAAGACTGGGGGGAATATATTGAAGGTGAGAGGATAAAGGTTTAAAAAAGACATGAGGGGCAACATTTTTACAGTGGTTTGTGTGTAGAATTGGTTTGTGTGTAGAATTTCCAGAGATAATGGTAGATATAGGTACAGTTACAATGTTTAAAAGACATTGAGATAAGTACATGAATAAGAAATGTTTGGAGGGATAAGGGTCAAGTGCAGGCAGGTGGAACTAGTTTAGTTTGGGATTGTTGCTGGAAAAGCGCAGCAGGCCAGGCAGCATCCAAGGAGCAGGAGAATTGACGTTTTGGGCATAAGCTCTTCTTCAGGAATGAGGAAAGTGTGTCCAGCAGGCTAAGATAAAAGGTAGGGAGGAGGGACTTGGGGGAGGGGTGTTGGGAATGCGATAGGTGGAAGGAGGTAAAGGTGAGGGTAATAGGCCGGAGAGGGGGTGGGGGTGGAGAGGTCGGGAAGAAGATTGCAGGTCAAGAAGGCGGTGCTGAGTCTGAGGGTTGGGACTGAGAAAAGGTGGAGGGAGGGGAAATGAGGAAACTGGAGAAATCTGCATTCAACCCTTGTGGTTGGAGGGTTCCTAGGCGGAAGATGAGGTGCTCTTTCTCCAAGCGTCGTGTTGCTATGGTCTGGTGATGGAGGAGGCCAAGGATCTGCATGTCCTTGGCGGAGTGGGAGGGGGAGTTAAAGTGTTCAGCCACGGGAGGTTGGGTTGGTTGGTGCGGGTGTCCCAGAGGTGTTCTCCGAAATGTTCCGCAAGTAGGCGGCCTGTCTCCCCAAGAACAAAATGGATATTGAAGGAGGTAACTATAGAGGTAGTTGATGCATTGTACCAAATTCTATCAGCTCTGGAATAATTCCTGTGGTTTGGAAGGTGGCAAATGTCACCTCATTATTTAAGAAGGGAGTCAGATAGAAAACAGGGAACTCCAGACCTGTTAGTCTTCCATCAGCAGTAGGGAAAATGCTAGAATCTGTTCTAAAGGATGGGATGAATAGACTCCTCATTGATAATGATCTTAATGGGCTTAGTCAGTATGGATTTGCATATGGGAAATCATATGTGATAAAATTGTTTGAGACTTTTGACGATGTCATGAACAAAATTGATCAAGTACAGTATATGTACATAGCACACTTAGATATTCAAAAATCTTTTGTTAAAGTTCCCCACTGAAGGACCTGATTAGTAAGTTTGTGGATGACATGAAAATTGGTGGATTCATACATAATGAGGAAAGATACCAAAGGATGTAACGGATATAGATCAGCTGGAAAGTTGGGCAGAGAAATGATAAATGGTGTTTAATCCAGAAAAATGTGAAGTGATGCATTTGGGAGGTCAAATGCAAGAGGAAAGTGTACTCTCAATGGCTGGAGCCTTTAAGAATATTGATAAAGAGGGATCTTGGGGTCCAGGACCATAGCTCCCTGATTATAGCAACATGAGTGGATAAGGTGGTAAAGAAGCCATATGACGTTGTTTGGGGCATTGAGTACAGGAGTTGGGATATCCTGTTGCAACTGTTCAAGACTTTGGTCAACCCATATTTGATGTACTGTTCTGGTCACCACATTGTAGGAAGTAAGTGGAGGGTTTGGACAGGATGCAAAGAGGTTTGCCAGGATAATGTTTGGATTAGAGCATATTAGCTATAAGGAGAGTTGGATAAACTTGGATTATTTTGCTAGAGCGTCAGAGACTGAAGGGCAACCTGATAGAAGTTTATAAAATTCAGAGGCATAGATAGGTTTGACGGTAGATGGGATGGCGATATGTGGATGCAGCTGGGATATAATTGTGATAGGTTGGTGGGGAGGGTGGAACAGATAGGTGGGAAGGAAGATGGACGGGGCAATAAGTTGGACGGTTGGATCTGGGATGAGGTGAGAGGGGAGAGGAGATTTGGAAACTGATGAAGTTGCTGTTAATGCTGTGTGTTTGTAGGGTCCTGAGGCAGAAGATAAGGTGTTCTTCCTCCAATTGGATTTGGCGGTGGAGGAGGCCCAGGACTTGCATATCCTTGGGACAGTGGCAGGGGGAGTGGAGACAGAGGGGTTGTTGGGTGTGTGTCCCCCAGAGATATTCACTGAACTGCTCTGTGAGTTGGTGCGCTGCCTCTCTGATGTAGAGGAGTCTACTTCAGGTGCAAATTATGTGTAACTTAGTTGGGTGGATGTGCAGGAGAATCTCCGCCAGATTTGAACTGATCCTTTGGGGGCTTGGATGGAGGTGGGGGGGGGGGGGAGCTGTGGGTGCAGGCTTTATACCTTGTACAATGGCAAGGGAAGGTGCTGGGAGAGGAGGGAGGTTTGGTAGTAAGTGTGGACCTAAAGAGGGAGTCACGGAAGGAATAGTCTCTGCAGAATGCAGATGGGGTGGGGAGGGTAATATATCTTTGGTCTGATGTTAGGTGGTGGAAATGGCGGAGGATAATGCGTTATATTCAGAGATTAGTGGAGTGAAGGTGAGGACTAGGGTGTTCTGTCCTTGTTGCGAATGGAGGGATGGGGTTCAAGGTCGGGGGTATGGGAAGTGGAGGAGATGCATTGGAGGGCGTTATTGATCATGTTGGGGCGGGGTGGAAATTGTGGTCCTTGAAATAAGAGGACATCTATGATATTCTGGAGAGGAGATGTAGTCTCGCCATGGGAGTCGGTGGGTTTGAAATAGATATCCATGTTGAGAGATCCAGGAAAGTTATGAGATGGTCCAGTTGAACTTGAGGTCAGGGTGAAAGGTGTTGGTGAAGTTGATGAACTGTTCAATCTCCTCATGGGAGCATGAGGTGGTGTCGATACAGTCATCAATGTAGCGGGGGAAAAGGTGGGGGCTGATGCTGGTGTGACTATGGAAGATGGACTGTTCCATATACCCTACAAAAAGGCAGGCATAGCTGGGACCCATGCAGGTGCTCATGGCTACCTCTCTGGTCTGATGGAAGTGGGAAGATTCGAAGAAAATGTTGTTGAGGGTGAGGACCAGTTCTGCCAATTGAGTGAGCGTGTTGGTGGAGGGTTAAAAATCACACAACACCAAGTTATAGTTCAACAGGTTCAGTTGGAAGCACTAGCTTTCGGAGTGCTGCTCCTTGGAGGGATACTGGTTGGGTTGGCGGGAACAAAGAAATGGAAGTCTTGGTGGCCTTCGCCATGGTGGATGGACATGTACAGGGACTGAATGTTCACGGTGAAGATGAGACAATGGGGGCCGGGGAAATGAAAGCCATGGAGATGGAGGGCAGGGGTGGTGCCTCGAATGTATGTGGGGAGTTCCTGAACCAAGGAGACAGGATGGAGTTGTGATACAAGGAGATGAGTTTGGTGGGCAGGAACAGGCAGAGATGTTGGGTTGACCAGGGCAGTCAGGTTTGTGGATTTTGGGTAAGAGTTGTTCCCTCACCCTGCACCACCTAGTTCTGAGGTTGGAGGTTGTGAATGGGAGATTCCCTGAGGTGATGAAGTTGTGGATGGTTTCGGAGATGATGGTTTGGTGATGAAAGGTGGGGTCGTGGTCGAGGGGGTGGGAGGAGGACCTGTCAGCGAGTTGGCATCCTGCTTTAGCAAGGTAGAGGTCGGTGCACTTTACCACTGCTGCACCCCTCTGTCCGCTGGTTTAATGGTGAGATCAAGGTTGGCGTGGAAGGCTGTGTGTTGCAAGGGTGAGAGGTTGGAGTGGGTGGACAGGTTGAGGCAGTCAGTGTCACAATGGCAGCCCTAATGGTTTATTTCAAATCTGGCAGAGATTTTCCTGCACATCCACCCACCTGATCTACTGCATCCATTGCTCTTGATGTGGTCTGCTCTACAGCAGGGAGACAGAACTCTAAATCATGGAGCGGTTCAGGAAACATCTCTGGGATGCACGCACCCAACAACTCCCCCTCCCACTACACCAAGGGCGTGCAAGTCCTGGGCCACCTCCATGCCAAATCCAAGCCACCCGACGACTGGAGGAAGAACACCTCATCTTCCACCTGGAGCATGCTGCCAGGGTGGGTGGTCGAAGCAGATACAGTGTCAAAATTTGAGGCATTTAGACAGACCCATGAACAGGTAGAGGGATACGCACTATGATTAGATTAGTTTAGAACAGCATCATGGTCAGCACAGAAATGGTGGGTCAAAGGGCCTGTTCCTGTGCTATACTGTTTTATGTTCTAGGATGCTGTTTATAAAGAATAGTGACCATGGGGTAGGAGGTAATGTACTGGCACGTATTGAAGATTGGCTAATGGACAGAATACAGCAAAGTGATCAATGGATAAATCTTACATTGGCAGTCATTGACTAGAGGGGTATCATAAAGGTTAGTGCTTGTGTCTCCAGCTGCTCACAGTATAAAGCAATCATTTAGACAAATGTAGTATTTCCAAATTTGTAGATTATACAAAGCTTACTGGCAATAGGTGTTATAAGGAAGATGTAAAGTGAACTTTGGTAGGATTTTTTCATGCAGAAGGTGGTGCATGCATGGAGCAAGCTGCCAGAGGAAGTGGTGAGGTTGGTATAATTACAACATTTAAAAAGCATCCGGATGGATTATTGAATAGGAAGGGTTTAGAGGAATATGGACCAAATGCTGCCAAGTGGGACGAGGTCAGGTTGAGATGTCTGGTCGGCCTGGGTGAGTTGGGCCGAACGGTCTGTTTCTGTATGACTATATGACTCTATTTGGACAGGCTTAGTGAATGGCTTTTACCCAAAACGTCAATTTTCCTGCTCCTCGGATGCTGCCTGAACTGCTGTGCTTTTCCAGCACCACTAATCCAGAATCTGGTTTCCAGCATCTACAGTCATTGTTTTTATCTAGGCTTAGTGAATGGGCAAGAATATGGCACGTGCAAAATAATGTGGCAAAAAAATGAGGTTATCCCACTTTGGTGCAGAAAAGGGTGTGTAGAGTAGTTCAGAAATATTAAAAGATTGGAAAATGTAGATGTACAAAGGGACAACGCTGTCCTTGTAGATAAGTCATCAAACGTTAACATGGAGATGACCGTAAGCTTTTAGGAAGGGTAATGGAATGTCAGGCTGTATTGGACGAGGATTTGAATATAGGATTCTTGGTTCAATTGTATGGGATCTTCGTTAGACTATACCTTGAGTACTTTGTATGCAATTTTGATCTCCTTATCTCAGAAAATATATCAGATGAGGTGCAATGGATGTTCATCAGACTTCTTCCTGGGATGGTACAATTGTCCTATGAAGAGAGATTGGGGAATTGGGCCTGTGTTCTCTGGGATAAAGCAAAGAACTGCAGATGCTCAAGTTCTGAACCAAGTCGAGAAATTGCTGGAGAAGCTCGACAGGTCTGGCAGCATCTGTGGAGAGAGAGCAGAGTTAACGTTATGAAGCCAGTGACCCTTCATCAGGACACAAAGAAGGGTCACTGGACTTGAAACATTGACTCTGCTTTCTCTCCACAGATGCTGCCTGACCTACTGAGTTTCTGCAGCAATTTTGGTTTCTGTATTCTCTAGCGTTTTGAAGAATGACTCTTTGAAATGTACAAAGTACTAAAAGGGGATAGATAGGATAGATGTAGGTATAATTGTTCCCTTGACTGGGAAGTCTGGAACCAGGGGATACAAGTTAAAAATAAGGGAGATATCACTGAGATTTGAGATAAGTCTTTTTTTAACTCGGGGTTGTGAACATTTGGAATTCCCTATCACAGAGGGCTGTAGAAGTTCAGTTTTTGAGTATGTTTCAGGTAGGGAATGATGGTTTTCTGTTACCAATGGTGTGCGTGGTTATGGGGTGGAGTGAGTAAAAAGCATGGAAGTGATCATACTGAACAGTGGCACAAGCTAAATGGGTTAATTTCTGCTGCAATGACATTTAGTTTTAAGTTAGAAAAGAATTTGTACTAGAAGTTGTAGTTGCAGCTGCTGCAGGAGTTTTGTTAGTCTTGAATTGTTGGAAATGTGCACTCAGAGTTGTAGCTTCTAAATGAAGGGACCACTGATGCTACATGTTAGACTAGAGAAAACAATTAATGCTTGAAATTGAAGTCATAAATGTTAGGAATCTGAAATAAAATTGGAAAACTGTGGAATGCAAAGCGAATTAACTAATATCTAAAAGACAATGAGTTGGGACCTTCATTGCAAGTGTTTTCCTCATGTGGAATTGATCTTCTAAATGTTGACAAATTGCCTGTCCTCCTCTTCCCCAGCCTCCCCTCTCCTGACAACCCATACATTTGCAGCAATTTGTGATTCCATTTCAGTTCAGCTTCAGCCTGAATCTGGCAGAATTGTGGAGTCATCTTCCTTCCAACATGTTGCTGGTCGTGGTGCAGTTTCACAGTGAACGTCAGAAGGACAGGATGTGTTTCTGAAACCAATCTGTTTTCTGTGATAGTAGGAGAGCAGCTGGCTTGATGTGACACTGCACTGGTGAGTTCTGCAAAGTTCTTAGAGTGGAGGATGCATATTTGGCCAATTCCCAATAACTGATTTAGTAGCTATTTTACTAGGCTTGTTCCAGAAGATCATAAAATAGGAAACAATGAAAGGGCAATAAGACCATGTATTAATGATGTTTCTAGTTGTTTCTGACTAAATATTATTTCAGTTATCTCCTTTTATACATCAAGGTTGTTTCAGAAAGCACTAATGAAGGCAGCTTTGCAGTGTAAAGATCCCAGTTTACTTTCGAGTTTGGTGTGTTTGTTGGCAAATTGCAACTCCCATCATTGTGAGCTAGGATTTGGGGGAAGGCTTGTGTTCCCCATGCTGGCCTTTCTGCCAGATAAAGGAAGATCCTGACTTGGAAATAACTGCGGGTGCACATCATAGTCCTGTCAACTGATTGGAGTTTGTTTATTCGAGTCAGTGAGTGTGATATTTGCATTCAGTGATGTTATGGTTGGGGTTGGGGGAAGGAGGTCGATAAAAATATGAACTACTGTCCTTGCTGCTGGATGCTGGAGCTTCCCAAGGAAAAATTACTTTGGAACAGAACTTTGTTGGAACCCTGGCTGCAAGGTTTTCTGTATTGGCAAATTCTCTTGGCAGTTGTCATCAAAGGGTGTGCCTCTCAATGGCCACCTGGATAGAAAGTGGCAAGAAGCAAGAAAGTGCAAAAGAGAAATAAAAGGCATTGCGTCTTCTGAGTAACTTTGCTCGAGTGAACCTAATCTCATTGCTAATGGTTAATTTACCTGAGTCTATAAGTAGAGCAATTGACATCAGCAGTAACATTATGTATAATTGTTGCTTTGCTTTACCTCCTCCTTGAAAGGAGCTTACAATCAGTGTTCTTTCTTAGAAATTGTTGAATTACTCATTGACTTTTTTTTTTGCTGTCTGCACCATTGGATATTGGTAGTTGGTTGAAGTGATGAGAAAGACGCTGAATGTGTATTGCAAGGGAGCTGAATAACACAGACAATACAGGTGGAATCATCCGTGCAGTTTCCCCTGAGATAATGATCCAAAACTATTAATGCTAATTCAGTAACTGCGTTCAACTCAGTCTCTCTGCCGTCATCACTGTGACATTTAACTGTTGTTCTCATTTTGAGCATTATTAATCATCTGTGTATTGAGACTGGGTTGGAGTTCAATCCCTGCAGCTTGGACTCTCGCCCGTTATGAGTCCAGCAGGCTGGGTGAATAACTTGGAGATGCACACTCAAAATTCCATCACCTACAGCTGAGGAAATAGTGGGCGGCACGGTGGCAAAGTGGTTAGCACTGCTGCCGCACAGCGCCAGAGACCCGGGTTCAATTCCCACCTCAGGCGACTGACTGTGTGCAGTTTCCACATTCTCCCCGTGTCTGCGTGGGTTTCCTCCCACAGTCCAGGTGAATTGGCCATGCTAACTTGCCTGTAGTGCTAGATGAAGGGGTAAATATATGGGTGGGTTGCGCTTCAGTGGGTCGGTGTGGACTTGTTGGGTGAAGGGCCTGTTTCCACACTGTAAGTAATCTATTCTAAAAAATTAAACTTAAATAATTAAACAAATGTGCAATGAGTATTGGTTGTCATGAAATGATTGATTGTTGTAAAAAAACAATTCAATACGTTGACTAATGTCCCTTGACAAAGGTAATCCACTGTCCTGGTTTGGTTTGATTTGTTGGATTGGAGTCGGACCTTTAGTTGTTAATGGCTAATCCAGACCAACTACAATGTGGTCTACCCTCTGAAATGGCCTGGAAATCCACAGCCCTCTTGAGGGTGAGTTCAGAATGGGCAATAAATACAGGCCTTGCTAATAGGTGTCCACATTCCAATGTTTGAACAACGGAAAACCTTTTGCTCAGTGACCTCTTGCTGTGGGTGCTGAGTCCAGTTATTTCACCTCTGTTGCTACCCTACTGGAGGTCAAAGAACTTAACACTCATCCAAGGAGAAACAGAAGGCTTTCCTGGTCAGTTATTCCCAGCTCCAGTTTATCAGTTCCACGCTTCAGCTATTTCCTCCCTCTGAAAATATTGACTGCTTCCTAGGATACCATTCCAGTTGCCCTCTGGCGCCTCTCACGATTATAGATTTGAGAGCAAGTAGAAGGAGGGCTGTTTGGCTCTTTCTTCCCACAAAAGCTGGAGGAACTGAGTGGGATTGAGCTTCTGTTACTACCAGTCCTAACATGTACAGATCAATAGTTAAATCAGGAGCCTTCTTGGTCTCTGCTCACCAAGACTAGGTTGGCTTTTAGGTCTGTTTGCAAATAGTTTTATTAAGGTGTGCCAGCCATAATGGACGCACTCTTCATGGGTTTCAATTTTTTTCTTAACCTCTCTGTGCTGTAAGTAAGGGACGGCATGGTGGCTCAGTCATTAGAACTACTGCCTCACAGCACCAGGGACCCCGGTTTCATTCTAGCCTCTGGTAACTGTCTGTGTGGAGTTGGCACGTTATCCCTGTGTCAGTGTGGGTTTCCTCCAGGTGGTCCTGTTTCCTCCCACAGTCCAAAGATGTGCAGGTTAAGTGAATTGGCTGGGCTAAAGTGTCCATGGTAAATGTTGAGCAGTCTGGCTAGGTTACTCTTACGAGGGCCGGTATAGACTTGTTGGGCCGAATGGCTTGTTTCCACACTGTAGGGATTCTATTCTATGATTGTACCTAGTACCTTTGTAGCAAAGGTGACACTACAAGTGGTGACTTCTGAATTTTTCACACCTGACAATAAAGCTAATTCAATTCAATACGATTCACTGAATTATATATAGAAATAAAATATCTTTTAACCTGAAGTAATTTTTCCAAACATGCTATTTACTGGGGCCAAAAAAAAAAGTCCTGCGATTTTCAAACTGAAGCTGGAAATGCAAAATCTCCTGAGTGACAGACAATAATCTACAGAAACCCAGAATAATATACAGGAAACACAATACAATCCCACTTCATAAAATTTGATCTGACTGCTGCCACCAGTGGGAGATATTAGAATGTGATTGCCATTAATTCATCATAGAAATGAATGCGAAAAGAAATGTATTGAAAGAGCTTTGAACATTTTGATTACTAGAAGCAAACAAATAGGATACAGTTTCTAGAGGATGTGCTAAGGTTTTAATGCATCTTTTTGGGATCATTTTGCCACATCCTTGTAAAGTTGGCAGCTGATCCTCCGGGGGTTGCAGCGCCATCTGGGCACCATGTGTAGAGATAGGACTTAATGACTATGCAGAGGAGCTGCTAAAATATGCTGTGATGTCTCTGTGGCCTCAGTAGTCACGTATGAGAGACTCTGCTAGAAGGTCGGAACTAGAGCAGTTCTGGGCAGAGATACTTAATACAACATCATCATACATATATTGATGACAATTAACATTTGAATAAATAGCTGGAGGTCTGATCTAAAATCTGAATAGATGAACCACAACTAAAACACCACAGCTTTAACCAGGGGAGAGAAATAGTTTACAAAGAAGTAATTGAAATGAACATACTGGCCATACTGTAGCTCTGTTCTAAACTGTACAAGGTGAGTTGGAGCTGTATGTGTCTTTTTACCAGTTTAACTGTTTCTGGAGCAGCAGTACAATAAAACAGGAGCTGCAGGAATGCCAGTGGTCTGGCAAATAAGAGTAGATTGGGCATGTGTATTTGTAGAAGGGAGAGTTGGTTTGAATGAATAGTTATTGTTGGGCAAATTTAACTATTTCACAGCAACATTTTTATTTATGTAGTGTCTTTGCATGTTGTAAAACAGCCCCAGTATTTCACAGGAATCGAATATTACAAAGATATGACCTCAGGCTGCATACCTAGCTAATTGGTCAGATGACTTACAACTTCTTAAAGGTCTCTTTTAAGAGATGATTTAAAGGAGGAGGGAGAGGCAGAATTAGTTGCTTTGAGTATTTGGAAGTAGTCAAGATACGTGATCGCTACAGGGGAATAAATGAAACAAAATACTGCATTGCGAGGAACGTAAAAGCAATCGTGTAGCACCAGAGTCCCATCCCAATCTGTCTGGCCCTGACCCCGCGTCCAGATCTCTCATTTTTGACCATCGTGATAGACAACACTGCGGAATCAAACTGGGCAGCGTACAATCCCAGTGAAACGTGCATTCACACAGCACCAGTCATGCCCTTGGCACATTCCACAAACTGTGTTACTATAATTGAGTTACACCACTGTCCCCTAGATTCATGAGAGAATAATTTGAAATAATACGAAAGCTGTGAACTTAATAATTGACTTTTAATATGATTAATTAAAAATTCTTATAAAAAGTTGTATTATGTAGTTATGCATCTGCCTCTTCTGTCAGAAGATAATTTAAAAAAAAATACCTAATTTTTGGCACATTTTACTCCAGGGCCTTAAGCCAGGAGAGTGAAAGATGAAGAAGCATTTGTTTTTGGCTCAGAGTCTGGGATTTGGTTTATTTGCCCAAAACATTGGGAATGGCAAAGAAAATAATTTGTTGGAGCATCATTGTCAGAATCAGACAGATAGTTATTAACAGTAAAAGGAACATTGGAATTGAAAGGACGAAGTTGTTATTGTGAGGAATAATGATAATGGCTTTTGTGACTCATCATTCTTGGTCATTGGGTTTACAGCCAAATACAATCGGAGGGTGACCCAGTCCTGGAGATCTTCAAAAACCATAGATTGCCAAGTCAGCTGTTCCCCCCACCCCCAGCAGTATTTTAGATGTTACTGGGCATAGGCGACTGTAACAGCGGCACCTACTTGTGTCCTTGTGTAGATATTCAACATTTACGAAACAAAAACAATCTCTCAGGACACAATTACTGTCTGGACATATGCTAATGTCTATCTCCTGTGAGTTTGGAATGGATTTCCCTCAACTGATCGGGTGAATGGGGTGATCAGAACAATTGAGTTATTATTTCCTGATTGGCATTGGGACTGGCACCTCTTGGGCTGTTATTTGACCGGATGTAAGATTCCCATTAGGAACAAAAACAGAAATTGCTGGAGAAACTCAGCAGCTCTGACAGCATCTGTGGAGAGAAGTCAGAGTTAACATTTCAGTTTGAGTGACCCTTCCTCAGAACTGGTTAACTCTGATTTGTCTACACGGATGCTGCCACACATGCTGAGCTTTTCCAGCAATTTAAGTTTTTGTCTCTGATTTGCAGCACCCGAAATTCTCTTGGTTTTTATTTAAGATTCCCATTTATCAGATAAAAATACCTGCTGCAGGGCTGGTGACATCTCACTCCTTGAGGCGAATTTTGAGATTTGTTTCCAGTTTAGGATATTGTTTGGGTGTGTTTTTGAGTAATTTCTGACCTGACTGTATCTAGCAGTGACTATGGCCTAACTCTCATAGGTTTTGACCTCTATTCACTTTATAACCTCCTTTATTTACACAATGTTAAAGCAAGTATGTGTCTCTCTGACACAGATCATTCTTCGACATTGTCAGACTTGAGCACATGGCAGCTGATGTCTCTGTTACATCATCAAATACATCACTCTTTTATTTCTCTACAACTTACAAGTTTTCAGAAAAAGCCTGGTGTCACAGTCCAGGGTATCAGAAGCTTGAGTGTGATCAGTGTATTGGCCGGGTGAGTAGTAGTCGAAGAGTGTGGTGCTAGAAAAGCACAGCTGGTCAGGCATCATCCGAGGAGTAGGAGAATTGACGTTTCAGGCATAAGGTCTTCATCAGGTTTATGCCTGAAACGTCAATTTTCCTGCTCCTCGGATGCTGCCTGACCTGTTGTGCTTTTCCAACAACACTCTCCAATCTGATCTCCAGCACCTGCACTTTCTCCCGGGTGAGTATACTGTTTGTTTTCAGAATTCTGTTCAAAGATGTGGCTTCAAGTTCTATTCCTGAGTGCAGAATCCAAGCTGATGTTGTGGTGTAGTGCAAAGGGAAGATTTGTTCAGTTAAAATATATAGAGCTGGGAGGATAAAAGTGCCTGATATTTATATGGTATTTTTCAGGACAGCAAATTGTCCCAAAGCACTTCCCAGGAGTAAATAATGTTTGAAGCATAGTCACTGTTATAGCAAAACACACAAGGACACAAAGTGACATGAACTCATTGTGTTTTTATGGAACTGGCTGAAGACGTCAGAAGCATAGTGCAGTGGGATTATTTATACCCATCAGGAGCTTCCTGGTTTCGTTTCTCATTCAAAAGATGGTACCTTCAGCAGTGCAGATCCCCATCAACACTGCACAGGCATGAGTGCGCAGATTTGGTATTCAGGTCTCTGAGCTGGGAGCTGAACCCACAGCTTTCTGTCTCTGATATGAAGGGACTACCACAGAGTCAATCGCAATTCTCTTTATTTATTCTTGAATTCAGTATAAGCTGAGTAACCAGACAAATGATCAAAATAGTTTTAAAATCCCTGGTCTAAAAATTTGACATTTCAAATTTGGGCTGAATAAAGTGTGGTTTGGGTAACCATGTGAAAGACTCAGCATGATTCTCTGCTCTGTACTAGAGAGAAATGCAAGAAACAGTGTGAATAAAATGACACTAAACCAAAGAAATCAAATCCCTAAAGTGTGGAAGCAAGCCATTGGCCCATTGAGCCCACACTTGAATTCTTGAAGACCCCCAGCATTTCCCATGGCTAATCCAGAGCACCTAGAGGGAAAACATGCAAACTCCACATAGCTAATCACCCAAGAGTGGTATTGAACTTGAGTCCCTGGCACTGTAAAGCGCAGCAGTGCTATCCACTGAGCCACCATGCTGCCCTTATCTCAGATTGTTGCTGTTTATTGTGCTCGGTTTGATGAGTTCTGCTGTAAATATTCATGAGATTACTGTTATTTGCTTTTTCTTTAGTCAAGTCAACACACTTAATAATTTAAACTTAAGTGAGGTCCGATGTTGCAATACTCAATCATTCACTGAAGGCTGGTGAGGCACCCTGCTTGAGTAAATGATCCCACCAACACCTCTGAGCAATTAAAGGAAAGATTATATTTTATTTTGCTATCCTGTGTTCATGATATGGATATCAGGTCTACTGATGTACTTCCAGACCGATCACAGCCTCATCCTTTTATAAAAATCGGTGAAATGAGATCTGAGGGTGGCTTGGTGGCTCAATGGTTAGCACTGCTGCCTCACAGCATCAAGGACGCAGGTTTGATCCCAGCCCAAAGACCTGCACATCTTTGGACAGTGTCCTCCTACTGTCCAAAGATGTGCAGGTCAGATAGATTGGCATAGTAAATGCAGGGTTGTATGGAGTCTGGTTGGGATGCTGTTTGGAGGGTTAGTATGGTCTGGACGGGGTGAATGTCCTGCTTCCAAACTGGAGGAGTTCTAACCAAAAGCAGTGGAGTAAAAAGACTTGAATAAAGCCAACAATCTAATGGAGAGTCACCTGCATATCACAGTCAGAGCTGCCCTTGACTTTGCCCATGCCCAAATGTGCATATATTCCGGCAGTTATTAATGATAGAAAACAAGTGCCCCAGGGCTGGAATTTTCATCTTCCCTCTTTCACCCCTCATTGTGCAATGCTCAATTCCTTTATTGAGGTCCAGTGTACTCCTCCACAAAGCAGTAAGTGTGTCCTCTGAAACAATTGCAGTTGGAACCAAAATAATTTAAAGTTGGCGTAAGTAGTTGAGAAGAAACTGGGAGTTCCTGGGCCCCCCGAGCAATTCCGAGCAAGACATAGGTGGGGCTGTGATACATGAAGAGTTTAGAAACTGATACCCCAAGGAGGAAGAGTGGCAGAAGGCTAATGTAGAAGCATAAAACAAATGGGAAAGGGGGGAAAGAAAGCAGAAACAAATAATGTGAAAAGGTCAGAGGAAGTGGAGTGCACTGATGAAAAATACTCTGAAGAGATCAGAGCTACAGAAAATAAGATTGAGGCCATCGCAGGAGAGACTACAGAATTGAAACATTAATGTAAAGGCCAGCTTCTATTTTTCAACAACCAAGGTTTGTGGCTCATAAAAGCCATTGTTTTTCTTTATAGCCTCTGGGACTGGAACCTCAAACCAATTGAAACTGTAGCGCACTTCATTTGATCTGAGATTTGTGAAGTTCAGTCTTTCTCTCAATTGATGACAACGAGAATGACGCAATTTGTAAAGTATTCCCTTTGGAAACAATGTTTTAGATATTTTACAAGCAGGAAGAGGAGTTGAAGGTTGGAAGAGCTGACCAGTAAAAAGAATTAAAGCCATATTTGAGACAGGCTTTTCCCTTTTTTCTTTAAATTAACCTTTATTTCTAATCAGCCTATTCAGAGATGTTATTACACACCTCCAAAGCAGGTAGGACTTGAAGCCAGGTCTCCTGTTCCAGGGGTAGGGACACTACCACTGCATCACAAGAGCACACCCAAGAGGGTTGTCAAAGAGGGAGGTGAGGCAGAAAGGCAGAGTGGTTTTGGCTGAGACTCAGTAAATCAGGGGCTGAGCTCTTGAAAGAAACATCCTTTCAAGAAAGCGGAACCAATGGGAAAGAAGCAGCAAATCTCAGGTAACCAACGGACTGTGAATCATTCATTAAGCGTGTTAGTTTTGTGTATTTTGGTGAATTTTAGGAATGGAGTCTGGTTGATGGATGGAGAAGAAATAGGTGGGCATCAGACCTTCATCAAGAATTCCTGATGAATCGCTTATGCCCGAAGTGTCTATTCTCCTCCTCGGATGCTGCCTGACCTGCTGTGCCTTTCCAGCAACACACTCTCTACTCTGATCTCCAGAATCTGCAGTTCACACTTTCTCTCTGTGGCCAGGACTGTGCAGAGCACTCTATCTCTGACCTAATTCACATTTTATATGTCTCGTCCATATTGTCCATGCTCTTATGGGCCATGACATTTTATGTGCATATCTTAATAAATTTTAACTCTCTTTCTGTCTTTTCATCAAATGTGGGAGTTACTGGCAAAGCTGGATTTTTTTTGCCTCAGTTACACCGTTGAAAAGGGGGTGTTGAGTTAAACTGTTGTTGCCCATGGTCTGTCTGGATAGAAAATTTACCTCCTTCCCTTTCCAAAAGAGTAGCCTCCCTGCAGTGGGATTATTATTGGGGTGCATGTTATAAAATGACAGAATGTATAGGACTAAGAAGGCCATTTAGTCCATTCTGTTTGTCCTAGTATAAAAGAACAATTCCGCCTATTTCCATTAGCTATCAGTCTAAAGCCTTATGGGCCATGACATTTTATGTGCAAATCTTAATAACTTTTAACGCCAATGAGGGTTTCTACCTTGATTACCTTCCTCAGGCAGTGAGCTCATGACCTACACTACCCTCTTGGTCAAATAACTTCCCTTCTACTCCTTTCTGATTTTTCCACTGATTTGCCTTAAATCTATTCTCTCCATTATTGATGTACATGTTAATGCAATAGGGTCCTGAATACCCTTATCGGAGATGGGCGGTTATGTTGCGCCAGTACAGGACATTGGTTAGGCCACTTTTGGCATACTGTGCAATTCAGGTGTCCCTTCTAAAGGAAGGATGTTGTGAAACCTGAAAAGGTTCAGAGAAGATGTACGAGGATGTTGCCAGGGTTGGAGGGTTTAAGCCAAAGGGAGAGGGTGAATAGGCTGAGGCTGTTTCCCCTGGAACGTCGGATGCTGAGGGGTGACCTTCTAGAGCCTTATAAAATCATGGGAGGCATGGATAGGGTAAGTAGACAAGATCCTTTCCTGGAATAGAGGAGCCTAAAACTAGAGGGATATAGAAGGGACCAAAGGGGCAACTTTCTCACAGAGGGTGGTGCATGTATGGAAGGAAATGCCAGAGGAAGTGGTGGAGGCTGGTACAATTACAACATTTAAAAAGGCACCTGGATAGACAAATTAATAGGAAGGGGCTAGAAGGATGAGGGCCAAATGCTAGCAATTGGGACTAGATTTATATAGATATCTGGTTGACATAGATGTGTTGGACTGAGGATCTGTTTCTGTGCTGTGCATCTCTGTGGCTGTAAGACACCTCATAATATTATACATCTCAATTAAATTGTTCTTCAGTTTCCTATTTAAAAGAAATCACAGTCTATTCTTTTCTTAAAGTTTAAATTTTTCCATTTTTGGTAACTAATTCTGTACACTCTCTCGTGTGATCATATTCTTTGAGTTGTGCCAGGACTGTGTCGAGTGTGTGATGCTGGAAAAGCACAGCAGGTCAGGCAGCATTCGAGGGGCAGGAGAATCGACGATTCAGGCATCAGACCTTCATCAAGAATTCCTGATGAAGGGCTTTTGCCTGAAGCATCTATTCTCCTCCTCGGATGCTGCCTGACCTACTGTGCTTTTCCAGCACCACACTCTCTACTCTGATCTCCAGAATCTGCAGTCTGTACTTCCTCCCTGTGGCCAAGACAGTGCAGAGCACTCTATCTCTGACCTAATTCACGTTTTATATGTCTTGACCATATTGTCCATACTCTTATGTCCTATAACTTTGCTGATAAAAGGAAGATTTTAAGCATTGCTAAAATGACACTAGAAGTTGAAGCTTTTCATCTTGCACTCAGCCGAATTAGAAAACAAGAAACAGACTTGAAAAAGAGAAACCATGTTGTATAGGATGAGAAGATGATGCTGGGCAAACATTTGAACTGATGAAGATAGTGTCTCATGCTGCTACCTTGCAGTCAACTCAGGAGTGATTTTCTCCACTAACAGGATGTTGCCTTCAATCTAAAAAGATACCACACAACTCTGCAATGGGTTTCAGTGCCAGTGTGATGCCAGGTATGTATACCATGCATACCAACGACTGGTAGTTCATATCAAACAACCATTGACCAGTCGCAGCTGACAGCATGTCACTTGTGCTGAGCCAGCCCATGCTTGCAAACATCCGAAAATTATATCCAACATTAGATGTGATTCCACTATTGGACATCATTTGTCCAATAATTTAGACTGTGCTAAGAGTTAGAACAGAAACTGGGTTAAGATCATAAGTGTGATGCATTTGCATGGGCTTGAATATAGAAATACTCAGGATCCTGTTTTGTCTAAGCATTGTGTCTTTTTTCAAAGATGGCTCATGGAGACAGCCAAACTCTACTGCGTGCTGTGGCAATACCCTGACCAATCAGAAATGCACCTGCCTGGTCTAAGAATAAAGATTGAAAGTTAACTGTTATTGTTCAGCTCTCTGCCAATGATAGCCCAACCAATCAGCATTGCCTGCTCATGCTATATTCTGGATTAGTGGTGCTGGAAGAGCACAGCAGTTCAGGCAGCATCCAAGGAGCTTTGAAATCGACGTTTCGGGCAAAAGCCCTTCATCAGGAATAAAGGCCTGAAGCGTGAAGAGATAAGCTAGTGGATAAGAGATAAGCTAAGCTCCCTCCCCTAGCTTATCTTTTCACGCTTCAGGCTCACTGCCTTTATTCCTGATGAAGGGCTTTTGCCTGAAACGTCGATTTCAAAGCTCCTTGGATGCTGCCTGAACTGCTGTGCTCTTCCAGCACCACTGATCCAGAATCTGGTTTCCAGCATCTGCAGTCATTGTTTTTACCTTGCTCATGCTATATAAAATGGTGTCTCTTTGATCAGGCCTGTTTTTTGCAACCTAGCTTTGAAGCATGCACAATGACAACTTCAACTTTTAATCTTTGAGCAAAGGGAGGAATGCTATATATTTTCTTGACCATTTAAATTATCCATCTCTACCTTCACAAGGCTGTGGACTCCAAGATCTTTGAGTTCCTGTACTCCTCTCAGTAGTGCACCATTTATTGTGTATCTTCTTACCTTAGTCACCGTCCCCAAATGAAACTATGTTCTCTGGATTGCATTGCATGTGCCATTTTACTGCCCACTGGATGTCATTTGATGTCTTGCTATAAAACTTTTTATATGCAATCAACCACCTGACTAATTTCATATTATCTGCTAACTTCTTAATTATGCCCCTACATTTTAAATCATTAATATACAGACATATTCAAAACAGCATGTTCAAAATTCTTATGATCTATCTCTAGAGTAGGTAGGCCTTGAACCTATGTCTTCCTGCTCACTGTCACTGCACAAGAGCTCTTATCTAGTGTGTATGGATATACTGTATAATAAGGGGTTAAGTCTGACTGTACTATACTAATAAGTCTCAGTATGTGTCCTCACAAGAACTGATGCAGTGTTATCTGATCTTACTCTCTCTTGCAGCCTTGTAGCAAGGTGAAGCTGAAATTAGATCTGTAAACATAATGCAGCAGGTTCTGTCAATGTTTCTGTAGAAGCCTGAAAAGGTGGGGTGAAGCCAGTAAATGGTTAAAGAGGAAGAAAAGGAAGGGTTAAAGAGAAAGGGAGAAACCGCATTGGGGTGGTGGGGGATAAAATTAGTTAGTAGTCAGTCACTTAGTTGGATGGTGGTCAGTGAGGCATTGTGTGTGCCTTCATGAGCTTCTTGCTCTTGTCGCTTTAAGCTTGGTCATCCGCCTGACGTTAAAGCCAGCTAAACCTTGCTGAAGCAGGACCTGCCATCATGGGTGATTCACTGCACTCTCTTCCCAGCCGTTAAAGTCAAAGCTGGTCTTCCAGTTGGCTTTCACGGTATCTTTGAACTATTCCCTTCAGCCACTCTCTGATCTTTGACCATTTGGGAGTGGAAACCCTCGGTCGGAAGGCGAATATCTGGCACTCCATCCAGCTCCATTGCTGTGTGAGTAGGTAACCTGTTTGAGGCCTGCTTCCTGGAGGATATGAATTGCACGTTCCAATCTATCCAGGGGCAGGGTAAGATCTTCCAGGGGCAGAGCTGATCTTGAGCCTCCAGCTTTCTCGGGTATTGGCAATATGTCACTCAGGTTTGACCTCCATAGTGAGCTGACAGGAGGACAGCTGACGAGGGGGCCTGCCACTTTAGTGAAGATTCAACTGAGCAGCTTTCCCAAAGTGGATCCAGTGGATCATCTCCAAGTCTGGGACATGTGGCCGCTGAGGGAGCAGAAGTAATCTATTACCTTCGGAGGGTAACCCACAGCTGTGGTGCAGGGTGGGGGTGATTTGGTGGAAGGTTTGGTTTTAGTTGGAGAAGGACCATTGTCCATTCAGATGCAGTTATGGTTGTTGATAGGTTACTTCAAATAGGTCAAGGGCGGTTTGTCGTTGTCTTTGTGTGTTAGCATAACATAATCAAAAATGGATGAAGTAACTTCACAAAAGCCAGTATCCCGTCACCAAGTCACCCTTTATTTACATGTGCACAGTACAGGTCACTGACCCAGCTAGCTTAGAACAGGTGCCTAGAGTGCACGCAACCCCTGACACTACTGGTTATATCTGTCAGCCAGGGCTCCCTGATTAGGGTTGTTAACCTGGTCCAATCAGGGAACTCCTATTCCAATGAGGTCTACCTAGCTGATCTTGTTCCATTCACTACAATGGAGGCTTGTTATAGTGAACGTAAGACTCAGTTCTTTGCTTGAGTCCTGTGGACTTCAATGACATTTCCACAATTAGTATAGGAGTCACAGGAATACAAAGCATATCTGATGAATACATAAGTAATTTATTGAAAACGCAGCAATTATATGTGCCACAAGTACGAAAGCACACTCTACACCTTCAACTACAACCAACAACTCTTGAGTCATATGAGATGTGACATCACTTCTTTCAATGATTCCTCCAGTCTCCTGAATTAGTACCACAACAAATTCCTTTTAAAAATGGCAAAAAAAATTACTCAGACAGGATCTTCTTTTTATAAATTCATGCTGACTGCCCTTGATTAATCCATGATCTTCTCAATGCCGATTTATACCCTTGCGCAGATACTTTTTCCAATAATCTGTTCACCACTGAGGTTAGGTTAACTGACCTGGAATTTCAACACTTCATCAATTCCACACTTTTCAAGTTTCTTCAGACCCTGGTCCACGGTCAACAACAATGGACCATGTTTCCATCGTTTCTTCGCTAATGTGTCTATATTGCTCACTACTATAATGAAAACAGACATGAACAGCGCAATCTTGCGTGGGTCTGAGCGATGTAGTCGATAGTGAGATTTGTGCCAGTACCAGGTAAGAAATCCAGAGGCCTGTGGCAACATTGGGGGCATGTGTATGTTTGCTGAGTGGAGGGATGAGTTTCTCGCAAAGTGGCGATGAGTTGCCAGTTTAGAGAGGATTAGTACTAGTTAAACAACATCTTAATGCCACACCTTTCCACTTTAATATTCATTGGGGTATCACAAGTTATGGGGAAAGGACAGGAAAATGGACGTGAGGAATGTTAGATCAGCCATGATCTGATTGACTGGTGGACCAAGGTTTAAGGGGCTTAATGGTCGACTCCTGTTCCCATTTCTAACAATCTCCCACTCTTAGCCGATGCACCAAACAAAGTAGACTTTGCAAATTGTTGAAGTGAAAGTCAGACTGGGTCACTGGTGACTTCATTCTGGATCAATGGTGCTGGAAGAGCACAGCAGTTCAGGCAGCATCCGAGGAGCTTCATCCAAGGAGGGTGGGGGTGGGGAGAAAGTAGCATAGAGTACAATGGGTGAGTGGGGGAGGAGATGAAGGTGATAGGTCAGGGAGGAGAGGGTGGAGTGGATAGGTGGAAAAGGAGCTAGGCAGGTCGGACAAGTCCGGACAAGTCAAGGGGACTGGAAGTTTGAAACGAGGTGAGGGAGGAGGTGTGGGCACAGGTTTTACAGTTCCTGCGTTGGCAGGGGAAAGTGCCAGGATGGGAGAGTGGGTTTAGGGGGGCGTGGACCTGACCAGGTAGTCACGGAGGGAACGGTCTTTGCGGATCCAAGGCCCTAAAGGAGCCTTCCATATCCATCAAAATTTTACCTGCACATCCACTAATATCATTTATTGTATCCGTTGCTCCCGATGCGGTCTCCTCTACATTGGGGAGACTGGGCGCCTCCTAGCAGAGCGCTTTAGGGAACATCTCCGAGACACCCGCACCAATCAACCAAACCGCCCCGTGGCCCAACATTTCAACTCCCCCTCCCACTCTGCCGAGAACATGGAGGCCCTGGGCCTCCTTCACCGCCGCTCCCTCACCACCAGACGCCTGGAGGAAGAACACCTCATCTTCCGCCTCGGAACACTTCAACCCCAGGGCATCAATGTGGACTTCAACAGCTTCCTCATTTCCCCTTTCCCCACCTCATCCTAGTTTCAAACTTCCAGTCACCTTGACTTGTCCGGACTTGTCCGACCTGCCTAGCTCCTTTTCCACCTATCCACTCCACCCTCTCCTCCCTGACCTATCACCTTCATCTTCTCCCCCACTCACCCATTGTACTCTATGCTACTCTCTCCCCACCCCCACCCTCCTCTAGCTTATCTCTCCACGCTTCAGGCTCTCTGCCTTTATTCCTGATGAAGGGCTTTTGCCCGAAACGTCGATTTGGCTGAAGCTCCTCAGATGCTGCCTGAACTGCTGTGCTCTTCCAGCACCATTGATCCAGAATCTGGTTTCCAGCATCTGCAGTCATTGTTTTTACACTGGTGACTTCAGCTCATCACTTTCTCCAAAGGACCTCTGGGTAGGATACCAACATTTCAGGGCACACTGACTGGGCACCACCAATGTGCACTCTGTGTCCACAGCAATTGGCCTATGACCTTTGCCAGCTTGCAAGAACATTCATGGCACACATCCAATCCACTTAGATGTTTCTGCGCTTTTAATCCTGCATCCTTGGTTGTACTAACATCTCTCATTGTAGTGTTGCAGCAAAGAAACCGTGTCCTCCTAGACTTGGAGACAATGAGGTCTGCAGATGCTGGAGATCAGAGTTGAGTGTGTTGCTGGAAAAGCACAGCAGGTCAGGCAGCATCCGTGGAGCAGGAACATCGACGTTTCAAGCATTCCTGATGAAGGGCTCTGGCCGAAACGTCTATTTTCCTGCTGCTTGGATGCTGCCTGACCTGCTGTGCTTCCCCTGGTCTTGACCAGGCTGTACCTTCAGCCTGTTTGGTTGCTGTTAACATGCTGACTAACTCTGAGCCTTATGGATGCCTTCCTTTGCCTCTTTGCATTGAGGCCCTTCAGCAGGCCTCAGTTAAGGGAAGGGAGAGAGCCTTCGTCCTTTCAGTGGCTCCTGGCATCACCAGGAAGTCAAGGACAGCCTCTGATATCAGTCCAGGGGCTTGGGCACATTTACTTGGGACAGTCAGAGTCAGGATGCTTATGTTAGGGGGGAGCAGCTGAATGTTGGGCAACCCACCTCATGTCTTGACTCTTTTGTCCTGTGGGGGCTGTTGCACTCCAAGAGTGAGAAAGCAATAGTTATTACACAAGATGAAAGAGAATGGCAGAACTGTTACTGTTGGTGCACGGGGACGGGTGGGGGGAGTGTTCAGAGTGGATGAGTAGGCAGTGCAGAGGGCATGCAGTGTTAGTGATGTCGGGGGTTTGGGTGGCTGAGAGCAGGTGAGGAAGATGTTGCAGGAAATACTGAGTGTGGTGGAGGCATGAGAGTTGGTGGGAGGTGGGCATGGTAATAGAGCATGAATGTGAGATATTGGAGAGAAGGTGGTGGCACTTTGGCAGAGTAGACAATAGACAGTAGACAATAGGTGCAGTAGTAGGCCATTTTGCCCTTCGAGC
Organism: Chiloscyllium plagiosum; assembly: GCF_037043375.1. NCBI lineage: Eukaryota > Metazoa > Chordata > Chondrichthyes > Orectolobiformes > Hemiscylliidae > Chiloscyllium > Chiloscyllium plagiosum. The sequence continues at coordinate 44,893,645 of NW_028270168.1, read as the reverse complement.
CTGCACCACCATTCAATATGATCATGGCTGATTATCCTTAATCAATATCCTGTTCCTGCCTTATCTCCATAACCCTTGATTCCACTATCTTTGAGAGCTCTATCCAACTCTTTTTCTTAAATGAATCCAGAGATTGGGCCTCCACTGCCCTCTGGGGCAGAGCAGTCCACACAGCCACCACTCTCTGGGTGAAGAAGTTTCTCCTCAGCTCTGTCCTAAATGGTCTACCCCGTATTTTTAAGCTGTGTACTCTGGTTCGGCACTCACCCCATCAGCGGAAACATGTTTCCTGCCTCCAGAGTGTCCAATCCTTTGATAATCTTATATGTCTCAATCAGATCCCCTCTCAGTCTTCTAAACTCAAGGGTATACAAGCCCAGTCGCTCCAGTCTTTCAGTGTAAGGTAGTCCCGCCATTCCAGGAATTGACCTTGTGAACCTACGCTGCACTCCCTCAATAGCCAGAATGTCTTTCCTCAAATTTGGAGACTAGAACTGCACACAATACTCCAGGTCGGTCTCACCAGGGCCCTGTACAGCTGCAGAAGAACCTCTTTGCTTCTATACTCAATCCCTCTTGTTATGAAGGCCAGCATGCTATTAGCTTTCTTCACGACCTGCTGTACCTGCATGCTGTACACCTTATTGACTGGTGTACAAGAACACCCAGATCTCTTTGTACTGCCCCTTTACCTAAATTGATTCCATTTAGATAGTAATCTGCCTTCCTGTTCTTGCCACCAAAGTGGATAACCATACATTTATCCACATTAAACTGCATCTGACCACTCACCTAACCTGTCCAGGTCACCCTGTAATCTCCTAATATCCTCCTCACATTTCACCCTGCCACCCAGCAAATTTGCTAATGTTATTACTAATGCCATCTTCTATATCATTAATATATATTGTAAAAAGCTGAGGTCCCAGCACTGATCCCTGCGGTACCCCACTGGTCACTGTCTGCCATTCCGAAATGGAGCCGTTTATCACTACTCTTTGTTTCCTGTCAGCCAACCAACTTTCAGTCCAAGTTAGTACTTTGCCTCCAATACCATGCGCCCTAATTTTGCTCACTAATCTTCTATGTGGGACTTTATCAAAAGCTTTCTGAAAGTCCAGGTACACTACATCTACTGGATCTCCCTCGTCCATCTTCAGAGTTACATCCTCAAAAAATTCCAGAAGATTAGTCAAGCATGATTTCCCCTTCATAAATCCATGCTGACTCTGACCTGTCCTGTTACTATTATCCAGATGTGTAGTGAAGGTCATGTCTTCCTTCTGACAGTGCTAGGTGTTCCTCTAGATAGCTGATGCTACACTGTTCTGGGTGCCAACTTGGGACCAGACTGGCATAGATTGGTGTCAATAACTCTGCTGGTACTGGGGGTTGAGGATATTCAAATCTGCACCATCGAATGGGATGTTCAGGTCCATACCCTACAAAATGGGGCACTATGTTCCCTTTTAGTGCCAGGCCTGGTATAAATGTCAAAACTACACCGGGCAGCTCCGCACTGACTGTTTGCCTGGGGGCACAGTGGACTTTTAAAAATAGTGTGGGCGCAAGGGATGCTGGTCTTTTCGGCAGACATCTGCCAAGTAGTGAGTTGTCCTGGGATCAGTAAGTGATAAGAGGTGGATAGAATTCAAATAGATCAAGGTTAAAGTAACAGAGTAGGTATTAAATGAGGCAAGTTTGATAAGATGTAATGAAGCACATTGTGTCTGTTAGGGAAAGTCCCTCCCAAAAAATTCAATGCAACGCCCATTTAGCCAGAAAAAGTAAGGTTCAGTCCAAAGAATTAATAAGAAATGTGCTCTCATCTTCTTCCTTCATACTCAAGTTGCTTTCTAAGTCTTTAATTAGCCCTTTTTTCTGCTCTTAGTAATCCTCTTGCTCTTCATGTACTTACAAAACATCTTAGTGCTTTCCTTGATTTTACTTGCCAATATTTTTTCATGTGTTTTGCTTTCCTCATTTCCCTTTTTAGATTCACACCTGCACTTTCCAAATGTTGCTCATTTTGCTGCCGATTGAAGCTCACCGGCTCAGCTGTACTTTGTATGCTTCCCGTTCTGCCTTAACGGCTCTGTGTGCTCTCGACCTTTCTCCAAGCAGCAACTTCTGAATGTTCTCCAATTTCCTTCCTGAATGCCCCCCGCTGTCCTGTTTTCATGTCCACTTTTGTCAAATCTCATCACAGTTTCAGAGAACTGGCTCTTTCCCAGTTTAACACTTTTTAGGTCTATCTTTCTCCTTTCCTCCAACACTTCAGTATCCTAACTTGAACTGAATTATGATCACCAACATGCCTTCCCATTGTTATCTCTTCTGTCTCCCCTTTTCCTTGTGCAGCTTTCTCGAACAGTATCCTGATCTGTGGATAAGGAGGCAGGTGCTGACTATACTTCAGCTGGAATGGCTATCAATCCCACTGTTGTTGCCATCAATTTGATCCCCACTGACCACCCTGTAAACTGAGTCAACTGGCACCTTATATACAGTAAAACAATGAACTGCCAGAGATCTGAAACAAGCTAAAACCGAAATTGCTGAAGAGAAGGCACAGTTAATATTTTGAGTTCTGGACTGAAATGTATTGCTCAGACTTGGGAGTATAGGAGTTGGGATGTCATGTTGAGGTTGTACAAGATGTTGGTGACTCCTCTTCTAGAGTACTGTGTCCCATTCCGGTCGCCCTGTTCTAGGACGGATATTATTAAAGCTGGAGAGGGTTCCGAGAGCCTTACCAGGATGTTGTCAGGAATGGAAGTTTTGAGTTAAAAGGAGAGGCTGGAGAGGCCTTTTCACTGGAACGTAGCTGGTTGTGAGGTGACTTTTGAGAGGTTTATAAAATCATGAGGGGCATAGATAAGGTGAATAGCAGGTGTCTTTTCCATAGGGGTGGGGATTTTAAAACGACAGGGCATATCTTTAAGGCAAGCAGAGAGAGATTTTAAAAAAGACATGGGACAGTTCTTTTTACACAGTGTTCGTGTTTGGAATGAACTTCCACAGGGGGTGGTAAATGTAGGTACAGTTACTACATTAAAAGGCGTTAGGATAATTACATGAATAGAAGAGGTTTGGAGGGAAATGGGCCAAGCACAGGCAGGTGGGACTAGTGTAGTTTGGGATAATGGTCGATAGTTAAACCGAAGTGTCTTGTTTCCATGCTGAATGACTGAGTCCAGTGACCCTTCTTCAGAACTGTTCAGAGTTTGCTGTGTTTCTCCAACAATTTGTTTTTGACATTTCTTGCCACTCTATGGTGTTGGGTAGCTTTTACACGGATGTCATTATATTGAGCTCAAGAATATATAGGGACCCCAATTTCTATTAATCTCAATGCTGAATCTCTCTCGCTTTTAGCATCTGCTTTGCCGTATGGAGAGTGTACGTGTTGATACTGTGCCGGCTTGCCTCTGCTTTTTAATGTGCCTTCCTGGCCAGTCATATGCTGGAGTTGGGCTCAACTTAGATCTTCTGGTTCAGAGGAGAGATTGACTCTTTCCCATTCACTCAGTTACATTTCCTATATTTCAGTCCAGAGCTGTTTATTTTCTTGTTGGACTTGTTCCATAATGCTGAACACCATTTTCTGAACGCATTTTAAGAATTCTGCATCTTTTCCCATTTGAACTGATCCCAGTTAATGTAGGGGTAGTTGAACTGCCCTCCTATTATTGCATCATTGTTCTGTGCCTCTCGGTATTTGTCTATGTATTAGTTTGCCTACTCCCCTCTGACACTTTGTAGTCCTGGAACATATTCCTAGCGACGTCATTACGTTTTTTGGGTTCCTCAGTTGAATCCACACTGCCTCATTTGGTAATCCTTTTAATAATCCCTCCTCGTAGTTACAATTATTTCTTTAATTAACTTCGGTGACTTTTTTTTTAAACACCCTCTCTCATCTGAAAGCCTTGTGACCAGTTTTGCTATTCCTGCCCTGGTTTAAGCTATGTTTCAATAATAGCCATGATACCATACCACCTCTGGCTTGTGTTCATTTGTCGTATTCGCTAGGTTTCAGTATGTACCAGCTATGACTGGAGAATTCTATTGTTGACTATTTTCTTGCTTTTCTTTTTTGGATCTCTGTAATTGGTTACCAATTTTCTGCCTGCCTTTCTCGCTTAGCATTTCTCCCTTCTGAACCTATGCTTGGATTCCCAGTCCTCTGCCAGGCTCAGTTTAAACCTTCCACCAACAGCCCTGCAAACCTTAATACTTTAATGTTTGGCACAGCCCTGTTCAAGTGCATCCAGGTCCAATATCTCAGAAGCCCAAGTTACAGGGATTGTAACAAGGTCAGCCAGGTGGACCTCATTAGAATGAGTTCCTTGATTGGGGCTGATCCAATCAGGGAGCCCTGGCTGACAGATATAAACAGGAGTATCTTGATCACACAGCATTGCCCTTTTGTGAAGGGCACTGCTTGTCACTGGCCACTCGGGTGTTTTCCTATCCTCCTGGTGGTGGAAATTGAATAAAGGTTCATGCACTTTGTGTCTCTCACTGTGTCTCACACCTGCACACACACAAAAAGAAAAAAAAATAAACAGGAGTATCAGCGGTTCTGTTCACCCTGAGAGCTGGCTCTGACGAAACTGGACCAGTGTCAAGTACTGCGCATGTATAAATAAAGGACGACTTGGTGACAGGATTTTGACCTCTGTGGAGTTGTTTCACTGAGCCTTTCCTTCTGCATCATCCGTCAAGTTACATTTTATCTGCAATGTCAGCCAATGTCTATAATAACTGACACCTGGTGGTGTGACGAGAACAGAAAGTGAGAGCAACTCGACAATGCAAGTTCTGATGATGAATTTTAATGTTCCATAACGATGTTAGCCAATTTGCCCCCAAAGCTAAATGTGAGGTGGAGTGAAATATTTCTGATTCTACAATGACATTTCCATGGTTAATATTTTTGCAAAATAAAAAATGATTCCCTGAATGTAAAAGTTTAAAGGATGCATAATGTTTAAAACTTGAAATAAATTGCAAATAGCCCTTTAGAGTGAACATTCACGTGCCTAGCATGCTTAAGCATTGCTTATTTCCTTAACTTGACATAATGGCAGATGAATTATGCGTATTTGAAATTCAAAGTTACTTCAATTATCCTATCAAGGCAAGGTACAGATCACTTATCTTGTTTTTATTCACCTGTCCTTGCCATCAAGTATTCCAGGCTGAGTTGAGCCTGATAAATTGTGTAGTCAGTGTAGAGATTCCTCCATACGGTCTCAACGTGTCTTGACCTCAGTCTCCAGAAGAGTTTGTCTTGCATCAGCATGAATGTTTCTGTTCTCTGTTCAGAAGCCCTTGGGCTTTGCTGATTGTGATTGCTAAAACCACAAAGGCAATGGGCTGTTCATTGACAGAGAATTATGAACCGGGACCATGCTGTGGGCTGGGTTGAAACTCTTACTTCAAATGCCATGTTGGAGACCGGAAACTTTCTACTTGATGTGCTGGCAAAGCCTGTCATCTTGCAAGTCACCAACCAAGTCTTTTATCCAAGTGGATACAGAATCTGAAGTGTCAAAGTCTTGTGCACTCCTCATTAAGAGTCCTGGCCTATATTTATTGACTAACCAACATTCGTAAAACAGCTTATCTAGTCATTAACACATTCCCTGTAGGCTTGTAGGAACTCCTTAATATTTAGATGCTGCCCTTCCATTATACCAAGAACCTGCTCTCTAAACCTGACAGCAGTGGAAAAGCTGCACTGTATCTAGCTCTCATGTTCTTTGTGCCAACATTTTGTCTGTGATTCTCATGTGTACATACCAAAAATTTCTTCACTTAACCTTATGCTTTATTCAGTTTTGATAAATAATACACACTCCAGGCTGCTGTCTCTCTCAGGACTGTGTATGGTCCACTTTGCTGATTGCATAGCAACCAAAGGTTTGGCCTTGGTTACCAGCTGCTTTTGTCTGACAAATGTCATTGCTTTTCTTCACATTCCTGTTCTGTTTTGTGTTCAAGTTCTTCTTGTTGTTAGGCATGTTTCAAATCGATGTTTTCCTTTAAGCTGAGTCTAACCCATAACCTCCTTAAAGCTCTTGCTATTATTTGGTGTGTGTTTTACCAAAGTACTTAAAAAAAAATGCATCGAATGCCTGGCTTATGAATATACTCAGTGCGAATGATGAAAGCATGCTATAAGTTGCTGCAGGATTATATTATCATACTTCATATTAAATTTGATTGAAACCACTGACCTGTAATCTCCAATGGAATGTAAAGCAGGTGTCGAAAGTAGCATTGTTTGTTTTGGTTCCCCCAAAATCCAACTTCATCCCCCGATGCACTGTATCTATTGTTCAAACTGCCAAATTGCAACTTGAGAATATCTTGCTTTCCGTAGCCATTCTGGGACATTTCTCTGAATGCAAAACAAACACCATTCCAATTCTATGTATTGATTTGCAGCTTACCCTTTGGGTAGCACAGCCTTTTTTTTTTAAATAGACTTTTAACCTCAGTACTCCACAGCTGTCTCGTTCCAAGACGTAGCTTGCCTGGATAATTTTATACCCCAGATCGTCTTTGAGTCTTTGGGTTCAGAAGCGTACTGTTGTTTTGACTTTACTGGTTCAGTAATTGTTCTGTTGAACGGCCTAACCCAGCTTGAGTTAAGTGAAGGATTTGTTCTGAGGGTTACTGGACCCAAAGTGTTAACTCTGATCTCTCTCAACAGAAGTTGCTGGACCTGCTGAGCTTTTCCAGGAATTACTGTTTTTCCTTCGGATTTCCAGTATTTACTGTTCTTTTGGTTTTCATTTGATCTTTGTGTTTGACACAATCTCAACAGTAACTGTAACCCTTATTAGAGATGATATCTTCTCTCGACTTTAATTCTGACAGCTGACTGCTGATTTAAGCAGTTTTAAGAATGAATATTTTAATGAAAAAGCTCTTCCAATTTGAAAACCAAATTGACTTAGGATCTGAATTAAAAAGAGAAATTGTTGCCTTTTGAAGTTTCAGGTGGCTATTCGGGTATAATTCTTTAAACTTTGCTTTGAGATTAATTCAGTTCTCCTGTAACTCAGAGGTAACACTTTTGCTCCTGATTCAGACAATCATGGGTTCAAGGCCCACACCAGAGCCTTTAAGAGACAATGTGGTCTGATATTGGAGGGTGAGATTGATCTCTTTGTGGGTGAGAAACACTGAAAAAGGACTTCTCCAAGGCACAATGTAAGTTGAACCAGACATAGGTGATTGTTCCTAATGTAGTATCACAAATAAATTGTTTGATCAGTGCTGATGACCTGTATCCACTGCTTTCTTTATGTGCAGTTTATTAACTACTCAGTCTTAGAGCTCCTTCACACACCTTTGCACCTACTCAGGCAATTTTATTAAAAAAAGAATGTTACCCATGTTTTGAAGTGAAGGAATGGTTAACACAAACTACCCACCAGAGGCAGTGTAGCAATAATAAAAGGGGATGGTAGGGAAAAAGGAAGAGGTTCAAATTAAGATGGAGTTGCTGGCACCCTCTTTTGCGCAGGTGCAAGATCTCTGGTCACGCCTCATCCTGCTTAGTCAGCAATTCCTCTTGAGAAGGTCTTGCTATAATCACAAGTGGAAAGACTGGCTCATTTGTTGCTGTTGCACCAACACCCAGCCTCCCCCTCCCACCATAGCTGCTGGGATACATTATATTCCTTTTGGGGAAGCAGCAAGATTCATGTCAGGCTTAATTAAGAGCATGGATCAGTTGAGCAAGGCCCATTTCTAAGCTGTACATTAAACACAACTCCCCAATAAACATTAAGCTGTACCTTAAACACTGTCCCAGTGGAGAATGCCAACATCTGACTGGGTTTGGACCTAACCTGAGATCATTTTGTTGAGTGCGGCTATTTACCATACTGAGTAAAATATTCATATGGACCCATCATGCTAGCTGTCGTGTCGTCTTAACTGTTGGACCATTTTTACTCTTTGATATAGAGAGTACAGGTGTCTTGCATGGTGCCATTTGGCATCATCTGCTACCTCCTGAGAACCTGTATACGGAGTTTCCAACTGATAGAATCTAGGCTGCATCTCCATCCAAAGCCATTTGTAAAACTGCATCTGGTCTTGACAGTAAAGCCGAAAGACTGTCATTCATTCTTTTTCGAAAGATTAAGCTGACCATATGCACGCTAGTTTCATGTATTTCAATTGAGTTATGTAGCAGTTTAAATTATTTTTAATATAGGAAGCTGTTAATAAGACAATAACAGAGAGTGGTTCGTAGGTGGAATGAACTACCAGAGGAAGTGGTCAGAGCAGGTACAGTTACACTATTTAAGAGATGTTTAGACAGGACATGAATAGGAAAGATTTAGAGGCATATGAGCCAAATGCAGGCAAATGGAACTCGATTAGTTTGAGAAACTTGGTCGGTACAAACGAAGTGGACCGAAGGGTCTGTTTCCGTGCTGTGTCAATGTATAACAGAAGTGCGAGTCTGACATCTCTTACACTTTTGTTACTAACATTGATAAATAGTTCACCATTCATTAAAACAATCTTTTTTTGAATGTAGGAGTTCCATACTATGAAATATGTGAGATGGATATGAACTGTACATCCTGGAAATCCGGACATGGACTCTGGTCTATATAAGCTTGTCACTGTTTCCTGCCTTCTGATAAATTAGAACAAATATGACATTACTGTTCGTTACTGTAAAGGGTTAACTGTACCAATATGTTATTCAGAACTACCGAACGTGCGCATAAGGAGTTAAGTCATGATTATTGTTAGATCCAAGAATCCCAACACTGTGGAAATGGGCCTAACAGGTCCACACTGACCCCCCGAAGAGTAACCCATCCAGACGCATTCCCCTACCCTATATTTGCCACTGACTAATGCACATAACCTACACATCCCTGAACACTATGGGCAATTTAGCATGGCCAATTCACCTGACCTGCACATCTTTGGATTGTGGGAGAAAACTGAAGCACCTAGAGGGTACCCGCTCAGACACCGGGAGAATACGCAAACTCTGCACAGACAGCCACCCAAGGTGGGACTTGAACCCATGTCCCTGGTGCTATGAGGCACCAGTACTAACCACTGACCCATCACTCTGCACACGGGTTTGGAAGAAGGCACAGGCAAACCCTCTCCAACTATGATTCTGGATGTATTTTATTTGGGATAAAGGTTGACAGTTTGGACTGGATTTGCATTGACCCTTTGTATGTCTCAGGTTTGTCAAAGCTTGATGATTCCTCGTTAGTTGCTGTAAGTTCACATTAATTCAAAGGCTTTTCAGGTCTTCATGCTTCTCTATTTGTGGATATAATGCTGGAAAAAAACCATTAAATCTGTAATAAAAATTTGATTCCCAACATTTTATTCAAACTTCACTAGTACCTTCCAAACTCTCAACTCCAGTCATCTCAAAGGGCAAGGGCAGCAGGTCAGTGGGAGTATCACTGCCTGTAGATTCCCCTCTAAGCCACGCAGAATCCTGACTCAGTGACGTATTGCTATTCTTCCGTTGTTGCTGGGTCAAAATCCTGGAGCTAACAGCACTCGGAGCCCCTTCAGGGACTGGCTTCCTGACGAAGGCAGCTTGCCATTACTTCATAGCAATCAGGAATGAGCAGTAAATACTGGTCTTACCAGTTCTGCCCCGTCTCGAGATGTATCTCTCGCTCTCCTTGTAACTGCTGACTGAATTGGAGAAAAGCAACTTGTAACTTACAACAATCTGTCGGGCTGGGGTTTGATCTTCTGCCTTTGCTGAGTTATATGACGTTATAGAGTCCTTGGCAGTAGAGATGCTACCATTAGTTTCAAACCTAGATGATGTACCGGTAATGGAACTCACCTATGATTGGCTCAATAGATAGCAATGTTGAAAAGTGCAAGGATGTGGATATGAGGTGGGGACAGGAAGAGGCTCAGCTCTTCAGTGTATTCAGTCGCAAACCACACTGTCTACAGTCAATTGTGTGAGATGTGTGACTGTTTTCTGTTTGTGGTGGAGTATCCTAGGAGGTTTTGATTTGATTTATCATTGTCACATGTACGTAGGAAAAGTTTTTTGTTTTGCATACAGCACAGGCAGATCATTCCATATAAAGTGCATTCGGGGAATAGAACTGAACAAGGAACACAATGTTACAGCTGCAGAGAAGATGCACAAAGAGTGTGAACAACATTTAAATTTGAAATTTTAGAGGACCATTCAGAATTCTGATAGCAGTGAGCTGTTCTTGAAATTGTGGTCCGTGTGTTTTAAGCTTTAGTACCTTCCCAACAGAAGAGGTTGGAAGAGATCATAACTGGGGTGGGAGGGGTCTTTGATGTTGACTGCCTTTCTGAGGCAGCGGGAAGTATAGATGGAAGGTAGGCTTGAGTGATGGACTGGGCTGTGTTTGTAACTCCCCGTAGTTTCTTACAGCCCAGGGCAGAGTAGTTGCCGTACTCAAGTCATGATGCATCTGGATAAAATGCTTTCTATGGTGCACCTATAAAAATTGGTAAGAGCCTTTATGAACTTTCCTTCACTTCATGAGGAAGGTGAACATTATATCTCTTACTTAATATAAAATTTTTAAAAATGGTCATCCCAAGCCAGTCAAGTCATGGATGAATGATTCATCTAAAGGCAAATGGTACCTGGGACATTAATCAGTTTTTCTATTTTGTGTTCGCTGTGTGGTTCCAGCATGTTTTGTCTCAAAAGTTTCAGTAGCAATTTTGTTCACTTCCATTCTAAATCCTCTTAATCTGATCCATTGTAATTAGCATTCATTAAATGGGTTTGATCCTTAAAGAAATGAACATTTGAGTTTGGTTAAATTTAAAGGTGTGTGTGCCAGACATTTTAAACAATCGGTGAATCTTGGGGCAGTTCCCTCACCGAATTAAAAGGTTTGAAGAATAAGGATTACATCTCTTCTTGCAATTTATAATTTTTTGATAAAACTTTGCTATGAATATTTATAGGAGAAAATGAGGACTGCAGATGCTGGGGATCAGAGCTTAAAAATGTGTTGCTGGAAAAGCGCAGCAGGTCAGGCAGCATCAAAGGAGAAGGAGAATCGATGTTTCGGGTATAAGCCCTTCTTCAGGAATGAGGAGGGTGTGCCAAGCAGGCTAAGATAAAAGGTAGGGTGGAGGGACTTGGGGGAGGGCCGTTGGGAATGCGATAGGCGGAAGGAGGTTAAGGTGAGGGTGATAGGCCGGAGAGGGGGTGATTGGGAATGTTCTGCTGCAATCGCCTTTCAGTTTAGTTTGTTTTGGTGCATGACAGGTTAAGGTTTATTGTATAAGTGTTAATCAAGATTGATTAGACATGTCCTTTTTTAGTTTGAGCCTACCCCAGAGATTACTAATGAAAACCATTTGTAAATTACCGGTTACAAATAGACCATATGGTTCCTTGAGCTATTTTGATTATTTTTTGTGTGTATTATTTCTCAACTAACTGTTTCTGATAAATTCAGAATCATTTCAGATTTAACTATATTTTTGTTTATTTGTTCATGAGATGTGGGCATCAATGACGAGGCCTGCACTTAATGCCCACCTCTAATTTTTCTTTCACAGGGTGATGGTGAAATGCTTTCTTGAGGGATGTCAGCAGGTGGGGCAACGTGGTGCGAGGGTGGGCAATGATGGGAGTCTAAGTGATGTGTAACTGTTATAGTCCGCCAAGAATCAGAACAAGTTTTAAGTTGTCAAAGATTTCCTGGCTAGCTTTCTGCAGCACAGTGGCTCAGTGGTTAGTATTGCTGCCTCACAGCACCAGAGACCTGGGTTCGATTCCTACTTCAGGCAACTGTCTGTGTGGAGTTTGCACATTCTTCCCGTGTCTATGTGGGTTTCCTCCAGGTGCTCTGGTTTCCTCCCACAATCCAAAGATGTGCAGGTTAGATGGACTGGCCGTGCTAAATTGCCTGTAGTGTGCAGGGTTGATGGTTTAGCCATGAGAAATGTGCGTTTACAGGGATAGTATTTGGCTGGGATGCTCTTCAGAGGGTCGGTGTAGGCTGAATAGGCCAAATGGCCTATTTCTATGCTTTTGAGATTCTTTGATTTGGGTACGTGAGTTGGAGTCCTCTGAAGTTTTCTGACACTATCTTCAACCTGCTCATCAAAAATCCTATCTTCAACTGGAGATTTCTAGATGCCTAGCAGATATTTTAAATACCCTGGCAATTTCTGCATCAGGTACATAAGATGGTACCCATCAGACAACTTGGGCCCTTTGTTTCCAGCGACAGCAATATTTTGGTCCTGTTTTAACTCTGATTGTTGCCTCACTTTCCCATGTGCTGCTGACAACTCTCTTGTGGGTCAAAAGTCTTACCAAACTCAACCTTGAATATATTCAATTCCGGTCTTCACTGCCAACCAGAGAACACTTAGTGAGAAAAGCTTCTTTCAGTTCTCTGCCTGAAATGGGAGGCCCGTTGTGCCCAGGACTTGGGTTGAACTAGCAAAGATATAGGAAGAAATTAGTCTGTCATATAAAACCTGGCAACAGCATTCTGTGTTCTTCTTTACTTTTAAATTCACATAAGTCATTGCAAACTGGTTTAGAAACCGCTTTTCCTCTTACATAAGAACGTGAGAAACAGGAGGAGGAGTAGGCTATCTGACCCTTTGACTCTAATCTGCCAATCGATACAACCATGGCTGACTTCGCTCCACTTAGCCACCCTCTCAGCTTAATCTTTAATTCCTTTAATGTTCAAAAATCGATCTCTTGTTGCCTTAACTGCTTGACTGGGCAGGGAATTCCACAGATTCACAACTCTTTGGGTAAGGATGTTCCTCCCAACTCAGTGCTGAATCTGCTCCCCCTTACTTTGAGGCTATGCCCCCTAGTTGTTGTTTTACCAGCCAATGGAAACAACCTCCCAGCTTCAATCTTATTATTTCCTTCATAATTTTATATGTTTTGATGAGTTTGCACCGTTCTCCATCTAATTAGAAGAATGAGCGGGCCATGATCCAGCTGGTGAGCTGCTAGGCCACCCCAGAAGACAGTTGAATTGATCACTTCGATCACGAATTGGTTCATGTTTACACTGTAGTAAAATCAGGATAATACTCGATCTCCCGGGAGGATGAATGGTAAATAACAGCCCAGTCAAGTGCCAGGTAATAACCATCTTCAGGAGAAAAAAAACCAAACAGTGATCTCTTCACTGACTATGCAATGGTAGCTGCACTGTGCTCCACAGCCAGCATGCTAGAGGTTACTGTTGACCAGAGACAAAAATAGACCAACCTTTTAATGCCATTGAATCAGGTTCTGCAGTGCCTGACTCCCTGTGCCTTTCTGTTCTTCCAAAACAAGGATGTTCATAATCCCCCTTGCAGAGTGACCACAGATCAATGTTGTTCCTATAACAGGAATAGAAACCATACACTGATCAATCAATACTCATGCAAATTCAAACAGAATGCTTCACCAGATGGATGGATATCTGAAGAAATGCTTCACTCACGTGAGGAAAACTGAAATGGCAGTGAGACAAAAGTGGCATAAAAACAGCAATTGCTGGAAAAGCTCAGCAAGTCTGGCAACACCTGTGGAGAGAAATCAGAGTCAATGTTTCGGATCCAGTGACCCTTCTTCAGAACTTATGGTGGCTAGGGAGGAAGGGGGTAAGGAGTGAATGATAGGTGGAGATAGAGCCTAAGGAGAGAGAACAGTTGGACAAACAAAGGAGTTGATAACTATGTGGATGGGAGATGGACTAGCTGTTAATGGGGACTGTGAGTGGCTAACAATGGGTTGTGCGGAATAGCAGACCATGTGATCACAAGGCCTGGTGTATTTGGGTTGTGGTAAAGACATGGGAGAATGTGCCTCAAGCTCTAACATTGTTAAACTCTATAATGAGGCCAGAAGATTGTAGTCTCCCCAAGTGGAAAATGAGATGCTTTTCTTCCAGCTTGCACTGAGCTTCACTGGAACATTGCCTGAGACAGAGATGTTGGCCAGGGAACAAGGTGGGGTGTTGACGTGGCAGGTAACTGGAAGCTCGGTCTTTTTAAAGGGTAGAAAGTAGATGTTCTGTGAAGCAGTCACCCAGTCTCTGCTTCATTTTCCCCAGTGCAGAGGAGACCACATTGTGAGCAGCGAATGCAGAAGGCTAGATTGAGTGACGTGCAGGTAAAGTGCTGCTTCATCTAGAAAGTGTGCTTGGGCCCTCATACTGAGAGAGGAAGTAAATGGGCAGGTGTTACACCTTCTGCAGCTGCAGGGGAAGGTGCCGTGGGATTGTGCAGGAGTGTTGGGAGTGAAGTAAGAGCAGGCAAGGGTTGCCCAGCGGGAATGGTCCCTGCGGAAGGTTGACAAGGGCGGGGAAGGGAATGTGTCTAGTGGTGCCATCCTACTGGAGGTGGCAGAAATGGCAGGCAATGATCCTCTGGATGGTGGTGGGATGGTAGGTGAGGACAAGGGGCATCTTATTGCTGTTGCAGGAGGGAAGAGGGGGTGAGGGCCGAAATCCAGGAGATAGATTGGATCCCGCTGGGGGCCCTGTCAACAACAGTGCTGAGGAATCCTCGGTTAAGGAAGATAGTGGACATTTCAGAGGCCTTCTGGTCGAAATTGGCATAATCAGAACAGATGCGAAGGAGACTGAGGGACTGGGAGAATAGATTCTTTACAGGAAGTAGGGTGCAAGGATGTGCAGATGTATAGTCAAGGTAACTGTGCGAATTGGTTGCTTTTGTAGTGGATATTGGTAGCCCGGAAATGGAAACAGATGTCGAGGAGGGAAGGGAGCAGTCAGAGATGGACCAGGTGAAGGTGAAAGTGGGATGGAAAATTGGAAGCAAAATTGATAAATCTTTCCAATTCCAGATGAGAGAGGGAAGCAGCACCAATTGATATTAATATATTGGAGAAAGAGTTGTGGATGGGGACCAGAATAGGACTGGAACAAGGAATGCTTCACGTATCTCACAAAGGAACAGGTGGAACTGGGGCCCATGCCACCCCTCTGACCTAAAGAAAATGAGAGGCGTGAAAAGAGAAGTTGTTGAGGGTGAGGATGAGCTCAGCCAGGTGGAGGAGGGTGGTGGTGGGTGGGGCCGGTTCAGGCCTGTGTTCCAAGAAGAAGTGGAGAGCCCGGAGACCACCCTGGTCAGGGAGGGGTGTGTAAAGGAATTGCACATCCATAGTAAAGAGGAAGCAACTGGAGCCCACAAATGGGAAATTCTGAAACTGATGTAAAGCATCAGAGGAATTGTGGATGTGCGTGGGCAGTGACTGGACAGGGGAGCAAAAACAGTCGAGGTAAGGAGGAGATGAGTTCTATGGGGCAGGAGCAGACAAAGAGTTGATCTACTCGGGCAGTCTTGTTTGTGGATTGTGGGAAGGGGGTAGAAGTGAGCTATGTGGGTTTTGGAGGCAGTGGAGTAGGGGCTACATATTGGGTTGGGTGAGGTGGGGGTGAGGATGCAAAGCTTATCATTAAGAAAGGAGTCTAAAAAATGCCCACAGATAACATTCCCAATAAATATGGTTGAAAAAGTGTCAGAGGTCAAAATTGAGGGCTTAGTGTTCAAATCATTAATCTAATGGTTAACCATTACTCTTAGATTACATGTCATTGACTGGCTGGCTGGCTGACTGCTTGGTAACTGAATGAACAAACAGAGCCCTCTTCTACAATGCTAGCACATGTTGTGATGTTACTAGCTGCCTTAGAGTGCCTTTTGGAGATCTGTAAAATAATTCAACACTTTTGCAAAGCTCTTGTTAAATAAACTTTGGAACGTCTCTGTAAAAGAAAAAATGTGCAAGGTACCTATATCACTCACAGGAGTTTTACTATTTTGTTTAATTATTTTGTATTGCGTATAATAAGCAAAGTAACACAGTTCATCTTCACAATTCCTCAGCAGTTTCAGTGTATTTGATCTTGAAACTAGACATTCCCTGCTGTTAAGAGGAGTGCTTGAGGTAACGCTGCTTCATCTTATTTAATAGTCTTGGATTTTTCTTTGTGTAAACTCTGCGACACAATGTGCTGAGTTGTGGTTTTGAGTGTTCAGTTAAAGCTTGTTTGCATTGTGGGTAATCAGCGAGGACTCATTCCCTGTCGTAGATGGTTATTGTCCCTAATTGATGTCATTTGGGTCAAGTATAAGGAAGTTGTCACATCAGCGCTGCTGTAAATCATTCTGCCTGCAATATGTAATTAAAGCACTCAAATCACAGGCAGAATGAGCTTATTTAACAGTTGGATGCTGAAATTCACCTTCTAGCATAATACAAGGTTACCCAGTTAAATGGAAGCCAATCCTTGTTGGTTGCTTTTATACATATGTAAATTTTAGTTTGTACGATTTCCGCCTGTACTTATAAGAATCATTGCACTCCCTCATTTCGACAGCAGATCCACAATCCGATTAGAGTTACTTCTGCCCTAACAGGACCAGTGTTTCACTCAACTCCATTTCCTGATTGGCAGGCTGGGCTAACATTGCTTCCATTCTGACTTTATTTGGTTTTAGTCATTGTTGGCCAGGTTTTGTAGTACGTTGTCTCCGCAGACTCTCAATGCTGCTGAGTTCATGACAAGAATTGTTCTGTACTGTCTAGCAATGCAGTGCTGGGAGAGTGCTGCATTGACAGGAGTGCTGTCTTTCAACGGTTTCAATCAAGGTCCCAAGCTGCTGCCCTAGCCAAAACTTTCCTCTCAAACTCAAACCTGATCATTTAGTAGTTCATCTTTGTTGTTTCTGTGACCTTGCTTTGGTTGGCCCATTTTCCACATTACAATACTCCGTTCACAGTAAAGGCAGTCCGTGGTTAACTTCTTGAGTGCAGTTCGACTCTTTGTCAGAACTGACAGCAGTTCCAAAGAAAAGTAACATTGGGTATCAGGCATTAACTCTCTTTCTCAAAGCACTGGAGCTGCTGGGTTTCTCCAGTACTTGGCTTTTATTTCAGATTTCCAGCACCTGCAATATTTTTCTTTTGTTTGTGTCCATGGGCTGTGTTGGATTTTGGGATATTTTGAGGATACGGCAATTTCTGTATCAATGTAAGTTAACTCTTTCTTTCCAAGACTGCTGGCAGGATAGCACTGTCAGATTAGTGAGACTAAATAATCTTAGTTACATCGCAAGTTGATTCTCAGGTGATCACCAAACTGAAGTGATACTGGGTAATTGGGAGCATCAGTGGACTATTTAAAGCACATTTACCTATTGAATAATGAGAAGTGGACATCTACTTGTTTCCACATAAACTGTGTGATATTAGCCAGATCGCAGTAATACTATTGACGATTAGGCACTCAGTCATTGTCAAGTGCCAAATACACTTTGTGCGGCTTCTTTTCCCTTACTGCCCCCTAAACAAAAAAAGTAGTTTGTTAATCTCTTCTAACCATCTTTATTCATCCTTCAGAAAGACTGTGGGAGCATTTCATTTCTCTTCTTTGCAATTGAGATATCTTCTCTAGTCAAGATTAGAGTGATGCTGGAAAAGCACAGCAGGTCAGGCAGCATCCGAGTAGCAGGAAAATCGACGTTTTGGGCAAAAGCCCTTCATCATGCTTTTCCAGCACCACTCAAATCTTGATTCTAATCTCTAGCATCTGCAGTACCCACTTCTGCGTATGTTTTCTCTAGTCTCTACTGAGTGACAAGGGCCCAAATTTGACTGAATAGTTGGGGAAGGAAGACCATCTGAATGCTTTTACTCAATGGAGACCTGTTGAATTTGATTTGATTTATTACTGTCACATGTACCAAGGTACGATGAAAAGTGTTGTGTTAAATGCTTTACAGGCAGGTCATACTGTACAAGTGCATCAGGATAACAGAGCAGAAACCAGGATACAATGATGAGAAGGTGCAGAGAGAGATTAACATTAAAGACATCCTTTGAAAAGTTTGATAACAGCAGGGAAGAAGTTGTTTGTGAATTTGGGTACAAACTTTTATATTTTCTGTCTGATTGAGGAGCATGGAAGAAAGTGTAACAGGGTTGGGAGGGATCTTTGTTTATGTTGCTTGCTTTCTCAATGCAACAGGAAGTATAGATGGAGTCAATGGACAGAAGGCTTGTTTACATGATGGACTGAGCTGTGTTCACAACTCTCTGTAGTTCCTTTCAGTCTTGAGAAGATCAGCTGCTGCACAATTTGTTAACAATCTGCTCTCTTCCCTCACATTCCACCCTTCCACCCCCCGCCCCCAACACAGATTTTCTCTCGCTATCACTTTCGCACACGTGTATGCACTCGTATGCGAACGCATTCACACACACACTTATACATATAATCTCAAACTCTCACATGTGCTCATCCACAAAATCACAATATTTAAATAGTCTGTGGTTGTATTGTAGTTTGCAAACTTTCATGCTTCCCGCAAAAGGAAAAGGCATTCTGCAAAGTCGTCATGCATGCAACATATTGATTGGTAATTATTTTTGTGTGCCTATTTATATCTGCTATTCTTCTCCACTCTTACAGAAAGTTCTATTCATCCATTGTCCTCGAGTTTACTTGGCTCCCAAACTGTTTAAATGATCTTGTCTAATCTGCAAATCAGTGTCCTACCTTGGTACTCCTTCTTACTCAAGTATCTGTAAGCTTTACAAATGTTTGATGACTGAACCTCTCCAATTTAAACCTCTCGCCTACCCCTGATTTTCATTGCTCCGCCGTTGATAGCCAGGCCTTCAGCTGTCTGACAATCAGGCTCTGGAAATCTTCCCCTGTTACTCTCTATCTCACTCACCTTCAAACAGCTCTTAAGACCAACAGGTTCTGTGGTCACCTGACGTAATGTCATCAAATGCGGCTTGTCCAATTTTGTGAAGGACCTCAGAATGCTTTTGCTCTAAAAACAGCACCGATATATGAATATTGTGTTTGTGCGATTGGTGTGTTTCTCTCTGGCTTAAAATGAGACACTTGAAAAGTAATAATGGATTTTGTGTGGTGATGATGGTGAATTGTTCAGCATTTGCCATTCTAACTTCTCTGAAGTGCAAAGGGAAATGCAGAAATCCAGGCATTGCTGTTAAGGCAGCTCCTAGATTACAATGAATGGGAACTGATGACAGTCATAGAGTCATACAGCATGGAAACAGACTCTTCAGTCTGAACGTAATCCCAAACCAAGCTAGTGCCAACTGCCTGCTCCTGGCCCTCCAAGCCCTTCCTATTCATGTACTTATCGAAGTGTCTTTTAAGTGTTATAACTGTGCCCACATCCACTACTTCCTCTGGAAGTTCATACCACACACGAACCACCTTCTGTGTAAAAAAAAAAAAGGTCCCTTATATTGTTTTTAAATTTCTTTTCTCTCACTTTAAAAATAAGCCCCCTAGTTTTGAAATCTCCCATCCAGCAAAACGTAACCTACCATTAAGTCTTCCCGTAGGTCTCAGTGCACAAACCCTTGAATAGGTTGCACTGTGCTCAATCACGAATTGACAATTTTTTTTTAAAGGCATGGAAATTTCATTATAATGCTGAACATCGCTCACACTAAAAATGTTAGTTTTATATTTGTGGAGTGACAAATTTCTCTTTTCAGTTGAAAAATTATACATTTTTTAACTTCTTTTAAAGGAATTTGCTGCTTTAACTTCCTGGTTTGCTGTTTGTGAGGGCACTTCATGATGGTTTAATTTGCTGTTGACACCACTGTTGTGGTGGACGTGGCGCCAGGAGCAAATAATAATGAAGATGGGAAAGGGGGGGTCTATGTTGTAACAACACAAAATTACTCGATCTTTGGCCAGTTTTCTTTGAGATCAACAGTGGTTGCTGTTGTTTCTCTAGTGACGGCAATATTCAATCTCCTGAAAACAGACTGACCAAGGTCAGAATGTTTTTGAAAGAGTTTATTGAGTTAGGATTCAATATTATTTCTTAGGCTCTATTTTATATTTTCCAACATGACCGAAGTGTAAATAAATGGCATAGACCACTATACAATCTATCATGTGTTACAATGGAGTAGTACAATGGCTGGCTGACAAATATACTGAGATTTGTTATCACAATTTATAGTGTTGTCTAAAATATGACCTTTTTTTTTAACCTGTAATGCGATGAAGCTTTTCATGGACAGAAGACATTTTTTACAAGGTGTCCATGGTACCTGTGCACATGTCTCACTCCACATTTGAAAGCATTCTCTCTAGTTGAATCGTGAACAATGTCACTGGGTTCAAATGGGGAATTTCAATTAATCAGGGACAATCTTGTGCTTGTGCTCCTTGAGTTTTCATGATGTCCAGGTGGGGTTAAGTGTTCAAAAGATCAGTTCCCAGGGTGGAATATAAGGAATGGTGGGTGGTGGAGTCTAACACATTGAGGTCAGTCTCTTAAGACAGGCCCTGATAAAAAGTTGTTAAAGCACACTTCTGGGAAATGCTGTTGGAAGATCATTGGATTGTCTGTTTATGGACAGATTCTAAAAGCCAACACGGTGGGGGGAGGCATTGGGGCCGTGTGGGATTTACGATGTCCATCAACCTTCGATAATGTGACGTTGTGCTCCAGAAATATTTGAGAGTGGTGCTTGCTGATGCAGTGCTGGGGTGGGGGAGGGGGACGGGGAGCACTGAGTTATGCTGTAGACAAAACTCTAGGCACAGGCAAGAAGAGAATGGTGTGCATACGTTCTCAACCCTGTTCACTTGCTTTTGAATGTAAGGCATTGTGGAGGGCTTAACTCTGTCCCTTGGCTGTTACATTTTTCATAATAAGGTGATTCAATGCATTAACTGCCCCTGGGAACTTGTTAAAATTTTAAATTTGGATAGAAGTTGGCTTTCCATTTGTATGAAAGCGATGAGATTTGTGGGGTGATGGGCGGTTGCATAAAAACACTGCCTTTTGCTCAGGTAACTGTTATACCTGGAATTGTATGGAAAACAATTGCACAGTGATCAATGACTAGCTTTCAACAGGGTCTCATTCCACTGCTTCAGACGAATATTACTGACAGTAACCTCCTTTGTTTCTCCACGACTGTCTTTTTAATTTTGACTCCTCTTTTATTTAAGTTATGCTTATCCTAACTTCATTGAGAGGAATGGGAGCAGAACCGTGCACTTGAGCTGAATTAAAACACACCATTATTGGCATACTCCTGTGGTTAATAACTGTACTGGTATCACTTCAGCTTCCTTGTACTGTCAAGCGAAGCATCCGCTTCCAGTCTGCTCGCTGAATTCCTGAACGCTCACTGTTTAAATGCCCTTTTCAAATGAAAAACACAATCGGAACCAGAAATTACACAAAAGACTGTCAAGCAAATAATGAGCATCCAGTGGGGAAGGAAGGGAGTGAAATACTTGCCATGGTTGAGAGAACATGTCACTTTACTGTTCCCTAGTTTCAAAATGTTTGCTTACTGTTCAAAGTGACATTTTGCTCCTGGTCCTTAGGTATTTGAGAAACAAAGTCGTGGAGATGAACTTAGTGCAATGCCTCCTGTGGTACAGTATCTCGCAATGTTTACACAGTAGATGTCACCTTCCAGTCAGTATTCTTCCCCTCCCTGAAGACTGACTGACTGCCAAAGGTAATGTAAGGAAGAGGGGGGTTCAACTGATTGTGACCAAACTTTAAGAGGGGGTGTAAAACATTTCAATGGGGGAGGAAGCACCATGAATGAGTCAGAAATTGCTGCAGTTTGTAGGAATGTTTACAATTGAATCTTCAGTGTGGAAACAGGTATTTGGCCTAATTTCCTCCTACATTTTCCCTAACTAATGCACCTAACCTACACATCCCTGGACACTGTAGGCAATTTAGCATGGCCAGTTCACCGAGCCTGCACGTTACTGGACTATGGGAGGAAACCAGAGCACCTGGAGGAACACCGTGCAGACACTAGGAGAATGTGCAAACTCCACACAGCTAGATACCTGAGGCTGGAACTGAACTTGGGTCCCTGGCGCAGTGAGGCAGCCGTGCTAACCACTGAGCCATCGTGCAAACCTCCACTGAGCCAGTGAGTGTGAATAAATAACTCCCCTCACATCTGTACAGTGTCTCTCCACCATCAACCAGGCACTGGTCTGGATGAGTGCAGCTCCAATAATACTCAACCCTTCTGGCCACCACCAGGATGAAGCAGCTTGCTGGTTTAACATGCCATCCTCACCTCAAACATCCTGGAATTTGAAGCTGCACTCATCCAGACCAGTGGAGAGTATTCCAGCACTTGTGTCTGGTAGATGGTGAAGAGGCGCTAGGGAGATGTGAGGTGAGTTATTTATTAATGTTTGAGTCCTTTACAGTTCACTCAAGCGGAAAGGAAATTCAACTTTGTCAGACCTACTAAATGACAGTGGAGTAAAACCACACTGGGTGGTATTTATTCTCAGTGGGTGAAACCTTTTTTAAATGGGTGAATAGTTTGCTATGAACACTGTGCACTTGTTACTGATACTGTGCATGGAACAGTTTTGTCCCTGAGCTTGACTGGATTTCTGTATGTACACTACATTGCATCAGCAGAGTTGTGTTGAAGTATGACATTGGGCAATTTTCCAATTGACGTTTTAGCTTTGCCACGCACTTGAAACATAGAATTATAGATTACACTGCACAGAATCAGTCTTGGGATGTGAATATCACTGGCTAAGCCAACTTTGATTGCCTGTCTCTAACTTTTCTTGAGAAGGTGATGGTGAGCTGTACTCTTTCACTGGTGCAGATCCACGGTACTGTCAGGAAGGGAGTTACTGTGACAGAATGGTCCTCCACCTCGAAGTTATGGTGGGATGTGGCTTGGAGGGATGTTTTCAGATGGCAACATTTCCAAATATCACCTACCCCTGTCCTTCAGATGCTATAGGTCACCGGTTTGGAAGTTGCTGTTGGAGCGCATCTTGGGAATGATGCAAAGTTTTGCCAGAGTGGATATTTGAGGTGAGGATAGAATGTCAAACCAGCAAGCTGCTTCATCCTGGGTGGTGGCTAGAAGGGTTGAGTATTATTGGACCTGCACTCATCCAGACAAGTGGAGAGTATTCCAACACACGTGTGCCTGGTTAGTGGGGAGAGAGGCGTTGGGGAAAAGTGAGGTGAGTTATTTATTAATGCCAATTTCATTCTACCTTGTGTTTACCAAGCTTCCCCTTACATGTGTCAGTGCTGTCTCAGTGACTTCATGCATTAATGTGGCTGTCATTATTTCGATCCTAGTTGGACCAACTACAAATGAAAAAAACACTACACATTACTTTAGGCTAATCTCACCACTGTGCATTTTTCCTCATGGTTTCTTGTCAGGGTATTAATGTTCAATTTCTTAGGTGGTAACTCCAATCAAAGTGGAATACTTCTATAAAATGGCCGATACTTTTATATTTTCTAATGCAGCTGAAAGTAAAGATATAACATTAAGTGGCTCATTTTATTTTAAAACGTTTCTTTTTCCAGTTGAATTTGTCTGCTGTCCTTGACGAATGTGTGAGCCAATTGCATATTTCTACTTCTACCTCACTGTTAGTGACCACTAGGGGATGCATTGGCACGGGGGTGACTGACCTAGTGGTTTTGATTTGGGTTCTGTGTCGAGTGTTGGTACAAAGCTTGCTCTTCCATTTTGATTTGTGTCGCCACCTCTCCAGGAGTTGAAGATTAATATCCTGTGCACTGCTGCAAGAAACCATGAGGGGAGAATTTGTCAGGGCATACACTAGTGAGATTCACATAAAGGAATGAGTTGGGTTCCTATCATTTGTAGTTGAACTAGTGGAGGTGGGGGAGAATGTGCTGTTTAACTGGGTGGGGGGTGTGAAGCAAGGAGTTAGAAGACGAAAGCGACGAGGATAGATTCAGCCAGAGTTGGCAACCCATATCTCCAGTCAGTACCCTCTGCCAATCCTGACTGAAGCATCAGCAGGATTAGAATGTAATGTGTGGGCAGTTGGAATTTCCAGTCTGAATCCCCAGTACACCAGGATGGAGGGAACTGACAGCAAACCATTAAACACCCTTGTTTTTAGCCTTCTGGTCAGACATGGAAATTTGAATTGTTGCAATTGACCAAGTAATCTGTGAGTAGAATGTAAATGTTCCAACTTTTCAAATTTTGCTTATTTAATTTGTAAATTGGAATGTTCCATGGAAGATAGTTGGCCAATTGATGCTTGGGAAGTTACCCCAATCTGTCACCGTTCCAGACGGGATTCGCCAAACCAGTAAGCTCTCTGGAGAGCGAGAAAGCAACTCTCACCTGTTCTTTCTTCTCTCACCATCTTGGTTGGTCGCATCAAAGCTAAATTAAAAAGGATTCCTTCCCTTGTGCCTCTCAGACGTTGGTGACGTTATTGGTTAAAGGAAGCTCGTTTAACCAGGCTTCCTGAATCAACAAAAATACTGAGTTAATTAATTACTAAACATGAGAAGAATTAGTAACACTTTCAGACAGAGTAGAAAAATGAGGTGATTCAAAATGCGTAAAAGTTTAAAAAAATACAGAAGTAGGGATCAGTGTCTGAATTGTTTATGAAGAGTAGACAGTTGAATATTGGGGCCATTGAAGTGGAGGTTGCTGGTAATGTTGGTATTGGTATTGAGTGGTGAGTTTCACAATTGTTGGGGTTTGCAGACTGACTGAGGCTCTGTCGTTCTGATGGCTGTTGACTCTGTGATTGTATTTCAGCATTCAGGTTGATAGGGAGTCCTCTTGTTCCCCTGTTATCCTGTTGTCTAGCTGCTAACACTCACCCTTATAAACCTAAAAAGTAAAAGCCCAACATAGCCAACCTCTCCTCATGAAGCAATCCCTCCATACCCAGGATCAGCCAAGTGACCTTTCTCTAGACTGCCTGTATTGCCACTACATCTTTCCTCAGGAAAGGGGATGAAAATTGTTCCCAATATTCCAGGTGAAGTCTAGCTAATGCCGAATATAGGTTTCACAAGACTTGCCTACTTTTATACTCCGTTCTGTTCTAAATAAAAGTGAACGTTGAATTCGCTGATTTGGATGCTAGCTTTTTGCGATTTATGCACAAGGACTTTGAAATCCCTCCATGCTGTAACTTTCATAGAATAGAATCCCTACAGTGTGGAAGTAGGCCATTTGGCCCATCAGGTCCATACCGCCCCTCTGAGCAGCATTCCACCCATACCCACCCCCATCTTGTAGCCCTGCAGTTCCCATATTTAACCCACCTAACCTACATGCTATGGGCAATTTAGCACTGCCTATTCACCTCACGTGTGCATCTTTGAACTGTGGGAAGAAACTCATGCGGACCCCGGGAGAATGTGCTTCAGTTGTACAGGGACACCAGTGGGTTTTGGTATCCTTATTGAAGGAATGATGTAAGGAGGTAATTCAAAGATGAGACTAACACCTCGAAGAGGCAGGTTGTTTAGAAAGTTTAGCCAGGCTACAATTAGTATCAAGTTAAAAATCACACAACACCAGGTTATAGTCCAACAGGTTTAATTGGAAGCACACTAGCTGCTATAACCTGGTCATAGAGTCATAGAGATGTACAATATGGAAACAGACCCTTCAGTCCAACCTGTCCATGCCAACCAGATATCCCAACCCAATCTAGTCCCATCTGCCAGCACCTGACCCATATCCCTCCAAACCCTTCCTATCGTTTACCCATCCAAATGCCTCTTAAATGTTGCAATTGTACCAGCCTCCACCACTTCCTCTGGCAGCTCATTCCATACACATACCACCCTCTGCATGAAAAAGTTGCCCCTTAGGTCTCTTTTATATCTTTCCCCTCTCACCCTAAACCTATGCCCTCTAGTTCTGGACTCCACGACCCCAGGGAAAAGACTTTGTCTATTTACCCTATCCATGCCCCTCATAATTTTGTAAACCTCTGTAAGGTCACCCCTCAGCCTCCGATGCTCCAGGGAAAACAGCCCCAGCCTGTTCAGCTTCTCCCTGTAGCTCAGATCCTCCAACCCTGGCAACATCCTTGTAAATCTTTTCTGAACCCTTTCAAGTTTCACAACATCTTTCCGATACTGTGTTGTGTGATTTTTAACTTTGTACACCCCAGTCCAACACCGGCATCTCCAAATCATTAGAATTAGTATCTGGAGTTTAAGGAAAAGGTGACTTAATTAAAACACATTAAAAAAACCTGAGAGTTTTGATTGGGTGGATAAGGGGAGGGTGTTTCCTCTTATATGAGAATCTAGAATGAGGGATCATTTATTTAAAGCACAGATTAGGTGAGATTTATTTTTCTTCTGAGGGTTGTAAGCCTGTGGAACTATCTGAAAAAGGTAGTGGAGGCAGAGTCTTTGAATATTTTTAAGCACGACTCGCTACCACAGCCACATCTCCTTCCTCAGTACCTGCCCACGGAACAGTATGATTCCATATGGACTCCAGACCACATTTAGACCAACACATCTTGGACCTGATGAGATACCCAGTACATGCTACAAATCTGAAACCTTCAATAACGATCCTCCGCTCCACGCTATCAGCCGTGCGCCATCATCTACTCTACCTACAGTCAGTCCTGCCCCAGCTCAGAGCCTCACTTTCCCAGACCTGCAGTGGCCCTCTGTATTTCTACATCCTCAAGAGGATACATGCGCTCAACAAACAGTATTTCTCTACTGCATCAGACTTAAAAGAACATAAGTTAAACAAACTTTCACATACTTCCCTTCATATTTGGGTTACCTCGAACTTTCTCCTGGCCTCTGGAACTGCCCAGACACCATTAGCCACACAGCTGCTCCTTCCATCACAGCTGCAGGATCCACTGGTGCCACTAGATTCACCAGCACAGACTTAAAACCTACCTTGCACTCACTTTCACCCCCGCAGTTGCTATCACGGTAGTCACTTCCACCCCGCTGGAACACTCTATTGTTGATGTCACTTCCACCTCCTGTGACGTCATCAGCCGAGTGCCCAACAGAAATGTTGTCCTTGCTGCTTGCGACACCACATCCGGCCCGTTAACACAGCCTTCAGCATTACGTCTGCCCCCTTTGTGAGCATCACTTCCGTTGGTGATGTCACTACTGACCCTATAATCACGCCCACTCAAGCAACTGTCTCTGCCCCCACCACGAACTCCAGCCCCACTCCAGGCCCGAGCTTCCATCCATGCCGTGTTTTCACCATTCCCCCAGACTCCCCCTCACTGAGAACGAACATTTAGTCCTCAGTAAAGGCCTCACTTTTATCCCTCTATGGTCCTAGATTAATGAGTTCGACACACGCTGTGACCCTGAATGTTTCTTCTGCTGCCTCCACCTCCGGGCCCACTTTTTTAATCAAGACACCCGCCCTCCCACTGAGTACCCCTTCTCCCACCTCCAACACACCCCATCCACCTGGACACCCCATACTTGCCTGTTACCCGCCCTCGACCTCTTCATTTCAAACTGCCACCATGACATCAACCATCTCAACCTGTCCACACCCCCCTCACCCACTCCAAACTCCAACCCTCACAACACACAGCCCTCCGCTCCCTCTGCTCCAACCCCAACCTCACCACCAAACCCACAGACAATGGGGGCGCAGTCGTAGTGTGGCGCACTGACCTCTACACCGCTGAAGCCAGGCGCTAATTCGCAGACACCTCCTCCTACAGCCCCCTTGATCACAACCTCGCCTCTCATCACCAAACCATCATCTCCCAGATCATCCACAACCTCATCACGTCTGGGGATCTCCCATCCACAGCCTCCAACCTCATTGTCCATGAACTCCGCACTGCCCGATTCTACCTCCTTCTGCCTCACCCTCACCATGGACATCCAGTCCCTGTACACATCGATCTACTATGATGAAGGTCTCCAAGCCCTCTGTTTCTTCCTCTCATGCAGTCCCAACCAGTATCTTTTCACCGACATCCTCTTCCACCTGGCTGAACTGGTCCTCATCCTCAACAGCTTCTCCTTCCAACCCTCCCCTTCCTCCAAACCAAACGGGTAGCCATGGGCACCTGCATGGGCCCCAGCTATTCCTGCCTGTTCGTTGGGTATGTGGAACAGTCCATCTTCCGCAGTTACACCGGCACCACGCCGCCACCTGATCCTCCGCTATATCAATGACTCCCACGAGGCGGTTCAACAGTTCATTAACTTTACCAACACCTTCCACCCTGACCTCAAATTCACCTGCATCATCTCGGAAACCTCCCTCCCCTTCCTGGACCTCTCCATCACCATCTCTGGGGACTGACTAACCACAGACATATACTACAAGCCCACCGACTCCCATAGCTACCTAGACTACACCTCCTCTCACCCTACCTCCTGTAAAAACACCATCTCTTATTCCCAATTCCTCCCCTCCGCTGCATCTGTTCCCAGGATGACCAATTCCACCTCAAAGTCCCAGATGGCCTCCTTCTTCCACAGTAGCAACTTCCTTTCCCACGTGGTTGATGATGCCCTCCAATGCATCTCCTCGACTTCATGCACCACTGTCTTTGAACCCCATCCCTCCTAAAGCAACAAGGACAGAATCCCCCTGGTCTTCACCTTCCACTGCAACAACATCCACATACATTGCATCGTCCTCCACCACTTCGCCACCGACAAACGGACCCCACCAACAGATATATTTCCCTCCTCACTCCTATCAGTGTTCCGGAGAGATCATTCCCTCCGCTACTCCCTTGTCAGGACCACACCCCCCCAACAGCCCACATCCAACTCCTGGTACCTTTCCTTGCCACCCCAGGAAATGCAAAACGTGCACCCACACCACTCCCCTGACCTCTGTCCAAGGCCCCAAGGGATCCTTCCATATCCCTCAGAAATTCACCTGTACCTCTCCCAGTTTCATCTACTGCATCCATTGCACGCGATGTGGTGTTCGCTGCATTGGCGAGACAGACGCCTTCTTACGGATCATTTCAGAGAATATCTCTGGGACACCCGCACCCACCAACCCCACTGCCCCGTGGCTGAACATTTCAAGCTTCCCCACCCCACTCCGTCAAGGACATACAGGTCCTGGGCCGCCTCCACCGCCAAACCAGTACCATCCGACACCTGGAGGAGGAACTCCTCATATTCTGCCAATCACACAAGATAAATGTGGATTTCAACAGCTTCTTCGTTTTTCTTCTCTTCCCCCCGCCCCCCCCCCCCCCCGCACATTATCCCAGTCCCAAACCTCCAACTCTGCACCACCCTCCAGACCTGTCCATCACTGCCCCCTCTGATATATCACCTTCTCCCTTACCTTCATCTACCTATCACTTTCCCAGCTACCTCAACCCCCTCCCATTTATCTCTCAGCTCCGACCCAAAAACCTCATCCCTGATGAAGGGCTTATGCCTGAAACGTTGATTCTCCTGCCCCTTGGATGCTGCCTTCCTGGCTGTGCTTTTCCAGCACCGCACTCTCGACTCTGATCTCCAGCATCTGCAGTCCTCACTTTCGCCCAGGAATATTTTTTAAGTGAGGGTTTTAGTGATTATAATGAGGTTAGCCAGGTGGACATCATAGAATATGAGTTCCTTGATTGGACCAGATTAATACTCCAATCAGGGGGCCCTGGCTTACAGATAAATAGAGGGATATCTGAGATTCTCACACTTTGAGAGCTGGCTATGAGGGACCAGTGTCAAAGACTTTGTGCATATAAATAAAGGCTGACTTGGCATTGGGATACTGATGTCTGTGGAGTTATTTCAGTGGTGACGAGGGTAAAGCACATTCCTGAAGAAAACCGCTCGCAACAGTCCTCTTTGAGTTGGGGGTAAGCAATTCTGACATGTCGTTATTTGGAAAATTTGACTCGTTCAATCCTGTTGTCGAAGACTGGGCCCAGTATGTGGAACAGATGCATTATTTGTTCTGTGAAAATAACTTTGGGGCGATGAAAAGCAATGAGTAATTTGCCTGACAGCTTGTGGATCTGCGGCCTTTTTGGTTATTAGGAACCTGACTTCCCCTGAGGCACCAGGTACTAAAACCTTTCAAGAGTCAATAGATTTAATTAAGGAATTTTACAACTCTGAGCATCCTCTGATTGCAAAATTCTATATTTTTCACTTTGCAATTTCACTCAGAACTGGGGGAAATCTTTGATGGGATTTTTGACTAGGTTAAGATGATTGGCAGGGGCAGTGACTTTGGCTGAGCCCTTAATGAGATGATGAGAGACCATGGTATGTGGGATTAATGATGTAACCATGCAAAAGCACCTACTAGCTGAAGCCCAACTGGACTTCAGACTGGGACCACAACACTGCAAGCTTTCATCATTGGAAAATGTGGCAAGTGAAGCAGATGAATTGCAAGGTATTCTGGTGGAAGTAGACACTCGTGCGTAATCTGATTGAGTTTAGGGAGCACCTCTTCAGTGAAGACAATTGTATAGCATCACTCAGGACATATCGTGAACAGACGGACTCTAGATCAGACGGACTCTAGATCAGCCCACAGCAAAATCCCAAAACAAAGCCAAGTTCGGCTAAAATTTTTATCAGGATCCAAGCCGGAAAGCCGTTGTGCAGATTCAAGACCGCAAAGAAATCCTACTGGACCTAAATTGAGTAAGTGAACTGATTGGCAGGTATCCAAGAGAAGTCTACCTCCATCTGGTTTGGAACAGTTAAATTGCTCAGCAACATCCAAATCAGAACCAATCAAAATAGATGTCTGCCTAAATAGTCACCTGGTTCTAATGGAGATCGGTACCAACTCGGTCATATCTATGATCGCAGAATCAGTCTTTCGCAAATTCTGCTTTGGACTCCAATGATACTTTTGTGCTAAACCTTGGCTGGACTGATAACCTGTACTTGGGAACGTTTGCAGATTAAGGGTACAAATTTGGTTCTCATCTCATGTGAGAAGCAGCTAATTCAGTTACCGCCAATTGTCGTAAAAGGCTCAGGCGAAATGTAACAAAAGAAACTGAATATCTTTACCTTCGATGACCTGAATGTGGTTCTAGACTCTCAACAGTATGGTTGCCCTCTGAAGTAACGCTTCAACTTTGGGAGTATCTTTCCAGAGAATCCAAAATGCAGATGGAGTTTAATTCAGATAAATGCGAGGTGCTACATTTTGGGAAAGCAAATCTCAGCAGGGCTTATACACTTAATGGTAAGGTCCGAGGGAGTGTTGCTGAACAAAGAGACCTTGGAGTGCAGGTTCATAGCTTCTTGAAAGTGGAGTCGCAGGTAGATAGGATAGTGAAGAAGGCGTTTGGTATGCTTTCCTTTATTCGTCAGAGTATTGAGTACAGGAGTTAGGAGATCATGTTGCGGCTGTACGGGACATTAGTTAGGCCACTGTTGGAATATTGCGTGCAATTCTGGTCTCCTTCTTATCGGAAAGATGTTGTGAAACTTGAAAGGGTTCAGAAAAGATTTACAAGGATGTTGCCCGGTTTGGAGGATTTGAGCTATAAGGAGAGGCTGAACAGGCTGGGGCTGTTTTCCCTGGAGCAACGGAGGCTGAGCGGTGACCTTATAGGGGTTTACAAAATTATGAGGGGCATAGATAGGATAAATAGACAAAGCCTTTTCCCTGGGGTGGGGGAATCCAGAACTAGAGGGTATAGGTTTAGGGTGAGAGGGGAAAGATATAAAAGAGACCTAAGGGGCAACTTTTTCATGGGTATGGAATGGGCTGCCAAAGGATGTGGTGGAGGCTGGTACAATTGCAACACTTTAAGAGGCATTTGGATGGGTATATGAATAGGAAGGGGTTGGAAGGATATGGGCCGGGTGCTGGCAGGTGGGACTAGATTGGGTTGGGATATCTGGTCGGCATGGACTGAAGGGTCTGTTTCCATGCTGTACATCTCTATGACTCTAAGTCCTGAGCTGCGAATAATGCAAGGTTAGTCTCAGCTTGTTTCCAGTTTAATATCCATAATCAAGGCTCTTATGTGTATTGGGCAGGCACTTGTGCAGAAATTGCAAGTCATTGTTTGATTTGCCATCAAAGTGCAAATTATGGCCCATTTATTTGTCTTTCAAGTACTGTTCATACAGAAAGCAGTTCATGTTTATTGTAAAAACCTATACAATATATTAAATAATTACAATTGGAATTCTGAGCAGGTAAACGGTGATCGTAAAATAATAGAGATGTACAGCACGGACACAAACCTTTGGTCTAACTCGTCCATGCCAACCAGATATCTTAAATTAGTCCCATTTGCCAGCATTTGGCCCATATCGCTCTAAACCCTTCCTATACATATACCCATCCTGATGCTTTTTAAATGTTGTAATTGTACCAGCCTCCATCACTTCCTCTGGCAACTCGTTCCATACACGCACCATCCTCTGCGTGAAAAAGTTGCCCCTTAGGTCTTTTTTATATCTTTTCCCTCTCACCCTAAACCTATGCCGTTTAGTTCTGGACTCCCCCACCCCAGGGAAAAGACTTTGTCTATTTATCCTATCTATGCCCCTCATGATTTTATAAACCTCTATAAGGTCACCCTTCAGCCTCCGACACTCCAGGGAAAACAGCCCCAGCCCATTCAACCTCTTTCGATAGCTGCAACCCTAGCAACATGCTTGTGAAACTTGAAAGGGCTGAGAAAAGATTTAGTGTTATTTACAATGATGCATCAAAGTGCTATTGCCCAGCTCTGACTAATACTGAAGAAGTCAGAAATTTTATTTTTGTTACTTTTTTTAGGTTCAACTTTGATGCAGATTAACAAAGAACAAAGTACAAAGAAAATTTACAGCCCAGGAACAGGCCCTTCGGCCCTCCAAGCCTGAGCTGATCCAAATGTACTGTCTAAACCTGTTGGTCAATTCGTAAGCATTTGTATCCCTCTGCTCCCCATCTACTCATGCATCTATCCAAACATATTTTAAATGAATCTACCATACCTGCCTCTACCACCTCTGCTGGCAACGCGTTCCAAACGCCCACCACCCTCTGTGTGAAGTACTTGCCCTTAAACTTTCCAGCTCTCACCTTGAAAGCGTGACCTCTCGTTATTGAATCCTTCACCCTGGGAAAAAGCTTGTCTCTATCCACCCTGTCTATACCCTTCATGATTTTGTAAACCTCAGTCAGGTCCCCCCTCAATTTCTTTTTTTTTCTAGTGAAAATAAACCTAACCTACTCAACCTCTCTTCAAAGCTAGCACTTCCATACATGAAGCAATTGGTCAAACTGCAGTTTCAGTGAGTCATGACGACTGATAGGGAAATCTATGATTTGATTTGGTCAATAAATAACAATATGATGTAATTAAGCATGTGGGTTATTTGCTAAATAACGCTTATCTTAATTTTTAAAGGCAGTGCTTCATGTGGCTTTAAAACCACGATGACGTATTCTGTATTTTCCAGGAGCAGGTTGTCAAATTGGAGGTATACCTTGAAGAGATATGCTCATGATATCATCTCTGTCTCTCAGTGTATGACCTCATGATGTAAAGGTCTTATACACCATTTTACTTGGGGATCCCTCTCTTGAAGGTGGACACACTGTTCTAAGTATGTTTCTCTGTTGTAACTAACAGCCTGAAGCTAGCCCAGAGACAGATGAATGTATTGTTGGTACATAGTAACTTTCTGGAATACATATCTGATGGATTCTTGAATACCTTGATATCCATGCTCAATTTCTTACACTCCAAGGTATCACATAAGCATTGTTGCATCCAGCAAATACACCTTACTGGAGGCAGAACCCCGATCTTGTTCCAAATCTAACACACGTTCCCCTGCTTCATGGCAACTTCCTGAGCAGCACAGGTCCAGTAACCTACTGATGATAAGACCAATAGATGTAGGCCATTCTGCCCATTGATCTGTTTCACTGTTCCATGGCAATCTGATAATCCTCAACTCCACTTTCTTGACTTTTCCCCATAACCTTTGATTCCCTTGCTGATCAAAAATATACCTCGCCCTGCAATATATGTTAATGACCCAGCTCTCTGCAGGGAAGAATTCCATGGACTGACTCCCTTGAGAAAAAAAGAAACCCCTCCTCTCTGCCTTAGATGGGTGATCTCTTCCTCTGAGATTGTGCCCTTTTGTTCTACAGTTAGGTCCCACAAGGGAAGACTGCGTCTCTGCATCTAACCTGACAAGCCCTCTAGGAATCTCACATGTTTCAATATCATCTTCTCTCATTCTTCAACACACCAGTGAGTACAGGCCCAACCCATTCAACCCCTCCCTATGGAAAAAAAATCCCTTCAACCTAATGAACCTTTTATGGATTATATCCAATATAAGTCTGTACCTCATTGGGGGTAAGGGGACCAAAGGTGCTCATGGTAGTCTACCTGTGGTCGGAGTAGTGTGTTGTACAGTATTGTCAAAACCTCCCTATTTTTATATTGTATTCCTTTTGGGCATGGTACTGGATTAGCAAACCAAGATACTGAGAGTTCAAGTCCCAATGTGCTAAGTTGTGAACATAAATTTGAATAGATATGTGCATCTGGAAAACCACTTGTTAGTTTTGCGAGAATTAATGGTGTTGAATTTAAAAACCCAAATAATTCATTAAATTTGTTTTACAGAAGAAGCATCCCCTGCCCCCGCCACCAGCAGCTAAGTTCCACAATATGTGATTTAATGAAGAAAATATAGAAAGATACAAAATAGGAGCAGGAGTTGGCTGTTTTCACTTTGAGCCTGTTCTGTCATTCAATGCGATCATCCAACTCAGTCCTCTGTTCCTGCTATCTCCCTATACCCTTTGAACTAACAACTATATCAAATGCTTTCTTGAAACATTCAATGTTTCAGTCTCAACCACGTTCCATGGCAGGAAATCCTACAGGCTTGCTACTCTCTGGATGAAGAAATATCTCCTTGTCTTGAATGGTCTATCCCCGTGTCTTTAGTCTATGACCCTGTGACTCTACAGGAATAAGGAAATACTAGTTACGTCTCAAGAATGAAAAGGAATTCTTGATCTAACAAGTATAGATAAGAAACATAAAATGAAGAAAATTCAAAATGTTGTTACCTTAGTTTCTATTGATCATATATTTTAAATTTTTGGCATTAATTTGGGATTGTTTTGTCCAATCTGTCACTAGATGTGGATAATTGGGAATCTAGGTCCAGTTAATTGCAATTTTAATTAACTAATAGACATTATCATTGAGCTTGTGACTTCAATACATAGATGGCTTGTGCACATGAACTTTAACCGTTGTTTGATGGCAAGATGAAAATCAAGTGGGTTTTTTTGATCATTGAGTGCTTTACGTACTGTTTGATCATTGAGTGGTGGTGGGTATTCAGACTTTCATATTGCTTCTGGGCATACTTACTTTTGCTACTCAGGGTTTACATTTAATGGTTTTCTGTCAATTTATTCTGTTTGTTTTGAAGCAATCAAAATTTCAGTCTTGTACTTAGAGTCAGTTCAGCTGCAGCTTTGGTTGTAATTTGGAATATGGGCTGATCTTTAAACTTGTTTGCTTCAGCCTGTCTTGATGGGTTTGTAAAGGTGAAGCTGGGATGTCCAAAAATCTCCAATCAAATGGCAATACAACAAGATGGATAGTCTTCTCTCAACTAAAGCAAAGGGCGCCATCCCAACCAAATCATTATGTTGTTTACGGGTTTTTATAAGGAACTCTTGAGTTGAATCCAGATCTGGTCAAGTTGAATAAAAATTTCCCTTTGCTTTCTATTAATCTCTCTCTGTGGTCCTCATTGCTCTCCATTTCTGCCAGTCATATGCTGTGACTTTGCATGAATGAATGGCCTATTATTTTGGTGAGCTATCTCCTTTAGAAATGCCAGTCTTTTACTTGGCACTCAGCTCCTTATCATCTGACCAAGTTAGGGTACTGCGTGCATGTGAATCATTGATAGAGTCATAGAGATGTACAGCACGGAAACAGACCCTTCGGTCCAACCCGGCCATGCCGACCAGATATCCCAACCCAATCTAGTCCCACCTGCCAGCACCCTGCCCATATCCCTTGCTTTCAAAAACCAGCATTTCACAACTTTAAAATCTGTTTGCATAA
Source organism: Chiloscyllium plagiosum (assembly GCF_037043375.1). Classification (NCBI taxonomy): domain Eukaryota; kingdom Metazoa; phylum Chordata; class Chondrichthyes; order Orectolobiformes; family Hemiscylliidae; genus Chiloscyllium; species Chiloscyllium plagiosum. Next base: position 44,857,667 of record NW_028270168.1, on the reverse strand, counting down.
TGTTTTTCATACCGAGCATATTTTTCCATAAATCTACAGTGCAAGGATGCATAGGCTTGGTGAGTTAGCCATGGGAAATGCAGGATTACACTGATAGGGTAGGGTGGTGGGTCTGGGTGGCATGCTCTTCAGAGGGTTGGTGTGGACTCGATGGGCTGAATGGTCTGTGTCTACACTGCAGGGATTCTGTAATATGCATGTGGGGTGTTATGTCTAGGCCAGCATTTAATGCTCATTATTAAAGCCCTTGAGATGGTGTTCATGAACTAACCTATTGAACTGATGCTATCCACACAGTGGAAGTGCTCCCATTATCCTGCCATGGTGGGGAAGTTCCAGTATTTTTACATGTGATATGATTAAAGTAAGTTTAGTGACGACAAAGTGACATTTTCCAGTTGAAGATATAAATGATATTGTTATCTGATCAATGCATTGAATTTTCCTGGAATGTCTTGGGCATCTACGGTGTTGCTCTTTTACTCTGCTCTTCTCCTCTTGCCCCCCCACCTCCCCAAGCTTACGACATTGTCCCCTGTTTGTTAAAGCACAAATGTGGAATGAAATGCCTTACTATGACCAACATTGCAGAGACTTGCAGTGAGTGCTATTGTGTTCGGATTAGATTCAGAGCAATGTCCACTAAATCATTGCAAATGTTAATAAAATGTGCAAGACAGAACATCCTTCTCTTGGGAAAAATAGACCTTCTGGTATCAATTTGTGAACTTCAGTGGTTTTGTCCAGTGGCACATTTATTATAAATATAGAGACCTTTGCCTGCTGAACTAGTGCAGTCAGTTTTAAAGGATCTTGTAGCAGCTAGTCATTAACATTGACACACTGTGCAAAAAAAGAGAAGGGGAAAGTCTTTTGGTCCTGAAGTAACTCCACAGAGGCTGGTATCTCATCACCTTTTATTTACATGTGGAAAGTCCTTGACACTGATCCAGCTCCCTCAGAACCAGCTCTCATGACACTCCTGTTCTTACCTGTCAGCCTGGGCTCCCTGATTGTACCAGATTAACAGTCCCAATCAGGGAATTCATATTCTGAGGTCCAGTTGGCTGACCTCATTACAATCACTACAGGTAATTTGAGATTTCCACTGCTGAGGTACCAATCATATTATGTTTTAATCAGTAGATCAGAGTACCTTTAAGAGACATGCTCATGATATCATCATTGTTACATAGCATATGACCTGAGGGTATAAAGATCACAGATTCCAACTTACCTCTGATCACTCAGAGCATGACATGCCATTGAAAGTATACTGCTCTTTGTTACTGGATATTTTAATATGAGCCCAGACATGTACCTGCAGGTGTAATACTTGTATACGTTAGGGTACTGTCATAAATGTCATAGAGCCATAAAGCGTGAAAAGAGATCGTTCAGTCCAACCAATTCGAGCTGACCAGGTATCCCAAATGAAACTAGTCCTACCTGCCTGCCCTTGGTCCAAATCCCTCCAGATATTTCATATTCATTTCCTTATCCAAATGTCTTTTAAATATTATAACTGGACTCTCATCCATCACTTTCTCCAGAAATTTATTCCACAAATGAACTACTGTGTAAAAAAAAACAAAAATTGCCCCTCCATGTTTTTGTTAAGTCTTTCTCTTCTCACCGTAAAAATATGCCCCCTGGTATTGAAATCCCCCCACCCTAGGGAAAAGACACCTGCCATTCACCTTATCTATACCCCTCATGATTTAAAAGCCCTCTACAGTACAACTTTGATTATCCGAACATCAATTACCTGCATTTCGGATTACCCGAACATGTCTAGGTCCTTTAAAAACGGCATTAGGCAACTTAGCATTCAGTTATCAGTTAAATGGCATTATGACCTGCATTGCCAGATAACCAAGACATGTTCGGGTAACTAGCACTCAAATTATCGCTTGTTTATGATCAGATCAGTTATCTGAGTGATCAGTTATCCAAGCAAAGTACTCCCTGTCCGTCTTGTTTGGATAATTGAGGTTCTGCTGTATAAGGTCACCCCTCAACTTCCTAAGCTCCTGTGAGGTAACTCCCAGCCTATCCAGCCTTTCCCTGTAACTCGGTTGAATTCTGCAATGCCATGTTACCTGTATTTGGTTTATGCTACAAATGATAATGCAAGAATTACCGTATCAGGTACCACACTTTGTTGGAGGGAAAATTTCCCTCGTAGGGAGGAAGGAAGAGGATTGAGAATTATCAGGAGTGGCTTCATTAATCTGGTAAAAACAATGACTGCAGATGCTGAAACCAGAGTCTAGATTAGAGTGGTGCTGGAAGAGCACAGCAGTTCAGGCAGCATCCGAGGAGCAGTAAAATTGATGTTTCGGGCAAAAGCCCTTTATCAGGAATACAGGCAGAGAGCCTGAAGGGTGGAGAGATAAGTGAGAGGAGGCTCCCCCTCCCACTCTGCTGAGGACATGGAGGTCCTGGGCCTCCTTCACCGCCATTCCCTCACCACCCGACTCCTGGAGGAAGAACGCCTCATCTTCTGCCTCAGATCACTTCAACCCCAGAGCATCAATGTGGACTTCAACAGTTTCCTCATTTCCCCTTCCCCCACCTCATCCTAGTTCCAAACTTCCAGCTCAGCACTGTCCCCATGACTTGTCCTACCTGCCTATCTTCTTTTCCACCTATCCACTCCACCCTCCTCCCTGACCTATCACCTTCATCCCCTCCCCCACTCACCTATTGTACTCTATGCTACTTTCCCCCCACCCCCACCCTCCTCTCACTTACCTCTCCACCCTTCAGGCTCTCTGCCCGTATTCCTGATGAAGGGCTTTTGCCCGAAATGTCGATTTTACTGCTCCTCGGATGCTGCCTGAACTGCTGTGCTCTTCCAGCACCACTCTAATCCAGAACCTAGCTTCATTAACCTGTCTGACAAACAGCGTTAGTGTAGCTGCAGAGGGTGATGATTGGCTTGGGAAGACCAACGTTAGCATTGAGTACTGTATCTTGTATTGGGAGCCTTGTATATATGCTCAGTGTTTTAGTCTTCCCTTGTGTGAGATTCACACTGTTTACCTGGGGTCACACTCCTCTTGCAGTCTCTCAGCTTTAAACAGTGACCCAGCTTTAAACTTGCAAAGAAAAGCATTGACTGATCTTGTAGCAGCTCGCCACAAACAACAAACTCCACCATTCAGAACTGGCTTCATTTTATTGAGGGCTGTTGCTTGCATTGTATCCTTTGTTCTCTCTCTTTTCTTTTGATTCATTTGTCACAATTGCACTGAAAAGAGAGATGCCCTATTAGGTCTTGATGACAGAAAATTAATTTGCTCATTATTAGAAAATCAGTGGGAGTTGACATAAAACCCATGAGACCACTCTTGGTTAATAACTTGACCTTTTTTGAGGGGACTGTTTTGCAATCTTGCACTACTCATGTTTCTGTGTATGGAGGGGTGAAGGAATGGTAAGGAAAATAAGGGGGAAAAGCATAAGTCTCTAAATCTGCTCATTCTGGCTATGTTATAATTAATTTTAATGCATTTATTTTAGAAGTTCTGGTCTCCTCACTAGACTATGATACATTTCTGGCTATTGTTTATTTTCTATTTCAGGACTTGGGTCTTTTCTATTTCAGTATTTGTTACATTTGTGTGTCCACGGGTTTGCTTTATGATTAGATTAGATTACTTACAGCGTGGAAACAAGCCCTTTGGCCCAACAAGTCCACACGGACCCTCTGAAGAGCAACTCACCCAGACCCGTTCCCCTACATTTATCCCTTCACCTAATACTACGGGCAATTTAGCATGGCCAATTCACCTGACCTGCACATTTTTGGATTGTGGGAGGGAACCGGAGCACCCGGAGGAAACCCACACAGACACGGGGAGAACGTGCAAACGCCACACAGATAGTTGCCTGAGGCGGGAATTGAACCCGGGTCTCTGGCGCTGAGAGGCAGCAATGCTAACCACTGTGCCACCGTGCTGCACTGTAATCTTCCCCAACAATGGTTTTTTTCTAAACAGTGATTCGCACAAATAATAGTGAGAGATTTTGGTCTTGTCAACAGACAAATTATCTTGATGACACTGACCTGGTTGGTCAATCCAAGATTCATAAAGTCATACAGCCCAGAAAAGGCCCTTTAGTCCATTGTGTCTGCACCAACATAACTATCACCACAAGCAGACTCATCCCAATGTCCTGCACTTGTCCCATATCCTTGAATGTTATGATATTTGAAGTACTCATGCAAGCATTTTTTTTTGAAGGTTGTAAGGTTTCCAGTCTCCACTACCTTTCCAGGCAGTGAAAATCTCACATGCACATTTTCAGAAAACAGAGATTCCTCAATTTCTGTATTGCTGGAAGCCTTTTGATTGGCTCTCCTGGTTCCTAAAAGTATAACATAACTGTGTTATACAGAACAGCAAGCCCGCTGTTTGATTCCTGTTAAAGGTTAGCTGCCTCCGTTAGAGTGAAGGTACATGTTCTAGTGGTCTATGATTAAACAAGGAAAATTCTGCCTGATCTCTACCTTTAGTGGGAAGGTACATCTTTGTGAACATGAAGCTCCGAAGAGATTGGATCTTTTTTTAAACTCAGTGTTACGGTTGATAAACCTCTGAGTGGCTGAAATCTCCTGGAATCAGCATCACTCTCTCAGTAGGTATTTTGAAAGCAATCCTGGAGATTTTACAAGGTCATTTTAAACAAACTAACACCACAATCATTAATACGCAGAAACTCACCATTGTAAACAGTGATCAGGTGCCAACGTTGTCATGGAGTTGAAAGAACCCAACTCTAGCTCCCTGGCATTCCACTTCAACACCCAAATTACTCTGTGGGTGGCCCACATCTGAGTTGGTTTGATCCATTGACCACTAATCATTTCAACAAGAATTGAAACATTGAACATTAGCCCAAAGTTTGGTCTTCACTCACAAATATTCAAGAACGACGCTGTGAATGTTTGAAGCTACTTTCTGTTGGTTGAAGCTCTTCTGATCCATTTTGTAAAGGAGCTAATCCATTCGGAAAAATTGGATTTGGGATACTGTTTCAGGCACTCTCCTCAATTTTTGTTTGCAACCAATTTGTTCTGTAGTAATTCAAAGACATAATTCCAACAGTAGAAGTTCAGATTCTTGAGCAGATCTATATTTAAAAATTATGATTTTCTTTGTCAAGTGAAGCACTAATAGCTTTTCTAAAAAAAAAAATATTTTTCACTGTGGCTTAAACTGCAATGCTTTTTTTTTTCTTGTTAGCATGTCTCCTTTGTGAAGAGCGTGTGAACATAAAAGTTGTAGAATTGTGCTGTGTACTAAGTTGTAAATAATTGAATGAAAAGTGGCAGCTTGTGCAATGCTCTGCTTTTGTATGTCGGAAATTCTAAAGTCGATCTCCTCTGGAATGACAATAAATTGACAGAAGGTGAAATAACTCCAGCTGTGACATTGTCCTTTTCATTGAATGTCTGTCAGAAAACTTTTTTTTAAAAAGCATTTTAAAATTACTGTCAGATAACAGACAGACCTCCTGATCAATTCTGATCCCACCTTGCTCAAGTTGAATGCAGCAACACTATGATTTTTTTGCTCTTTCCCCTCATCTTAAATCTTCTCAATTTTGCTACACAAATGAAAACTTGAAGGATCAGGTTGTGATTTTTCAGATGACTACACATGAATAAATATTGGTGTTAGACAGCATCCCTGTTTTCCCTCTTGGTTGGATGCAGAGGTAACATGTTAAAATTAATAGAAATACAAAAGTTCTTCCCAGTGGCCTGCCTGATATTTGTGCCTGGAACAGTGTCACTAAAAACATTATCTGGTTATTATCCCATTTGTTGTTTGTGGGATCTTGCCTTGCAGGTTGCCATATTTTCTTGCATGACGACTTCAAAACGTATTTCATTGGCTGTGAACTGTTTTGGATGCCGCAAGATTGAAAGGCACTACAGACATACAGATCCTTTCTTTAAGATGGAGGGAAGTAAACTGATAATAGTTGAAATCAAGGTGACTAATTAGTGCTAATACCCTGCACAAACATTTATTGACCTAGTGATTCCCCATTTGAGTTGTGTTAGTTTTAAACTTGACTTTCCTATTTGGTAGTCTTTCATTTATAATTGTTGGAGTGTTTGTTTTTCTGTTATAGACCATTCATTGTTGTGTCTCACAGTCAGATTGCAAAATACCTTTTAAGAAACATGCTCATGATCATTGCATCATAGAGGAGATGTCCTGAGGGTATAAAGATATAAAGGTCAACACCAACACCATCTTACTTGAAATCACTCGATGCATGGTATGTTGATGGAACCATGCTACTTTCTGTAAACAAATACCTTTATGGTTAGCCTGGATGTGCCTGTGAATGTTGATATTTGTAATAGCCGTCAGTGATAAACATCAGTTAGCTGGCTCAATACTTTTTCATTCATGCCCAGTTTCACAGCTTATGAGCTTACAACATAAGCATTGCTGCATCAGGTAAGGATACTGAAAAGTAAATAGTAGTATACTTTGGTTTCTCTTCAGACAGTATTAAAAAAAATGATATCCACCATGATATGAAATCTGTGTTGCTTAAATTCCCATAATATATGTACTCAGATGCAAATACTTTGTGTACATATAGCCCATTGTCCCTTCCCAGAACCTACATTGAGTTTCCCTTGGCTTTCCTCTCCCCTCCCTTGCACCATTATCATCAGCTCCATTAACCCTGCCCCAAGCCCAACCCTTTCCCCTTGCTCTGTGTGTACTTAATCAGCACTGGAAGCTGTTTGAGATTAATAGCTATTATGAGAAGCCATTAGTTTTAAAATCTGAATGCTCTGTTCTCTTCATGGATGCTGCCTGACCTGCTGAAAGTTTGAATTATATTCTGTGTTTATTTCAGCATCCACAGGATTTGTCTATTATTTCAATGCTTGGTTGTCATCTTCACTGGAATACAAGAATGAGGACAGTTGCATTTGGGAGCTCCTTTGATTAAAGGTCATTTGAATTCAATTGAAGGGGTGTTCATTTAGGAGATAATTTTACATGCAATCTGAACAAAATTGCACATACTAATGCATTCTTAATTATTGGATAATATTGCAGTTGTGCAGGCCAGTTGGTTGTTTTCAGGATTTCAATTTGCAGGGATGATTTGTGATGGGATGTAACTGTATATGATTTCTCTTGTGTTGTAAGACTGTTTACCATGGCAACATGGCTCAGTTGATGGCACACTCCTATTTAAGTCAAAAGGTTCCATGTTAAAAGGCAAACTCCAGGACTGGAGCACAAATTAAGGGTTACGCTTTAATACAGTATTGAGGGAGTGCTACACTGTTGGAGGTGCCATCTTTTTAGATTAGAGATTAAACAAAGTTCAAGGGTTAAATCAAGTTGAGGTGGCACGGTGGCTCAGTGATTAGCACTGCTGCCTCACAGCACCAGAGACCCGGGTTTGATTGCACCCTCGGTGACTATCCGTGTGAGCTTGCACATTCTCCCTGTGTCTGCGTTTCCTCCCACAATCCAAAGATGTGCAGGTTAGGTGGAATGGCCATGCTAAATTGCATATAGTGTCCAGGGTGGTGGCGGTTTGGTGGGTTAGCCATGGGAAATGCAAAGATTACAGGGATAGGAGTAGAGGGATGCTCTCCGAAGGGTGGGTGTGCACTCAATAGGCCGAATGGCCTGCTTCTATACTGTCGGGATTCTGTGAAATTCACATTCAGCCTGTGGGTGATGTAAAATATTCAGCGGCAGTATTTCAACAAAGAGCAGGGAAGTTATTCTCCGGTGTCCTGACCTTTTTTATCTGCCCCCAATCAACATCACAGACACAGGTTATCTGCTCATTCACTTTGCTGAACTTGATGTGCACAAATTTGCTTTTGTGTTTCCTACATCACTATGAAAATACTTGTTGTTTGGAGCATCCTGTGGTCATGAAAGATGCTATGTTAGGTGTTTTTAATTGAAGTGAACTTCACGACTGCCTACTTGAAGAGATGCTTGTTTGGTAGACTTACATTTTTAACTGCACAATATTTCATGCAATCATATTACAATTGTTTGAAACATCCTCCATTTAATTTCTGTCACCCTTTTGCCTCTCCCTTTTCTCTGTATGGAAACTTACAGCATAAAAACAATTCAGCATTTTAAAAAAAGGCAAACAACTGCTGGAATTGTGAAGTCAAATCCAGAATTTCTGTTGAAAGTCAGCAGGTCTGGCAGCATCTGTGAAGAGAAAGCAGAGTTAACATTTTGTATCTAGTGACCCCTCTTCACTTTGTGTCCTGAAATATTGATTCTGCTTTTACTCCACAGACGCTGCCAGACCTGCTGAGTTTCAGTAGCAAGTTCTGTTTTAATTTAGCCCAACTGGTCTATTCCACTCCACACAAATCACCTTGTAGTTTTCACCTGTTTCAGTCATGATGCAAGTTCTATTATTGCCTCTTTCTCATTTAACCATTGGGATTTTAGACAGGTTATTGCATCAGAACAACAGCAAGTACTATCTTGGTCATAATTTGTGCCATGATGAATCTTTGATGGGAACCACATTGTTTCGAGGTACATCATGTGTATTTATCCTGCAAGGGTTATTGAAAAATGTGGCACTTCGGTCATTGCAGGCTGCCCTGGCGCAGTCCCTGCACAGATGTGGTTCAGATTGAGAATGAAGCCTCTGGTAGACATATGTTCACTTGGTTACCAAGCCAACTATTAATAAGCTAATATAGAGCACAGAGGAAATCAATTTCATGTGCACCATTCCTGCCCACCTCCCTTATTTGCTGTAATTGTCTAAGCTTTTCTGTCAATGTTTTCCATTTGAAAGTTGCAAGGTTAATGCTTGTCCGTTTGACTTTACCAAATCAGATGGAATTCCACCTTCCATAAATATGAGTTGGACCTAAAACTCTGCTGATATGTTAACTCAATACAATTCCTTTCCCTCCATCACCATGTTTGTGATCTCCATGGACTGCTGTTCAAAAGCAATATTTTGGTTTTAAAATTATCATCTTTGTTTTTAAATTGCTCCATGGCCTTGTGCCCACCTGCCTTATTTATTTCCTCCAACCCTAAAACCCACCAAGATGTTCCTTTAATTCTTGCTTCTTGTGCTTTGTCGATTAGAATTTGGTTGGTTAGATCCTAAGCTTGGAATTAATTTCCTTCCGTTATCTCTCCACCTTTCTACCTCACTTTCTACTTTGAAGACATCCAAAGAAACCCAAACATATAAATAGAAAGCAGGAATCATCAGCAATGCTTTGTCCGGAGGCTCACTGAAGATGTTACCTAGTATGGTGCTGAAATGTCTAAAAATGAACCTTCCAGCTCAGTGAGCAAACCTACATCCAGAACCTTTTTCTTTATTCCTTTTTATTCTTATCTTAGACTTTTTATTTATTATTTTTCCTGTTTTATACCAAATACTTAAGTATCTGTATCTAGGTATCTTACACCCTAAGATGGCACCTGTAAATGGTGATATTGCAGACTTTGCACTGCACTGAATTGAGTGTGCATGATAATAAAGTTAATTCAGTTCAATCCAGTTCTTTGAGTGTGTGGTCATCTGACATATTATTACCTTTAATGACTAGGTGTCATACATTTATTACACTTCTGTGGAGCACTGTGGGATGTTTCATTGCATTAAAAGAGCAATAAATGCCTATTCCTAAAATCCTTAAAGGGATGGACAAGGTAGATACAGGCAGATGTTTCCCCAGGCTGAGGAATTTAGATCCAAGGGCACACTATTTAAGATTAAGGAGGAAACCATTTAGGGGTGAGATAAGGTAAATTTCTGCTCAGAGTTTTGAATCTTTGTAATTCTCTAACACAGAGGGCTGTGGATGATCAGTCTCTGAATATATTTAAAATAGTGGTTGATATATTTTGTTTATCAATGACATCAGGGTTATGGGGATAGCATGTGTAAAAGGCATTGAAGTGTTTGATCAGCTATAATTGTATTAATTTGAGGACAGACTTAATGGTTCTTCTGCTTTCCACATGCTAAGAAGGATGAGGAGTCTTTGGAGAGATATGAAAAAGAACTGACTGTTTGGCCAAAAGTTGAGGGTTGACTTTTACAACTGATTGACCTTCACTGGAGGATATGTGGTGATAGCAAATTATTATTCCATGGATAATTTGTTTAAAGACGTTAACAGCTACTACCAATTTTAATGGGAGTTAACAATCTGTGTACATTTATAACTGACTAGTTTGGTCTCCAGGCACCAATCTACCACATTAATGTAATACACTTATACTTTGCATATCTTGCCTTGTGAAATTGCCCTTACAAACAGAAGCAATTATGAACAAAGACAATTAAACCCATTACGATACAGATCAGACAACTTATGTACAATGCCTCTATCAAAGCTTCTCTGTACTTAACTTTGTTATCAAACTTTATCTGGACTGTGCCACTGAAGTTTATTTAAATGTGAAAAACAGTTATTGGCTAAGCAAAGGAATAATGTTGTGATGGAATTATAATTGAATAATTGTGGAGAAGTTAATATCCTAAATTTGCATGTTGGTTCATGTTAAGATACTTAAATTTAGAGTCATCAGATTGCACCATTGAATCTATTTGTTGTTTGTAAGGACGGTGACCCAGATTTTGTTGTCAGCAGCTAAGGAATGGTACTTTTTATTCACCTTGAAGAAGTGGTCCCCAAGGATTTTACAATCTGTACTAAAATTGGTGGTGCTGATGCTTCCCCTTTTTTTTTTGAAATTACTCATGTTGACAATCTCCTTATTCCTCCAAAACAGCAGAAGCAAAGCTCTAAATTTGTCTTTCTACCAAGTGCCATTTCTGGCCATCTTAACTAGCTTGGCTGGCTGGTTCCTGATACAGCGCGATGGGCTTCAGTTCCCACACTTGGTTGAGGTTACCATGGAGCACACTCCTCCTCAACGTAGCTCCTTGTCTGAGACATGGTGACTTTCTGGTGATACCACCACTAGTCTTCTGCCCTTCTTCTTGCTCTGGAACCATGGCCACTTCTCTTCACCTTCCAGTATCACATCAGCTTCTTTTGCCTTTCTTTCCCTTTGTTTTCCTACTTTTGATGCTTTTTAACTCTAACCTAGCAACTTGTATTTCTTCCAGTTTTCAAGTATGATATGAATGGTTGTAACTGATGGGAAAGTCTGAACAGCTTTCTCTTGAAGAGAAGGCTGACAAGTGACTTAATTCAAAGTCTTTCAGCTTATGAAAGAGTTTGATAAAGTAGACATAAAGAAGATGCTTCCATGTGTTTCCACTCAAGGGGAGGTGATAACCTGGTGGTATTATCACTGGCCTGTTCCAGAGACCCAGGTAATGTTCTGAAGAAGGGCTTGTGCCCGAAGCATCGATTCTCCTGTTCCTTGGATGCTGCCTGACCTGCTGCGCTTTTCCAGCAACACATTTCCGGCTCTGATCTCCAGCATCTGCAGCCCTCACTTTCTCTCAAATGTTCTGGGGACCTGGGTTCAATCCTGCCATGGCAGATGGTGACATTTGTTCCAACAAAAATATGTAAATATGTGAAACAGCAGCAGAGGTAGGCTTTTCAAATCTGCTTCACTATCCAATTCGTTCATGGTCGTACAGTGACTCAGTGGTTAGCACTGCTGCCTCATAGTGCTATGGACCTGGGTTTGATTCCACCCTCTGACAGCTATCTGTGTGGGTTTACTCCGGTGCTTTGGTTTCCTCCCACAGTCCAAAGATATGCCATGGAAAATGCAGGGTAGGGGGAATGGGTCTAGGTGGGATGCTCATCATAGGGTCGGTGTGGACTTGATGGCCTGCTCCCACATTGTAGGGGTTCTATGATCCAATGGGTGTCAGATGCAATTATTATGGGGATGTAAGAAAGTAGTAATAAATTTTTGTCTGTCTTGACAGAAGTCAGTTGCCAAGGAGAAATGGGGGTAACCTATGAGTTATTAAGTGTGAGAAAATTAATTAACAAAAGGAGAGGGAAAAGTACTGGATATTTCCACTAGTGTAGGTGCTGCATACTTGGATTTCCAGAGAGGTGTCAGACACACAAGGCAAGTGTGCAAAATGAGGTTTCATCGAGGAAGCTGTGATGTATTAGTATGGATAAATAACTTCACTAACAGACAGGAAACAGCAAGTCGAGAAAAATGGTATATTTTCAGTTTGGTAGATGTGACTGCTGAGATGCAGGAAGGATCAATGCTGCTGCCCTTGGTTGTTTATAATCTATTTTAATAACTTAGAGAGGAATGTATCAATATTTACTGGTGATACGAAGCCAGGTAGAATTGTAAGCTGTACTATAGTCACAAAAGCTGAAAGCTGAAATTAGACCGGTTAAGTGAGTGGATAACAAAGTGAAAGATGAAATATAATAATGGGAAATGTCAGGTCATTTTGGTCATTAAAAACAGAAAAGTAGAACACTTTGTTTTAAATTATGGAATTTGGAATCATTAATGTTCAGAGAGACTTGGGTATACTTGTTGAGGAACACGGAGGCATACAATTAGGAAAACAGAAAAATCAATTTTGGCCTTCATTACAAGGAGATAAAAATAGAGTTCATGCTGCAGTTGTATGGGGCTTTGGTGAGACTGCTTAAGGTTATTCTGTCATTAGAGGCAAAGTGAAGAGTCAATATGTTGATCCCGCAGATGAGAGTATTGTCCCAGGGAAGGTTAAACAAGTTAGGCTTATCTCGGGTTTCGAAGAGTGAGAGGTGACCTCTTTAGAACATTCCAGATTATGGAGGGGCTTGACAAGGTAGATACTGAGATATTGTTTCCTTTGGCTTGGAAATCTAACACAAGGGGGCACAATTTCAGGGTTTTTAAAACATTCATTCAAGGGGTGTGAGGCTAGGCCAGCTGAAGGGCAGTTAAGAGTCACCACATGGTCTGGAGTCACATGTAGGCCAGACTAGGTAAGGATGACAGATTTCCTTCCCTAAAAGACATTTATGAACCAGCTGGGTTTTAATGACAGTTGACAGAAGTTATATGGTTTTCTGTTTGGGTTGCTGCTTCCTGAAAAGTTTTCTTTTCAAATTAATTTAAATTTCACTGTCTGCCATTGTGGAATTTGAACTTCAGCCCTCGAACATTAGCCTGATTACTAGCCTAGTGAAATTACTGTAACATTACTACCTGCCCGATAATTGCCAGTCATTTCAGAATGAGATGGAGAAGTTTTGTTTTCATCACTCAACATTATGAATCGTTGGAATTCTTTACTCCAGAGGATTGTAGATGCTCCATTATTTAATATTTAAGATTTAGATAGTTTTCTTATCTCTCTAAGAATCAAGGAGGATGAGGAGTGGATGGGAAAGAGAGGTTGAAGTTCAAGAATCAAATTGCCAAGTAGATCAGGCAGGTTGCTCCTGATTATTCCTGCTCCTGTTTCTGACACTCTATCGACTGATGTTCTCCAGTTGTGTATCCCAATCTACACATGACTCCCATCTCAGACGACAGTGAGCAGAACCACACAGGCTAGAGAAACACAGTACGCATGCTGGTCAAATTAGTTTCCCATTCGGTGGTTTAGTTTGAAATGACCACTCAATATTATGTTCACTCTAACAATCATCGAATCCCTACAGTGTGGAAGCAGGCCATTCAGCCCAGCACGTCCACACTGATCCTCTGAAAAGCATCCCACCCAGACCCAACCCCCTACCCTATTATGTAACCCTACATTTCACATGGCTAATCCATCTTGCCTCCATACCTTTGGACTGTAGGAGGAAGCCGGAGCACCCGGAGGAAACCCACGCAGACACTGGGAGAAAGTGCAAACTCCACACAGTCGCCCGAGGGTGGAATTGAACCCGGGTCCCTGGCGCTGTGAGGCAGCACTGAGCCACCATACTGAATGGGCAAAAATTACTGCCTTGCCCTTTTTCTTTACACTCAAGAATATTAAAAACTACATTGGGATCAGAGCAAAGTAGTCACAACTGGGCAATGTGTGAGGAATTTCCATTACAAATTGTATGCATTCAGCCTTGACTGATGTGAATTCTTGCTTCTAACAATCAATGGGTGAATTAGATTTTTGGATCCTCCAGTGCTGGCCAAAGCTCAGAATCGTTTAGAATTTACGACATAACTGCACGGATGGATGAGTGTCTATCTGCTTAAGGACTGCCAAGTCTATGGGCTTTTAAAAAATTATTGATGGTGATTCATTTACTTCAGGGTAATTTTGCCGAGGTAGAAGCAAAATGGATGTTCAAGGTTCCAAATGAAAAACTCAGCATCATGTGCCAACATCTGTGGACAGAGAAACAAAGTTAATGTTTTGAGTCCAATTGGACTCTTCTTGAAGGGAAAATGGAAAAGTTGAGGCAAATTGCATCATTGCACGTAGAAAAAAGTGGATAAGTACCTGACAGAGAAAGGAATAGGAGGTTATGTGAATGGGAGGCCAAGTATAGGGCGATGAGGTCACTGTGGAACATACACACTGACGTTAACCTACTCTATTTATGTAACTTCTACTGTCCCATGGATGAAATTCCTGTCATAGTTTGTAATCGTTCCTTCTTTATTATTAAAGAAATCTATTTATTTGTTATTTACTAATATACCTTTCTGCTGGAGTATGATAGAATCCAGAAGAAGAGACTTATACTATCACCCCACCCAGTCAGTTCTCCTGTAGTGCTTTATAGTAGGTTGGTTCTATTGGTAAGGATTGATCCTCACTGTAATGTTTGAAATTATCATTGCCCCAAGTGAATTTGACTCAATAGCACAATGTGCAGTGAAATGCTAATGTCTCACCTTCTGTTATGAGATCAGTACTGTTATCCTCCAAACCATCAAGATCCTATGAGTTGACTTTGTACTTATTCCTGCAAACCTTTACCGTCTGCACGGATTTTACTAGATCTGTTCTACAGACACTTTGGACTCAAATACCACAGTCGTGTGGTCGTGAGGAAAGCATTAAATCATTGGTGGATCTGTCTTGTTATCATCTATTGCCTTCCCTCTGCACAGCCATTCTCCACCATTGGACCAAGACGACACATTCGTTGCTCAATATTCGGCTATTGTCAGATGCTGAGTGAAAGATTTGTTGTGGTACTTCGCTGCTGTTAGATTTTGTTTTTGCCAAATCCTAATCTTTCACATGGTTAAGTTCTGATCTGTCATTGTAAAAATGTTGCATTCTAATTTACTGGAGAGATGAGGAGTGAAGATGGTGCTCTGAGGGGCAGTGTAAAAGTGACGGGCTTCCATTGGAACCAATTCATCGGTTCTGAAGAGAGATGACAGTGGAAAAAATAAAATCCCCTTACTTTTTCGATGAGCTGGAACGTTTCACTTGTTTAGAAATGAGTTGCTTTCACAAGCTGCAAGCTGATAGTTAGGAAGCCACTTAATATCAAATTGGGTCAGATTTTCTGAGGTGTTGCAGTCTCATGTAGAGTGCCATTCTGCTGCTTTTTTTTTAACAAAAGAAGGAGCTCTGCATTTCTGAGAGGAGATTTCACTTGAAGCTCCCTCAGAAATGCAGAGCTGTATTACCATCCTGACAGTTCTTTCATAGCACACATAGGAAACCCATGCAGACACGGGAAGAATGTGCAAACTCCACAGTCACTCAAGGCTGGAATCAAACCCGGGTCCCTGGGGCTGTGAGGCAGCACTGAGCCACCATGCTGCTTGTCATCAACTGATGTATTGTCAATTGCCATTTACAGAGGAGTGTGTCAGACTTTTTTGTGTGTGCCAGTGTTTCATAATTTGGTCCCTGGTAGGCCTGGTTCTCTGGAATGCACGCTCATTTTGAATCCCAATCAGTGGAAATAATTTCTCTCTCCCCTCTTTTGAATTTATTATTATCATGAAACTTTGATCATAATATCTTTTCTAACTTCCATCAAATACAACTAGATTGTGTAATCTTTCTTTCAGCCCTCGAAGTCCACTCTGGTAAACGCACACTGCACTCAACACACAGATCACCACAATATTCTTGAAGTTCGATGGCCACGCAAGTAGGTAGGATGGGAAAGAAGGCATACGGCATGCTTTCCTTTATTGGTTAGAGAATTGAGTACAAGATTCAGGATGTCATTTGGCAGCTTCATAAGACTTTGGTTTAGGCCACACTTTGAGTATTGTGTTCAATTCTGGTTGCCACGTTACAGGAAGGATGTGGAGGTGTAGAAGAGGTTTATCAGAATGCTGCCTGGATTAGAGAGTAGGAGCTATAAGGAGAGGCTAGAAATACTCACGTTGTTTTCTCTGGAGCGGCAGAGGCTGAGGGGAGACTTGATTGAAGACTGTAAAATTATGAGATGCATAGTTAGGGTTGACAGTCAGAATCGTTTTCCCAGAGTTGTAATGTCTGATACTTAGGGGCATGCACTTAAGCTGAGAGGGGGGAAAGTTCAAAGGAGATAAGAGGAGCAAGTGTTTACAAAGATATGTGGTAGGAGTCTGGAACACACTGCTGGGGTGATAGTAGAAACAGATACAATGGGGACATTTAAAAACCTTTAGATAAACACATGAATATGCAAGGAATGGAGGGATATGGACCAAGGTAAGGCAAAGGGGATTAGTTTAAATTGGCATCATGCTCAGCACAATATCATGGGCTGAAGGTCCCCTTACTGTGCTGTACTGTTCTATGTTCACAGTAGCTTATATTATTCCAGCTGTGTTTGTTCAGCTCAACAGGTTTGATGATGTAGATTCAGAACATTTCAACTTTAGAAACTGATCAGCGTTTTCATTATGGAAATCTAAATGGACTGCACAGTTGAGGGACTGTAATTGACCTTTATCTCTAAGGAAAGCAAAATGGGCTCGGATTTAAGTTATCTTTGCCTGGTGTATTGTTATCCAATACACATTGCTGAGTTACCCTGGGTCAGCCGTGTGGTCACAATATTTTCTCATCAACCTGGATAGAGATGGTATTACACAGCTCTGGAGCAAGTGGGACTTGAATCGGGTATCCTGTCTCAGAGGTAGGGACACTACCAATGCACCACAAGTGCCTCAATATCCGGGTTTAGAAATTTTAATTAACTTGTTCAGATCTGTCATGTTACCTCTATGGAGCAGGTGGGATTTGACCCCAGGACTCTTGGTCTGGAGGTAGGGACACTATCACTGCGCCAAAAGAGACCCGATCTCCTTGCTCAGAGTATTTTCTAATCAACCTGTTCAGAGATGGTATTACACACCACAGATGCAGATGGGACTTGAACCTGGGCTTCCTATCTCAGTGGTAGAGACATTACCATTGCTCTGCAAGAACTCTTGACCTCCTGGCTCGTCTTTTAGTGGATTTTCAAAATGGTTTGGGTTTCTGCCATGCAGTTTTATATCATTATATATGTGACTATTTATTTTTAAAATTCTAATCAATATACAGGCAGTTCTCTTAAAAAGTGTGTTTCAGCATCACGATTTGGCTATAACATTGCTGAAGAATTAGGGAACAGTATTTTCGAGAACACTTACCTCTTCGCAATTGCGCGATTCCAGTGGGGATTGTTTTGCATGCTTTGTTCTGTGCATGTGCCAATATTAGCTGCCGTCGGAGCGTGTGAGAAGTACAGGCCGATATGTTGAGCAGTTTCATCTCAAAAATTAAACTAATGTTGCTTGCTTTCCCTCTGAGGCAAGAATATTCTTGCATAATTCCTGTATAAACCTTATATAATTCCTGTCTGATTGCATTACTCTTATACATACCATTTGCCTTTCGAATTTGTTCTTGTACCTGCATGCCACACAATGTAAACCCCAAGAAACAGGTAGAAGACAATCAGCCACAACTGCACCTGAAGGTGGTGTGATGACCCTCTGCCCCTCCAGCAGCAATTGTTTTTGTAATGTGTTAAATTTACGTTTGTTTCATTAATAAATATGGTTTGAACCTTCATTCAGGCCTTGCTATACTTTGTCTCAGGCTTTTGGGTGATCGTTGAGCGTTCCTGAGTGATATATTTTACTCGTCTGTACCTAACCCCACTTTTCCTGTAGGCCCCATTATTCCTATTAAGCGATTTTCTATTAAAGGAGGTTTTTCTGGGACACAACTATGATGTTATAGGAGAACTACCTATATTCAGAGATGATATCACACACCTGTGGAGCAGATAGGGATTGGTCCCAGGTCTCCTTTCTCAGAGGTGGGAAAACTACCACTGTGCCACATGACCCTTGAACTTCTGGTTCATATTTTATATTCACATGGGCTTTTACATACAGCTCAATTTGTTTTTCTTACTCCATCACTGAATCCCATGACTTTTTTTTCATTTATTAACCAACCAGTAAATCACCATGTTTGCAATAGATTAACTTAGATGTAGAGCCCGCGAAGGGTAATGGAGATCATCAAAGGTGAGGGAGAGGGAGAAGGGGCTAAACTGGAAGGGGACTTCCTAGCTCTCTCAATAGAGGGACATGTGCATCACCTGTGTATACGTAGTTAACAAACATCTACTGCTATTCAGCAACTGTAGACTAAAAAGTACTCTCATCTATCACATTGTCATATTCTGTGTTTCATGTTGCAATTTTACTGACAAGCTCACTAAAACAATTGCAGTGACAAGTTTGTACTGCAGAACAATGGCGGCTGATACTATTTATTAATCAAATGTAGTTAGCTAATTCTGGATTAACAATTCATCACACACTGATCAGTGGTTCATGTACTGGACACTGATGGAAGTATGCACCTGCAGAGGTGGTCATGGCTGAGATTGGGCTGTGATTACCTGCGGCCAGGAAGACGAGAGTAATGAGGAAGCAATGGAGAGTGAGTAAGGCTGTGAAACTGTAGCCCAGTGTGGAGTCAACACGTTCAGAGATTACGGCGTGATAAATACTGTCTGGTACTAAGTCTCATTCGTAAGAGTGAAACTGTGATTATAATGTGAAGATTATTAGAAAAACAATAGCTAAATCACGTGGAATTACATGGCGCAGACCATGAAAACCAAGACTACTTGAGAAATAAAATCCTCAACATAAGATGAATTTTGACACAGCAATGTTAATTCAACATTGCAAAAAGAAAATGAGTTCATTGTGGCTTGGCTTTAACAGCAATTGCAAATCTTCTTGTCTGCTTACTGAGACAACGCATTTTGATTTACGCTTGAAAACTAGCTGGGTGGCAGGGAAATCAAGTTTTTATCAAGATTGAAGAGCTTAGTGAGTATTTCTGAAATCCATTTAAAATTTGATCAGTGTTTTGAAAGTGCAGTGTTCTGCTTGGTTGCATGTGCTACTTTTCAGACTTGATTAGGGAGAACCAATCTTGGTTTGAAAGGATGGAAAGGGTGGTTGATTATAGACCGCAGCAAAAGATCAAGCCAGAAAAGAATAAGTAGAAAGATGCCACATATCTGGACAATTTAAAGACCAGATAATGTCCTTGTCATGAGGTATATGATTAGATTCCCTACAGTGTGGAAGCCAGCCTTTAGGCCCAACAAGTCGACACTAACCCTCTGAAGAGTAACCCACCCAGACCCATTTCCCTCTGACTGATGTACTTAACACTGTGGGCAATTTAGCATGGCCAATCTGCCTGACCCGCACATCTTTGGACTGTGGGAGGAAACTGGAGCACCCGGAGGAAATCCACGCAGACACAGAGAGAAAGTCACCCAAGGCTGGAATCGAACCTGGGACCCTGGTGCTGTGAGGCAGCAGTGCTAACCACTGAGCTACTGTGCTGCCCTGAAATCAGTTGACTATGGGAGAACCGCACCCATTACATGATTTGCTACCATTGGGATGGATTTGGGAAACAGCTTCCTTTAAAGGAAGTCAGTGACCCCCATATTTCAGATCCACTTTTTGCCCTGTGCTGTAAAAGGCAGGCAATACTGAGAATTTCATGCCTAGTTCATTGCAGCTCTCACAACGCTTGAGAAGCTTAACACCATCCAGGTAAAAACAGCCCATTGACTGGGCACCACTTCCACAAATATTCGGCCCCTCCATATCCGACACTCAGTAAGGCAATGTGTGCCATCAGCAAGCTACACTGCAACGACTCATTAAGTCTCCTCTGATAGCACTTTCCATTTAGAAGGACAAGGCAGCAGATACATGGGAATGCCATGACCCGCAAGTTCCCCTCTGAGCCAATCACATTGCAAATCTATCGCATTCAGTGTTGCTGGCTCAAAGTCCTCAAACTCCCTGACAGTACTGTGGGTTTGCCTATACTAAAATAATTACAGCAGTTCAGGAAGGCTGTTCACCACCACCTTCTCAAGGGTAACTAGAGCTGAGAAACGTTTATTAGCTTAGCCAGTGATGCCTACATCTCTGGAGTAAGTTTTAATAAAAAGATAATGCTTTGTAGAATGCTGATGACTTAGAAAGCAGGAACTAAGAAAGTTGTGAAGAGATCTATAATGACAGGAATGGTATCTTAGGATGGGAGAAAGCCAAATTTGATTCTTTTGGAGCAGTAATTGTTTTGAAATAGCCTGCCAGGTTAGTTTGACCAACTCCACGCAAAGAAAGTACTTCAGCATTTGGCTGTGGTCATTATTCATTTAAAAAACCCAAGAGGCCAAACGATGTATTTATCCTAACCTTTGAAGTAAATGCCTCAAAAAATACAAGATGAAATGTATTGCAAATAGAAGTATTCCATATGGTTGCAGCATAAATAAAATGAAATGGGTACATTGTACAAAAGTCTCTCAGCAAAAATGAAAAAGGGAAATAGAATGGATTGGATTAATGACATCTCTGCAATGTGAAATGATTTTCAGTCAGCCTTGTATCGTTGATGCACTTGATTTACAAGTTGATACATGCTAATTCAAACATGGAGAAATTGTTGGTAAAGTTACATTGATACAAATATTGTCTTGGGTGCAGGTTTATGTTGTATCCATGCTGCTGATTACCATGGTGTATGGGCTGTCTCCTCAGCCTGTGGGTGGTTTACTGATGTCATTCTTTTTCAGGCCAGGATCCACAATGGCCACATGGCCGAGGGTGTGGTAGAGGAAAACCATTTGGTAATCTAATGAGAGGCAGCTCATTTTGTGAAAAAAAAAGTGCAGTTTACTGCATGTCAACAAATAGGTGCTTGTTACATTAATAGGGTGGACATTGTTACAGAGAGTGTGTGGAAGGCTGGATGGTCGAACACCATTCCTTCGCAATCCTAAACTGCTCGCACACTAAATCGATATCAACAAGACTGGCAACATTTTGTGAGTTGTCTATAGTGGATCTTATTCTTATATGATTAGATTAGATTCCCTACAGTGTGGAAACAGGCTGTTCGGCCCAACAAGTCCACACTGACCCTCCGAAGGGCAACCCACCCAGACCCATTTCCCTCTGGCTAATACAGCTAACACTATGGGCAATTTAGCATGGCCAATTCACCTGACCTGCACATCTTTGGACTGTGGGAGGAAACCAGAACACCCGGAGACACTGGGAGAATGCACAAACTCCACACGGACAGTTGTCCAAGGCTGGAATTGAACCTGGGTCCCTGGTGCTGTGAGGCAGCAGTGCTAACCACTGTGCCACCATGCTGCCCCTCAATTGTAATTGTTCTGCTCATCTAAATCTCAATTCTGAGTCTCACTGTATTCTGCACTCTGTTCTATTCTGCCGATGCAATTTATATGCCTGTAGAGAACATGAAACAACACTTTTCACTGTTCTGGATGTGGTTTGCTCGCTGAGCTGGAAGGTTCATTTCCAGATGTTTCGTCACCCTACTAGGTAACCTCTTCAGTGGGTCTCTGGGTGAAAGAAATCATCTCAAAACTCACTTTTCACTGTATCTCAGTACATGTGACATCAATAAGTTGATTTAATCAATCAATATGAAATCATCATGGTAATGCTTAAAGCACCCTTTAGTATTAACCCTTTCAGACCTTTACCTGTGCATCACCTAGATCAGAGATGTGTGGAATACCTGCCATCAGAAATCTATTGCTGTTTTTGTTTATCACTTCCTCAAAAGATTAGCATCAGATCATTCACCAAAAGTTAATGTGAATGTTACAAGGCTAACTCATGCCAGCTGGCAGTGCACCTTTGACAGCATGATCATGTTTGCAAGAATTTGCAGGAGCTTTGGGAAGAAATTGATTTTCTTGCACAAATAATCTCCACAGAAATTGGCCATAAAGTAGTGTCTCAGACAGATGAGCTGAATTGCTGTACCTTGTTTCATGTTTGTCAAAGGGAGCTGTATTTCTGATGTGTGGCACTAAGGCTTCTTTTGATTTGATTTATGTGACGTGTACCTTGGTACAGTGAAAAGTTTTGATTTGTGTGCAGTACAGATCATAGCACACAAAGTTCATGCTGTGATGAAATAGGGCAAGGAATACAATGTTGCGGCTGCAGAGAAGGTATACAAAAAGCAAGATCAGCATGACGTTTGAGAGGTCCATCCAGAAGCCTAATGACAGTGGGGAAGAAGCTGTTCTTGAACCTGTTTAGTACATGTGATTAAACTTTTGTATAGAATCATAGAGATGTACAGCATGGAAACAGACCCTTCAGTCCAACCCATCCATGCCGACCAGATATCCCAACCCAATGTAGTCCCACCGGCCAGCACCCGGCCCATATCCCTCCAAACCCTTCCTATTCATATACCCATCCAAATGCCTTTTAAATGTTGCAATTATACCAGCCTCCACCACTTCCTCTGGCAGCTTGGAGTGCAGGTTCTTAGCTCCTTGAAAGTGACGTTGCAGGTAGTGAAGAAGGCGTTTGGTATGCTTTCTTGTATTGGTCAGAGTATTGAGTACAGGAGTTGGTTGTTTTGCGGTCATGTTGTGACTGTACAGGACATTGGTTAGGCCACTGTTGGAATATTGCGTGCAATTCTGGTCTCCTTCCTATCGGAAAGATGTTGTGAAACTTGAAAGGGTTCAGAAAAGATTTACAAGGATGTTGCCAGGGTTGGAGGATTTGAGCTACAGGGGCAGGCTGGGCTGTTTTCCCTGGAGCGTCGGAGGCTGGGGTTTACAAAATTGAGGGGCATGGATAGGGTAAATAGGCAAAGTAATTTCCCTGGGGTGGGGGTGTCCAGAACTAGAGGGCATAGGTTTAGGGTGAGAGGGAAAAGGTAAAAAAGAGATCCAAGGGGCAACTTTTTACCTTTTTTGGATGGATGTAAGATCCCATAACATAATCTCAAACAAAAGGTTACCTCTGCCAGTGTCCTAACTAATATCAATCTCTAAAACAATGTACTTTTGTAGGTCATGGCTAAACCATTTTTTTTCAACTGTTGGTTATGGGTGTTTGCTCTGTGCGACTGTTGTTTCTGCATTACAATAGTGAATAAAATTTGAAGGTCAAGGATGCCTCAGAGAGGGTACAGAATGTTCTCAAAGGGGGAGGAGGTCATTGTACACATTGGAACCAATGACATACGAAGGGAAAAAGATGAGATTCTGAAGGGAGAATGAAGAAAGCTAGGCAGGAATTTAAAAAGGAGGTCCTCATGGGTAGTAATATCTGGATTACACCCAGTGCTAAGAGCGAGTGAGGGTAGGAATAGGAGGATAGAGCAGATGAATGCATGGCTGAGGAGCTGGTGCATGGGAGCAGGGTTCGCATTTTTAGATCTTTGGAATCTCTTCTGGGCAGAAGTTACCTGTACAAGAAGGACAGATTGCACCTGAATTGGAAGGGGACTAATATACTGGCAAGGAAATTTGCTAGAACTGCTCAAGGAGGATTTAAGGTGGAGGGATGTGGGACCCAGGGAAATGGTGAGCAAAGAGATCAATCTGAGACTGGTACAGTTGGGAAAAGGAGCGAGTCAAACAGTCAGTTTACTTCAATGGGAGAGGTCTAACAGGGAAGGCAGATAAACTCTAGGCATGGTTAGGAACATGGGACTGGGATATCATAGCAATGACAGAAACATGGCTCAGGGATTGTTCGGACTGGCAGCTTCATATTCCAGGATACAAAGTAAGAGGAAGGACAGAAAGGGAAGCAAGAGAGGAGGGGGAGTGACGTTTTTGATAAGAGATAGCATTACAGCTGTACATAGGGAGGATATTCCTCGGAATACATCCAGCGAAGTATTTGGGTGGAACTGAGAAATAAGAAAGGGATGATCACCTTTATTGAGATTGTATTATAGACAGCCCTAATAGTCAGCGAGAAATTGAGAAACAAATTTGTAAGGAGATCTCCGTTATCTTTAAGAATAATAGGGTGGCTATGGCAGGGGATTTTAACTTTCCAAACATAGAGGGTTAAGGGTTTGGATGGAGAGGGATTTATTAAGTGTGTACAAGAAAATTTTCTGATTCAGTATGTGGATGTACTGACTAGAGAAGGTGCAAAACATGACCGATTCTTGGGAAATAAGGCAGGGCAGGTGACTGAGGTGTCAGTGGGGGAGCACTTTGGGGCTAATGAGTTTTAAAATAGTGATGGAAAAGGATAGACTAGATCTAAAAGTTGAAGTTCTAAATTGGAGGAAGGCTAATTTTGACGGGATTAGGCAAGAACTTTCGAAAGCAGATTGGGGGCAGATGTTCGCAGGTAAAGGGATGGCTAGAGAATGGGAAGCCTTTAAAAATGAGATTAGGAGAGTCCAGAGAACGTTCTGTTCGGGTGAAAGGAAAGGCTGGTAGGTGTAGTGAATGCTCAATGACCCGAGAAATTGAGGTTTTGGTTAAGAAAAAGAAGGAAGCATATGTCAGGTATAGACAGGATAGATTGAGAGAATCCTTCGAGTATAAAGGCAGTCGGAGTATACTTAAGAGGGAAATCAAGAGGGCAAAGAGGGGACATGAGATAGCTTTGGCAAATAGGTTTAAGGAGAATCCAAAGGATTTTAACAAATACTTTAATGACAAGAGGGTAACTTGGGAGAAAATAGGGTCCCTCAAAGATCAGCAAGGCAGCCTTTTTGTGGAGCTGCAGGAGATGGGGGTGATACCAAACGAGTATTTTGCATCAGTGTTTACTGTGGAGAAGGACATGGGAGATTTATAATGTAGGGAAATAGATGGTGACATCTTGAAAATTGTCCATATTGCAGAGAAGGAGGTGCGGGATGTCTTGAAATACATATAAGTGGATAAATCCCCAGGACTTGATCAGGTGTACCCTAGAACTCTGGGGGAAGCTAGGGAAGTGATTGCTGGGCCCATTGCTGAGATATTTGTCTCATCGATAGTCACAGGTGAGGTGCTGGAAGACTGGATGTTGGCTAATGTGGTGCCACTGTTTAAGAAGGGTGGTAAAGACAAGCCAGCGAACTATAGACCGGTGAGCCTGACCTCGGTGGTGGGCAAGTTGTTGGAGGGAATCCTGAGGGACAGGGTTTACATGAATTTGGAAAGGCAAGGACTGATTAGGGATAGTCAGCATGGCTTTGTGCATGGGAAATCATGTCTCACCAACTTGATTGAGTTTTTTTGAAGAAGTAACAAAGAGGATTCTGAAACCAAAAGAAAAAATGCTGGAAAATCTCAGCAGGTCTGGCAGCATCTGTAAGGAGAGAAAAGGGTTGACGTTTCGAGTCTAACTGACCCTTTGTCAAAGCTCTTTCTAACAAAGAGGATTGATGAGGGCAGAGTGGTGGACGTGATCTATTAGGACTTCAGTAAGGCATTCGAAAAGAATACAGAAGTGGTTCAAAGGTAGAAGACAGAGGGTGGTGGTGGAAGGTTGTTTTTCAGACTGGCGGCCCGTGATCAGTGGAGTGCCACAAGGATCGGTGCTGGTCCACTTCTTTTCGTCATTTATATAAATGATTTGGAGGTGAGCATAAGAGGTACAGTTAGTAAGTTTGTAGATGATGCCAAAATTGGAGGTGTAGTGGACAATGAAGAAGGTTACCTCAGTACAACGGGATCTTGATCAGATGGGCCAGTGGGCTGAGGAGTGGCAGATGGAGTTTAAATTAGATAAATGCGAGGTGCTGCATTTTGGAAAAGCAAATTAGAGCACTTAATGGTGAGGCCCTAGTGAGTGTTGCTGAACAAAAAGACCTTGGAGTGCAGGTTCACAGGTTCTTGAAAGTACAATCGCAGGTAGATGGGCTAGTGAAGAAGGCGTTTGGTATGCTTTATTGGTCAGAGCATTGACGATAGGAGCTGGATGTCATGTTGCAGATGTACAGGACATTGGTTAGGCAACTTTCGGAATTTTGTGTGCAGTTCTGGTCTCCTTCCTATTGGAAGGATGTTGTGAAACTTGAAAGGGTTCAGAAAAGGTTTAAAAGGATGTTGACAGGGTTGGAGTATTTGAGCTACAAGGAGAGGCTGAATAGGCTGGGATTGTTTTCCCTGGAACAATGGAGGCTGAGGGCTAACCTTATCGAGAGTTTATAAAATCATGAGAGGCATGGATGGGGTAAATAGACAAAGTCTCTTCATGGGGTGGGGGAATCCAGAACTAGTGGAGACAGGATTAGGGTGAGGGGAAAGAAATAAAAGGGACCTAAGGGGCAAGTTTTTCACACTGAGGGTGATGCAGGAATGGAATGAGCTGCCAGAGGAAGTGGTGGAGGCTGGCACAATTGCAACGTTTAAAAGGCATCTGTACGGATATATGAATAGGAAGGGTTTGGAGGGATATGGGCCAAGTGCTGGCAAATGGGAGTAGATTAGGTTAGTATATCTGGTCAGCATTGACGAGTTGGACCGAGCTGTACATCTCTATGACTCTGACTGTAAAGCACCTTGCGGCCTTGTGTGTGAAAGAGACTATATGAACACAAAGCTTTCATTGTTCTATTTCTTTACTTCTGCGGCTTTGAAGTGAGCATTATGTGAAAAATGTGGACGTATGGATATATAATGCAAAGAGAATGATAAAGTAACAATGTATGAATTTGAAGTGAGAACTGAGTTATATCTCTGTCAAGATACAGACAACCCACTTCAGTTGCAGATTGCAGTTAATCTTGGTTCTCTATGAGTAGTACATAGAGATGGACAAACAATGTTGTAAGTTTATAAAAATGTCTTGTGTACTTTTGAATAAAAGCAAAGCAATATGGATGCTGGAAATATGAAATAGAAACAAAGTGCTGGAGAAACTCAACAGGTCTGGCTGCAACTGTGGAGACAAAGAAAGTTAATGTTTGGAGTCTAATACAACTCTCTTTTGGAATGCATTTTAAAAAATCTTCTGCAATAGTTTGTAGGTACTCACTTGTGAGACAGAGCAGAGCCAATAGCTACACCAGCTGGTTTAACAATGGGGGCTTAGTTGGCATACATCTGAGATCCACTAGTTTCTACAGGGCAGCTTGAACATTTTAAAGAGAGGAGCTTCCTGTTTCTTGTGGATTAATAGAGAAGGAGAGGAAGAGGATCTGCGCTGGAATCATCATGCTTGACCTTTAGAGAGTGTTGACTTGATAGGCACAATGGAATTGATTCATTGCAGAATATGTATTCTGCACTGCAGTTTACACATTATAAATGATTCCTCCAGGTTTCTGATCCCTCGGAACTGCTGTCATTGATGAACTCAGATGAGAAGGAATTGGAATGACCAGATTAGATTAGATTAGATTAGATTACTTACAGTGTGGAAACAGGCCCTTCGGCCCAACAAGTCCACACCGCCCCGCCGAAGCGCAACCCACCCATACCCCTGCCTTTACCCCTTACCTAACACTACGGGCAATTTAGCATGGCCAATTTACCTGACCTGCACATCTTTGGACTGTGGGAGGAAACCGGAGCACCCGGAGGAAACCCACGCAGACACGGGGAGAACGTGCAACCTCCACACAGTCAGTCGCCTGAGGCGGGAATTGAACCCGGGTCTCTGGCGCTGTGAGGCAGCAGTGCTAACCACTGTGCCACCGTGCCGCCCATTAACACGACATTGAGTGAAACTGAATAAACATAACCCCTTGGTGTTAACTGGAGACTCAAAGTTCATTTTAAAATTGGAACACCCTGTAAATGGATGATCATTGTATCAGTCATCCATTCAATGTCCTGTAGGATTTTTCCAATTCATTGATTCAGTTCAGGGAAATCCATTGGGTGTATCAATACACATCATCCATTTTACAGCAGATCTCGATGCAAAACACCCTTTGACACAATATTTGCAGATGTACCGTACTCTTTAGGTGCTGTTCTACTATGAAATAAATGATTCAGTTTTCATAAAACCAAAAGGTATCAGAGCAGAAGGAGGCTTTTTGGTCCATCAAGTCTACTCCGCCATTCAGTAGGATCATGGCTGATTGATAGCC
This sequence comes from Chiloscyllium plagiosum, assembly GCF_037043375.1. Lineage (NCBI taxonomy): Eukaryota > Metazoa > Chordata > Chondrichthyes > Orectolobiformes > Hemiscylliidae > Chiloscyllium > Chiloscyllium plagiosum. Next base: position 44,829,377 of record NW_028270168.1, on the reverse strand, counting down.
ATCAACTCCCCTTTCCTGATTTTTCTAATAACCCTTGATTACTTTACTGATTAAAGTCATATCTAAGCCTTGAATATACTTAATGACCCAGCCTCAACAAGAAATCTGCAGATTGACTCTCATGTTCACTCACATGCACACACTGTCATGCATACACACTCTTTTTCTCTCTCTCTCTCTCTCTCTCTTTCTCGCACTCTCTCTCTCTCTTTCTCGCACACGCACCCACAAGTGTATGGGGTGAATTTGTATTTGCAGAATTATGTTTGCAAAATGCTCAGTCTGCAGGCAGTCAATATGTGTAATATTTTGTAAATTCCACTTTGGAAATAGAACCAGTCTGACTCAAGATTGGGATACAGACAGACTCTAACCTCACACCTTTGATGCATTGTCTGAGCTGAAATGTCACTGTTTTTAATAAAACCTTAATTTATTTTGAGAATGTGACTTAAATGAAGTTCTAGGATTTACATATTAATAAATTGAAACCTGCAGCTCATTCTCAAAGATGAAAAACTTAACAACAGTCTAGGTTTGTTCTGTATATCATTTCAGTTGCATGACAGTAATCTTTTGCTATACATTCTGTCTCTTATGGACCTGCTTCACAACCACCTGAAGAAGGAGTGGCATTGTAAAAGCTAATGCTTCCAAATAAACCTGTTGTACGATAATCTGGTGTTGTATTATTTTAACCTTCTTCTAAGAGCTGAGTATATTCTGGAGTATTTAATTCCTGACCCTGTTCAATTTGCAACCATAACTCTGTAGTGGCTGTTTGATAAAACCTATATATACATTTGTCTATACTATTAATTTATCTAGTTTGTTACGGATATTTTCACATTCAGATACAGCTTTGACATTTTCTAATTATCCTATGTGTTGCCATAGTAATGCTCTATTACCTCTCTACTCTTAGTGTCACTTCCCGACCTACTCCACTTATATCCAATCACTGCTGTGTTCTGAAGCCCTGACACTGCATTTGTTATTAAATTTACCCTTTGTTTGATTCTCCCACCCTGAAAAAAAGCTATCCCCTCGAGTGGGCCTGGTCTGTATAGAGCAGGCCTGATTCCTGCTGGCTCTCTGCTGCTTCCTGTTGTTATGAGCCACTCTATTCTTCAAGGTACTGTGCATTTGAGACCCAGCAGCAGTCAGGCCTGCCCTATACTGACCAGGCCCACTCGAGGGGATAGCTTTTTTTTTCCGAACCCCTCTGGAAATGTGGCCTCCCTCCTTTTTACCTCTATCACTGCCACTCCCACGGCCATGCCAGTAAGCCTGATACTAGGATTTTGGTTCTGACCAAGTATCTCCAAGGTAATGAACCAGTTGCACAAGTGCAGTGTCCTTCTCAGAGGGCAGGCTGCTTTTTAAACGGTCAGATCACTGCAGATGCTGCTGCTGTGGGACTCTTGCTGACCATGCAGCCAGTCAGCAGTGTGAACTTTACTCTGAAAGCATTTGGGTGAAGAACATACCGCAAAGTGGATGCAGGGAGTGGGCGCAGTGTAATCTCCCTTCATCAGCTCAATGGACTCTTTCCAATTGCATCCCTGTTGGTGTTTGTTAGATCAGTTCTGCGCACATCCTTTTCACATGGTAAAACTGTAATCCAGCCGAGCTCGCAAACAAAGTCCGGGAGATCAGTCCTGAGAAACAGCCTTGTCTTGTTACTGAAACTCCGTCTGCACTCGCTGTGAGGCCTGTTCTTCAAACAGTCTTTAATCCAAAGTGAAGTTACTCCGGGTAGCGCGCTTGCCTGTTGGCCCACCAGCACAGTGCTTCGCCACATTGCCTGTGGCACTCCATGCTCATAAACCCCTGTGCTATCTCGGGAGCAATCAGTCCTTGCTAGGGTGAATAGCTGCTATTTCGAAAAAAAAACCTTATCAAGAAATTGTTCCCCGGCATCTCATTGCGAAGTTTGGAGTCTACTTATTGCTCAGTTGGCAGCACTTGAATAGGCTCTTGTCACAACAGTACTATTCCACATCTTCATCTGTACTTTGTGTGGATTAGTCAGCATGTTCACTTTCTGAATAAAACTAAAAATTCTCACTGTCTTCATTTGGAAATTGTAACCCTTGACTTAGGACAACAGTATTGCTGGGAAGTATTTCCCCAAGTCAAAAACATTTGGAAGGATAATAAGTGACATAAACTGAGCAATTACAAGCTGTGAGTTAAGCATGAGATTTACTTCATTTTGTTTCATATTTAATATGGCCATTTGTGGAATGCTGCAGTCAATTCTGGTCTCCCTGCTTTAGGAAGGATGTTTTGAAAATTGGAAGGGTTCAGAAAAGATTTAGAAGGGTGTTTGCCATCGTAGAAAGGTTTGAGGTAAAAGGAGATGCTGAATAGGCTGGGGCTATTTTCTCCTGAGGGGTGACCTTATAGAAGTTTATAAAATAATGAGGGGCATGGATAGGGTGAGTAGTCAAGGTATTTTCCCCAGGAGAGGGGAATCCAAGACCAGAGGTTTAAGGTGAGAAGGGAAAGGGTTAAAAGGGATCTAAGGGACAACATTTTCATGCAGAGGGTAGTGATTGTATGGAATGAACTGCCAGAGGAAGTGGTGGAGGCTGGTACAATGACAACACATGAATAGGAATGGTTTAGAACAGTATGAAGCAAGTGCTGACAAATGGGACTGGATTAATTTAGGATATCTGGTCAGCATGGATGAGTTGGACCGATTGGTCTGTTTCCGTGCTGCTTAACTCTGACTCAATATACCGCTGTGCATTACCAGAGAACATCTCTCCTCAGATAAGAATAAAATGGCTTTTGCTTGGGGTCAAAAGGGTAACGTTTGCCCCTCAATTGTCCTTGCTACCCATATGGACAGAATCCCTGTGAACAGAGAATGGGTTTGGTGCTTTGAATTGTCACACAAGAAACTGAATTTTTACATGCCTTTTCATTAATGCCTTTTCTCCCCACTTTTGTGTTTTTAAATTTCAGTTGTTTTGCTGGATTCCAAAGAGTCACAAGCTGAACTAGGATGGACAGCTCACCCATCAGATGGAGTAAGTCTGAATCACCTCCTTTGTGTTTTCCCTTCAGGTGATATTCACATTGCATTTTACCAACTCATTTTGAGCCCAAATTTCATTTGCGACTACCATCAATCTTGGAAAACCAAGTGGATTTGGAAGGACTATGAGAGAAGTTGGAGATCAAGAGCCCAGTGGTTCCCTCGTTCCTGTCCTGTGTCAATCGGTTAAAGTTAAGAGTATTGCAGTACTGTCGTTATCGTGGAACCCTCGAGCAGTGATTTGTGTCAGTGTTACGTCTCGTGGTTCCCAATAGTGTCATAGAGTCATAGAGATGTACAGCACGGAAACAGACCCTTCGGTCCAACCCGTCCATGCAGACCAGATATCCCAATCCAATCTAGTCCCACCTGCCAGCACCTGGCCCATATCCCTCCAAACCCTTCCTATTTATATACCCATCCAAATGCCTCTTAAATGTTGCAATTGTACCAGCCTCCACCACATCCTCTGGCAGCTCATTCCATACACGTACTATCCTCTGTGTGAAAAAGTTACATTGTGGGTCTCTTTTATACCTTTCCCCTCTCACCCTAAACCTATGCCCTCTAGTTCTGGACTCCCCGACCCCAGGGAAAAGACTTTGCCTATTTACCCTATCTCACAATTTGACAATGGGACTTCATCAAACATAGATTTCTTTTTAATCCACCTGTTAAAATTAATTATCTTTTTAAAGAATGATATCTGACGAGGAGATTATCGCTTTGAAGCTCTATTTGTGTGCAAAGATTGGAACAGAAAATAATTGCCATAACGTTTTTAATAAAACTGAACAATAGTTAGGGATAAAGGAGGATAAGGGAGATTGGATACATAGTCCATGCTGTATAGTTTCTTCCATGAACTTCCAGTATTTGAGTATACACTATAATGCTTATCAAGTACTGTTAAAGGTACCGTTTCAAGACACGTATGATAGAATATAGGAATGTGTCTTTCAACTGCTCAAACCTCCTCAATCCATTCAATTAGATCATACCCGACCTGCACTCTGAATCTGCCTATTTCTACCATTTTTCAGCTTACAACTACTCTCCAGGGCAATTAGGGCTGGGCAATGAATACTGTCCCCACCAGTGATTCTCTTATCCCATAGAATAAGAAATGTATGAGTAGTTTTTTTTAGTTATACTGTACATGATAAGCTGCTTGAAACAGCCTGGCTGAGTGACACAGTTACCTCCTCATAAGCAATTCCTTCCTGATAAAAATTCAGCAGGAACATGAGACAGTTATTACCCGTCACCAGTGTTAATTTACTTAGCGTTTACACTCTTATTGATTTTGAGATCATTAAAGATGTCCTAAGGTGAGACTTTTGTTTACTCCGATATCCTGTTTGATTAAATGATTCTCTGCTGGGCACTAAACTGCCTTTTGCCAGGATGGAACAGTGGTTGCTTGATGCATTTTTACAACTTGCTCTCCAAATGATACTGGCCAAGTAATTTTGATTGGGGAAAACGTAGGTGCAAAGGCATTGGAATTGGGAATCTTGTGGGAATCCTGATGAAGCTGACTCCTTCCCTTACCACACACCCATCAAAAGTCTCCGACCTCTGTGTTAAATTCAGAGATTGCTGAGGGTTCGGACTCCCTTCAGCCTATTAGTACCCCAAGAAAGACTGGAGGGTTAAAACTTACTGTAACCGCTGGCTAACTATTAAAATGAACCACTGAACCCCATGCCCACTAATTCCTCCTTATGAGCTGATCTAACACCTGTCCCATCCCTCTCACAACCCAATCCCTACAATCACCCCCTCAACCCAACCCTCCTCAACACTCAACCCCACTCCTCTCCTGGATCAAACACACTCCTCCGCCCCCACCCCCACTTCCCCTGCTCACCCCCAACACCCTCCCCCATACATTTACTTCACCGACCCAGTCCGACCAACCTCACAGACCGATTTACTGTGGAAGAAGGCTGGTGAAGTGAAGAGCGGGAACACCATTGAGGTGACTGTTTCAGTGAGCGCTTAATGGAATTTTTAAGTTTCCTTGCAACACCGAGCTGTTTTTTGCATCTGAGTTCCGACCTGGCCAGGCGAAGGTAGGTTTTTCCTTTCGCAGTCCACCACATTGTCTCACTTTACCTGCCGACAGATGCTGCACCAGTGTCCATGCCCCCTGTCCCACCACCCAAAGTTGCTTCTTGGTTCAGTCAAGGAACCACTGAATGTTTGCCTGCTTCTGTCCAGCACTGTATGCATTAGCACTCATTCAGCACCGGGTCCCTCACAGACAGGCAGTATTCTAAAGAGTTGCAAACTTATTTTTTAAAATTTCTTTCATGGGATGTGATATTCACTGTCTAGAGTAGCATTTGTTGCACGATGCCTGTTTACCCTTGAGAAGGTGGTCGTAAGCTGCCCTTTTTTTTTGAAGCACTGCAGTCCATATTGTGCATGTATGACCTCACACATTGGCCGAATGGCTAAAGGTTTTGGGTGGGAGGAGCAGATGGACTGTCAACCTTGTGACCAGTTTGGTTGCAGAATCAAATATTCACAATAGGTATTTAACTGGAATAATAGAATTGAATGCTTGTTTCATCGAGAGATGATTATATTTATCAGTTACATTGTCTTTATTCTGCTTTTTTTTTACCTCTGCCGTTCCCTGAGCAGGGGGAGGTTTTGATTTATTTTCTTCAATGTGACTATTTTAGCTGAAACTTTGCAGACCCCACTTGCTTCCAAAATGCATCAGTAGCTTTCAACTTTTACAATCCCTCTCCTTGACCTGTGATCGTACCTTGGCCTTACTTTCAAAATCGTTTCAAGAAAAACATTGCTCAGATTATGTTTTTCAAGAATGTTTGAATGGGGATAAGGAAGCAAATTTAGACATGATAGATAATACTAATTACACACTTGTTACAATCTTTTTGTTCGAGTAATAAATCCCTTTCAGTTATTTTTCTCAGTGGAACAATTAAATTGAGTGTTTCTGTGATTTGAATACAGACTGGGTGACGAATTTGAGTGGGTTTTAAATTTCATGTTTTAAATAAAAAGCTTTTTTTTGAAAAAAAAAAACACTCTTTCTTCAGAAAAGTTTATCAGGCTAAGGTCTAAGCATCTTTCCTCAACTTAATATGAGAATTTTTTCAAAATTCATTCGCGGGATGAAGGTATTGCTGACTAGGTCAGCATTTATTGCCCATCCCTAATTGCTCACAGGGCAGTTAAGAGTCAACCACATTGCTGTGGATCTGGAGTCACATGAAGGCTAGACCAGGTAAGGATGGCAGTTTCCTTCCCTCAAGGATATTACTGAATCAGCTTCAACTTTGGAGCCTATTCCCCTGCTGTTTCAGATCCCTTACTTTCAACAAACCCTGGAATGCCGTGGCAAGCTATGCATCACATTCCACCATCAGCTTCCTTGGATTTCCTTGGTGCAAGGATATCAGAACAGAGGCCTGATCTCAGGGTTGGGCAAGTTGTTGGAGGGAATCCTGAGGGACAGGTGTTACACTTATTTGGAAAGGTGAGGACTGATTAGGGATAGTCATCATGGCTTTGTGCACGGGGAATCATGTCTCATAAACTTGATTGAGATTTTTGAAGAAGTAACAAAGAAGATTGATGAGGGCGGAGTGGTGGATGTGATCTGTATGGACTTCAGGAAGGTGTTCCCCATGGGAGACTGGTGAGCAAGGTTAGATCTCATGGAATACAGGGAGAACTAGCCATTTGGATACAGAACCCGTTCAAAGGTAGAAGGTGGTGGTGGAGCGTTGTTTTTCAGACTGGAGGTCTGTGACCAGTGAGTGCCATAAGGATCGGTGCTGGGTCCATTACTTTTTGTCATTTATATAAATGATTTGTAAGTGAATGTAAGAGGTATAATTAGTAGGTTTGCAGGTGACACCAAAATTGGAGGTATAGTGGACAGCGAAGAAGATTACCTCAGATTACAATGGGTTCTAGATCAAATGGGCCAATGGGCTGAGGAGTGGCAGATGGAGTTTTATTTAGATAAATGTGAGGTGCTGCATTTTGGGAAAGCAAATCTTAGCAGGACGTATACACTTAATGATAAGGTCCTGGGGAGTGTTGCTGAACAAAGAGACCTTGGAGCGCAGGTTCATAGCTCCTTTAAAGTGGAGTCGCAGGTAGATAGGATAGTGAAGACGATGTTTGGTATGCTTTCCTTTATTGGTCAGAGTATTGAGTACAGGAGTTGGGAGGTCATGTTGCGGCTGTACAGGACATTAGTTAGGCCACTGTTGGAGTATTGTGTGCAATTCTGGTCTCCTTTCTATTGGAGTGATAGTGTGAAACTTGAAAGGGTTCAGAAAAGATTTACAAGGATGTTGCCAGGGTTGGAGGATTTGAGCTATAGGGAGAGGCTGAATAGGCTGGGGCTATTTTCCCTGGAGCTTTGGAGGCTGAGGGGTGACCTTATAGAAGTTTATAAATTGTGAAGGGAATGGATAGGGTAAATAGACAAGGTCTTTTTTCCTGGGGTGGGAGAGTCCAGAACTAGAGGGCATAGGTTTGGGGTGAGAGAGGAAAAATATACAAGCGACCTAAGGGGTAACATTTTCACGCAGAGGGTGGTGTGTATATGGAATGAGCTGCCAGAGGATGTGGTGGAGGCTGGTACAATTACAACATTTTAAAAGGCATCTGAATGGATATAGGAATTGGAAGGGTTTAGAGGGATAGGGGCTGGGTGCTGGCAAGTGGGATTAGATTAGATTGGCATATCTAGTCCGCATGGATGAGTTGGACTGAAGGGTCTGTTTCTGTGCTGTACATCTCTATGACCCAGTGACTCTCCCTCTGGCTGGTGCCACCTTCGTCCAGGATACTGCGTCCAGTGTAACTGAGGGAGAGTCACTCCATCCCACAGCTAGAACCCACCCTCTCCTTTCCAGCAAAATAGCTACCTCCAACTTGTACATACCGTCAAACCCACTGTCTGCCCTTAGCTTTCCGAATGAGTATGCATTGATACAAGAAAGTACCTCAATAAAATACCGTTAATTCATTGTTGTCACAGAATTTAATCACTGACACCTTGCTTTAAAGAAAACTAAATCTCCAAAATTCTGTCGTCTGTGTCTTCTGAGAATGTGTAAATTTCTGTGTGTTTCCCAAAATAATTCGCGAAACATTAAGACCATGTGACATAGGTACAGGAGTAGGCCATTCGGCCCCTTGAGTCTGCTCTATCATTCAGTCGGATTATAACTGCCCTGGCACTCCTCATGTCCACTTTAATACACTTAAAATTAGCATTTAGAACGATCAAAGCATTATTTCAGGTATGCTTCCCAATTTGCTCTTGATCCATTAAGTTGCTCAGTGTTATCTATCACTGGAGACTCCCTGGTTAATGGCGCAGTTTATGTTTGTTGACATTTTGAAATGGAAAGAAAAACTGTTCAGTGGGAGTATGGAATCTTTGGAAATTCTTCCTGGTGCTCAGGAGCTATGGTGCTGCTAGATCTTATGGTCTCATGTACAGTCTCCTCACCATTTAGAATTTGATGAAAACATGGGCTGTCAGCCAGTCAATATATTAAAAAGCCGAACCTGCAAACACCGTGGTTGGTAATTTGTTACAGACACAAACCAACCTTTTGCATCGAATGCTTCTCAGCTGTAAACTGAAGTTGGTAAATGTATTTAAGTCCTAAAACATCCTCACTGAATGAAATAGAAGTGTTGGACAACTGTTTCTGATCATAACTCAAAAGAAAACCTTTTACCAATCAAACAATATCTAAACTCTCAATCCATCAGAGTCTATTTTGGTTAAATATAGTAACCTTATAAAAACAATGACTGCAGATGCTGGAAACCAGATTCTGGATCAGTGGTGCTGGGAGAGCACAGCAATTCAGGCAGCATCCGAGGACAGGCAAAATCGACGTTTCGGGCAGTAACTTTAACCAACTACTGTCAGATCAGAGTAAACTAATATGTATTCAGCAGAACAGCATATAGATTACTATCCATATAAACCAACACATCACTTGAGTTGCTTCCAAAACGAGAAATCCATTAAGGAGAGAGAAAATTCAATCCGAACAATTAATCAATTATGGTATTGCTATAATTGACTCTTTTTAGGATAATAGAGTTACAACTTGACTCTGGTCAAGAAAACCTTTAACTAAGCTACGAGTGGGCTGAGACTCAACAGATACAGGATAATTGCAAACTGCTACTGTGCAATACAGATTTTTCAGAACTTCATATGTTGTTTATTGTAAGTGCATGTTCTTGTATTACAACATTTATGTGCTGAGTGTGTCAAGGGTGGAATTGGCAATGAGGTGGGGTTGGGAGAAGGATTATGGGAGTTCATCAAAAATAAAAGAGAATTTCATCCGATAGATTTGGGCAGAATTTGAACGTTCCTTTGGCACATTCAATACTCAGCAATGGGTAAATCCAGCATTGCAGCCCCTGGCAAAATATCAAAATTTAGTTTTTGAATAGAAGCAATGCCCTGTTGTGGAAAAATTAAATATCCTTTTGAAGAGTGATATCTGCCAAGAAAGTTATAACATTGAGGTTCTATTTGTGTGCTAAAGGGGAACAGAAAATGATTGCCATTAAAGTTTTAATAAAACTGAACAATATTTAGGGATAAAAGAAGATAAAGGGAGGTTGGATACACAGTCCCTGCTGCAACATTTCTTATAAAACCCTGGAAATGCACAACAAGACTTATCAAAAATTGTCCCACCGACCATTTCAAACCACAGAAACATACAATAGAATATAGGAATGTGCCTTTCAGCTCCTCAAACCTGCTTCTCCATTCAATTAAATTGTGTCTGACCTGTACTTTGAATCTGCCTGCCTATTTACTTAACACCTAACAAAACACTATTAATTTCCATTTTTAATTGGACTCTCACCAACAGCTTTTCTGGGGAAGGTTCCAGAACTGCTTGCTGACATCGCTGTAAGACTAGTTCTAATTTCAAGGTTCTACCCGTTCTCTGGACCCCACCGAGAAGTAATGGCCTCCCTTTATCTTTATTAAAAGCTTATTTGACCCTTGATTAAATCATCTCTTCAATCCTGGCCACGAATTTCATTTGAGTTTGGAGGAATAAAAACAATGGCAATAGTCGAATATGAATACTGACTGAGGAGGAAGCATGTCTTGCTTTGAGATTCTTAAATGTTGTTTTGTCTCTCTCTTCAGTGGGAAGAGATCAGTGGAGTGGATGAAAACTATAAACCAATCCGCACTTACCAGGTCTGTAACGTCATGGCTCCCAATCAAAACAACTGGCTTCAGACCGGTTGGATTACACGGCGGAATGGCCAGAGGATCTTCATTGAGCTGAAATTCACATTAAGAGACTGCAACAGCATCCCAGGAGTGGCTGGAACATGCAAAGAGACGTTTAACCTTCACTACATTGAGTCAGACAGTGACCTTGGTGGAAACATCGAGGAAAACCAGTATGTGAAAATAGACACCATTGCAGCGGATGAAAGCTTCACACAGGGAGATCTTGGAGAACGCAAAATGAAACTCAACACAGAAGTTCGAGAAATTGAGCACCTCGGCAGGAAAGGATTTCACCTCGGCTTCCAGGACGTGGGAGCTTGCGTGGCCCTGGTCTCTGTAAGAGTTTATTACAAAACCTGCCTTTCCACGATGCAAAGTCTGGCTGTCTTCCCAGACACCGTGGCAGAAGCTGCCTTTTCGACGCTGGTGGAAGTGCGAGGATCGTGTGTTAATGATTCAGAAGCCGAAATGGGAAATCCCCCTCGGATGCACTGCAGTGCAGAAGGTGACTGGTTGGTACCGATTGGGAAATGTACTTGCAGTGCTGGCTACGAAGAGAAAGATGGCAGGTGTGAAGGTAAGCACTTTGTCACAGGACCTTTCTTTATGGCTGATGTGGGCTTTGGGTTTGTAAAGCTGAATGACACCAATGACATCCGTATTATTTATAGCATTGAGCAGTACCATTTCAGCAGTGCTCTTTTTAAATCTAGTCAAAGCTGCACTTATCGTCTCTCTCTCTCTCTCTTGATGGCAGGAGAGAGGATTGTGGGTCTTCATGAAGCAGTGTTATCCCTCAAAAGAAGGTTTGCCCACAATGCTGTTTGTCAGAGAGTCTCTGTGATAATCGTAGACTGAGTAGATTGACCTGAGTCGAGGTGATGCTCGTGTGAGATTACAACATCTTATTCTCTCTCTTATGGTCAGACTGCCAGGCTATCTTTACTTTCATCTTTAAAAGACTAGAAGGACCTTTTACACTGTGCTGTCCCTGTCCTAGGAGTATTTGATGGTGGCAGGGTTCTACTTTCAGCAGAAGAATCGAGCGAGTATTGTTTTCAGTTTTAAATGTGAAATCTGCCAGGGCTGCGAGTGTTGTCCAAGTGAGTGAGTCGCTGCAGCATCCTTGCCCCGGCCAGGTGCTGATGGGTAGTGACATCACTGGTAGGATTGCTGATCAAGAAAATACTGCTTTCTTCTGGAACAGGTCAAACTTCAGTAGTTGGGCAGCTGTAGCCGTTCAGATTAAATGGTGAGTTAAGTCAATACAGTTTGAAGGTGAACCATTTTTTTGAATATTCAGCCTCTGTTGCCCTGGTCTTATCTCGACATGGTCGATTCCCCAGCTACAGGTGGGTGAATGTTGCTGGTGGAGTACTGGAGCATGAAAGTGCCTTTTCCTTGCGGGTGATGATGATTACCTGGTAGATGGGCTGGTAAATGACCTTCATACCCGAGCGTAGTTCATGTTCAGAAACTGCTGTGGGCTGGCACTGCTTGCTCTTTTATTCTGGAGTTTGCCAATGGGACTAAGTGCTGTCAGGTTTTGGGCAAACAAGCTTCAGGGGACCTTCTGACACATTCTGAATGGAGCATTTTGAGCCGAGGATACTTCCTGTAGCACTGACCTCCGGCTGCAATGATCGAACTCGCTCGGTCTGGACCATCTTTCCTGTGTGTCAGGACGGATCCAGATTTGTGTCTGATCTTGATAGATGTCGGGATTGCTTCTAGACCAAGGCAGAATCGGGAGATGCCAACAGAACCTGAACTAACCATCTCGGTGAAAGGAGATCAGAGTCAAGATTAGAGTGGTGCTGGAAAAGCACAGCAGGTCAGGCAGCATTCCAGGGGCAGGGCAATCGATGTCTAGGGCAAAAGCCCTTCATCAGGAAACGCTTTTGCCTGAAACGTCGATTTTCCTGCTCCTCAGATGCTGCCTGACCTGCTGTGCTTTTCCAGCACCACTCTAATCTTGACTCTGAACTAACCATCATTGAGCAGATGATTGGTGAGTGGGCATTGCTTATTGGCACTCTTATTTATCTTGTTTTTATTTTGATTATGATTAACAGGAGACTGATCTATCAGTTACCTCATTAACATTGCTCGAAGAGTGGCCATTTGTGAACTATATAGAATTGACTTGGTGCAATTTTAATCTAACCTGTTCTGGAGGGCAAAACCTATCCTTTTTCACTACACATAGTTGTGTAGCTAATTGGAGTCTATAATAGCATTGCTGCAACTCATTTCCTTCCTGACTCCTAAGCTGCAGATGGACTTCAAAATGTATTAATGATGAATGGCAGGCACTTAAATTGCCTGGATATAAGGAAATGAAGTAATGAGCATGATGAAATTTTGTTGAAATATAATTTCCTATTGGGTTACTTGGAGACTAATGCTTTAAAGTGCTTGATGCATATTTTTTGTGTGTGCTTGTAAATAAATTGATAGCTTCTAAAAATTGATTTGAATTTTAAATTTTTTTCCCATTTTTAGGTCACCAATTATTGAATCCACCTCCAACCATTAGGAAGACTTTCAGAACACAGAAATAGCTCTAAAATTATCATACAATGTTTAATATGTGCGAAGTTGTTCAGCCATTTTAACAGATGTGGACCTCATTAAAACAAAGGAAATTCCAACTCTGATTTTTTTTGAATTCTTCCTCTTTATAATTTGACTCAAATATAAAGTGCAACTGTATGGGTTCATACTCTATCCCCCGAGAGTTCATCCTGCTCCTTCCATTAACTTAGAAAGGCAAGCACCAATCGTGGGCACTCAGAATCTTTCCTGGGGTTGAGAAGAGTGGAGATCTTTTCAATCACTCAGGGATTTTTAGGTACAGGGAATATGTTTCCTCCTTGTGGCCAATCCAGGAGAAGAAATAGCAACCTCAATGTTGGAGCCGAGGCTGTTTCAGAGTTAAATCAGGAGACACACTCTCCACACAAATGGGATTTAGAAACCAGCAAAAAGCTTTCTCCCCCAAAATGCTTTGAAGGCTCAGTCAGTTGAACCTTTCAAGATAGTGATCAACAGAGTTTTGCAAGTAACGGTATCAAGTGATGTGGATCAATGGTAAGTAATTGCAGTCGAAGGAAAGATCAGACATGATCAGATTGAGCAGTGGTCAGATTGGTGAAGCTTAACGGCCATCTCCTATTCATATCTTTATATGTGCTGTTATATACTCAAGGACACAGTATACATTAATTGGAAGAGGATTCCCACTTAAAACACAAACAGAAATGTGATTTATGTGGATACTTGGTATGTATTCTGATTTTGTGCATATTCTTGTAAAAGTAAGATAACCTATGCATATCATTGTTTCATACGTACTGGCAATTATGGGGAAAATAGTACCTTTTTTTAAAGAGTCCTCTAATAACATATAGCAACTTCACAAAGGAAAGGTTAGAGGAAGCCAGCTTCTACTCCTGTCAGTGTCAAGCTGAAACGAAAGATGGGAATTGCATTTGTGTAGCACCTTTTATTTTCTGGTGAAGTCTCAAAATGTGTCAAAGTCAGTGAAGTGATTTTGAAGTACAATGTAGGGAAACTTAAGAACAGTGGGCACCCAGCAAGCTCTCTGGAAAAAAAAATGTTTAGATTATTTGTTTCGTGAAGTTGGATAAATGCTGGGTAGGACACTAAGGGAATGTGATTTAATGGTTATCTAAGCATTGTGTCAGCCTGAGGAACAAAATCTCAATGAAGGCCTAACAATTGCTATTAGTTCAATAAATTATTATGTTAATCAAATCCCTTGTGATCAGCTTAAGTTACTGCTATAGGCATTACTCATTCAAGTAGTCATTTATCAGCTGAAGATGTGTTGCAAGATTTAAAGAAAATTAACTGAACTTGGTTAATACGGGTGTTTTTCTGATGTGCCAAGGCTGACTCTTTAACTTGTCTTTGGTAACTCACATTGATCAGACAATATTGGGAGGAGAGTGCGAAGCCTTTTCCAACGTTTTGGTCAACAGTCTTTGCTCAACCACATCAGCAAATAGTGAGATGTCGCTTATTCATTCCATTCTCTGCAATACATATCTAGATGACTAAATGTCCTTCCATAACTGTGACTGTGTTTCAAAGTAAGGAGTTCAGGATGTCCTGAGCCTGGGTTAGGAATCTACGTAGTTAGAGTTTATTCTGCCAAGGAATTGCTAAGATGTTAGTGAGAATTCACAAAGTATTTTAATAAACAATTGCTGTGTTTTTTTTATTTATGGCTGCCTGTTTAATAGTTTACAGTATTTAATTTACAAAGGCGTTAGAAGGCGTTAACAAGGAACCTACAGGCTGTGACTGAAACTCAATGGGTATCTAAGACTCAGCTTTGCTTTAGTGTGTACGGATCCCAATATAATGGCTTTAAAATTCCACGTTCCCTGATCCTGACGAACGCATAGTGTACAAATCCACACTCCCACAGCCGACAGGTTTCTGCCGATGGGAATGCGTACTGTTGTGATTTCAACACAGTGGGATGTCTAAACTTCGTTTGAAATAGATACAACGTTGTATCAACTGGAAACGTGCAAGCATGGTTTGGTTTTTGTGAAAAGCAAACATCTCAGAAGACTTGAGGCTTTCCGTGATGCACCTCACCCTCTCACTCTTGTCTTTTGAAATAATGAGGAACAAATTTGCATTTACTAAAGACCTCTCTTAACCTCGAAATTGCTGTAATGCTAATTAAATGTTTTAAGGGTATTCACTGTTGTGATGTAAGAAAAGCAGCAGTCTAGATGCGATAACCCTTACAAGGCCTGTGGGGAAATCACTAATTAATCTGCTTGCGGAACTCACTGAGTATGAGTTTCCTTGGTAAAAGGTAATGGTTTGCCCCATTGAAACTCATCACATGAGCCCTTTATGAAACAGACCCACACCCTGGACCAAGAGGCCTGGGTTCAAGCCCCATCTGCTCCAGAGGGCTGTAACAGCATCTTTGAATAGGTTGATTTTTTAAAAAAAAGGTTAAATATATTTTTAAACATTGAAACAGACCCATTAGACTCTTGTGGCACAGGTGTAGTGTTCCTGCCCCTGAGCTTAGAGCCCCAGGTTCAAGTCCCACATAGTCCAGAGGTGTATAAGAACTTTCCTGATCAGATTGATTTTAAAGAAAAGGGAACACCCAGATCGAAAATAAATAAAGCAGACCCAGTGCATTGCCCATAATGGTTTTGCACATACCCTATTCATTTGGAAACACAAGTGATTTACTGGTGGTGATTAGTAGATGAGAAAAGATAATTGGGGGGAGAAAACAACATTTATTTGTATCTAAGGGTTCTTGTATATAAAAAGTAAGAAAGCAATAAATGATGTTCCTTTCTAGTTGGGCTTCTGTGTTATTGCATTAGACAAGTGGTGATGACACAGAGTCGACAGAGGGACATAAGCAGGTTAAGGGAGTGGGCAAAAGCTTGGCAAAAGATGGAGTATAATGGGGGAAAATGTGAGATTATGTACTTTGGCACCAAGAATAGAGGTGCTGAATATTATTTAAGTGGAGAACAACTGCAGAAAGCTATCGCACAGAGGAATTTAGGAGTCTTCATGTATATTCACAAGTTCAAGTTCAGTGTGGAATAGGGAAGGCCAATAGATTATTGGAATACAGTGAACAATTTTGGCCCTTTATCCAAGGAAACAGTGTTGGCATTGGAGTCAGTTCAGGGATGGTTGACTGGGTTTATCTCTGGAGGAGCGGTTTTATGAGGAGAAGTTGAGTAAGTTGGGTCTGTACTCACTACGTGTTTAGAAGAATGAGAGGCAACCCTATTGAAACATTATTTTGTGACCTGACAGGGTGCAAGGTAGACATAGATGAGGAGGAAATTCTTCTGAGGGTAGTGAATCAGAGAATCCCTCACCATAGAGGGCTGTAGAGGTTGAATCTATGAAGTCCATTCAAGTCCAATATAGATAGTTGTTTTTTAAATCAGTAAAGGTACCAGTGGAGTTGAAGCCAATTGAATGGCAGAGCTGACCTGATAGGCTCAACATCCTACTTCTGTGATGACTTACGGACCTAAGGAACCACAATCAGCAATGAAATAACAAATTCAGTTGGGATGTGGTTGGCCAAAGAGTGGACACCTGTACCATAATCAAGTCTGCCCTTCTGAAGTTAGCCTTGCCTCAGTCCTCTCTATTGTTGAATTGATTGGTTGTCCTCAGATACTCTTCTGTACCAGTAATCCGGACATTGTCATGACAACAGACCAGAACCCTGAATTAATCACAGCTATATTAAACTTTTAAGTGCAAGTTTTTTTTTTAACTGAAAGACACATGAGCCAAAAATGCTGGCTGACAATGTAAGTTCAGTAATTGTCTGGACAAATCACTGTGTGGATTACACTAAGTCCCAAGAAGTTTGTGTCAGCGTGGTTAAGATGGCAATAAGCATACTTGCCTTCATTGCACTGAGCATGGAGTACAGTAGCTGGGATGTCATGATGAAGTTGTACAGGATGATAGTAAGTCAGGCAGCATCCAAGGAACAGGAGAATCGACGTTTCGGGCTCCTCCAGAGATAAACCCAGTGAACCATCCCTCAACTGACTCCAATGCCAACACTGTTTCCCTTGGAAAAAGGGCCGAAATTTTCCTGAAGAAGGGCTTATGCCTGAAACGTCGATTCTCCTGTTCCTTGGATGCTGCCTGACCTGCTGCGTTTTTCCAGCAACACATTTTCAGCTCTGACCTCCAGCATCTGCAGTCTTCACTTTCTCCTCCAGGATGATAATAAGGCCTCTTCTGAAATACTGTGTCCAGGTCTGGCTGCCCTGTTATTGGAAGAATATTATTAAGCTGAAGAGGGTTCAGAGGATTTTACCAGGATGTTGCTGGGAATGGAGAATTTGAATTATAAGGAGAGGCCAGATAGGCTAGGACCTCTTTTCATTGGAGTGTAGGAAGTATGAAAGATGACCTTATCGATGTTTATAAAATCATGAGGGCTATGGATAAGGTGAATGCAGGTGCCTTTTCCCAGCATGGGGAATTTCATGACGAGGTGGCATATTTGTAACATGAGAGAAAAAGGTTTTTAAAAAAGACAGGGGGGGCAACTTTTTACACAGTGGTTCATGTGTGGAATGACCTTCCTGAGGAAGTGGTGGATACGGTACAGTTACAACATTTAAAAAACATTTGAATAAGTACATGAATAAGAAGTATTTTGAGGGATACGAGCCAAGTGCAGGCAAGTGGGACTAATTTAATTTGGGAACGTGGTCAGCATCGACTGGTTGGACTGAAGGGCCTGTTTCTGTGCTGTATGACTCTATACTTTCAAATGTAGAGATGCCAGTCTAAAAACTGAACTGTGGATCTACTTTGGTTCCAGAGATAATGGATAGAATCTTCCAAAATCTTGAATGATGTAGACATTAATGATTCAGTTGGGTAAGTAATGAGAGACCAGCAGGAATAAAAGGCTCAACATTGAGGAGAAAATGTTCAATTCTCTAATCAAGTTTTGAATGGTGAGAGGAGAATGTAATTAGCGAGCAGGAGAACGCCTACTTGCATCTACACGAATGCATGTACCTCTCCCTTTGGCTAGAGGAAAGATAGGATGAGTGGGATGCAATAGAGGTGTGATGCATAGCTAATGGTTTGGAGAATAGCATGAGAAATCTTGTTTGGGCTCATGAGAAGAAACCTTCCATAAGACTTTCCAAACTTGTCAATTAGCTGATTTCTGTGAAATCCAACCGAGTGGTGTTCAGATTGACACCTCTTAACAGAAACCACCTCCTGTTAGGGGCAAAGATGTACAGGTTAGGTGGATTGGCTATGCTAAATTGCCCATAGTGTCCAGGGATCTGTAGCACCCCGGTGGATTCGCCATGAGAAATACAGGGTTACAGGGATAGAGTAAAGGGGTGAGTTGCTCTTTGGAGTGTTGGCGTCAACTCGATGGGCCGAAAGGCCTGCTTCCACATTCTGTGATCCTGTGATTCTATAGGTTGTGTCGGAGACTGCAGACGTAAGTTGAAAGAAAGGCACTTCTGTTTGAAAATTTGTTTTTTATGAATATACAGGAAAAAGGGTTAGAAACCAACAGCAAAGCCTGCGTGCTGCAGGGCTGACTGTGAGTGTGCTAGCTTAGAATTCAAGCTCCACTGTGATAGATTATGTCATGAAGTGATACAGCTGAGGGCATCTATATATCCCTGAAAGTTCAGGTGTAGAGAAATACAGTCTCTGTCTCGCTGTCTCAGTCAGACATTCTGTTATTGTTGAGTTTTATGTGTCATGTTTTTGTGTTATCTTTCCGTTCACTTTGGTAGCTAATAAACTCACTTTTTCTTTAACTCGCGAAAGGCCAGTTAAATTGGCTCCTTTTAAGCCATTTGGGCTCAGAAAAAGTGAAGGTGCCCTCTTAAATTTAACCTTGTTGTGACCAACCTGGGGAGGATTTAAGTAACAAGATGGAGCCAGTTCACCCCTTGAACCCATGCTGTTAACCAGAGGGCAGCACAGTGGTTCAGTGGTTAGCACTGCTGCCTCACAGTGCCAGGGACTGTTAGAGAAGCATTATTCTGAAATATTATAGTAAAGTATATAATGTAAATAAAAAGATGGAATTACTTGATCCTATCATTACCAACATGCCCTGGTGAAGGTCCCTGACTCAATATAATTCTAAATTGGATATTCCATACATCATAGAATCCCTACAGTGTGGAAGAAGGCCATTCAATCCATTTGCAGTTCTTTGATTTTTGTACCTGCAGTATCCTGACCCAGATTACTACTGCGCCATAGCTATTTTTAAATATGTTTCTATAAATAGCAGGGAGTGGTGTTTTTCCCTGCATATCTGTTTTACTGGATTGGGCATATGACGAGTGTCAAAATAGGGGTAATGTTATAAAATAACATTATCAATTTGCATGATAATACATTTTGTCTATGCCTTGCACTGTTTGCCACCTCAGTGGGTGACTCCTTCTGTCTTTCACAATTGCTCTGGAGAAGTTGGACACTGTGGAAAATTTATGTCACTTGCCAATTGATTCATTGAAACCAAATGGAAAATCTACACAGGGGCCTTTTAGCAGCCTTTTCAATTAATACAACATCTTCCCTATCAATCATCAGGTAGGTATATATCAAGAGTACATTTTCATTTACAGGAGATTAACATTTGACTCATTAGGCGAAAGTGAGGACTGCAGATGGTGGAGATTAGAGTCGAGAGAGTGGTGCAGGAAAAGCACAGCAGGTCAGGTAGTATCTGAGGAGCGGGAGATTTGACGTTTCGGGCAAAAGCCCTTCATCAGAGTCAGGTTGACCCATTAGGCATCTCTTCAATGCTGTGACTTAACTGTTCCCATCCAACATCAAAATGGACTTCATTTATACATGTTGATTTATTGTTGTCACATGTATCTAAGTGCAGTGAAATGTTTTCTTTTGTGAGTAGTACAGGCAGACCATAGCAAACAAGGACATACAGATCATAGGGTGCTGAGACAGAGTGAGGCAAACAAGGTTATGGCTGCACAGGTGATACACAAAAGCAAGGTCAACATTCGGTTTGGAATTAGACTAGTCCATTCAGGAGTCTGATAACACTGGGGAAGAAGCTGTTCCTGAACCTGCTGGTGCGTGTGTTCAAGCTTCTGTATCTTCTTGATGGAAGAGGTTGGAAGAGCATTACTGGGCTGGGAGGGGGCCTTTAATGATGTTGGCAGCCTTTCTGTAGCAATGAGAAGTGTCAATGGAGTCGATGCATGGAAGTTTGGGTTTTGAAATGGTCTGGGCTGTGCTCTCAACTTTCTATAGTTTCCTATGGTCCTGGGCAGAACAGTTGCTGTACCAGACTGATATGCGCCCACATAGCATGCTTTCTGTGATGCATCTGTAAAAGTTGATGAAGGTCCTTCTGGAATTTTCTAATCTTCCTGAGGGAGAACTGGTATTGTTGTGCCACCTTGACCGTCACCTCTACTTGGTAAGTTCAGGACTGGTTGTCGTTTATCATCACTCCTCAGAACTTGACACTCTCTACCCTCTCAACCTCAGCTCCATTGATGTGTATATAGACGTGACCTTCTTTCCTCCTGAAGTCAATGATCAATTCTTTTGTTTTGTGAGATTGAGAGAGCGATTGCTATCAATGCACCATGACAACAAACACGATCTCTTTCCTGTATGCTGACTCATCGTTTGATATCGGCCTACAATGGTGGTGTCATCAGTGAACTTGTAGATGACGTTTGTATGAAATTTGGCTACACAGTTGTGAGTGTACAGGGAGTACAATAGGGGGTTGAGTACACATCCCTGCGGAGTGCCACTGTTGAGCATTATTGTGGAGGAGATGATGTTGTCTCTGCTCACTAATTGCAGTGTGTGGTCAGGAAGCTGAGGATCCAGTTGCACTGCTTCACGAAGGCAAATTGCAGGGGATTGAGGCAGGCTGGGAAGCTAGAGTTGATGTGAGCCATGACTAATCTCTGGAAGCACTTCATTATTATGGAGGTCAGAGCCACTGGGTGGTTAGTTGTTGAGGCACGTTGCATGTGTGTTCTTTGGTACTGGGGTGACGGTGATCATCTTAAAGTAGATGAGGACTTCAGATTGTAGCAAGGAGAGGTTGAAAATGTCAGCGAATACCTCCACCAGCTGGTCAGCAGAGGATCTGAGTACATGGCTGGGGACTCGGTCTGGGCCACTCCTTTCCTCGGGTTGACCCTCAGGAAGACCAATCTGACGTCTGCAGCGGAGATGGAGGGAACGAGTGCATCCGGCTGTCAGGGCAGATGATACCACACCACTGGCATTCACCTTAAATCGAGCACAGAAAACATTGAAAACATCAGGGAGGGATGTGTTTTTTGTCTGCTGTTTTGTATCCCGTTATGCTGTGCAGGCCTTGTTACAGGCGGCAGGTGTCTGTATGGTTAGTTTGGGCCTCTAAATTGGTCTGGTTCTGCCTCTTGGCATCTCTAATGGCTTTGTGGGGGTCATATCTGGATTCCTATATATGTCTGGTCGTCTGACTTGAATGCCGCACATCTGCTCTTAAATAGATAGTGGATTTCCCAGTTCATCCAAGGTTTCTGGTCGTGGGTCACATGGATTGACTTCCCTTGCATTCATGTTTTGAGCTGAGGAAATGCCCTTGCTTTATAGACTCCTATTTCATTTCTAATTTATTGTGCAATAATTGCTCTGTGAAATAAAGGTGTCGCAGTAGTATTATGAATTTGTTTTTCCTGGCATCTTCTTGGGGTGAAATAATTGCCTGTTTCACTAATCAATAAAATGGCACCAGAAAAAAGGAAGTGTGGTGCTGTGGAACGTGCAGAGATCTGTGCTGGCTACCATGCTTTTCCAGTCTTGACTGAGGAAAGTGAATACAAACCATACAGCCATCTTGTCATTTGGTCGGCATTATCTCATGACTTCATAAGGTTACTTATTCTGTTTACATCAGAGACACAAACAGACTGTGAAAACGCACATTAAACAGACAGGGCCACTTTTCTTCAACGTCATCTGCTGTTCTTTGCTAATTGAGCTGTTCGAGTGCTTCATGCCAGCTGTGTGCAGAACTGCATGTAATATGTTACGTCCCTCAGCAGATAAAATATTGGGATTGGGATTCACCTCAACATGACACCTAGACACATCTCTATTTCTTAACTGGCTACTTTGAAAACCACTGGATTGCAAAACATAAATCAGCTTCAGAAATGTCTTTGTCACATTGCGTGCTCCTAGCACTACAGATGTTGAAATTACAAACAGGCTGCACTGAACATTTGTTGAAAACCATTATTGCCATCTGCTTTTCTGCAAGTTCCATGGAAGCAAACTTAACGCCTAACTGTGCTGGACAAGTGAACTCAAATGCATTCAGTGCGAGAAAAATTCTTGGAGTGCCATTTTCAGTTTGTAGCACAGCTCAGGGTTGAAGCAGAACATCAGCAAGTATAAACATTAAGCATTTTGTTGCACTTGGCTATTAGACTTTGGATGTGCAGTGTTGTTGTCCAACAACTAATGGTGCTCACATTTTCTTCAGAATTATTTTACTGAAAAGAAAGTTATTGTTTCACCTACAACAGTATTGAAACCCAAGTTTACCAGATATATACCTAGTACGGTGCAATCAGAAGTTGAGGTTATTGTGTTATTCAGGTCGTTAACATCTCTAATCTCCTTTGCTTTGACACTGTTAAGATTGTTACACTGCTTGCTTCACTCCATATCCATTGTCCATGTCATGTCCTTTTCCCCTCTGCCCTGCATGTTAATTGTAGTTCAGCATGTTGAACATATATTCATTTAAAGGGACAAGGATAAAGAGTACGCTTTGCTAATGAGTGATAATTGTGCATACCTGGGTGTCATGATGGCTCAGTGGTTAGTGCTGCTGCCTCACAGCACCAGGGACAATAGACAATAGATGCAGGAGTAGGCCATTCTGCCCTTTGAGCCTGCACCACCATTCAATATGATCATGGCTGATCATCCTTAATCAGTATCCTGTTCCTGCCTTATCTCCATAATCCTTGATTCTGCTATCCTTGAGAGCTCTATCCAACTCTTTCTTAAATGAATCCAGAGACTGGGCCTCCACTGCCCTCTGGGGCAGAGCGTTCCACACAGCCACCACTCTCTGGGTGAAGAAGTTTCTCCTCATCTCTGTCCTAAATGGTCTACCCCGTATTTTTAAGCTGTGTCCTCTGGTTCGGCACTCACCCATCAGCGGAAACATGTTTCCTGCCTCCAGAGTGTCCAATCTTTTAATAATCTTATGTCTCAATCAGATCCCCTCTCAGTCTTCTAAACTCAAGGGTATACAAGCCCAGTCACTCTAGTCTTTCAGCGTAAGGTAATCCCGCCATTCCAGGAATTGACCTCGTGAACCTACGCTGCAATCCCTCAATAGCCAGAATGTCTTTCCTCAAATTTGGAGACCAGAACTGCACACAATACTCCAGGTTGGTCTCACCAGGGCCCTGTACAGCTGCAGAAGAACCTCTTTGCTTCTATACTCAATCCCTTTTGTTATGAAGGCCAGCATGCTATTAGCCTTCTTCACTACCTGCTGTACCTGCATGCTTACCTTCATTGACTGGTGTACAAGAACACCCAGATCTCTCTGTACTGCCCCTTTACCTAACTTGATTCCATTTAGGTAGTAATCTGCCTTCCTGTTCTTGCCACCAAAGTGGATAACCATACATTTATCCACATTAAACTGCATCTGCCATGCATCTGACCACTCAACTAACCTGTCCAGGTCACCCTGTAATCTCCTAACATCCTCCTCATATTTCACCCTGCCACCCAGCTTGGTATCATCAGCAAATTTGCTAATGTTATTACTAATGCCATCTTCTATATCATTAACATATATTGTAAAAAGCTGCGGTCCCAGCACTGATCCCTCCCGTACCCCACTGGTCACTGCCTGCCATTCCGAAATGAAGCCGTTTATCACTACACTTTGTTTCCTGTCAGCCAACCAACTTTCAATCCAAGTCAGTACTTTGCCCCCAATACCATGCGCCCTAATTTTGCTCACTAATCTCCTTTGTGGGACTTTATCAAAAGCTTTCTGAAAGTCCAGGTGCACTATATCTACTGGATCTCTCTTGTCCATCTTCAGAGTTACATCCTCAAAAAATTCCAGAAGATTAGTCAAGCATGATTTCCCCTTCATAAATCCATGCTGACTCTGACCTATCCTGTTACTACTATCCAGATGTGTCGTAATTTCATCCTTTATAATAGACTCCAGCATCTTTCCCACCACTGAGGTCAGACTAACTGGTCTATAATTTCCTGCTTTCTCTCTCCCACCTTTCTTAAAAAATGGTACAACATAGCCACCCTCCAATCCGCAGGAACTGATCCCGAATCTATCAAACTCTGGAAAATAATCACCATCGCATCCACGATTTCTCGAGCCACCTCCTTCAGTACTCTGGCATGTAGACCATCAGGACCCAAGTTTGATTCCAGACTTGGGCGACTGTCTGCGTAGAGTTTGCACATTCTCCCCGTGTCTGCGTGGGTTTCCTCCGGGTGCTCCCGTTTCCTCCCAAAGATGTGCAGGTTAGATGGATTGGCCATGCTAAATTGTCCGTAGTGTTCAGGGATGTGGGGGCGAAGTGGATTAGCCATGGGAAATGCAGCGATATGGTTAGGTGGTGTGACCTGCTTCCACACTGTGGGGATTCTGTACCTGCATGATTAACATTATATATAAGGAAATTTTAGGTGAGTTGCATCATATCCCAGGAGCAACCAGAAATGAAAATTTCAGGAGGAGTTTCCTAACGCATGTGTTGGTTCAGTGTTGCTGATGTCAGCAGTCTTTCTGCATTTGTCAGCATAGAGCATTATCAGTGAGGTAGGTTTGTACTTCAAATACATGGAGAAGATCTTGATTATCACTCGGGTTTGATTTTGAATAGTAATGGATGACCGCTTCTGCTGTCCTTCAGAGTTGAGAGTACATAGGTCAAGTTCAGCTATCCATAGATCACTGTAAAAAGAATGAAGGCATGGGTCAAATTCCTGGAATTCCCTCCCTACTGGCATTGTGTGTGAGGTGGACTGCAGAGGTTCAAGAAAGCAGCTTACCACTGCCTTCTCAAGGGTAACTAGGGACGAGCAATATCAGCCAGTGACACCCACCTCTCCAGATTCACACATTACAAAGGCAGACTCAATTCCACGAGCTTCCAAAGTTGTCTTTGGTTATATCAGGGATCTTGTGCCAAAAACAGCAGTCTGACAGATTAATCACACCTCAACCTGACATAATTTTACCCACAGAATCACATGTTACAGCTCATATCCAATAATAGAGTCTAACTGCAGTAACGCCAAAGAGGTCAGTATCCCTTCACAAAGTCACTCTTCATTTATCGATGGAAAGTCCTCGCCACTGATCCAGCTCTGAGTGAACAGAACCCCTGACACTCCTGTCTATCTCGGTCAGTCAGGGCTCCCAGATTAACAGCCCCCATTAAAAACCGCCTATTCTGAGGTCGAGCTGACTAACCACCTCCCAGTGACACTTACAAGCATTACCTTCAATGAATACTCCATTGTCAACAACTTGGGGGTGATTGTTGACCAGAAATTGACCTGAACCAGTCATGTTGTGATGGGAGTGGTATATATATCATCTTTAGATGATATATCAAAATAATGGACTAACTTCCTAAAGCTTATCCACCATTTTCAAGGCCCAAGTCAGGAGTGCGAATGAATGTTTTCCCCTTGCCTCAGTCTAGAACCCCCACATTTTGAGAAGTTTGACACCATTGAAGATAAAACAGTCCACTTGATTGGCATTCCAACCACCACCTTCAGCATTCACTTTCCTCACATTGCCCGCCAAGAACCAACAGAAACAGCTGTATTTACGACCTACAAAGCACACTGTAGGGATTCACTAAGCTTCCTTTTGACAACATGTTTCAAACCTACTTTCTCTACCAACTGGGGATGGGCCATAAATGCTGACCTGGCTAAATCCCACGAGTCTAGGTTGCTGGGTGAGAGGTGGTGATTGAACAGGAAAGGTGATGGTGGTGTGGTGGTTGGGAAGGAGAGTGGTTACTATTTGGGGTGAGTATATGATCCCTGTGGATACTACCCAACTTAAAGAAACAAATTTACCAATTTTCCTTTAAAAAGAAAAACAATGGACATGATTTTATGCTTTACAACTTTTCCTTTAATAATCAAATCAAAATCAATACTAATTATGAATTGACAGGCAGATGAGAGTCAATATAAACCATAAATTTATACTTTTAAGTGGATTCAGCAAAGATATATCTCTCAGATTGGTCTGGTGAACCATCAGCACATAGGATTTCAATGTTTTTTGGATTAGTGGTGCTGGAAGAGCACAGCAGTTCAGGCAGCATCTGAGGAGCAGCAAAATCGACGTTCGGGCAACCCGAAACGCGATTTTCCTGCTCCTCGGATGCTGCCTGAACTGCTGTGCTCTTCCAGCACCACTAATTCAAAATCTGGTTTCCAGCATCTGCAGTCATTGTTTTTACCATAGGATTTCAATGTACCAATTCCAATCATAAAGCTTTTTAAAGCTCAGATCTTCCTCTGGGAGACTTTTTTTACTCCTTTTCTTCAAAGGTTTAGCTTTTGAAGAGTAATAACAGCTGTCAGTCCACCTCAGCCCCTTGGATGTAATCATCAATAAAATAGCGTACATCCACAGAAACTCCAAAGCTTAGTCTTTATGACATGAATCCATCAATATGACCATCAATCAAACCCTCAGTGACATACCTGTTCACTTTATGGCTGGGTCTGGTCTGTCAGTTATTCCACATAACAGAAATGTAGAGTTGTACAGGATGGAAACAGACCCTTTGGTCTAACTTATTGCTGTTGGCCAGATATCCTAAATTAATGTAGTCCCATTTGTCAGCATTTGGTCCATATCCCCCTAAACCCTTCCTATTCATATGTCCATCCAGATGTCTTTTTAAATGTTGTAATTGTACCAGCCTCCTCACTTCCTCTGGCAGCTCATTCCATACACCTCTGTGTGAAAACAGTTGCCCCTTAGATCCCTTTTAAAATCTTTCCCCTCTCACCTTAAACCTCTAGTTTTGGACTCCCCTATGCTGAGAAAAGACCTTGATTATTCAACCTATTCACACCCCTCATGATTTTTTAAACCTCTATAAGGTCACCCCTCAACCTCCAATGCTTCAGGGAAAGCAGCTCTAGCCTATTCAGCCTCTCCCTATAGCTCTCACTCTCCAACCCTGGCAGCATCCTTGTAAGTCTTTTTCTGAAGGCTTTCAAATTTTAACAGTATTTTCCCTGTAGAAGAGAGACCAGAATTGATTGGTTAGGCCACTTTTGGAATACCACAATGTCCGCAACATGACATCCCATCTCCCATATTCAGTGCGTTGACCAATAAGGGCAAGCATGCCAAACGTCATCTTCACTATCCTGTCTACCTGTCACTCCGCTTTCACGCTGTAGCAATGCTGTAGTTGCGTACTGTTAGCTTTTACTTTCTCCAGCTTTCCTATATTGCACCACCACAGAAACGTGAGCTTTGTATCTGGTTTCAACCGGTTTGTTTCCCCAGGTCCTGGAGTTTCAGATTCCCAAGAAACCTGATGCTGCAGTTTCCCCTTTAATTCGGGTCTTAGTTGGGAAACCACACTTTGAAGCCACATTCAGTGCATCTAATAGAATGTTCAATACCTTGTGTATTCAGGCAACAGTGCATGCAGCTCTGTCTCACAAACCACAGATTCAATCACAAGCTGATGTTTCATAATTTGAGTGGTTGGATCCATTATAATAAATAATCTGAGGAAACATTAATTCTGTTTCTCTTCACAGATGCTGTCAAATCTGCTGAGTTTCTCCAGCACTTGGTGTTTAATCCACTGTAACGACTGATAACGAAGCAGCTTTAGTCTCAGGTAAGTGGCTGTTGAATTTCAAGAAGCTGATATGTTGGATTGTTTGGTAGTTATTTGGAGATGGAAGGTAGAAGCCTTGTCATGTCTCCTGAAGTATAGGGTGAAGGTTTTTACTTGAAAATGAGCCTAAAAGGTCAGATAAAATAATCTATAGTAAAGTAAGAAATGCAAGAGAAGATTGTAAATCAAAGAGTGCTGAAATTATGGACCTTAGTACCATATGAATAAGTAACAAATAACGTTTATTGCAGATAGAGTACAGCCGACATTTGGACACGAGGGAGAAAGGAATAGAAGGGGACGGTAAGGTGAGATGGAAGTCCAACGGATAAAGTTTGCATTTGATGAAAGTGCTGCAAAGTGGCCTGTTTCTATGCTGGAAATTTCTAGAGAGCTCTCTATTGTTTATTCAAGGGAGTCTGGTGAAATAGGGTCAGGTACTGTTTTGGTTTATATTTATGGACCCACATGCCAGGGAACTTTAATCGTGGCTCATAAAGAATGATGAACCCTGTAGCACTGATGTATTTGTCCTTTCAGAGTGGTTATTACTCACACAGTCTTCTCGCCTGTGAAACGATTGAATTTCTTCTCATTATTGGAAAGCATGAGGTGAATGTATCATCCATTTCACTCTGGTCACTTTTAACATCTTTTGATTTTCACTTTGATATTAGTCATAGTGATACAGCACAGAAACAGGCCCTTCGGTCCAAACAGTCAATACTGACCATAATCCAAACTAAATTAGTCCCACCTGCCTGCCCTTGGCCTATATCCCTCTGACCATTTCTTATTCATGTACTTATCCAAATGTCTTTTAAATGTCGTAACTAAATCACTTCTGGAAGTTCACTCCACAAACAAACCATTGTGTTAAAAAGAAATTGCCCCTCATTTTTTAAATGTTTCTGCTCTCACCTTAAAACTATGCCCCCTAGTTTTGAACTTGTTACCCTGGAGAAAAGGCACTGCTATTCACCTTAGTTATGCCCCTATGATCTTATAAATCTCTAGAAGGTCACCCTTCAATCTTTTACACTCCAGTGAAAGAAGTCCCAACCTATCTAGCCTCTCCTTATAACTCAAACGCACCAGTGCCAATAATATCTTGGTAAATCTCTATCCCATTCCAATTTAATAACATCCTTCTTGCACAGAAGTTCCAGTCTGAATAAATTTCAAATCTCTTCTCAGCTTGTATGATTGAATTATTTACTCTAACTTGGAGAAAGAAAACATTTTCACTGTTCTAACCGGATGAGAACTTCTTACTTTCCTGAAAGTTATTGATAGTGTTTGTGAATTCAGAAATGTTATTCAGAACTCTTTTTCCAGCAGAATAATTTTTGCTTAATTTCTCCAGGAGAATAAGACTGAGTTCACGGACAATTAGCTTTGCAAACCATGTGCGATTATGTATTCTGCGTTGGCTGAAGGTGGATGTTGAGGTAAAAATAGCACTCACTAAACCATTGGTTTGAGATTAGATTAATTTCCTCTCACTCCATCAAGAGTTTGCTTCAATCTTTCAGTGTATCATTTAAGAGTCAAATCTGATACTTCCAAAATGCAGCCTAAATGTGTTTGTAAGTTTTTGTTGAAGAAAAATTTTGCAATGAATAATATGTTTGAGTTGTAACGTGCAGTTTTATTAATATGACTTGAAATAACCGTACAGAGGTGGGCATCCCATCACCCTTTATTTACATGTCTGTGACCTGCCAGCTCAGAGTCAGGCCCTGAATTCAGGAGACTGATACCCCATTTATTTATTTTATTAATCAATACAGTTTACAAAACAATCAACATTAGCAGCTGTATACAGAGAAACAACAGGGAGGAGTAGCAAAGCCAGGCCCCAAACCTTACCGTTCAACCAGTTTCAAATCCCACTTTCAGTCATCACAAAACATCAGACAATCCAATTAGATTAAAAAAGGGCATAGAATACAGACCAACCCAGCAAGCCACCCATCCCTCCCACCTTCCAGCCACTCTGAGGCAGCCCGCCCCCATGCTCCTTCCAGCTTTCGGTCCGCTCCATGCCTGTCCAGCTCTCGGTCCGTACTGACACAGCGAGGCCTGCCAGACGCAGGGACATACAAGATGGTGATAAACCCAACAAGCCACAAGACAGTCAATTACCAACAAACAGTGTCCTTTCTGGTACACAGAGCCCATTGCCATAAACAGTTCTCTTAAAGATGCATAGTCCAGTCCACTATGCAGAATGCATTAATCAGAAAGTCCCCAAC
Source organism: Chiloscyllium plagiosum (assembly GCF_037043375.1). Taxonomy (NCBI): domain Eukaryota; kingdom Metazoa; phylum Chordata; class Chondrichthyes; order Orectolobiformes; family Hemiscylliidae; genus Chiloscyllium; species Chiloscyllium plagiosum. The sequence goes on along the minus strand of NW_028270168.1, from coordinate 44,799,257 downwards.
CAAAGGCAGAGTCCACTCCTGAAGGCAGCAATTACACACCCGATAGCACACACATGGGTGTTCAATCTCCATAGAGACCTGGTTTATCCACAAAGAACCAGGGCCACTCAGAGGAACACAATACATTGTGAAGGTGCAGTTAACTCACAGGGGTTTGTTCCACTCCCAAATTCCAGGACACAGCAAATTCTCACCTCCCAGGACACACACAGGTGTTCAGTCTTTACGGAGGCCTACTCACAGGAACAGCTCATCTGAAAAAATGTATTTTCTCACAGGGACTCAGGCCAAACACCAAAAAAAGTGAAAACACTTTCAAAAAAAAAGAAAACTAGAGCCCAAGGCCTAAGCCCTGCCACAAAATCAACATTGTCCTTTTCTCAAAGTAAAAGAGAAAAGAATAACGCAGGCTGTAACCAGCCGGTGAAACAATAGTTCCCTAATGAGAACTGAAGCAAACTGACTAGGTAATCAGGCAGTTTAAAAATCAGTCCTCAATAAGAAGATTACCAGTTAACAAATTGGCTGTATATTTCAGTCAGTTAAGGAATCAGGTTCCCCAAAACAGAAACCCGAACAGTAGCAGTAACACACCAACTCTGGCCCAGCCAGCACAGACTCAGTTCCTTAATTCAGCAGGTTCTCCAACATTTGTTTATAAAATTTTTAAAAAATTAACATTAACAGCTGTGTACAGAGAAACAGCAATTTTACAAGGGAGAGGAGTGGCAAAGCCAGGCCCTAAGCCCTGGTTCCAATCATGATGTTGACAACTTCTGGCAGCTCAAAAGCAGCATGATATCCGGTGGTGCCACACGTGCCAAATGCCCCCGTGTTCCAGCGAAACAGAAAACAGCGTTTGATTATTAAGATGTACACATTCCAAAACATTCGAAGCACAATGTCCTCATTTTCAAATGAGCTAGTTTAATTTTTAGTAGATACCAGGAGAGTGAGTACAATGAATGGAAACTTGCCTCGATGATCGGTTTGGTTTTCAGGGGTGGCACGATGGCTCAGTGATTAGCACCGAAGCATCACAGTGTTAGGGACCCGGGTTCAATTCCTGGGGTGACTGTGTGGAGCTTGCACAGTTCTCTCCATGTCTGCATGGGTTTCCCTCCTACAGTCCAATCTTATCCAGGTTAGATGGTTTGACCATGCTAAATTGCCCCTAGTATCCAGGGATATGCAAGTTAGGAGGATTAGCTGTGGGAACTACAGGGTTATGGGATGGATGTGGGTGGGATGCTGTTTGGAGGGTCACTGTGTGCCTGATGGGCCAAATGGCCTCCTTCCACCTGTAGCGATTCTATGACTCTGGAAGCTGGTAAGCACTCCGAGCAGACTCAGTTTCTAGGTCTGAAACATAAACAGGAAGAGCTGGAGAAACTCATCAGGTCTGGCAGCATCTTTGTTGAGAACATAGAGTCAACGATCTGGTTTTTCAGAATGTTGAGTTCTGAAGAATGCTGACTGAACCTGGAACATTGACTTTGGTTTCTCTCCACAGATGCTGCCAGACCTGTTGAGTTTCTCCACCAAATTTTGTGTTTGCTTTACGTTTCCAGCATCCACAGTTCTTTGCTTTTTGTTGAGTTTCTAGTCTAGTGTGTTTTTGGCCGAATTATGCCTGACCTAATTTGTGCTTGAAATTCTGTCATCTTTTTGCATCGATTTTAGCTCAGTTTGCAGGTGAAATGTGTTGAGAGAAGCTATGGAAATCTTGCAGAAGCTTCAACCATGTATCTTTAGTCACTTCAGATGGCTTTGGGTTCGATTCCCGCCTCAGGTGACTGTGTGGAGAGTTTGCACATTTTCCTTGTGTCTGTCTGGGTTTCCTCCCGGTGCTCCGGTTTCCTCCCACAGTCCAAAGATGTGCAGGTTAGGTGAATTAGCCATGCTCAATTGCCCGTAGTGCAAGGTGCGTTAGTCAGGGGTAAATATAAGGTATGAGAATGGGTCTGGGTGGGCTACTCTTCACAGGGTCAGTGTGGACTTGTTGGGTAGAAGGGCCTGTTTCCATACTGCAGGGAATCTAATCACCAAAATAAAACTTTAAAAACTGTAGATGTCAGTGGAGATCAGGATAATCCTCGACTCCCTACAGTGTGGAAGCAGGTCATTCGGCCCGTTGAGTCCACACCAACCCTCCAAAGAGCATCCCACCCAAACCCACCCCATATCCTACCCCTGCATTTCTCATGACTAATCCACCTAGCCTGCGCATCCTTGGACACCATGGGCAATTTAGCATGGCCAATCTATCCAACATGCACACCTTTGAACTGTGGAAGAAAACCCACACAGAATCTAAGAATAAGGGGTAAGCCATTCAGGACTGAGATGAGGAAAGATTCCTTCACTCAAGAGAGTTGTGAACCTGTGGAATTCTCTCCCACAGGATGCTGTTGGGGCCAGTTTATTAGATAGATTCAAGAGGGAGCTGGATGTGGCCCTTGCAGCTGAAGGGATCGAGAGGTTTGGAGAGAGAGTGGGAAGGAGATACTGAGATTGCATGATCAGCAAAGATCATATTGAATGGTGGTGAAGGCTTGAAGGGCCGCGTGACCTATTCTAGCACCTGTTTTCTATGTTTTTATGACACGGGGAGAATGTGCAAATTCCAAACAGGCAGTCACCCAATGCTGGAATCAAACCTTTGTCCCTGGCAATGTGAGGCACTGTGCTAACCACTGAGCCACGATGCCACCCCAAATGATGTCTGTGTGCAAGGTGGCAAGACCAAAAGATTGCCTTCGTTGAAAAATTACCTTGGATTTTAGTATTGAAATGTAATGAAATATACCTACCTGTGGTTAGAATGAGCACCTGATCTCTTGCCTCAGTCCATGCTGGATGTTGATAGTTGACTGTTTCTTAATTTAGCCAAAACATTTGGTTTTCTATTAAATTACTAACTTAGTTTTTGTATAATGACTAGAGGAAGGGATCTTGTAGTGCAGTGTCTCTTTTGGCTCAGAAGTTTCAGATTCTAGTCCTACCTGCTCTGGACTTGTGTCACAATGTGACTTAAATAGGTTGATGTAAGATTTTTTTATATGTAATGACTGGGGAGTGAGTATGCCTAGTTAATACTGGATTAAAATGTGAGTATTGGTATGGGATTAGTACTCTGCTAAATTTTCAGCATATGATGTAACAACATGCTGGTCTGTAGGCAGATGTCTCTAATTGACTTACAGAGTCACAGAGTCATACAGCATGGAAACAGACATTTCGGTCCAACCATTCCATGCCAAACATTATCCCAAACTAAAGTGGTCCCAACTGCGTCTTGCAACTTTCTGTTTAAAACCCAAAGACTGAGTGTCCTTTGCTAACTCCAGTAAAGTAGTTTTAACATTTTCTAAGCCACCTTCTCCTACAATATTAATATCTACCTTCACCATTCATAGAACATAGAACATAGAAGAATACAGCGCAGTACAGGCCCTTGGGCCCTCGATGTTGCGCCGATCCAAGCCCACCTAAACTACACTAACCCACTATCCTCCATATACCTATCCAATGCCCTCTTAAATGCCCATAAAGAGGGAGAGTCCACCACTGTTACTGGCAGGGCATTCCATGAACTAACGACTCGCTGAGTGAAGAACCTACCCCTAACATCAGTCCTATATCTACCCCCCCTTAATTTAAAGCTATGCCCCCTTGTAATACCCGACTCAATACGCGGGAAAAGGTTCATACTGTCGACCCTATCTAACCCCCTAATCATCTTGTACACCTCAATCAAGTCACCCCTAAACCTTCTTTTCTCGAGGGAAAACAGCCCCAAGTGCCTCAGTCTTTCCTCATACGATTTTCCTTCCATACCAGGCAACATCCTGGTAAACCTCCTCTGCACCCGTTCCAATGCCTCCACATCCTTCCTATAGTATGGCGACCAAAACTGCACACAATATTCCAGATGCGGCCGTACCAGAGTCTTATACAACTGCATCATGACCTCAGGACTCCGGAACTCAATTCCTCTACCAATAAAAGCCAGTACGCCATATGCCTTCCTCACCGCACTATTTACCTGGGTGGCAACTTTCAGAGATCTGTGTACATGGACACCAAGATCCCTCTGCTCATCCACACTACCAAGTATCCGACCATTAGCCCAGTACCCCATCTTTTTGTTATTCTTCCCAAAGTGAATCACCTCGCACTTAGCTACATTGAATTCCATCTGCCACCTTTCTGCCCAGCTCTGCAGCTTCTCTATATCCTGCTGTAACCTGCCACATGCTTCCTCACTGTCAACAACTCCTCCGACTTTCGTGTCATCCGCAAACTTGCTCACCCAACCTTCTAACCCCTCTTCCAGGTCATTTATAAAAATGACAAACAGCAATGGTCCCAAAACAGATCCTTGCGGAACACCGCTAGTGACGGCACTCCATGAAGAAACTTTGCCATCAACTACTACCCTCTGTCTTCTTCCATCCAGCCAATTCCTAATCCAAACCTCCAACTCACCCTCAATGCCATATCTCCGTATTTTCTGCAGTAGCCTACCATGGGGAACCTTATCAAACGCCTTACTAAAATCCATATATACCACATCTACCGCTTTCCCCTCATCAACCTCCTTCGTCACCTTTTCAAAGAATTCAATAAGGTTTGTGAGGCACGACTTGCCCTTCACAAAACCATGCTGACTATCCTTGATCACATTATTCCTATCTAGATGTGCATAAATCCTATCCCTTACAATTCTCTCTAAGACTTTGCCCACAACAGAAGTGAGACTCACCGGCCTATAGTTACTAGGGCTATCCCTACTCCCCTTTTTGAACAAGGGAACCACATTTGCTATCCTCCAGTCTTCTGGGACTACTCCTGTAGACAAAGAGGACATAAAAATCAAGGCCAATGGCTCTGCAATCTCCTCCCTTGCTTCCCAGAGAATCCTAGGATAAATGCCATCAGGCCCAGGGGACTTATCTATTTTCACCTTTTCCAGGATTTCCAACACCTCTTCTCTACATACCTCAAAGCCATCCATTCTACTTATTTGTGCCTCAGTATTCTCATCGACAACAATGCCCTGTTCCTGAGTAAATACTGAAGAAAAGTATTCATTCAGTGTCTCCCCAATCTCTTCCGCCTCCACACGCAACTTCCCCCTACTATCCTTGACTGGACCTATTCCTACCCTAGTCATTCTTTTATTCCTAACATACCTATAGAAAGCCTTAGGGTTTTCCCTAATCCTATCTACTAAGGACCTTTCATGTCCCCTCCTTGCTGCTTTTAGCTCTCTCTTCAGGTCCTTCCTGGCTACCCTATAACTCTCAATCGCCCCAATTGAACCTTCACGTCTCATCTTGAGATAGGCCGCCCTCTTCCATTTAACAAGGGATTCCAATTCCTTATTAAACCACGGCTCCCTCGCACGACCCTTTCCTACCTGCCTGACAGGTACATAATTATCAAGGACACTCAATAGTTGCCCCTTGAACAAGTTCCACATATCATTTACACTCTTGCCTTGGAGTCTACTTTTCCAAGCCACACATCCTAAGTCATGCCTCACCGCATCATAATTTCCCTTACCCCAGCTATAATTCTTGCCCTGTAGTACACATTTATCCCTCTCCATCACGAGTGTAAAAATCACCGAATTATGGTCACTATCCCCAAAGTGCTCACCTACCTCTAATTCTAACACCTGGCCTGGTTCGTTACCCAGAACCAAATCCAGTATGGCCTCACCTCTTGTTGGCCTGTCTACATATTGTGTCAGGAAACTCTCCTGCACACATTGAACAAACACTGACCCATCTAACGAACTTGAGCTATAGCTTTCCCAATCAATATCAGGAAAGTTAAAGTCCCCCATAACAACCACCCTATTACTTTCACTCATCTCCTGAATCACCTTCCCAATCCTTTCTTCAATGATTCTAGGACTATTAGGAGGCCTGTAAAAGACTCCTAACAGGGTGACCTCACCTTTCCTATTCCTAACCTCAGCCCAAACTACCTCCGATGGCAAGTCCTCATCCATCGTCCTTTCCACCGCTGTAATACTATCTTTGACAAGCAATGCCACACCTCCCCCTCTTTTACCCCCACCTCTAAACCTACTAAAACATTTAAATCCCGGAACCTGCAACAGCCAATCCTGTCCCTGTTCTAGCCATGTCTCCGTAATAGCCACAACATCGAAGTCCCAGGTACCAACCAACGCTGCAAGTTCACCTACCTTATTTCGTATACTTCTTGCATTGAAGTATACACACTTCAAGCCACTTCCCTGTTTACAGGCACCCTCCTTGGAAATTGATGCCATGTTCCTCACCTCCCTACACTCCAGGCCCTGCACCCTGAAGCTACAATCTGGGTTCCCATGCCCAAACCTTTATATTCACATGAGTAAAAAGTCTGTGATCATTCTTAAGGATTTCAGTTTCTGAACATTAGTTTTCTTTTAGGTATCTTTCTAAGCTAGTTGTAATCCAAATTTATTTTTATAGGTGACATTCCATTTTATATATCTCTTTTGGGTCAAGCGAATAGCAACTGAGCAATTCAGTTGACTATGAAACCTCTCACTTGGAGATGGATGACCATATTTAAGAACTATGCTGGTGAATCAAATTTTTAGTCTGCCGTTTTATTGTTCAACAGTTTCACAACTGTTTTGTAAAAGAATCTTATTCTCTTCATATCAGGGCTGAAGATGCCCAGTTGTTGACCATATTTGAGGCTGATGTTGATCAGATCATGTAAAGTTGGTGGTGTTGTAGCAGTTTCTGGGCAGTCCCCCGTTTTAAAAGGAAAGACTGAAAGATAATGGCCTTTCTGAAAAACTGGTCAACCTGGCATCTGTGCAGGCAGGATTTCCCAGCAGGACTGTCAGCATAAGCACACGCCTTCTTCTGGGGACAGATATCCTCAGAGGTATGAGACAATTTGACCAACAAAATGGCCCCCATGGGACATTGTATCAAAGGACAGGCATAGAAATGGTAATGAACCCTGAAACTGTGAACAATGGAGCCTATCTAGTTCATGGGATAACAACTTGCTCTAATCTGAAAACAGTTTGGGAGGCTCCATGAAGTCATCAAAACTTCAGTTAAGGAAATTTTGGATGGTGTCGACCCTTTTGTTTCCAGGAATGATGAAATTAAACTGGCCCCAGCAATCACCGGAGGTGCTTTGTGAAATGGAATGACCTGAGGGGTGGAGCCGGCTGGCCCCTTGGAATCACAAGGGTAAAGGGGGCAGCAGGACCAGCTATCGGGGCTTGCTTCCTTTTCTCTCTCCCCGCTCTGAGCTCACTGCGTTGCTGGACACCAACCCATTGGGGCTGAAGACATTGACGCTGTCTGCGACCTCGAACTTGGGAAATCCTCAATAATACCCGAGGCAGAGAGGGAGCCTCACCGGACAGGCAGCAAGTCCCTCTGAGACCGTAAGAACCCTTTTCAGGCTTGGGACTCTGGAGTAGTTGGTTAGGCATAGCGGGGAGGGTGCTGTGTAATTCTTAACGTATCAGTACACTATAAATTGTGGAAGGTTAAAGATTTACGTTGTGTTCGCTCCAGTGTTCTTTTATTTTATATCAGAGTATTGTGTATAAGTTTCATCGAACTATTTTATGGATTGGGCAAGTTGAATTTGTTGTTTCTGTAATAAAGTTCACTGGTAATTTTGAACTCATATTTGAATCCATCTGTGCTCCTTCTGGGTACACCAATCCTGGCTGAGTTCACAGCAGATTCCCAGACTATAATTCCAGTGTCAAGGACCACATGGTAATCCAGGCGATTTGAGCCCACTCAATGGGGGATTGCTGGCCAGGAGAAGCAGTTTGATCTCTCCTTTTCTCTCTCCTGGGAGTACTGCCCGAGTGAGTAAGTACCAGGTGGCCGTTGTCCCACCAAGAGAGGGAATCGCCCAGACATTGGTGAGGGTCGTGATTACTGTGTGGAGATAAGTTCAGACTCACTGGTCAGGCTACAAACAGTGAGTTCCATCCAGTGGAGTTGCCCTAGCGCGGTATTCCAGATCTTTGAAGTTTCAGAGCTGCTGGAGAGAGGCCACCACAGTAATTGGCGAACCCCAACACCGGCCTGACTGCAGAGTAAAACGAAAAGAGACCCCTCCACATTATATAAAGTAATGGTGCTGAAAGGGGTTAATATTCTTGTCACATTAAGCTCCCCCTCTTCTGACAATTTTGTTCAAAAACAGAATGTAAATGAAGATTTCTTCTTTTGCTTTCAGTGGGAGCAGACGTCTACGGACCTGACCCAATATAGTTGTACTTATCATACAATAACCCTTCTAGTTGTCTAAGACCAGTGCCTGTTCTGTAGATGCTATCTATACTGCATCTTTCACCACGAGGCACAAGTCATGAGTAGATTGGTTGCAGCAAACTACCTCAGTTAACTGGTACCACGTACTGGTTGAAGTGGAAAATATCATAAGTTACCAAGACTGAGACATGAGGAAATACCACAGTTGACACATCAGTTGGTCATCTTGAAAGGTTCTCATTGGTATAATGTTCCTGGTCTAAAGTTGACCAAAAGCAGGTTAGAGCAAATGAAGTACTTATAAAATATAATTACTATAATATTGCACCCAAATTGTACACAGCACCCTCTCACAAAGAGTGATAATCACTGAATTAGGCTATCTCATAATATTGGTTGAGAGATATGCCTGTTCCTTGTCTAACAACTCATTGTGCTTCCCAAACTTCAGTCATCACTTATGTAAGAACATCTGCTTCTGATTGCTGTTTGCCAACATTTCTGAATAGTTCAGCTCCTTTTTAAAATTTGGCCTCTAGAAGTCTGGCTCTGACTGCCTAGCCCCTACCCCTGTTATGCCCTGTGGCACCACTCTTCAGTACCTGAAGAGTTATCTCTGTCTTTTGGGATTGACCATTGTGTTGTCATTTTGCACTGTTGTTTAGTAAATAGCTGGAGATGTATACTTAAATGTTGGAATTACCTGATGCTGTGTAGTGTCATAGAGAGTGAGTGGAAGAGTCCATCCATGACATTTACACTGCCCCATACTCAGGCAAATAAATACATGAGATCCTCCATTGAGAGATTGGCCAACCTGTTGGGGAGCCACACAGATTGGGTAGGGTCAGAGGCCTCGTTATTTCTAAATTTGGCTCATGTTGGGAACACTTGTTTTTCTTTTGGTATATTAAATTGAATGACATCCACCCAAATAGAACAATGAGTTACTGTTTCACCCAAAGGAATTCATGACCACAGTGCAGCACTCCTCGGGGTGTCAGCTGTACTGTTGTATTCATGTTCTGGAGTAGGTCGTGAAAGGGTAACCTTCTAACTTGGGCAGGAGCATGACCAAATGAGCCAAAGCTGACACTTAAGGACTTTTGCTGCATCTGAAAGGAGCAACTTAAAATATTGAATCTATTCAAACAGAAAAGTAGACAAAAAGCCTGTTTATTACATATAATTCCCTGATCGAAAAAACCAGGAAAATGTCAGTCTTCTCTCTTGTTAATGCTTTTGCAGGACTCAGAGTTGGACACTTGCTGTTTTTATTTAAGGTGAATATGAACAATGTGAATGACATTGTGATTGTCACATTTTGATCAATGCTAATTGCATTAAAGCATGAATAACAAATTCTGGGATTCTCTTTGACACAAGAAAAGGTGACATACAAGTTAATGGAAGTCATTTTATCTCTGATTACCCAAGACAAGCCATCCTTCTTTATCCTAACCTGAAAGCTTCCCACTTAATACCTATCAATTTTCAATATAAGCTACCAAAGATATAATTCCTCATATCTACCGAATTGAGAACACACTATAATTACAGTAACTAATATGTGGATCCTCCAACTTCAAGATATAAGGCTTGGGATTTTGAAGCAATCTTGTGCCCCTGGTTTCCATAGATAAGATTCAGCACCACTGGAGCTGGTTCACCTCCTGGAGTTGAGGAAGTGTGATACTTGCGGTTACAAAGGCTTTTTAAAGTGTTTGCTACAGGTAGAATGTTGGTGCAATTTGCATTTTATTCGAATGCTCTTGCAGAAGATAGGGCATTTTTATCTTCCTCCCTCTCTACTCCAGAGTTGCTTTGGTCAGTTATGGTGCCCCTATCATCTGCTGACTCAGGACAGAGTGAAACTGACTTCCTGGTGTCAGTGTCTAGCAAATTGGTGCAACTATGACAGATCTATCCAGTAGACTGATTTGGATCTTACATTAGATGCAAATTCACTGCAATTCAGAAAAAAAATCCTGATATTTCTGATTAATTTACTTATTTATAATATAGCTTTTATTGCATTACTATATTCTCTTGTGTACAGTGTACCGTAACAGCATTTATTTAATAAATAAAAACAGCTTTATATCTTGTTATCGTTTTCAGCAGCCAGCAATTGCTTGGCAGCCAGCCCTGGGTAGCCATCTGTTTGAGAAGAATTTTTTTTTTACATATTGAGTCTCCATGGACCTTTTTATAATGTTTCCACATTTCTTTGTATTGGGTTTAAATAATTCATATTCTCCAAGGAAAAATATTACAAGTAATTTATTTGATATAATTAAGTTTTCTGCTTTAAAAGAACTGTGAGTTATTATCTCAGGGGACCAGTTTTCAGATGCAGTAAGGTTAGCAATTTCTAACCAAAATATTTGTGGACATTTTTAAATGGGCAATCAGGGTGGGATGAGAGATTGTTTTTCACTACAATTACATTGTTTTCTTGCACCTGTATTCAAATCCATTCAGAATCAAAACAAGGAAAAGTGTTCGTGTTTTCATTGATTCAGCGTTTGGTTCCAGGCTGAAGTTAACGCAGGTATCCAACAATTCCCCAAAGACACTAGTCTCCAGCACAAAACTGCTGTCATCATTTATTACAAATTCAGTGGGAAACGTGTCCAATCTGCCAGTGAGAATTAATGGAGTTTTACACAACCATCCCTTGAAATGAGCTTTCCAATGAGCAGTTGGACGTGCGTTCTTATATTATCCGCTGGAATGTTTTTTTCAGAAAGTGAAGATTTTTAATTGGGTTTTCTTCCATGTTGCCTTCACTGAATGTCTCCTTGCCCCTTTGGAAAACATTCACTTCTGGCACCCAGTGCTCAGGTTGGTGTTTTGCTCAATGGTAATTACTCATGTTTTTGGTTGGGGTATTGCTTCCTAAATCTGTGTCGGTCCACATTTCCTTTCGAGCTAATGCTGCTACTTAGCAATTTGAGCTGGGCACCTTCCCAATTTCCACTGCTTACCTCTGGAACCTGGAAATCTTTTTCACACTGTCCTGGCTGTGAACAGCTAAGTCTGAACAGCTGGAGGATATTATGGGGCACCAGTGGTCTCCCTGCTTTGCTGGGTTAACCTGAGCTGAAAAATATGTTGCTGGAAAAGCACAGCAGGTCAGGCAGGATCAAAGGAGCAGGAGAATGGATGTTTCAGGCAAAAGCCCTTCTTCAGGAAATGGGTTGCTGGGTTAACCTGCTGAGCCACTGGGAGAGTTTTGCGTTTCCTAAATTGTCCTCTGTTTGGTTTATAGAGTCATAGAGATGTACAGCATGGAAACAGATCCTTCGGTCCAACCTGCCCATGCCGACCAGATATCCCAATTCAGTCTAGTCCCACCTGCCAGCACCCGGCCCATATCCCTCCAAACCCTTCCTATTCATATACCCATCCAAATGCCTCTTAAATGTTGCAATTGTACCAGCCTCCACCACATCCTCTGGCAGCTCATTCCATACACATGCCACCCTCTGCATGAAAAAGTTGCCTCTTAGGTCTCTTTTATATCTTTCCCCTCTCACCTTAAACCTATGCCCTCTAGTTCTGGACTCTCCGACACCAGGGAAAAGACTTTGTCCACTTATCCTATCCATGCCCCTCATGATTTTGTAAACCTCTATAAGGTCACCCCTCAGCCTTTGGTCTCCAGGGAAAACAGCCCCAGCCTGTTCAGCCTCTCTCTATAGCTCAAATCCTCCAACCCTGGCAACATCCTTGTAAATCTTTTCTGAACCCTTTCAAGTTTCACAACATCTTTCCGATAGAAAGGAGACCAGAATTGCACGCAATATTCCAACAGTGGTCTAACCAATGTCCTGTACAGCCGCAACATGACCTCCCAACTTCTGTACTCAATACTCTGACCAATAAAGGAAAGCATACCAAACGCCTTCTTCACTATCCTATCTACCTGCGACTCCACTTTCAAGGAGCTATGAACCTGCACTCCAAGGTCTCTTTATTCAGCAACACTCCCTAGGACCTTACCATTAAGTGTATAAGTCCTGCTAAGATTTGCTTTCCCAAAATGCAGCACCTCGCATTTATCTGAATTAATCTCCATCTGCCACTTCTCAGGCCATTGGCCCATCTGGTCCAAATCCTGTTGTTATCTGAGGTAACCCTCTTTGATGTCCACTGCACCTCCAATTTTGGTGTCATCTGCAAACTTACTAGCTATACCACCTATGTTCACACCCAAATCATTTATGTAAATGATAAAAAGTAGAGGGCCCAGCATTGCTCCTTGTAGCACTCCACTGGTCACAGGCCTCCAGACTGAAAAACAACCCTCCACCACCACCCTCTTTCTTCTATCTTTGAGCCAGTTCTGTATCCAAATGGCTAGTTCTCCCTGTATTCCATGAGATCTAACCTTGCTAATCAGTCTCCCATGGGGAACCTTGTCGAATGCCTTACTGAAGTCCATGTAGATCACATCTACTGCTTTTCCCTCATCAATCTCCTTTGTTACTTCAAAAAACTCAATCAAGTTTGTGAGACATGATTTCCCACGCACAAAGCCTAATCAGTCTATCCCTAATCAGTCCTTGCCTTTCCAAATACATGTACAGCCTGTGCCTCAGGGTTCTCTCCAACAACTTGAGGTCAGGCTCACCAGTCTATATTTCCCTGGCTTGTCTTTACCACCCTTCTTAAACAGTGGCACCATATTTGCAAACCTCCGATCTTCCGGCACCTCACCTGTGACTATCGATGATACAAATGTCTCAGCAAGAGGCCCAGCAATCACTTCTCTAGCTTCCCACAGAGTTCTCAGGTACACCTGATCAGGTCCTGGGGATTTGTCCACCTTTAACCGTTTCAAGACATCCAGCACTTCCTCCTCTGTAATCTGGACATTTTGCAAGATGTCACATCTATTTCCCTACAGTCTATATCTTCCATATCCTCTTCCACAGTAAATACTGATGCAAACTATTTATCTAGTATCTCCCCCATTTTCTGTGGCTCCACACAAAGGCCGCCTTGCTGATCTTTGAGGGGCCCTATTCTCTCCGTAGTTACCTTTTTGTCCTTAATATGTTTGTGAAGACCCTTTGGATTCTCCTTAATTCTATTTGCCAAAGCGATCTCATGTCCCCGTTTTGCCCTCCTGATTTCCCTCTTAAGTATACTCCTACTTCCTTTATACTCTTCTAAGGATTCACTCGATCTATCCTGTCTATACCTGACATATGTTTCCTTCTTTTTCTTAACCAAACCCTCAATTTCTTTAGTCATCCAGCATTCCCTATACCTACCAGCCTTCCCTTTCACCCTGACAGGAATATACTTTCTTTGGATTCTTGTTGTCTCATTTCTGAAGCCTTCCCATTTTCCAGCCATCCCTTTACCTGCGAACATCTGCCTCCAATCAGCTTTCAAAGGTTCTTGCCTAATACCGTCAAAATTGGCCTTTCTCCAATTTAGAACTTCGACTTTTAGATCTGGTCTATCCTTTTCCATCACTATTTTAAACTGAATAGAATTATGGTCGCTGGCCCCAAAGTGCTCCCCCACTGACACCTCAGTCACCTGCCCTGCCTTATTTCCCAAGAGTAGGTCAAGGTTTGCACCTTCTCTAGTAGATACATCCACATACTGAAACAGAAAATTGTCTTGTACACACTGAAAAATTTCCTCTCCATCTAAACCTTTAACACTATGGCAGTCCCAGTCGATGTTTGGAAAATTAAAATCCCCTACCATAACTACCCTATTATTCTTACAGATAACTGAGATCTCCTGACAAGTTTGTTTCTCAATTTCCCTCTGACTATTGGGGGGTCTATAATACAATCCCAATAAGGTGATCATCCCTTTCTTATTTCTCAGTTCTACCCAAATAACTTCCCTGGATATATTTCCGGGAATATCCTCCCTCAGCACAGCTGTAATGCTCTCCCTTATCAAAAATGCCACTCCCCCTCCTCTCTTGCCTCCCTTTCTATCCTTCCTGTAGCATTTGTATCCTGGAACATTAAGTTGCCAGTCCTGCCCATCCCTGAGACATGTTTCCGTAATTACTATGATATCCCAGTCCCATGTTCCTAACCATGCCCTGAGTTCATCTGCCTTCCCTGTTAGGCCCCTTGCATTGAAATAAATGCAGTTTAATTTATTAGTCCTACCTTGTCCCTGCCTGCCCTGACTGTTTGACTCACTTCTGTTCTCAGCTGTACCCATCTCAGATCGATCTCTTTCCTCACTATCTCCCTGGTTCCCACCCCCCCTACCTTATTAGTTTAAATCCTCCCAAACAGTTGTAGCAAATTTCCCTGCCAGTATATTAGTCCCTTTCCAATTTAGATGTAATCCATCCTTCTTGTACAGGTCACTTCTACCCCAAAAGAGATTCCAATGATCCAAAAATGTGAATCCTTCTCCCATACACCAGCTCTTCAGCCATGCATTCACCTGCTCTATCCTCCTATTCTTGCCCTCACTAGCTTGTAGCACTTCTTTTTCTCTGCTGGCCACAGAAACATCTGTCTGTACCTTGGACTACAGAATCCCCTAACACAATTGATCTCTTGGAACCTGACATACCCCTCATTGCATTAGAGCCAGACTCAATACCAGAAACTTGGCTGTTCGTGCTACATTCCCCTGAGAATCCATCACCCCCTACATTTTCCAAAACAGCAACCTGTTTGAAATGGGTATATCCACAAAAGACTCCTGCACTAGCTGCCTACCTCTCTTACCTTTCCTGGAGTTAACCCATCTATGTGACTGTATCTGCGACTTTCCCCCCTTCCAATAACTGCCATCCATCACATACTGTTGTTGTTGCAAATTCCTCATCGCTTCTATCTGTCTCTCCAACTGATCCACTCGATCTGATAAGATTCACATCCAACAGCATTTATGGCAGATATAATCCGCAGTAACCCTTAAACTCTCTTTAAATTCCCACATCTGACAAGAAGTACATATCACTGGAAAGGCCATTTTTGCTCCTTCACAATCTACAGACCCAGACATTAACACCGTCTTATTCCTCTACAAACACTGCCCCAAGTTAAATTAATAGCTATGGCTTATATTTTAAGTTTAATCAAGAGACTTATCTCCAAAAACATATAATCAAGAAAGAACCCACTGTACTCACTAATACAGCCTTTCTCTTGGACAGACTTAAAACAACAATGAACTTATCTGATTCTGTGCTGTGAACCTCGCCCAAACTGGTTCCTCCAAGATCAGTTGTGAATTTCACTGTTTGTTAATTTTCCCAGATGCACTCGGATGTCCAGCAATATACAAATTCAAAAACAGCAAAGGCAGTAACTGTGCAGGTTCTCTCTCTCTCTCTCTCTCCTGCACTGTCCTCACCATGTGCTTCCTTTGTCTGCACTTCTCCCTTTTAAAACTGCTGTTGTTTTGACTTTTTTTTTTCCATCTGCTTTTCATTAATCCTTTATCATTTGGGTCAAAACTGATGTAGCCCTAAGCTTTCGCAATGGAATTTCAAACCGTTAGATGCAGCATTGCATTTTGTATTGTATATTCTGACATACTTAGAATTCAATAGAAGAGCCAGTGTTGGACTGGGGTGGAAAAGTTAAAAAATCACACAACACCAAGTTATTGTCCAACAGGTTTATTTGGAGGCACTAGTTTTCACAGCGCTGCTTCTTCACCACCTGATGAAGGAACCGTGCTTCAAAAGCTAGTGTTTCCAAATAAACCAGTTGGACTATAACCTGGTGTTGTGTGATTTTTTAACATGGAAGAGGAAAGCAGCTCCATGCCCTTGAGAGTCTTTGAGACCTTGGAGTGTCTTTGGGAATTGTTGAGTACAGGTGACACTTCAGAGGATGCCTGTGATCACTTCTGCGTCACAGTGACGAGGATTAATTTGTAATCATCACTGGAATGGTCAGTATTGATTGTGGCTCGGACAAATAATTAAACGTAGTTGTTTGATGCATTGGGTACACATCCAGAATTTTGTGATTACAGATCACAGAATTGCTATGGAAGTGGGAGGTCATTCAGCCATTTCTGTACAACAGTTGTGCAACAAACATTAATTTAGCACCATTTACCAGCTTTTTCCATAACGCATAATTTCTATTCAAATAATCATCTTCTGCCCTTCTGAATATCTCAGTTGAGTCTGGTCCACAACACACCCACTTCCAGACGAGAACCACTGGTTGTGTGAAAATGTTTTTTAGGCCATCCCATTGCTACGTTTGCAAATCACTTTAACTCTGTGTCCCCTTGTTCTCAATCCCTTTCCAGGCAGGAACAGTTTCTCCTGATCAATTCTATCCTGACTTTGCATGACTCTGAAAGCTTCTGCCAGGTAGATCATTTGCCTCATTCTATTGTTCTTTAGCCTCATTCTACTCAAGGAGAGCAGTCCCACCCTCTCTAATCTATCCTCAGAACAGAAGTTTCTCATCCCTGAACCCATGTTTATAAATCTCCACTGCAATCTCTCCAATGTTACCTATCCAGCCACTCTACCAACTTATCAGTGTGCTTTTGGAATTCAACACTGTACAGCTTACAATTCCTCCAAGTTTTGTATTCACTGCAAACTTTGAAATTGTCCCCTGCATGCCATATCATTCATGTCTGTCAGGAAAAGAAAGTGTCCCAATATGGACCCCTGAGGAACTCCACCACAAACCTTTCTCCAGTCTGAAAAATATCCAGTGACCACTCCTCTTTGTTTCCTGTCACTCTGCCCATTTGATTGTTCCTGCCCCTTTCTTTCCCTCTCTTCAGTTTTGCACCTCAGTGTATGAATAGTGCAATGCCTTCTGAAGGACTTTATATTGCTGACAAGTGGAGCCTCCTCCCACAGGCAACAGACTACCTTCTCCCCAGCCCCACCCCCTCCCATTTATCTCTCCACCACCAAGACTTCCAGCCTCATTCCTGATGAAGGTCTCCTGCCCGAAACATAGATTTTCCTGCTCTTCGGATGCTGTCTGACCTGCTGTGCTTTTCCAGCACCACTCTAATCTTGACTCTAATCTCCAGCATCTGCAGTCCTCACTTTTGCCTAATGAACAAAAACCAAACGTACTGTTCTCACTCTGGCCATACAACTGAAAACTGCCTGATGGTGGGGTTCTTCTGAGAATATGCTCGAGAGGACAGGTCACAGGTCTGCCTGTTATTCTAGGTTTCCCCCCCCCCGCCCCCCCATGCTCCTTTCTGAACTGCAGTTGATTGTCAACCCAAAGTATTTAGGTGCTCCCCATGATCTCATGCAATTGCCTTCTGAACACTTCAACTTTGTGTTGTCCCCTGAGCCCCAGGACTACCACTTAGTAATCCCCAATTGCCCCCATCATGGTGGTGATGACCATCCCTCCCTCCCATGGAGTATCATCTCCTACCCCACTTCACACCAATTGTGGCCTCCCCTCACCCCAGAGCACAAAACCTCAGAATAGACCATGGTCTCCCTCCCCTGCCTTCTGCTGACTTGCAAGGACACCCTAATTAGTAACAGACTGTGCGGCTCCCCAACTGGCTCCAACAGTAATCCCAGAGTGGTTAACCTGACCTACAGGAATGACCATGGCCCAAGCCCCAGACTGTATGGACATGGAGCCCAGACTGCATGACTGACCATGGCCATCCTCCCAGAACTGAGATTGAACAATACTCCCTGATTGACCATGGTTGCACTTGACCAGACTAGGGGCTCCTCATCTTCGACATTGAGTCATGACCTTGCTGTAAACATGACATGAATGTCGCATGGTGCCATACTGTAACAGGTTCACCTCCTTCATTGATGATTGATGGCAAACAGGACAAGCTGCTTGCCTGTGTGTCATGCAATGAAAGACAAGGCAAAACAAAACTACTTGTGAGCTTATAAGCTCTGAAAGAAGTGGTTTGCACAAACAGACAAGGCAAAACTGAGTTGCCATGAGCATCCAAGTATGTAGTGAAGAAGCCAATTATGAGCCCTGGAAGTTGGCCTGTTCAGCTGCCTATCCATGCATGCCAAGTGGCCTGGTGACAGTATTGCAATGTAAGCTGTCCACCAGCTCCAACTGAAGTGTTGTACTTTATTACAAGTTAATCTGAGATATGCCATAATGGCATGGAGTGAGGCTGGTGGTTTAATGATGTCTGTATGCAGAATATGCAGGTGGTCACTGCCTTGAGGTCTTGGGGAAAGCTGCACACGCTGAATGCCCCTAGAAGATACCATTGAGTTGTATCAGCTCTAGTTTTTAAGTTGGGAATTGATGCTGCCTGGTTTCTCACTTGGGTACCCAGGAGAATAGCCAACCTGTATATAAATGAGGTGAGATGAGGTAATACTGAGATGTTAATGCTAGGCCTTCTCCTGCCCCTTGTTTCTATGTGAATAAAACCCTCAACACTTACTCATGAGATCTAGCCGTTGAAACCTTAAGGGGAAAATCAGACTTCCTTTTTATTCGACGTCGAGATTCTAATTTTTCATTCTCCACCCATTTCCCTGACTTTTTCAGCACAGCCCATGTTGTTAAGAGGCTGCAAAATTGTGGCCAGTGTGTTTAAGTCGAGCAAATGTTTTATTTAGCCAATGTTTACATACTAAGTCAAATGTACCTGATGTGCCTTCAATCAGCTTTAACATGTAGTTATCTGAAGAATTAGGCAGGACCATAACAGGATTTGGTTAAAAGGGTAACAGTCACTTTGTTTGGATTGAGACCATTCCTGCAATGGTTTTAAGTATCAGACAAATGAATCGATGAGGGCTTTAAAGTGGGGATGATTGACATGATTTTTTTTTACCAAGCTTATGATCAAAAGCTTCATGTATAGAATTTTAAAATTTATACTGTTTTTTGAAATGAATGAGATTAATTTAAAATTAATATAAAAGCAGAAAAGTGTAAAATAAATGATGCTATTGAACACCTGTGTAGACAGAAATCTAGTTCAATGTATACCTTTGAAATGATTTTTAACTTTAATGTTTAACTTCACCGAATGAAGGGGCTGCACTCTGAAAGCTTGTGATTTCAAACGAACCTGTTGGATTATAACCTGATCTCATTTGATTTCTGACTTTGTCCACCCCCCAGTCCAACACTGGCCACCTCCACATTGTAACTTTAATTTGACTAATGATAATGGTTGATTAGAGCAAGCAAGTGATAATTGCTGGAAAATTGGCCAGATAGTGAGGGGTAACAGCCAGTCTATGTCTGTCGGGCGTAGACCACAGAATGATCTGCAGGAGTTTGCTTTGCCGAATACAGCAATTTCATGTTCAGCTAAGTGGTCATATAATGAGCGTAGGGGATGGTAGATACCCATTCAAAATTTTCTGGACCAATGAAGCAGATCTGACAAAAAACTCGTAGCTGTGTTTTAATGTGGGTACAGGGAAAATACTGAACATGTTGATTTGTGGGAAATGTGGATAAATATTTGTTATTATATCATGTAACAGGAATCATGAAATCTGACCACAGCTAATTTTTGAGCAAGTGACGGGGAGAAGGTTTGGTTGTGATCATTGGCCATTCACTGAAAAGGTCTATTTAAGGTACAGTCGGTATCCTCACTAACTAGGGATGGCTTGCATCTGTCAGTATGGCTCCTGAAGTTTTTCCATGCTGGATATGAGTGGAGGAGGGCAGAGGTTGGCTTGTCATGGAATCATAGAGGTCGACAGCATGGAAACAGGCTCTTCAGCCCAACTTGTCCATGCTGTGCAGTTTGGAACTTGATTAGAGATTGAATGATTTTTCTATTACACAGATAAGATTGTGATTAGCAGGACTAGGCCATTTGCCCCCTCAAGCCTGCTCTGTCATTCAATATAGTTATGCAAATAACTAATGAGACAGAAAAACATCCCAGCATCCCTCATGTTTCCTGCACCCTCCTTCCAACACACGTGCACCCCATGTACTATTGATGATGCTAACCTATGATCTCGGATATCCTGTACTCAACCCCAACCTCCATGTTTCCCTTATAGCCTCTATGTGAACGTAATGCCAAAATGTCCTCTGGTGGATGTCTGGAACAGGCTGCCAGAGATAATGATGAAAGTGAGCACAATCTTGTCATTTAAGAAACTTTAAATAGGCATGGAGGGATGTGGACCAAATAGAGGCTAATGGGACTAGTTTAATTGTGAAAAATAGGCAGCATGGACAAGTTGGGCCGAAGGGCCTGTTTCCAAGCTGTAGACCTCTGACTCTGTGACAAGCCAACCTTTACCCTCTCCCTTCTGTAACAACTCACCCCGTAACTAACATGGACAAACCCAAGGAGACAAACTGACATAAAATATAATTGTGCCCATTGTTATTGGACCAGACCAAACTCCTTCAAAAATATTGAGGAGGTAGTGTAGACCCTAACATTTTCTTATTTTAAAGGTAAGTGTAAAATGTTGCGTTCTAGATGCAATTTGATTAGTTAAACTACTTAACTTTAAGCAAAACAGACTTCATGCTACAGTGTAAATATAGACAGAATGAAAAGAAAGGAACTGGCTTAATGGTAAGTGTATCAAAATGCTTAACAAAATAATATATATTAATTACTACTAATTAACTGTAACATCCCATACACACACGCTTGGCAAAGGCATATTCAGTAAAATAGATTATCACTTGCAATTCTAGTAGCAAGAAAAGAACTCCAATGTTTAAGCTTAACAGAGAGAGGAATAAACGTTTCCGCATTTGGCTTCATGACCCCAGCAACTGCTAAAAACTTAAACTAAAAATCCTGGTTCTTTGGGAGCTTGACCCCACCCACTCAGGCTGCCTGCATTGTTCCAACATTAAACAAAATCCCAAGGCTTCATGAGCTGTTTACTTTATTGGCTTTGAGCAATATCACTTTGGAGCTTATGCTATTTAGCATGCAGTTACCCCTGTATTGTAGCTTCACCAGTTTGACACCTTATTCTTAGGTTTGTCTGGGGCTGCCCTTGTCATGCCCTACTTCCCTCTCTGGATCCCCTGGCTTGATAGTAATGGTAGAGGGGGAGTATGCTGGGCAATGAGGTTACAGATTGTATTTGAGTACAATTCTTTTGCTGTTGCTGATGACCCAGAGCTTCTTATGGTTCCCATGTTTGATTTGTTAGACCCGTTCAAAATCTATTCCATTTAGCACATTGGTAGGGCCACACAATGCAACGTAGGTTTCCCTTATGTGAAGACAGGACTTCATCTCTACAAGGACTTGTGGCAGCCACTCCTACTGACATCATCACGGAGAGATGCAATTGCAGTACCAGATTGGTGAGGGTGAGGACACATATGTTTATATCTCCTGTTGGTTCCCTCACTGCCTGCTGCAAACCCAATGTAGCAGCGATGTCCTTTGACTGGCAACCAGCTCAGTCAGTAGCTGTATAGTGGGCAACTCTTGGTGATGGACATTGAAGGCCCCCACCCCCACTAAGACCAAAATCTCTGCCCTTGTCATCTTCAGTAATTCCTTTAGCTGGTGTTCAGCGTGGAGCAGTACTGATACGTCAAGTGAGGGGTGTGGTACCTGGCAATGATTAGTATGTTTAGTGGCCCACATAGTTGACCGTTTGACCTTTGCAGTTTGATGTGAATGAGTAGTTTGTTTGGTGGGGCAGATAGGAGTCAACCACGTTGCTGGAGATTCACATGTAGGCTAGACCAGTGAAGGACTCTAATGAATCAGATAGGTTTTTACAGCAATGGTTTCATGGTCACCATTAGTCTTTTAATTTCAGATTTTGGAAATTCAAATCCTACTGCCTGTCACGGTGGGATTTGAATCTGTGTCCCCCCAGTGTCAGTACTCTCGCACCCCAGAAAGCTCACTTACTGTTTAACATGGTTCCTTCAATTCATGTCTTCCACAGCTTTCTACTTCTGGAGTTTTCTTTGAAGCAATAGAACATTTTCCCTAACCCCACCTGCTTTGGAGACTGCTGTTAACAGCACTGACACTGTTAAAGGCCATATGTCTGTAAATGAACATACACACTGCTTGACTGTTTCTGGATGTCCTGTCTTTATGTTGCTGGACTCATGTCACTTGGCTATAATTGTTTTTCTTCTCCTTTTACCCTTTTCTCATAACTTAATTTTTCATCTAAAGGGTCTGAAGGACATCATTTGAATACCTATACACAAAACAAAATGCTGGACACCACTGTACCCTGCTCTGAACAAATCTAAAATGAAACTAAAAATCATGTATCCTCTCTTTTTTAGCACACACAATGGGTGACAGTGCTGTGGCTTCAAGAGGTGTACTTTGTCCAGGTTTCTTTTAAGAGAATGATTGAATGTGTGGTCTCAAACAGTCTGTGGTAATGTAAACAGCTGTGAGGCCTTGGGTATGTTTTAAAGTTGGAACAATAGAAGCAGCCTGGATGGGTGTGGACACCTCTCACAACCAGGATTTCCTTTTTTTAGCTTTTACCTTCAGCAGAAACTGCTGGAGTCTTGAAAAAGTAGAAGCTATTTTTCCCCTCTTTTGGTTAGCGCTACAAGCTGGGGTTTCTCTTCATTTTTCAGGCATTGCATGTGAGAAAATTTGTTTTCTGAACTTGCCTTTTTGTGAAGGGATGTGTTCATGGGATGTTACTATATAGGAACAGTTAAGTAGGGATAGTTACTGTATCTATTACTCTGTTAAGTTTTCCAGTAGAGTTAAGTTGTTTTAAGTTCATTCTTTTGTTGTATTCTAACTATTGTGTTTAAATTCTGTTTATCTTAACATTAAGTAATTTGATTAGTCAAATTGTATCTGGAACACAGCACTTTGCCTTTATAATAAGAAAAAAATTAGGGTCTAGGCTACCTTCTTAAGGTATTTTGAGCAAGTCTGGTCTGGTCCATGAAACAATGTAGAAACACAAATCAAAATTACAGCAATATATCATTCTTCCAACTGAGAACATGAACTGCCAAACAACAAGATATTCTGTGGTTTTGTCACACGTCTCCACAAAGTAATGAAATGGTATCTTTAAGAAGCAATTTTTCAATTCCTCTTATCATTATTGTCATGTTCCTGATGGGAGGAATGCACTGGAAATCAAGCCCCACTATTTTTCGAGCATCACAAATGTATAAATGAGCTGTTGAATCACACAAATAATTAATTGGCCTGATGTTGATCATTATCTTAGATAAAAGAAATACACAGCAGGTTTAATCAATAAACAAAAAATCCAACTAGCTTATTATGAGCAAACATGTCCAAAAAACAAGTGGATAAACAAATTATGAACTAATATTATGCCCCTGTTAATCCAAGCATGCACACGTACTTTCACAAGTACAATAAACAAGGCAGATGGTTCTGCAGAAATATCATGGATAGAAAACACAGGCAGAAAGTAGAACATTCTGTGGATCATGAGCCCAGACCACAAGGGGTGTGATGAACTGACTTTCTCACTGTTCTTTTGTAAAAGATCTTCAATTCAGTAGTTGGTGAGTTAGACCTCAGTCTTTATTTGAGCTAGAAGGTCTTAAATTCAGAATCTATGAATTCTGGTTATCTTCTCTCATAGAAGGAGAGAGAGAGAGAGAGAGATCATTGTGTTTTGCAGGCTCTGTGGAAGTCAAAGTACACCTGCACGCACTCTCTGTTCTAGGATAAAACACAACTTAATATAAATCCACCGCTCAATTTTCAACCCAAAGCTAGCATCTGCCTATCTCATGGAAGTATCAAATCCAGCTCCTCCAAAAGCTGCATCACCTTGTATAACCAATAAATGGACACCACTTTTGATTTTCAATTTGTTTATTTTTTTTAAAATGTGCATTCTCTGTGTCACAGCAGTTCCATTTTTTTTTCCCAGTTTATATTCCACTGAATATTATGGAGTCCTTACACTGTAAGCTGTACAAATTTCACTTTGGTAGCAATGTATTCATATTAAATACACAAAGACTTCTCATAGCAATCATGTCCCATACAAGTCTATTTCAATCATAACATTTGTTTTCCTTCATATTTACTCTTAATAAACATTTGCTATATTATCTTTGCTGTTACACATCAATATATTTAAAAATTGTATGGTTATAACATTAAACTCCCAATGAAATTGTCTCATTTTTGTCATGAAATAGTAGTCAAAGGGTTCTATTCTATAGATATAATTCAGCACAGTTGTTAGATAGACTGTCAGATGTTGTGGAGCCAGTACCAATTTCAGCGGAGGTCAGGTCAGAGAAATGGTGGTGATCGGTCAACAGGCTAGGGATACTGGCAGGTGGGGACTGTGTTGTGTTGGTCTGTCTGGAGGTGGGGGGGGGGGGGGGGGGGGAAGGGGGGTGGGGAGGGGTGGAGGCCATAGTGTTGGAAGGGGTTGGTATCAGGTTGTTACCAGCTATCAGTGTGGCAGAATCGGGGAGAGGTATTGGACTGGGGGAACGACTGTTAAATTTGCATTTATATTGGGGGTGAAGGTTTTCTTTCTCTAACCTTTCCTGGGTAACATATTAAGTTTAAGTGACTCAGAGCCCTTCACAACCTTTGATTTTAAGAAGCCTTTTCAGGTGGTTCTAGAAGCAAGGGAATTATCCCGTTGTAAGTTCACTTTCTTGGGAAATTACCATTGCGCTAACTTATTGGGATTTTGCATGGTCCCAATATGCAAATCCAGTCTCCACTGTAGAAACGACTGTCCAGGCATAGGAATTTCTCAACTATGATGATGACATGGAAGTTCCATTACAACTGAAAATAATCTCTCATTGTTAACCCTTTTAAAGGTTTTGCTCTTGCAAAGTCTTGCATTGCCCAATAATTTTGATGATTTTTAACACAGTCATAATCCTGTAAGTGAGATCTGATATTAAAAAGCTTAACATTTAAATGGATTTGAAAGCCAAGATAGACTTCCAAGAAAGACCCGAGACACAGAGGTGTAAACATTGATGAATTTTAAAAATATTGCAACTTTAAGATTTTATATTTTGGTTTTGTCAAGCTTGATGTCTGGCATTTGTGGACTCAGTGCTTTTGAAATCTCTACATTGATGTGCAAGAAAATTCCACATGAGATTTCCATTTCCTCAACATTAGCCATTGAAAAGTGATGCAATCTCTGCAAAAATCCCAAAGCCTTCAACAAGGAGATGTAGCTAAAATCAATAATAAATCATCCAGTGATTGTTGTTAGAGGATGTTGGTGAAAGATATTCTCTGATGCTTTTGACAATGTTAGTATCATTCTGACACCATAACAAATGATCTAAAGGCGTTTTGAAAATTCTTTCATGGAATGTGAGCATCAGTGATAAGCAAGTATTGCTCATCACATTGGTTCCTGCACTTACAAAGACAACAGGTATTTGGAGAAGCTGTGTTAGTTTAATCACACTGTTCAAAATGTGAAATAAACTCGTCAGGCAAATTTCAAATGATTCAGAGCAATTTACATGACACATGGAAATATTCTAATTGTTGTTATGCTGTTATTTAAGATTATCAGTTTGCTTATTATTTAATTTTAAGATAAATCATCAAATTCAGACAATTAGTTACACCAACAACCTGAAAATAATTGGTCAGGTTTGTAACACTTGTTGGAAGTGACATGCATTCTTAGACAAGGATCCATTCTCCACAAATAAATGGCATAGGTTCAAGTTGTGTGCCTTGCTTTGAATAACCCAGGAATATGGGAATATACAATTCTCCCTTTCTCCACGGCGACACCTCAGCTAATCCAAGTCAAATAGCCGTCCAATCATATGCTGTACTCCTGTAGTACAAATTGGTGTGATGGTCTGAAATTTGGCATTCTCATTTAATGTCCTGATTAACGCAAGATACAATTGTTTAGCAACATGTCTTCCTTTACAGCAATATTAAAGCTGCTTTAAAAATATTATCAGTATTATATTCTCCTGAATAAAGAGGAAATGAGCTATTTAATATCTGATAAAATCCTTTATGTTTGTGCTTGAAGTGTGACTACAGACAGTGAAATGAAATCGCATGCTTTTAGGTTTGTGTGTAAGTGTCATGTGAAAAAGTAGAGCCTGGAAAATACTGTTGATGATGGTGGTTCTACACAGCTTGTGAAACATGTTCGCTGTTAGTGGCAACATTAGCACAGTTATTTTAAAAATGGCATTCCACCATGTCAGTGATATTACTGCAGCACTCTGCGGTGAAGGAGAACTCAAATTAAGGGTCTCCAAAGTGCTGGGAATTTTTTTCTTTTCCAGTGCGAGTTGCCCAGAGTTAACATATTATCTATGATAATCATTGAACCATTTTTTCGGAAGAATTGGGTTGGATCGAGTCATATTTCTTCTCTGTGAAAGCAAATATGCACAGGATTTTGGACAGGAGCCAAAATGTTTACCGTATTTTCAATTACAGGTCATTCTGGTATAACTCATGTTAACACGAATTGGCTATAAAGCGATTGACGAATTGTGGATACTTTGAATAACACAAACTTTCTAATTGAATAGGTATAGCAATTTTCTACTAGCGATTGTCTATAGAGTGATTCACTATAGCGGTTCTCTATTACTGATCTTCGACAGAGTGATTCGCTATAGCGGTTTTCTATTAGTGATCATCTACAGAGTGATTCACTATAACAATTTTCTATTAGTGATTGTCTACAGAGTGATTCGCTATAGCGGTTTTCTATTAGTGATCTTCTACAGAGTGATTCACTATAGCGGTTTTCTATTCGTGATCGTCTACAGAGTAATTCGCTATAGTGGTTTTCTATTAGTGATCTTCTACAGAGTAATTTGCTGTAGCGGTTTTCTATTAGTGATCGTCTACAGAGGAATTCGCTATAGCGGTTTTCTATTAGTGATCTTCTACAGAGTGGTTCGCTATAGCGGTTTTCTATTTGTGATCTTCTACAGAGTGATTCGCTATAGCAGTTTTCTTTAATGATCGTCTACATAGTGATTCACTACAGCAGTTTTTTATTAGTGATCATCTACAGAGTGATTAGCTATAGCGGTTTTCTATTAATGATCATCTACAGAGTGATTCACTATAGCAGTTTTCTATTAGTGATCATCTACAGAGTGATTCACTATAACGGTTTTCTATTAGTGATCATCTACAGAGTGATTTGCTATAGCGTTTTTCTATTAGTGATCATCCACAGAGTGGTTCGCTATAGCGGTTTTCTATTAGTGATCATCTACAGAGTGATTCACTATAGTGGTTTTCTATTAGTGATCGTCTACAGAGGAATTCACTATAGTGGTTTTCTATTAGTGATCTTCTACAGAGTGATTCACTATAGCGGTTTTCTATTAGCGATCTTCTACAGAATGATTCGCTATAGCGGTTGTCTATTCGTGATCATCTACAGAGTGATTTGCTATAGTGGTTTCCCATTAGTGATCATCTACAGAGTGATTAACTATAGCAGTTTTCTTTAATGATCTTTTACAAAGTGATTCACTATAGCAGTTTTCTATTAGAGATCATCTACATAGTGATTCACTATAGCAGTTTTCTATTAGAGATCATCTACATAGTGATTCACTATAGCAGTTTTCTATTAGTGATCATCTACAGAGTGATTCACTATAGCGGTTTTCTATTAGCGATCTTCTACAGAATGATTCACTATAGTGGTTTCCCATTAGCGATCTTCGACAGAGTGGTTCGCTGTAGCAGTTTTCTATTACGGATCTTCGACAGAGTGATTCGTTATACCGGTTTTCTATGAGTGTTTGTCTGCGGAGTGATTCACTATAGCGGTTTTCTGTTCGTGATCTTCTATAGATTGATTTGCTGTAGCGGTTTTCTATTCGAGAACGTCTACAGAGTGATTCACTATAGCAGTTTTCTATTAGTGATCTTCTACAGAGTGATTCACTATAGCGGTTTTCTATTCGTGATCTTCTACAGAGTGATTTGCTATAGCGGTTTTCTATTCGTGATCTTCTACAGATTGATTCGCTATAGCGGTTTTCTATTAATGATCTTACAGGCATAGAGTCATAGAGATGTACAGCATGGAAACAGATCCTTCAGTCCAACCCTTCCATGTCGACCAGATATCCCAACCCAATCTTGTCCCACCTGCCAGCACCCATCATATACCCATCAAAATGCTTCTTAAATGTTGCAATTGTACCAGCCTCCACCACTTCCTCTGGCAGCTTATTCTATACACGTTCCACCCTCTGCCCCTTAGGTCTCTTTATATCTTTCCCCTCTCACCCTAAACCTATGCCCTCTAGTTCTGGACTCCCCGACCCCAGGGAAAAGATTTTGCCTATTTACCCTATCCATTCCTCTCATAATTTTGTAAACCTCTATAACGTCACCCCTCAGCCTCCGACGCTGCAGAGAAAACAGCCCCAGCCTGTTCAGCCTCTCCCTATAGCTCAAATCCTTCAACCTTGGCAACATCTTTGTAAATCGTTTCTGAGCCCTTTCAAGTTTCACAACATCTTTCCGA
Organism: Chiloscyllium plagiosum; assembly: GCF_037043375.1. Taxonomy (NCBI): domain Eukaryota; kingdom Metazoa; phylum Chordata; class Chondrichthyes; order Orectolobiformes; family Hemiscylliidae; genus Chiloscyllium; species Chiloscyllium plagiosum. The sequence goes on along the minus strand of NW_028270168.1, from coordinate 44,770,529 downwards.
TAGGAAGGAGACCTGAATTGCACGCAATATTCCAACAGTGGCCTAATCAAGTCTTGTACATGCGCAACATGACCTCCCAACTCCTGTATTCAGTACTCTAACCAATAAAAGAAAGCATACCAAGCGCCTCCTTCACTCTACTATCTACCCGAGATTCCACTTTCAAGGAGCTATGAACCTGCACTCCAAGGTCTCTTTGTTCAACAACACTCCCTAGGACCTTACCATTAAGTGTATAAGTCCTGCTAAGATTTGCTTTCCAAAAATGCAGCACCTCGCATTTATCTGAATTAAACTCCTTCTGCCACTTCTCAGCCCATTGGCCCATCTGATCAAGGTCCCATTGTAATCTGAGGTAACCCTCTTCGCTGTACACTACACCTCCAATTTTGGTGTCATCTGCAAACTTACTAACTGTACTCTTATGCTCTGATTCAAATCATTTATGTAAATGACAAAAAGTAGAGGACCCTGCACCGATCCTTGTGGCACTCCACTGGTCACAGGCCTCCAGTCTTAAAAACAACCCTCCTCTACCACCCTCTGTCTTCTACCTTTGAGCCAGTTGTGTAACCAAATTGCAAGTTCACCCTTTATTCTGTGAGATCTAACCTTGCTAATCGGTCTCCCATGGGGAACCTTGTCGAATGCCTTACTAAAGTCCATATAGATCACATCTAACGCTCTGCCCTCCTCAATCCTCTTTGTTACTTCCCAAAAACTCAATCAAGTTTGTGAGACATGATTTCCCACGCACATAATCATGTTGCCTATCCCTCATCAGTCCTCGCCTTTCCAAATTCATGTACATCCTGTCCCTCAGGATTCCCTCCAACAACTTGCCCACCCCCAAGTCAGGCTCACTAATCTCTAGTTCCCTGGCTTGTCCTTACCACCCTTTTTAAACAGTGGCACCACGTTAGCCAACCTCCAGTCTTCTGGCACCTCACCTGTGACTATCGATGATACAAATATCTCGGCAAGAGCCCCAGCAATCACTTCTCTAGCTTCCCACAGAGTTCTAGGGTACACCTGATCAGGTCCTGGGGATTTATCCAAAATTAAGCATTTCAAGATATCCAGCACTTCCTCCTCTGTACTATGGACATTTTGCAAGACATCACCATCTATTTCTCTACCATCTATATCCTCCATATCCTTTTCCACAGTAAATACTGATGCAAAATACTCATTTAGTATCTCCCCCATTTTGTGCAGCTTCACACAAAGGCCATCTTGCTGATCTTTGAGGTGCCCTATTCTCTCCCTAGTCCCCCTTTTGCCCTTAATGTGTTTGTGAAAACTCTTTGAATTCTCCTTAATTCTGTTTGCCAAAGCTATTTCATGTCCCCTTTTTGACGTTCTGATTTCCCTCTGAAGTATATTCCAACTTCCTTTATACTCTTCTAAGGATTCACTCGATCTATCCTGTCTATACCTTACATGTGCTTCCTTCTTTTCCTTAACCAAACCCTCAATTTTTTTAGTCATCCAGCATTCCCTATACCTACCAGCCTTTCCTTTCACCCTCACAGAAATATTATTTAATCTGGATTCTCGTTATCTCATTTCTGAAGTCTGCCCATTTTCCAGCCGTCCCTTTACCTGCGAACATGCAGTTATTGACATGAGCAGTATATCCTGCACTGAACTGTAAGTAGCTGTCTGAGTTTACCCTGTAATTTGTAGTTATTGACATTAACATGGGCAGTATACCCTACACTGAACTGTAACCAGCTGCCTGAGTTTACTTGGCACTTTATCGTTGTTAGCATGAACAGTATATCCAACACTGAATTGTCAGTATCTGTCTGAGTTTACCCTATAGTTTGCAGTTGCTGACATGAGCAGTATACCCTGTACTGAACTGTAAATAGCTGTCTGAGTTTGCTCTGTAGTTTGTAATAATTGACATGAGCTGTATACCCTGCACTTAAGTGTAAATAGATAACTGAATTTACACTGTAGTTATTAGTTATTGAAATGAGTAGTACACCTTGCATTGAACTGTAAATACCTATCTGCGTTTACCCTGCAGTTTGTAGTTATTGACATGAGCAGTATAATCTGCACTGAACTGTAAATAGCTGCCTGCGTCATAGAGTCATAGAGATGTGCAGCACGGAATCAGACCCTTTGGTCCAACTCGTCCATGCCTACCAGATATCCCAAACCAACCTAGTCCAACCTGCCAGGACCCGGCCCATATCACTCCCCGACCTTCCTATTCATATACCCATACAAATGCCTTTCAAATGTTGCAATTGCACTCGCCTGCACCACTTCCTCTGGTAGCCCATTCCTCAGACACACCACCCTCTGCATGAAAACGTTTCCCCTGAGGTCTCCTTTATATCTTTCCTCTCTCACCCTAAACCTATGCCCTCTAGTCTGGACTACCCCACCCCAGGGAAATGACCTTGTCTATTTACCCTATCCATGCTCCACATGATTTTATAAAACTCTATAAGGTCACCTCTCAGCCTATGGCGCTCCAAGGAAAACAATCCTAATATATACAACCTCTCCCTATCGCTCAAATCCTCGATTCCTGGCAACATACTTATGAATCTTTTCTGAACTTTTTCAAGTTTCACAGCATCCTCCCAATAGGAAGGAGACCAGAATTGCATGCAGTATTCCAACAGTGGCCTAACCAATGTCCTGTACAGCTGCAACATGACCTCCCAACTCCTGTACTCAATACTCTCTCCAATAAAGGAAAGCATACCAAACATCACCTTCACTATTCTGTCTACCTGCGACTCCACTTTCAAGGAGCTATGAAACTGCACTCCAAGGTCTCTTGGTTCAGCAGCACTCCCCAGGGCCTTATCATTAAGTGTATAAGTCCTGCTAAGATTTGCTTTCCCAAAATATGCAGCACCTCGCATTTATCTGAATTAAACTCCATCTGCCACTTCTCAGCCCATTGGCAATCTTGTCAAGATCCTGTTGTAATCGGAGTTAACCTTCGCTGTCCACAACACCTTCAATTCTGGTGTCAACTGCAACTTACTAACTGTACCTCTTAAACTCACATCCAAATCATTTATATAACTGATAAAAAGCAATGGACCCAACAGCAATCCTTGTGGCACTCCACTGGTCAGTGACTTCCAATCTGAAAAACAACCCTCCACCATCACCTTCTGTCTTCTACCTTTGAACCAGTTCTGTAACCAAATGGTTAGTTCTCTCTGTATTCCATGATATCTAACCTTGCTAACCAGTTTCCCACGGGGAACCTTGTTGAACGTCTTACTGAAGTCCATATAAATCATGTCTACTGCTCTGCCCTCCGCAATCTTCTTTGTTACTTCTTCAAAAAACTCAATCAAGTTTGTGAGACATGATTTCCCACGCACAATGCCATGTTGACTATCCCTAATCAGTCCTTGCCTTTCCAAATACATGTACATCCTCTCCCTTAGGATTCCCTCCGTCAACCTGCCCACCACAGATGTCAGGCTCACTGTTCTATAGTTCCCTGGCTTGTCCTTACCACCATTTCTTAAATGTGGCACACTTTCATGCGGTTCAAGACATCCAGCCCTTCCTGCTCTGTAATGTGGACATTTGTCAAGATGTCACCATCTATTTCCCTACACACTATATCTTCCATGTCTTTTGCCACAGTAAGTACTGATGCAAAATACTCATTTAGTATCTCTCCATTTCCTTCAGCTCCACACAAAGGCCACCTTGCTGATCTTTGAGGGGCCCTATTCTCTCCCTTGTTACCCTTTTGTCCTTACCGTATTTGTAAAAACCCTTTGGATTCTCCTTAACTCTGTTTGGCAAAGCTATCTTATGCCCCCTTTATGCCATCCTGATTTCCCTCTAAAGTAAACTCCTACTACCTTTATACTCTTCTAAATATTCACTTGATTTATCTTTAGATACCTGACATATGCTTCCTTCTTTTTGTTCAAGGCACCTGTCCTGCCTTATTTCCCAAGAGTAGGTCAAATTTTGCACTTTCTGTTGTAGGTACATCTACATACTGAATCAGAAAATATTCTTGTCCACACTACTGCTGGGATATGCCCAGCTGCAGTATCAGTTTTGCAGCAAATAATGATAGCCCATCAATCCAGACCAAAATCAATGGAAAGCAAATGCGTTACTGCTTTCAGCGGAAGGATCAGAGCACAGTAACTACACTCTTCAACAGAATGGCCATCAGTGGTGTACACATTGGTGCATATTCAGAACCAGGGAATAGAAAAAAAACTTTACATTGTTTCACACTAATTAAATGGAGTTGCATTCCTTTTCATGACTACAACAGACACTGGCGAGCAAATTCAAAAGCAAGTTTACTGATGAAAGTAGCAAACAAGAAATCCCCCTTCACATCAATTGACTAGACTACCATCCGGAGCAAGGCTGCTTCTGGCCAGTTTCGAACCGGGAACCGTTCATGTGTTAGGTGAATGTGATAACCATCACACTACGGAAGCGCACCCTGCACACAGTGGCTGCTGCTGTGCAGAGTCGTCCAGCACTGAAATTTGCAGCTGTTCAATGCTTCACTTTTCTGTTTTCGGGAGCTTGTTGTTGTCCAGCGTATTTGGCACCGTTGAAAAATTAAGAAAATCACGTGAAATTGCTCACAAAGTATAGACAATGACGTTGTCAGGGCTCCAAGGTTTGTACCGTAGGGCGAGGCTGAATGAGCTGGGACAATTTTCCCAGCGGCATAGGCGCTGAGGAAAGAGCTTATCGAAGGTTCATGAAGGATATGGATAAATTAAATATTCGAGGTTTCTTTATCCCCAAAGTGGGGTGAGTTGAAGCCTAGAGAGCATAGTTTTAAGGTGAGAGGGGTAAAATGTAAAAGGAACCTGAGGCACATTTCCCAGGCAGAAGGTTGTGCGTGTATGCAATGAGCTCCCAGAGAAAGATTTCAAAGGCACCTGGATGAGTGTCTGAATTGGAAGGCTTTAGAGGGATAGGGGGCACATGCTGTTAAATGGGACTTGTTTAATTTAGGCTATGTGGTCAGCAAGGGCGAGTTCCACTGAAGAGTCTGTATCCAAGCTGTGTAACCCTATGAAGTTGTGTTGCTTACACCAACTTTAATAGATTACCTTTAGCGTGGTTTGCCTACGCTCTGTGGCGCATTAGTTTAGTCTGACTTGTTCACCGGAAAAGTAGTATTGTGAAACACTGCAGAACTGAAGGGCTTCCTTACTTTTGCCCCTATTGACCATACTCTGTGAAATATTCCCAGATCTTCTACAGAGTGGTTCGCTATAGCGGTTTTCTATTAGTGATCATCTACAGAGTGATTCACTATAGCGGTTTTCTATTACTGACCTTCTACAGAGTGATTCACTATAGCGGTTTTCTATTAGTGATGATCTACAGAGTGATTCACTATAGCAGTTTTCTATTAGTGATCTTCTACAGAGTGATTTGCTATAGCGGTTTTCCATTAGTGATCTTCTACAGAGTGATTCGCTATAGCGGTTTTCTATTAGTGATCATCTACAGAGTGATTCACTATAGCGGTTTTCTATTACTGACCTTCTACAGAGTGATTCACTATAGCGGTTTTCTATTACTGACCTTCTACAGAGTGATTCACTATAGCGGTTTTCTATTACTGACCTTCTACAGAGTGATTCACTATAGCGGTTTTCTATTAGTGATGATCTACAGAGTGATTGGCTATAGCGATTTTCTATTACTGATCTTCGACAGAGTGATTCGCTATAACGGTTTTCCATTAGTGATCTTCTACAGAGTGATCTGCTACAGCAGTTTTGTTTTAGTGATCTTCGATAGAGTGATTTGCTATAGTGGCTTTCCATAGTGTGATTTTCTATAGCGCAGGGTTGCAGAGAAACACAACTGTCGTGTTGCAGCAGAATGACCTGCACTTCTGAGATGCAACTGATAGCAGTAACTGAACTAAAGCAAATTCACTTTGTATCTGTCAAAGAGAATACATGTTACTGTCCACACACTAAAGATCACATCAGGAGCATTATGTTTTGTTGTCTAGCACAGGAAAATCACCAAACACAGCCTGCTGGCTTTCTCTTCCTTCCAATCAAATTTACATTTCCGCCTAGAAATGATCAGAGGTCACACAAGCTGGTGGAATTTATGTTAAATTGGGAAAACTGTTATTGGGGTACCAGCCACAATACCATGGTTGCACTCTTGCGTCTTAATCAGAAGGTTGTGAGTTAAATTTCTTTACAGAAACCTGAGCACGATCTCTCTGGTGCAATGGCAAGTCAGTGTGGTGCTTTTGGAGGTGCTGCCTTGTGTCACTAAAGTTGAGGTGCTATTTGGCTTTTGAGTAGCCATAAGAGCTTCCACAATGCTACGTTGAACCAAACATTTATCCCTAAGCGGACATCTTTGAATTTTTGAAAAAGCTGGCCATTATCTCATTACTGTTTCTGCTGTTCCTCACTGGGAACAAACTGACTGTCATGTTTCCTCTTAAGACAGTGACTGCACTTATTCGTTCACAAGCTTCAAAATATTTGGGTTGTGCGGAGGTCACAGGATTCCACAATTGTTGCAACATATTCAGCCCATCGTGCTTATATCAGCCATCCAAGTGAACATTTCAGTTTGTGTATTATATACTGTATACGTGTTTAAAATATGAATGCACTCCCTTTTTAAACTGTCAAACTCTTGTTTACTGACGGTCTAATTTTGAAATTCATAGGGTATGAGAATTATAATTATTTCAAACTCATTAGGTTTTTTTGCACTTTTTCTGATTTGAAGCTGCATGCAGTTGGCTTTCCATCCCCAGTGGGTGTAGGAAATCTCATCAGTTTTAAGCTGGGCATTATCCAAAGGATTAGTAAACTGTGGAGTTTGCTTTGTTACCTTTTGTGCTTGCTTGGAAGTAACTTACTGTATCGTACTGTGTGACCTTTGTTGAATAAATCTGATTTGTGGTTTCTAGCCTATGTTGCACACTTTGAGCATGAGTCCTTTTGCCATCAGGAAATCAGGTGATGTATTGTAAGGCATTATAGAGGTATGGCCTCTTGTATGATCCTTCAGCAACAGTATTGTTGGGAGTGACAGTTGGTGACAAGGGTAGCCAAAAGGTTTTGGTTCAAAGCAGAGATTGCTGGAGAAACCTGGCAGGTCTTTCAGTACCTATGGAGGGAAAGCAGAGTTCTTTAGAACTAGTTCACTAGTTCAGAAGAAGGCTCTCTGTTTTCTCTCCACTAATGCTGCCCGATCTGCTGAGTTTCTCCAGCAATTTCTGTTTGATTCAAATATATATTTGAAATACTTATCACAGTTTCCAGTTGTGAATTTCAATGGTGCTGCATTTCATTAAGCTTTGAGGAGGTTTTGAACAATCAGTTATAGCATCCACAGTTCTTTGTTTCATTACAAGATTTTAGCTGCCCAGTCATATTGTTTTTAACAGAAAGTACACTGATGTTGTGTATGCAGATATGAGATTTCCTGCTATGCATTTATGCAGTAACATTTAGATGTTGAATATCTGTAATGACAATCTGATTTATGAGAGTGGTTTGTGACCCTGAATCTGAGACAAGTAATGAATAAACTGGGGTGTGTTTACTCCTAATTTAGATGATGTGGCAATGCTTATGGTATCTCCTGTAACATGAGGAATTGGGCATGGATATTGTGGTATTGAGGAATCCAAAAGACAAACATCACATTCCTCAGGTACAGAGTTTAGGTTAACATTAAAGTATTAGGTTACTCAGAGAAATGTACTTCTCAGAGGGATATAGATAGTTTAAGTGAGTGGTGAAAGCTCTGGCAGATGGAGTACAATATGGATGAATAACAGTAAAAAGACTATTATTTGAATGGTAAAAAAAATTGCAGCATGCTGCTATGCAGAGGGACCTGGGTGTCTTGTGCATAATTCACAGAAGGTTGATCTGCAGGTGCAACAGGTAATTCGGAAGGCAAATGGAATGTTGCCTTTCATTGCTAAAGGGATGGAATTTAAAAGCAGGGAGGTTATGTTGCAACTGTATAGGGTGCTGGTGAGGCCACACCTGGAGTACTGTGTGCAGTTTTGGTCTTCTTACTTGAGAAAGGATGTACTGGCACTGGAGAGGGTGCAGAGGAGGTACACTAGGTTGATTCCAGAGGCGAGGGTGTTGGTTTATGAGGAGAGACTGAGTAGGTTGGGATTATAGTCATTGGAATTCAGAGAAATGAGGGGGAAACTTATAGAAACGTACAAAATTATGAAGGGAATAAATAGAATAGAAGCAGAAAGGTTGTCTACACTGGTGGATGAACTGGAACAAAAGGGCATAGCCTCAAAATTAGGGGGAGCAGATTTAGGACTGAATTGAGAAGGAACTTCTTCACCCAGAGGGTTGTGAATCTATGGAATTCCCTGCCCAGGGAAGTTGTTGAGGTTTCCTCATTGTTTTTTAAAGCTAAGGTGGATCATTTTTTGAACAGTAAAGAAATGAAGTGTTATGGTGAGAGGGCGGGTAAGTGGAGATGAGGCCATGAAAAGATCAACATTGATCTTCTTGAATTGCGGGGCTGGCTAAAAGGGCCAGATGGCCTTCTCCTGCTCCTAGTTCTTATGTTTTTCTAGTGGACTGTCGTACTTCAAGTGATTAGAGAAAATATGGAGTATGAAACCTGTATACCCATAGATCAGATGAGATGGTGCAGTGATATTGCACACTGACAGACTAATGATGAGATGTAACATACCATAACCTAAAATCACAGCATATGTAAAAAGGACTTACTCTTTCCATACATGCTATCATCTTTAAACGATAACAGCCTCATTTAAAATTGACTTTGAAATATTTATTATAGTTTCCCGTTCTGAATTTCAATGGTGTTGCATTTCATTGAACTTTGGAGAAGTTTTGAACAATCTGCTTTGGCACCAAAAATGACTTTGCATTCTCAAACCATTGCAAGTATTTTAAACTTCATAGTAAAGATAGAACTGTAATCAGAATGACTTGCAGGATTGAAAATAAATGTGAAAAGAATTACTGGAGCTTATAAATGTGAATGGTTTGTGAAATTGGGATACGTTATATCAAACACAAATAAGAAAGCAACTGAAGCAGAGAATTGTTTAATGCAGAGCAGATTATATAGTTAGGCAGATAATTTGATATTTCAAATGACGTGAGTTTACAAGGGCTTCTTGAAGTATTACAATGGCACATCTCTTAATGCAGTCTGAGGGTAATTTTGACTTTGATCGATGTTGATTCAGCGGGCTGTTGTAAATCTCTTTCCTCGTTTTTATCTCTCTTGTGGCATTAAAAAGAAGTGACAAGTTTGTATAAAGCATTAGTTGAGTAGCTGTTGGAAAACCAATTTTCAGCATTCTTCCATAGTGCAACCCAGCAGAAATGAGAAACTATTTCCTTCAGGAGAAACTTCTTTTATTCTTTCATTGGACATGGGTCAGTATTTATTGCCCGTCCGTAATTGCCCTTGAGAAGGCAATGGTGAGCTGCCTTCTTGAATTATTTTTTCAGATGGATGGACTCTTTCTGCTGAAGCAGGGACAGCTAAGAGATATAGCAGAGTTTAGTTTTGAGATAATGCAGAGATTTGCAGTGAATGAACAGGAAATGATCCTTTACTCTGGTTGAGTCGCCATTGGGAGGTCATCAGCCTGAAATGATCACTGATTATAAGTGAAGAGGTTGAGAGAAATTTCTTTACATAGTGAGTTGTTGAGTACATAATGCTTTGCCCCAGGGAATCGTTGAAAACTGCAGTTTTTGAGAAAAATTTGACTAAGTGTTTGAAGCAGTGAAAGATATCTGGTTACTGTGAGAGACAAAGACTTTTGATTAGTTTTGGATTGTTCAAGCTATGTAGAAGTGTTCAATAGGTGATCATCCTAACATTATCATCTTCAGATCTTAAATGAGATGTTTTATGTGTAGAGTTTAAGAAAGTCAAAATGGGTGCTAATTGCTAACACTAAATAATATGTCTTTTATAATTTCAACATTTCATCACTCCCTAGAGAATATTTTGCTTCTTTGAAAGCTGTTTCTACTTCTAACAGAAGGAAAGGTGAAACCGAGTAAATCATTTACATACAATTGTAAAGTTAGACAGGGTGACCTTCAAGGAACCAGAGATAGTCAGGACGGTAATGTAGCTGTACAAAGGGCTCAATTTGTTTGAATGAATGAACTAGACGCATTCAATTCAATTGAATCTTTTACAAATAATGCTCAGTTTATAGCTATTGTGAGGTGAGATTAGCTAATTAGCTACGATCTCATCAATACTATCTCAGTTGAAACACACACAGCTCTGGTGTTGTAAAGGCAGAAGAGAGAATGTCTATAGTAGCAAAAGTATAACATTGCTAAAATTCATGATTTATTAAATTACTAAAAATTGATGTTGCCCTGAAAGTGATGTGTAGGTCTCCTTGCTACTCCTTCATTTAGAAGGACCTTACATAATAATTATATAACTCCTTACGTATCAGACAGACTAAAAACTAGATTATTTCTATATTATCAGAAACGCTCTTTGAAAATAAATCATACCTTCACTTCTGTGACTTTGCCCAACAATGTAACTTAATTCCCAATTTTAGCCATTCAGTTCCCACACTCCATCATTGTGCATCTCATACAACAGAGATTTGAAACTTAATCCCATTCAGTGTTTGAAGTTGGATCTTGCTGGGTCTCGGGATAACCAGGACCTCAGTTGGAGGCTTTTCATTAGTTCTTGGGATCTGGGCTTATCGTTATGTGGATAGTAATGTTTTCCACAAACTCCCACCTGCACCAGGCTTGCACATGGTCTCTCATTCTCTCTGAATTTACTTTCTGATTTGAGTGTTTATCTCATTATTATTTAGTAAAGTAGTGGTTGGTTATAGGTCTCAGTTTAGAGTCAAAATAAAGACAGATTGCAGTATTCATCATGGAAGTAAAGTATAAAGAAAACGAAACAGTACCACCTTCCCAATTTTATGTGTCCCTTGGTCACCCTATGTCTAATATTCTTGCTCCTACATTTCGATATGGTTATATTCTTGAATTCCACTGCTCACATAGTTATACAGTGCCTTTGACAAACTCAGAAATGTTTTTAAGCAATTTAAAACCACTGACCTGTACTCAGTAAAAATGGGGAAAGATGCCTAATGGGCTACAAACTAGATACAGTTCATCTAAAATATCACACAAAGTAAATATTGACCTCTTCTGAATCTAAAGACAAAATTTGTGTGGTGAATTGATGAAGGGCTTATGTCCAAAATGTCGATTTTCCTGCTTCTCAGATGTTGTCTGACCTGCTATGCTTTTCCAGCACCACACCCTTGACTATTTTATAATATGCCTATTCTCTTCATTTTCCTCCTTTATCTTCAATGCCCTCCTCTTCTGAAGATTCTGAGTACCTGCTCACCCTCGACAGCATGATTCTGAAATCTAAAGAGGATTCTCTTGGTTTCTATTGCATCTTTTTCGGGATTTCCGGTCAAAGATACAACAGTGTCTGAATGTTGGGTTACAGTTATGAGGGCACACTGGGTGCCATGAGCATGTCATCTGACATTTATAAAGTCACACAGTACTGAAACAGACCCTTCAGTCCATCTCGTTCATGCCGACCAAGATTTCCAAACTAAACTAGGCCCCTTTACCTGCGTTTGGCCCTAAACCTTTCCTATCCATGAACCTGTCCAAATATCTTTTGCATTTTGTAATTGTACCCGCTTCTAACCACTTCCTCTGACAGCTTGTTCCATGCATGCACCACTCTTTGTGTGAAAACATTGTCCCTCAGGTCCCTTTTAAATCTTTCCCCTCTCACGTTAAACCTATGCCCTCTAGTTTTGGACTCCCCTACCCTGGGGAGAAGACCTTGGCTATTCACCTTATCTGTGCCCCTCATGATTTTATAAACCTCTATAAGCTCACCCCTCAGCCTCCGAAGCTCCAGGGCAAAGAAGGTCCAAGCCTATCCAGCCTTTCCCTATAACCATAACTGCCTGCCTTCGTAACATCCTTTTAAATCTTCTTTTTGCACTCTTTCCAATATAATAACACCATTCCTATAGCTGGGCAGCCAGAATTTTATGTAGTACTCCAAATGTGCCCTCACCAATGTCTTATGCAACTGTAATGTGACGTCCAAATGCCTACAGTCATGCTGTGACCAATGAAAGCAAGTTTGTCAAGTGCCTTCTTCAACACCCTGTCTACCCCCGTGACATCATTTTCAATGAACTATGTACCTGCACCCCTCGGTCTCTGTTTTACTGCAGTCCCCAGGGTGCTACCATTAAGTACGCAAGTCCTGCCCTGGTTTACCATATCAAAATGCATTTATCTGAATTAGACTTCCATCTGCCATTCTTCAGCCCACTGGCCCAGTTGGTCACAAGCGACTTTCCTCTATTATCATAAACCAAGTAGATCCTCAGACCCAGTGGCAGTAAATTACTTAAAAAAAACAAGTTGGCATTACAATACATATAACAATACCTCTGACTAATGTTTCAACCAGGGTGGCACACTGGCTCAGTGGTTAGCCCTGTTGCCTCACCGTGCCAGGGACCCAGGTTCGATTCCAACCTCAAGTGTCTGTCTGTGTGGAGTTGCACATTCTCCCCGTGTCTGCATGGGTTTCCTCCAGGTGCTCTGGTTTCCTCCCACAGTCCAAAGCTGTGCAGGTTAGGTGAACTGACTGTATTAAATTGCTCATAGTGATCAGGAATGTGTAGGTTAGGTGCATTAGTCAGGGGTAAATTTAGAATAGGAGAATGGGTCTAAGTTGCATTACTGTTCGGAGGGTCAGTGTGGACTTGTTGGGCCGAAGGGCCTGTTTCCGCACTATAAAGATTCTTATGAAGCAAGAATCGGGAAGCTCTCCCACGTGAGTTTGCTTATACTTCGCTATCAATCAGTATAATTCTGAAAACAAACATTTAGTCATTACCACTTTGTTATTTTGTAGGAGCTGCGTAATGCCTAGCTTTCTTTGAGGATGCATCTGTCTCAACAGCTCCATCGTGTTTAACATGTTATCACCCTGTAGTATTTAAGGTAACATGGACTTCAGGCAAGAGAGGGAGATGGGGTACAGTTCTTTCACAAATACGGTCTTCATAATTCTCTTAATGATTCATGTATTAGTGAGAGCAGTCTGATTTGCCGTTGTTCCTGTCCTGTATGATGCTATCTTTCTTCTGCGGTTCTCTCTTCCCTCACCCTCAATCAAACTCGATTCAAGTCCTTCAGTCAGTGTTGACCCGCATCTGGAATTCAATTATTTCAGTGAATATAAATGTGAAGTTATTATCTTCATCATATATACTGACATTTTGAGAGAGTGATTGTAGCATAATAAAGTATCACCCTTGAAAATTATTTTATTCCAGAAATCTATAACTGGTCTGAAATACATTCTTTTCTGAGAACAAATGAGAGACCTGTATTCTTGAACTCTTTCATCACTAATAACATGCTCTTGAAGAGTACTCACTGATGTAACCCTTTCTTCATGATGACCGCTTTGCAACCTATGACACTAGCAATGGAAGTAAGGTTTCCAAATTCTCAAGTCTCCTGGAGCCCCCAGGAGTTGAAGATTAATCTCTTCTTTATGCAACACGGAAGCAAGCATCACCTTAGTGGTGGTGGCAGGGGTAAGAAAAATACATATTTTGCTTTTTCTTTTGGCTTTGTTTCCATGTTGTACTGTTTTATTTGAAAAGGCTGTTTGGGATTTCCCCAGGGTAGGAGAGTCCAAAACTAGAGGGAATAGGTTTAAGGTGAGAGGGGAAAGATTTAAAAGGGAGCGAGGGGGAAACTCTTTCATGCAGAGTTTCATGCGCGTATGGAATGAGCTGCCAGAGGAAGTGGTGGAGGCTGGTACAATTATAACATTTAAAAGGATGGGTATATGAATAGGAAGGGTTTAGAGGGATATGGGCCAAATAGTGGTAAATGGGACCAGATTAATTTAAGATATCTGGTCAGCATGGACGAGTTGGATCAAGGGGTCTGTTTCCTACATCTCTATAACTCTATGATCTTGTGTTCTGTCCTGGAACATGCTGCAAGATGCAAATCTGAATGAATAATGAACCGTAACTACTGTGGAAGGACTGCAATTGTAGGGAAAACTTTAGAGCTGCAGTGGAAAGCGCTAATCCGAGGAACAGAACAGCTGGTATGTGCTGTGTGCACTCAGGCTCCAGTGACTTTTAATGAACAGCCTGAGCAACACAGGCTTGACTTGTGATGTTGTTTAAAACCAGGATTCATGCTGCAGGCTTGCAATCAGCTCCTTTTGTGTTACCCTGCGTGAAACAAGCTGTCTGTTTCATTACTGTTCCTCACCATAAAAAGATTTTTCTAGTTGTTTCTGTCAGTGCAGCGGCTTTTGGCATGGAACAGACAGAAGTTTACAGTTCAATTGAGTAAAACATTTTTGCAGGGTAGAACTTTAGATTAGAAGGAAAAAACAAACATAGCATCTCTGAGCTCCTTGGTATTTAGGTTCCCCAGAGGTAAAAACAATGACTGCAGATGCTGGAAACCAGATTCTGGATCAGTGGTGCTGGAAGAGCACAGCAGTTCAGGCAGCATCCGACAAGCAGCAAAATCGATGTTTTGGGCAAAAGCCCTTCATCAGGAATAAAGGCAGAGAGCCTGAAGCATGGAGAGATAAGCTAGAGGAGGGTGGGGGTGGGGAGAAAGTAACATAGAGTACAATAGGTGAGTGGGGGAGGAGATGAAGGTGATAGGTCAGGGAGGAGAGGGTGGAGTGGATAGGTGGAAAAGGAGCTAGGCAGGTCGGACAAGTCCGGACAGGTCAAGGGGACAGTGCGGGCTGGAAGTTTGAAACTAGGATGAGGTGGGGGAAGGGGAATTGGGGAAGCTGTTGAAGTCCACATTGATGCCCTGGGGTTGAAGTGTTCCGAGGCGGAAGATGAGGCGTTCTTCCTCCAGGCGTCCGATGGTGAGGGAGCGGCGGTGAAGGAGGCCCAGGACCTCCATGTCCTCGGCAGAGTGGGAGGGGGAGTTGAAATGTTGGGCCACGGGGCGGTTTGGTTAATTGGCGCGGGTGTCTCGGAGATGTTCTCTAAAGCGCTCTGCTAGGAGGCGCCCAGTCTCCCCAATGTAGAGGAGACTGTATCGGGAGCAACGGATACAACAAATGATATTAGTGGATGTGCAGGTAAAACTTTGGATGTGGAAGGCTCCTTTAGGGCCTTGGATAGAGGTGAGGGAGGAGGTGTGGGCACAGGTTTTACAGTTCCTGCGGTGGCAGGGGAAAGTGCCAGGATGGGAGGGTGGGTCGTAGGGGGGCGTGGACCTGACCAGGCAGTCACGGAGGGAATGGTCTTTGCGGAAGGCGGAAAGGGGTGGGGAGGGAAATATATCCCTGGTGGTGGGGTCTTTTTGGAGGTGGCGGAAATGTCGGCGGATGATTTGGTTTATGCGAAGGTTGGTAGGGTGGAAGGTGAGCACCAGGGGCTTTCTGTCCTTGTTACGGTTGGAGGGGTGGGGTCTGAGGGCGGAGGTGCGGGATGTGGACGAGATGCGTTGGAGGGCATCTTTAACCACGTAGGAAGGGAAATTACGGTCTCTAAAGAAGGAGGCCATCTGGTGTGTTCTATGGTGGAACTGGTCCTCCTGGGAGCACATACGGCGGAGGCGGAGGAATTGGGAATACGGGATGGCATTTTTGCAAGAGATAGGGTGGGAAGAGGTGTAATCCAGGTAGCTGTGGGAGTCAGTGGGTTTGTAAAAAATGTCAGTGTCAAGTCGGTCGTCACTATTGGAGATGGAGAGGTCCAGGAAGGGGAGGGAGGTGTCAGAGATGGTCCAGGTAAATTTAAGGTCAGGGTGGAATGTGTTGGTGAAGTTGATGAATTGCTCAACCTCCTCGCGAGAGCACGAGGTGGCGCCAATGCAGCCATCAATGTAGCGGAGGAAGAGGTGGGGAGTGGTGCCGGTGTAATTACGGAAGATCAACTGTTCTACGTAGCCAACAATTTAGGTTCCCCAGTTAATTATCAAACCTACCAAGTTACATGTTTAAATTCGTTCATTTATTGGTTGCTCTTGAGAAATTGGTGGTGAGTTTCCTTCAGGATCTACTGCATTCCCCGTGCTGTAGGTGGACCACATTGCCATTTGGGAGGGAATTCCAGGATTTTGCTCCAGCGACAGTGAAAGAGCAGCGATATATTTCCAAGTGGGGACGGCAAGTGGCTTGGAATGGAACTTGCAGGCGATGGTCATCCCATGTATCAGCTGACCTTGTCCTTCCAGATGGAAGTGGCTGTGGGTTTGGAAGGTGCAGTCCAAAGAGTATTTGTGAATTTCTGCTGTGCGTCTCGTAGATAGTGCACACTGCTGCTACTGAACGTCGGTGGAGTGTGTGTGTGTGTGTGTGTGTGTCATTAAGATTTTTGAGTGTTGTCGGAGCTGCAGCCTTCCAGGCAAATGGGGAGTATTCTGTCACATTCCTGAGTTTCATAGTGAATTTTAATTATCTGTTAGCTTATGGTGGTAACTTTGTGTGGGAAGTAGCAGTGTTTGAGTAAATGAGATTTGTGTTTCAGAAAAAACTGTGACTGACTTCCCTTCTTAGGTTCAGCTGTTTCATTTTGTTTGTTTTAGTTGGAAGGAGCGAGGCTGCTTTGTTTGGCTGCTTCTCATTTGTTTTCAGTTATGCAAAAACCAAGGCAATACCTATTGGGAAGAGTCATTGTTTAATGTAGAAGGAGAGAAGAGGAATTGTGGTTAGCCAGTGTTTATCTGTGATAAGATTATCAAATAAAGGCAATGGATGTCGACGGTCATGGTCAGTTCTTGGAGAAATTTAAGGAAAAACAGAGGGTGATGGGAATCTCGGATACACCACCTGGAAGGCTAGAGTCAAGAGTGTGCTGCTGGAAAAGCACAGCAGGTCAGGCAGTATCTGAGGAGCAGGAGAATCAACATTTCAGGCAAAAGCCCTTCATCAGGATATGAAGGGTACATGGAAGGCTAGTTGAGGTAGGTAACTGAACAATCTTTAAAAAGTGCTTGGATGAACACTTGAAATTTAGCATTCAAGGCTATGGGCCTAATGTGGAATTAGTGTATCTAGAACCTCTACAGTGTGGAAACAGGCTCATCATCCCAACAAGTCCACACCTATCCAGACCCATTCCCCTATCCTATATTTACCCCTGACTAATGCACCACACCTACACATCCCTGAACACTACGGGCAATTTAGCTTGGCCAACTCACCTAACCTACCCATCTTTGGATTGTGGAAGGAAACCGGAGCACTCGGAGGAAGCCCACACAGACACCAGGAGAATGTGCAAACTCCACCTAGACAGTCGCCCAAGGCTGCAATCAAACCCGGTTCCCTGGCACTGAGGCAGCAGGGCTAACCACTGAGCCACCGTGCCATCCCACAGCCAACGTGGATCTTTGACAGTGCAGGCCAAAAAGCCTCTTGTGTTCTGAGTGATTCTTTGATAAGATGTTCCAAAGTGCAGGAATTGAATCACAAACAATTTCTAATGAGGCCCAAATGCCAGCAGGACTATTCAGGCTGGATTTCTTGAAACTGCTCAGCTAATCAATTCTGAAGGCCATTTTCTTCCATTTAACTGCGTGTCTTTTGCTTTTTTCCTCAACTTCTTGCTAATGCTCAGTGAAGCATTCCCTTTGCATCTAATGACTATATCAGAAGCGAATTGTTTTTTAATGAGCACATTTGACAATATTTTGGTTTGTGTGTGTTTTTGTGTTGTATATCAAATAATATGTGGGAGTTGGAGTAGGTAAATATGAAGCTGCTGATTGGTGTGGTCAGTTTTGGTAGATATTACAACTTTCTTTCTTTCAAGTGTTCTTGACCTTGCGTGGAACTGGCTGTGGGCCTAACTCCAACGTAGTTAGAGTGAGCCCACAATGTCGGTTCCCTGGCATTGAGAGTAGAAAGTCTGAGGTTTCCTGGACAGTGGGTCAAAGTGGAGGAGACCAAGCCTTTGCAGGGGGTCCATTTAATAAAGACTGTTGAACTTTAATCTTTATTCCTTATTTTTCTACTTTATATGAGGAAGGGATGTGATATTAACTTTCAACAATTTTTTTGTTTTCTACCTGAGATTTAGATTTTTTTTATTGTCACGTGTAATTGGGTCCAAAGGTGCAGGAGTACAGTGAGGTATGTAAAATGCCGCCACACATGGTGCCATTTTGGTTACAAGCACTTAGGTACAGAATGATAAGAACAAGGTAGAAAGAAAGAACAAAGTTAAAAGTTCAACATTGCATTAATTCTTAGTATTAAGTAGAAGTCAAACACTTTACTAATTTCTTGTATTAGGAGTAGTGGTAATGCTTCACTTTTAACTTTGTTTCTCGATGTTACTACTTGTACCTAAGCTGTGTACCAAGGTACCTTTGTACATAAGGTGGCGCCATGTATGGCAACATAGAAACATAGGAGATAGGAGCTGGAAGAGGCCACTCAGCCCTTAGGGGTTGCTCTGCCAATCATCATGATCATCCAACTCCGTAGCCGAATCGGGCTCCCTCCCCATAATCTTTGATCTCATTCGCCCCAAGTGCTGTATCTAGCCACCTCTTGAATACATTTAATGTTTTGGCACCAACTACTTCCTGTGGTAATGAATTCCACTGGCTCATCACTCTTTGGGTGAAGGAAGGTCTCCTCATCTCCACCCCGAATCCTCACACTGTGACCCCTGGTTCTGGATACACCCACCATCAAGAACATCCTCCCTGCATCTACTCTGTGTAGTCCTGTTAGAATTTCATAAGTCTCTATGGGATCCCCCTTCACTCAGCTGAACTCCAGGGGAAACAATCCTAACCTAATCAATCTCTCCTCAGTTCCACCATCCCCGGAATCAGTCTGGTAAGCCTTCACTGCATCTTCCTCAAAAGGAGACCAAAATTGCACACAATATTCTAGGTGTGGCCTCATCAAGGCCCTGTACAACTGCAACAACACATCCCTGTTCCTGTACTCAAAACCTCTCGCAATAAAGGCCAACTTCCTTTATGGGCGGCATGGTGGCACAGTGGTTAGCACTGCTGCCTCACAGCGCCAGAGATCTGGGTTCAATTCCTGCCTCAGGCGACTGACTGTGTGGAGTTTGCACATTCTCTCCGTGTCTGCGTGAGTTTCCTCCGGGTGCTCTGGTTTCCTCCCACAGTCCAAAGATGTGCAGGTCAGGTGAATTGGCCATGCTAAATTGCCTGTAGTGTTAGGTAAGGGGTAAATGTAGGGGTATGGGTGGGTTTCGCTTCGGCGGGTTGGTGTGGACTTGTTGGGCCGAAGAGCCTGTTTCCACATTGTAATGTAATGTAATCTAATCTAATACTATTTGCCTTCTTTACCACCTGCTGCACCTGCATGTTCACCTTCAGCACAAGGACACCCCAGTCTCTCTGCATACTCCCCTCTCCCAACTTACAGCCATTCAGGTAGTAATCTGCCGCCTTGTTTTTGCTTCCAAAGTGAATCACCTCATTGTACACTTGAGTACACATGATGGTAAATCTTGAAATAAAATAACTCAAACGAAGAAGGCATGCTTTTGGATTATTGTTCATTTTGTGTTTGATGATAGGGTGGAGCAGGATCCTTTTCCACTTTAGGATTTGGAGTTTGTCGACAGCGATTGCAGGAGAGCTGTGTGTTCGTTGTCCAACTGCGGAGGCGAACCTCCCTGTGTTGTGAGCAAACCCAGGAGAATGTTGGGATTTGCTGAGCAAGTCCAGCGTGTACGTTCTTGAAACATATGATGCTGTGAGCCTTTGTGGCTGGTGAAGCAGTGTGTCAGGTGCTGAGCACTTTTGTGCCTCTGTGTCTCTTCTCAGGAAGAAGACAAATAACTTGCCCCGGAGGATCCATTATGCAATGCGTGCCGAGAACAAGTTGCATAGATCAAAAGCGACCTGGGCCTTGAGACAATGGCGAGAAAATGAACAAGCTCATTCCTTGCCTCTAGTGCATTTCAATGATGAAACACACTTGCAGTCCATGTGCCATCCCGCTCTGCAAACCTATTAGTTTAGATTTATGGCAGACACTGCAGGATTGGTTTTGTGCAAAATAAGACAAATTGCACTCACCAGCAGGTAAAAGCTGTTGAGCAATTGTTTCAGTGTGTGTATTGACAATGGATGAAGGCGTTAGGAAATATTTTACTTCCAAACGCGTGATTATGGTGTCACGTGCTATACTGTCGCCCAGTGGAGTTGCCAATTCTCCAGCTTTGTTCGAGTGACTGAAAATTAATCTCCTGGTTCTGCTGCAGGTGTTATGGACCAGACCAAACTCCCTCAAAACATGTCAAAGAGACAGCCCAGACCCCAACTTTCTCTTACTTTAAAGACAAGTACTGAGCATTGTGTTCTGGATGTAATTCACTTGGTCAAACTACCAGGCTTGAAGCTAAACAAACTTTATTCAAACACTATAGTTAAAATACAGACAAAACAAAAAAGAGAAAAAAAAAATTGGCTTAACTGTAACTTTGTTGAAATAATTTATAAAATAATAATCTACTCAGTAACAGAGGAGAAGGTGAGGACTGCAGATGGTGGAGAGTCAAAGTTGAAGAGTGTGGCGCTGGAAAACCACAGCTGGTCAGGCAGCATCCAAGAAGCAGGAGAATCGATGTTTCAGGCATAAGCCCTTCATCAGGAATGTTTCTTCATTAACAGAACATAATATGAGATTAGATTCCCTACAGTGTGGAAACAGGCCCTTCAGCCCAACCAGTCCACGCCGTCCCTCCGAAGAGTAACCCACCCAGACCCATTTCCCTCTGACTAATGCACCTAACACTGTGGACAATTGAGCATGGAGAAAGTGAGGACTGCAGATGCTGGAGATCAGAGCTGAAAAATGTGTTGCTGGAAAAGCGCAGCAGGTCAGGCAGCATCCAAGGAGCAGGAGAATCGACGTTTCGGGCATAAGCCCTTCAGGAATGAGGAGGGTGTGCCAAGCAGGCTAAGATAAAAGGTAGGGAGGAGGGACTTGGGGGAGGGGCGTTGGGAATGCGATAGGTGGAAGGAGGTTAAGATGAGGGTGATAGGCCGGAGAGGGGGTGGGGGGCGGAGAGGTCGGGAAGAAGATTGCAGGTCAAGAAGACGGTGCTGAGTCTGACGGTTGGGACTGAGATAAGGTGGGGGGAGGGGAAATGAGGAAGCTGGAGAAATCTGCATCCCTCCCTTGTGGTTGGAGGGTTCCTAGGCGGAAGATGAGGCGCTCTTCCTCCAGGCGTCGTGTTGCCATGGTCTGGCATTGGAGGAGGCCAAGGACCTGCATATCCTCGGCGGAGTGGGAGGGGGAGTTAAAGTGTACAGCCATGGGGTGGTTGGGTTGGTTGGTGCGTGTGTCCCAGAGGTGTTCTTTGAAACGTTCTGCAAGTAGGCGGCCTGTCTCCCTAATATAGAGGAGGCCACATCGGGTGCAGCGGATGCAGTAAATGATGTGTGTGGAGGTGCAGGTGAATTTGTGGCGGATATGGAAGGATCCCTTGGGGCCTTGGAGGGAAGTGAGGGGGGAGGTGTGGGTGCAAGTTTTGCATTTCTTGCAGTTGCAGGGGAGGGTGCCGGAAAAACCACTCCCTCTGTGACTCCCTCGTCAGGTCCACAGCCCCACCAACCCAACCTCCAATCCCGGCACCTTCCCCTGCAACCGCAAGAAATGCAAAACTTGCGCCCACACCTCCCCCGTCACTTTTGAGTGCGAGTTTAATGAATGCTGTTGCAAATTGGGCATGACTCTCTTGGTGGAAAACGTGTGCCTAAACTTAGAAACCTGCGAAAATCATGTGCAACCAGAGCTCTGATCTGTTTCTGATCTGTTAGCTGGGCTTTACTGGGGTGAATCCAGGTGTCAATGCTTACTTTTCTGAAACTTTGCAGCACATGCTTCACAGCCAGATCAAATTGTAGAGGCCAGCGTCTACGTGAATGCAACATGATTAATATAATTCATCCGGGGGGCATACTAAATTTTGCCACCTTTGATTTAGCTCTGCCCATACTAGGCATCTTCTCCATGCTGTATCATCTGTTATTTACAAACTGGGACTTTTTAATGGCTTCTAACGTGCTGTTCTTTGGTGATTTGTATGCTGTTTCTTCCCCTACTTCATAATCGGGTGCAACCCTTCAGTACTCTTTGAAGCGTGTTATTTAAAAGCCATAGGTGGCAATGATGTGTGGTGGGAGAGGGACGAACGATGTAGCGTGCATATGAATGATATGTTTGATGACAGCCACTTCAGTGAGCAGAGATCTTAGAAGAAAGAAAGAGCTGGCACTTTTACATGACCATTCCTGACTTCAAAAGACACTAAAGAACTTGACAGACAATTATGTTCTTTTGAGGTGCAGCAGTTCATGTAAGGGAAAGACAGCAGCCTGCGTTTTCATTACAAACCCCTACCAATAACACTTCTGATAATGACTGGACCACCAATTTTAGGTGTTGGCTGAAGGATAAATTTTGGATTGGACTACTCTTGTCCTCCTTTGCAACCGTATCATGGAGCTTTTCTATAATTTAAGAAGGTGGATGGGAAGGAAGTTCAATCTTATGTGAAAGACATCATCTCTAATACCACATTGGATTATATACTGATGTTTCTAAATTGAGCTTTGAGCATTCAAACTTCAGACACCACAATATGTCTGAAAAGGATATATTATGAGGAATTTTTTTCAACATGTAACCTCAGTGGGAATATTGCATCCCACATGTTTAGTTTGGATTCAAGTGGTGCTGGAAAAGCACAGCAGTTCAGGCAGCATCCGAGGAGCAGGAAAATCGACATTTCGGGCAAAAGCCCTTCATCAGGAATACAGGCAGAGTGCCTGAAGGGTGGAGAGGGGTTTATCTCTGCACCCTTCAGGCACTCTGCCTGTATGCGATTTTACTGCTCCTCGGATGCTGCCTGAACTGCTGTGCTTATCCAGCACCACTCTAATCTAAACTCTGGTTTCCAGCATCTGCAGTCATTGTTTTTACACATTTAGTTTGGCCGACAAAGATGAAGACACTTCCACTGACAGTTTCCAAACTTGAGAAACTTCCCTCCTGATTTGTTCCTGGGAATTGTCATTTATTCTGTTAGTTATCACCAGATGGGTGGCTTTGAGCTGTCTTTCTGTAACATCAAGGCCTTCAGCTTCAGGGAACCAGTGCCCCTTTCCTGCAGCTTTTGTAACAGGACGGTTAAATTCTCTGTGGTCAGCTGTTCCCACTCCTCCAGTTTCTAGATGGATCTAATGGAACGTGACCATTGTCATGGACCAGGCCAGACGCCCTCAAAATACATGAAGAAGATAGCCTAGACTTTAACTACTTCTTATTTGAAAAGCAAGTGCCGCAGGAGATGGGGGAGATACGAAACAAGTATTTTGCATCAGTGTTTACTGTGGAGAAGGATATGGAAGATATAGAATGTGGATAAATAGATGGTGACATCTGGAAAAATGTCCAGATTACAGAGAAGGAGATGCTGGATTCTTGAAATGCATAAAAGTGGATAAATCCCCAGGACCTGATCAGGTGTACCCTGGAACTCTGGAGGAAGTTAGGGAAGTGATTGCTGGGCCCCCATTGCTGAGATATTTTTATCATCGATAGTCACAGGTGAGCTGCTGAAGACTGGAGGTTGACTAACGTGGTGCCGCTATTTAAAGAAATGCCAGGGAACAGAACACCAGTGAGCCTGTCATTGGTGGTAGGCAAGTTGTTGGAGAGGATTCTGAGGGACAGGATTTATAGGTATTTGGAAAGGTAAGGACTGATTAGGGATAGTTAGCATGGCTTTGTGCATGGGTAATCATGTCTCATGAACTTGATTTGAATTTTTTGAAGAAGTAACAAAGAGGATTGATGAGGGCAGAGTGGTAGATATGATCTATATGGACTTCAGTAAAGCATTCAACAAGATTCCTCATGGGAGGCTGGTTATCAAGGTTAGATCTCACAGAATACAGGCAGAATTAGTCATTCGGATACAGAACTGGCTCTAACGTAGAAGACAAAGGGTGGTGGTAGAAGATTGTTTTTCAGACTGGAGGCCTATGACCAGTGGTGTCCCACAATGATTAGTGCTGGGTCCACTACTTTTCATCATTTATGTTAAAGATTTGGATGTGAACATAAGAGACATAGTTAGTAAGGTTGCAGATAACATCAAAATTGGAGGCGCAGTGGACAGTGAAGAAGGTTACCTCAGATTACAACACGATCTTGATCAGATGTGCCAAAATGGGCTGAGGAGTGGCTGATGAAGTTTAATTCAGATAAATACGAGGTGCTGCATTTTGGGAAAGCAAATCAGAGAAGGACTTATACACTTCATGGTAAGGTCCTAGGGAGTGTTGCTGAACGAAGAGACTTTGAAGTGCAGGTTCAAAATTCCTTGAAAGTAGAATCTCAGGTAGATAGGATAGTAAAGAAGGCATTTAGTGTGCTCTCCTTTATTCGTCAGAACATTGAGTACAGGAGTTGGGAGGTCATGTTGCAGCTGTACAGGGTGTTGGTTAGGCCACTTTTGGAATATTGCATGCAATTCTTGTCTCCTTCCTATTGGAAGGATGTTGTGAAACTTGAAAGCGTTCAGAGAAGATTTGCAAGGATGTTGCCATGGTTGGAGGATTTGAGATATAGGGAGAGGTTGAATTGGCTAGGGCTGTTTTTCCTGGAGGAGGCTGAGAGGTGACCTTATAGAGATTTATGAAATCATGAGGGGCATGGATAGGATAAACCAACAAGGTCCAAAACTAGAGAGCATAGGTTTAGGGTGAGAGGAGAAAGATATAAAAGGGACCTATGGGGCAACTTTTTCATGCAGAGGGTGGTGCGTGTATGGAATGAGCTGCCAGAGGAAGTGGTGGAGGCTGGTACAAGTACAGCATTTAAAAGGCATCTATATGGGTATATGAATCTGAAGGGATTAGACCGATATGGGCCGGGTGCTGGCAAATAAGACTAGATTAGGTTAGGACATCTGGTTGGCATGGACGAGTTGGACCGAAGGGTCTGTTTCTGTGCTGTACGCCTCTGACTGGTCAAGCTGCCAGGCATAAAGAAAGTCACACTCTATTCATATATGATAGTTCAAATACAGCAAAAGAAAAAAGAAATTGGAATAATTTAATTAATAACCAGTGGCTGTTCGAATATAATAACA
The DNA here is from genome assembly GCF_037043375.1 of Chiloscyllium plagiosum. Taxonomy (NCBI): domain Eukaryota; kingdom Metazoa; phylum Chordata; class Chondrichthyes; order Orectolobiformes; family Hemiscylliidae; genus Chiloscyllium; species Chiloscyllium plagiosum. Next base: position 44,745,295 of record NW_028270168.1, on the reverse strand, counting down.
TCCCATAAGCACAGCCTTGACTAAGATGAAGTCAGTAAAATAAATTGTCTGATATGTAATTCTAGCAGAAGGAAGTGAAGATCAGCTTTTAGCTGTAACACAGAGGAAAAACAGCTTCCACATCCTGCTTCAAGACCTTAGCAGCAATAACTACTGAAAAACTCAAATTAAACATTCTGGCTCTGGGGGTGCTTGACACCACCCACTCAGGCTGCTTCTATTGTTCCAATGTTTAAAAAAAAACAAGGTTTCACAAACTGTTTACTTTATTGAAACAGCTCATAACCTCTGTCTTAAAACCCGTCTTCAAAAAAGGATAAAATGCCCCTCTTAAACCCGTAGACCAATACACCATTGCCAACTTTCCTGTCAGGATTTGCTCTGCCGGCATGGCTTTTTCTTCAAGAGGAACTGCACTTCTTTTCACTGGTGAACAGCAGCACTTTCAGAGTTGCTACATTACCAGTCTGTCCTCATCTCCACATTCATTACACACAGCGGTCATCCATGGGGAAGGGGGCTTGCTTGACGGAATTAGCTTCTTGTTACTAGGCAACTCACACATGCCACAGCACTAATTCTGCTATGGAGTCAGGCGTTTCTCGATTTTGCGATGAAATAGACTTTCCCCTTTTGAAATGAGGGTGTACCTCCTCATGCAATTTATTTTGGCAACCAACCTGGCATGAATAGAAGTACAGACTGGTTTGATGCCAATTTGTAAGCCCGTTGGGCGTCAGATAACATTGTGCATGTGTGTAAAGTACTAAAGTATAATCTTAGGGCTTGCCAGTCAAACAGCAGGACAAGTCTGTAGGTCTGTACAGGCTTTGCTAAAAATAAATTAAAGCCTCTTTGAGTCTGATCTCTTAAGATATCTCTGTCACCATAATACTGAGCGCAATGACTCTAGTTAGGTCACTGTGCCTGAAGCTGGGCCTGGGCTTACTCAAGTTTGTAATGCAGTGGTGAGCCAGGATAGATTTCGACATGGGTTTGCATTCTATAGACGTATCTAGAAAGATACAGATTACTCCACGAACAGAGAATGATACTAATACCCAACCAAGTGGTCTTTTGACTTCCCTCCAGTATTGCTGGCATGATTAAAATGGCAAGGTTCTGAGGTTGGTTTGGGTTGGGAGTTTACTTAAAGTCATTGGTCATTCAAGTTCCGAAGTGATTTTAGTATCACATGACACTCATCTTGAAGAATACTAAATGTGAATCATTTCAAAGTGGCAAGACTGCGGTGTTTGGTTGATCTCATTCGAGTAAAGCTTAACATTTGAATGTCAAATACCAAATTTACCTCTAATACCAAACACAAGATTTGTGTTTTCCTTCTAACACAAATGTATGTGTGTCTATGTATGTACAGTGATGTGCATGTGATTCGCATTGAGGGGCCATGTTAAGATTCAACTTTCTCATTGCTCCAATATCTTTCATTAATGAGAGGTGGATATTACAGAGATGGAGAATGTTACAGAGGCCCAAACTGTGAAGAAGCAAGGTGTTTGTATTGCTGTTTCTTAGAGTTGACTAAAACTCCTACAGTGTGGAAGCAGGCCATTTGGCACATCCCAACCCTCCAAAGAGCATCTCACCCAGACACGTCCCCCAACCCTCTCCCTGTATTCACCATGGCCAATCCACCTAACCTACACATCCCTGAACACTATGGGCAATTTCCCATGGCCAATCCACCTAACCTGCATGTCTTTGGACTGTGGGAGGAATCTGGAACACCTAAAGGAAATCCACCCAGACATGGGAAGAATGTGCAAACTCCGCACAGACAGTCACCCGAGGGTGGAATCGAACCTGGGTTCCTGGCACTGTGAGGCAGTAATGCTAAGTTCGGAGTAACTGTGCCATTTCCTAAACAATGCTGGAATTATTTGGTTAAGGGAATCCTTACGACAGTAACCTCAGGGATATTAGCTGCTCGCGTGGCAACATGAGAAGGAATGCTGTGGATTGCTCTGCCCCAGAGGGCAGTGGAGGCCCAGTCTCTGGATTCATTTAAGAAAGAGTTGGATAGAGCTCTCAAGGATTGTGGAATCAAGGGTTATGGAGATAAGGCAGGAACAGGATACTGATTAAGGATGATCAGCCATGATCATATTGAATGGTAGTGCAGGCTCGAAGGGCAGAATGGCCTACTCCTGCACCTAATGTCTATTGTCTATAAGGAACAATATGAGAGGAAGTGAGGACACAATTGAAATTATGGGAGGGTGGTGTGGAGAACTTGCTTTAAGGGATCTTGCCGTGTCTGTGACTTGAAGCCAGATGCATTTCAATTTGCATATTTAATATCGCACAACTTTTGCATTGACCCCAGTGGATCACATGACAGCTGTTGTCTTAGCTGTGAAAGCAAGTCGGGAGGAGCACAGGAAGCTCACACCTTGGCCGGTTGCACATTTAGAATTGCTGCAATGCAACTCCTATCTTGAAAATACCTGCAGACTGGTCCTGGCTCCCTTAGGTGAAAGGGAATGATATTCTCTTGTTTCACCCAAAAGAATGTTGAAACTTGTAAGAAGTGGCTATTTTACTGTTCAGGCACAATGATTACACATAACAATGAGCAGATTATGTAAATTTGAAGTGGTTGAAGTCTTCAGAGGAAATGTGCTGTAAGTTAGCATTACTGTTTCCCTTAACTCTCTCCTCTGTTGATACCATTTGCATTGTTGTAAAATGCACGTCCTTCAATATACAAGGAGAATTTCAATGAAGGCACAAGGTTAATATTTGCAGATCTGCCATGTTGTGAAAGTGCTAGAAGCAAACCTTGAATTAATATAATGGAAGCTTTTAGCAATCTGACAACTAGTACTTTTGACAGCAACATATGAATTTCCCTTTGCAGCTGCATTCACAGACATGCCAATCCAAAGCATTATCTCTCTTTGATTATATTGAAATAATCCACATGTTGTCATTCACATGGCAGTATTTTCCTTTTAGTCGCTGACTAAGCGACTGTTTCTCAGTCAACCTAGTGCTGTGCTTGACCCTGATATGAGTTTGCATTGTCAAGACTGCTTTCTTTCACCTTCATAACATTGCTTTGCCGTGACTCTGTCTCATTCCCTGACTAACCTCTCATCCGTGATTTTGTGCCATTTTGGACTTCATTATTTCAGTGCTGTCCTGGAATCTCCCATCTTTCAACCGGCAAACATTTCTGGTCATCAAAAACTCAACAGTACATATCTTGATTGCTCTAAACTTTGTTTGTCTGCCACTGGTGTGCTTACAATCTTTGCTGGCTCCCCGTTCACCAACCAATTTAAAATCACCATTCTTCTTCTCATATCCATCCATGGCATTGCCTGCCTTTATCTGCCTAACCTACTTCAGCTTCTTGAGCATCTGAAAGGCTGTACTTCACCAGTGCTAGCCTCTTGCATCTCCCTGATTTTAATCATTGCACCAATGATGGCTATGCCAACACTACTTTGGCTCTGAGCTCTGGAATTTCCCTCCTTAAACCTCTGTCTCTATATACTTCTTTTAAGACGTTCCTTGCAATATAACACTGAGTAAACAATGGTCTTCTCTCCTGATACCTCATGTGGATGAGTATCAACATTTTTTATAAATATCTCTCTTGTTAAGTGCCTTGAAATGTTTCCTAATACATTGTAACAGATAATGCTCTTGAAGCAGTTAATGGCTCTGAAAGATTGAATGCTAAAGTTGCATTAGGTCTCCGTGACCTGGTGATTCCACGTAGGTTTTGGGTGGAAAAACAGTTTGTCTTTCACAAAGTCTGGATGAAGACCAATGTGACATACCTGGCTCTTGATGATATGCATAATTTAATGAATGATTTATTTATTATCATTTACATCTAGTGGGATACAATGAAAAGTGTTCTGTCACCACAGTATTGCACCATTTTTGAGGAACAGCAGAGTGAAAAAAAAGTACTTGTGTAGAGTTGATCTTCATTGGCCAGAGTCCCAAACATGGCTCCGTGACTTCTGCAAGGTCTCTGGTCCGGGCCTGCAGCCCCCAGGAGTCCGTGCTCCGTCATCGCTGCAACTGATGCCCCACCGGCAATTCCAGGAGTCCATGCATTGGGCCTACAAAACCAGAAGTCCCTGCTTTGGTCATTGATGACGCTGTTCCAGCCTCCCCCAAAAAGATGAAGAAAAGATAAAAAAGATGAAAAGGAGAGAGGATAAAAAAGAATGTGGCTGGCCTTAAATGGATGGATCCAGTGTACTGATGCTGTCATCTTGAACTGACTAGTGAATGTTAATTGTATCTGTTGCCATCATGCAATAAACTACACCTTGTTTTGCAAAACAGGTGCCTTTTTCTTGTTACGAATCACCAGTCTTCATATCTCTACCATTCCTCTAATTTTTCAAAGTTAAAAATCACACAACACCAGGTTATAGTCCAACAGGTTTAAATTGGAAGCACACTAGCTTTCGGAGCGTCACTCCTTCACCAGGTGATAGTGGAGGGCTCAATCCTAAGACACAGAATTTATAACAAAAATTTACAGTGTGATGTAACTGAAATTATACATTGAAAAATGTCTTGATTGTCTGTTGAGTCTTTCATCTGTTTGAATACCATGATAGTTTCACTTCTTTCATGTGTAAATCACAAAACCTTTTTTTTAAAAAGTTACATTCTCAGGTTAGCTGTAGCAATGGATGATAGCTAGACAATATGTTGAATTAGTTCGCCCCTGTATTCTCTGTCTATGCCATGATGCTTAGATTGATTATAATCTAAAAAGTGAGATAACAGAGTTTTACATGAATTCATGTAGTTTTTGAGCAGAGAACACAGGGGCGAACACCTTCAACATATTGTCTAGCTATCACCCATTGTTACAGCTAACTTGAGAATGTAACTTTTTAAAAAAAAAAGGTTTTGTGATTTACACATGAAAGAAATGAAACTATCACGGTATTCAAACAGATGAAAGACTCAACAGACAATCAAGGTATTTTTCAATGTATAATTTCAGTTACATCTCACTGTAAATTTTTGCTGTAAATTCTGTGTCTTAGGATTGAGCCCTCCACTATCACCTGGTGAAGGAGCGACGCTCCGAAAGCTAGTGTGCTTCCAATTAAACCTGTTGGACTATAACCTGGTGTTGTGTGATTTTTAACTTTGTACACCCGAGTCCAACACTCCAAATCATGTCTAATTTTTCAGGCTGTTCTAAATTCAGCACAGAAAGGAGAGTGTCTGGGGTACATCATCACCTTCAACAATATTATGTTGCTTCAATAAGTTTTTGTTCACTTTCTCTAAGATTCTGTTAATTATCTTGTGGTGCTTATTTTTTACAGAGCCCCATGAGGGCCTGTCTAACCTGACTTAACATTTTCTTTGGAAGAGCAGAAGGAGGATGGGGCTCTTGTGTAGTGGGAGTGCCCCTATCTCTGGACCAGAAGGCCCATATTCAAGTACTGCTTCTCTCAAGGCGTGTTCAAACCTGTCAGGACAGCTTTATATACAAATCAAAGAGAAAAGGGATTTATGGCAACTCTAAATCCCAACCGTTAGCTATCGATTTTTGGTCAGCTTTGACTTGATTTATTATTGTCACATACCGAGAGACAGTGCAAAGTATTGTATTGCATGCTAACCAGGTAAATCATGCATAAGTACATCAGGGTGTTAGAACAGAATACAGAATATAGTATTACTTTTGCAGAAAAGGTGCAGAAATATCAACTCTGATATATGAGAGGTCCATTCATAAGTCAGACAACAGTGGTGAAGAAGCTGTTCTTAAATCTGTTGGTTCGTGTTTCCAAACTTTTGCATCTGCTGCCTGATGGAAAAAAGTATAACCAAGATGGGACGGGTCTTTAATGATGTTAGCTGCTGTCCCGAGGCAGCGGGAAGTGTAGACTGAGTCAATGAAAGGATGCCTGGTTTCCATGATGGGCCAGACTGCGTACACAACTTGCTGTGACTTCTTGTGGTATTGGTCAGAGCAGTTGCCATACCAAACTGTGATGCATCCGGATAAGATGCATCCTGTGATCATCTATACAAATTGTTGAGAGTTATTGTGGACAAGCTGAATTTCCTTGACCTTTTGAGGAAGTAGAGGCGTTGGTGTGCTCTCTTGACTGTACTGTCAGTGTGGATGGAGCAGGACAGATTGTTGGTGATATCTACTCCTAGGAACCTAATACTCTTGACCACTTCCACCTCAGCACCATTGACACAGACAGTGGCGTGTCCTCCATTCTGTTCCCTGAAGTCAATGACCAGCTTCTTCATTTTGCTAGCATGGAGAGATTGTTGGCTTTACTAAGCTGTCTATCTCCTTCCTCTATTGCTTAATTATTGTTTGAGATCTAACCCACTATGGTAGTATCAATAGAAAATTTGTAAATGGAGTTAGAGCTGAATTTAGCCACACAAGTGTGAGTGTATAAGGAGTATAGTAAGGGCTGAGCCTTGCGGGGCACTGGTGTTGAGGATTATTGGGTAGGGGGTCTTGTTGTCTATCCTTACTGATTGTGGTCTGCGGGTCAGGAAGTCAAGGCTGCAGTTACAAGAAGGGAGCAGAGTTCTAGATGTGGGAGTTTGGAGATGAGTTTTGTTGGAATTATGGTGTTGAAGGCAGTGCAGTAGTCAATAACTAAGAACCTGATGTAGGTGTTCTTCCTATCAAAATATTCCAGGGATGAGCGTACGGCCAGGGAGAGTGTCTGTGGTTAGACCTATTTTGATGATTGGCAAATTGTAGTGGATCAAGGTAATCTCGGAGTTTGGAGTTGATGTGTGCCATTACTAACCTCTCGAAGCACTTCATAATGATGGATGTCAGAGCCACTGGGTGGTTGCCATTAAGGCAAGCTGCCTGATTTTTCTTTGGTACCGGGATGACCCTGGTCTTCTTGAAGCAGATAGGAACTTCACATCGTAGAAAGGAGAGGTTAAAGATGTCTGCAAATACTCCCACTAACTGGTCCACACAGGCTCTGAGTGCACGGCTGGGGACTCCAAACAGGCCAGTCGCTTCCTGTGGTTCACTCCCTAGAAGGCTGGCCTGACATCTGCAGTGGTGACTGTGCAGACATGTGCATTGAGGCTGTCGGGGCAGGTGACATCATTTCACTGACCTTCTGTTCAAAATGAACATAGAATGCATTAAGCTCATCGGGGTGGGATACTTCACTTGGTAGCCTGTCATGGTGTGAAAGCCTTGCCACAGTCGATGTGTGGTTAGCCTGGGACTCAGGCTTAGTCTGCTCTTGTTTCTTGGCGTCCCTGATAGATTTAGCTTAGGTTAGTTACAGTGTGGAAACAGGCCCTTCGGCCCAACAAGTCCACACCGACCCGCCGGAGCGCAACCCACCCAGACCCATTCTCCTACATTTATCCCTTCACCTAACACTGCTTTGCAAAGGTCATATCTAGATTTCCTGCAAGGTCAGGATCACCCAACATGAATATCTCAGATCTGGACTTAAATAGGGAGTGGATCTTCCATGTCATCCATGGTTTCTGGTTGGGGAGCACTCTGATTAGTGTCTTTGGCACGCAGTCTTCTACGCACTTACTGAGGAAGTCTGTGATGGTGGTGGCATACTCATTTAGGTTGGCTGCTAGGTTCTTGAATTTGGACCAGGCCACTGACTCCAAGCAATCATGTAGGAACTCGCCTGTTACCTCAGACCAGCACTGTGAGGGATCTTTCTTGTTTTTTTTGCAAGTGTTGTGATCATTGGTATGTACATTCAATACAGTTAGTACGGCAGCATTGAGAATCCACTGTGACCAAAGTGCACTGCAGCACCAGCGCATGGTGCTATAACCCTGGTTGGAGATGAATGGCATTTCGTTCATTCTGTGGCACAGATTGGGACTGAGTTGCTGTGACAGTAAAGTGGCAGGGAACTAAAGCTAGAAATTTCCCAGGAGGAATGAAGCACATCCAAGTACAGTTGTGACATTCCAATAGCTATAGATGTGACACCTTACCCTGTAACTTCTGAAAAGTTAGCCAAAGTTTAATAGCGTAGTATTTTGAGACTTTAGATAAGTGGGGAGACTGGAGAATCTGGGGGCTATCATAGAGCGGTGAAGGTTGAAAGGAGATGGACTATTGAGGTAAGTAGAGGACAATGCTTTTCAATGGCTGCATAGTTAGCGATGATGACTGGCAAAGAAAGTGTAATATTGTCCAATTAGGTTCTAGAAAGCACAGCCTGTAGGAGTGGTGGAAGCACTTCAACAGTAACTTTAAAAACAATGGATAAGATACTTGGAAAACGATAATTGGAAGTTTAAGGGAAGAGCAGTGCCTGGTGGCAATCTTAAAAAAAAAATCATCAGGTTCTACACATATTCTGACAACCCTCAACTTCCATCTTCCACCTCTTGACCCCTGTATGGTATCGGAAATATGAGCCTCTTTGACTGATGTTAAGTTCAGGATGAGCAGAAATTTCCTCAAACTAAATACTGGGAAGACTGAAGTGTTTCCCTTAGTACCTGCCTCAAGTTCTCTGCTGCCTGCAGCTCCTTGGGATGTTGCACTATTTTAAAGGTATTTTATAAATTGAGAAATTGTTAACTGTGTAGTGCTCCTAACACTATAATTGTAAGGTTAAAGGGAAATGGCAGGCAAGCTGAGTGGTTACCGCTCCGATAGATCAATGTAAGTTTGTTTCTTTCCTCTCTGCTGAACTGAGTGAAGCTCATTAATGAGCTACAACAATTTTATCTCAACCAATATTGATTAGATTCCCTACAGTGTAGAAACAGGCCCTTCGGCCCAACAAGTCCATACCGACCCTCCAAAGAGTAACTCACCCAGACTCATTTCCCACTGACTAATGCATCTAACACTATGGGCAATTTAGCATGGCCAATTCACCTCACCTGCACATCTTTTGAAATGTGGTAGGAAACCGGAGCACCCGGAGGAAACCCACACAGATACAGGGAGAATGTGCAAACTCCACATAGACAGTCGCCTGAGGGGGGAGTCAAACCCATGTCCCTGGTGCTGTGAGGCAGCAGTGTAAACCACTGAGCCACAGTGCCACCCTGAATTGTTTTGGACCATTAGATCTTTTGGCTGTGTGTTGGGCTCCCAGATGTTAGAAATAATCACATTTTACACTTGGAAAGACTCTTTATCTCTAATCTAACCTGCCATGCTCCTGTTTTGGCAAGTGTCTTGCGACATAACTGACTCTCCAGTGCAACCATGAATGTCGTCCAATGGAACACATACGTATATAATTGGTTCCTGGCCTAATTACTTCCGAGCTCTTAGAGATTCATAGAGTCAGGCTCTTCAGCCCAGCAGAAGTGGGTATTGCAAATGCTGGAAATCAGAGTCTAGATTAGAGTGGCGCTGGAAAAGCACAGCATGTCAGGCAGCATCCGAGGAGCAGGGAAATCAACATTTCGGGCAAAAGCCCTTCATCAGGATTCCTGATGAAGGTCTTTTGCCTGCAACGTTGATTTTCCTGCTCCTCGGATGCTGCCTGACCTGCTGTGCTTTTCCAGCACCACTTTAATCTAGGCTCTTCAGCTCACTGTGTCTATACTGATAATAAAACATCAACCTACACTAATCCCCTTTACCTGCACTTGGTCCATTGCCCACTGTGCCCTGGCACTTTAAATGCTCATCCAGAGGCTTCTTAAATGTTATGAAAGTACCTGGCTCCACCACCCTCTCAGGTGGCACATTCTACATTTCTGCCACTTTGTGGGTGAAAAGTAAATTCTCAGATCTCCTCTAAACCACTTACTCCTCACGTTAAACGTATACTCTCTGGTCTTAGACATGTTTGCCAAAGGGAATAGATTCTTACAATCTACTGTCTGTGCCTCTCATTATTTATGTACCTCAATCAGCGTCCTCTGCCTGAAGGAAAACAAACTTTCCTGAAGAAGGGCTTATGCCCGAAACGTCGATTCTCCTGTTCCCTGGATGCTGCCTGACCTGCTGCGCTTTTCCAGCAACACATTTCCAGCTCTGATCTCCAGCATCTGCAGACCTCACTTTCTCCTCTCCGGAAAACAAACCCAGCCTATCCAGCTTCTCCTTATAACTGAGACTTTTCACTCCATGCAGCATCCTGGTGAATCTCCACTGCACCCTCTCCAGTTCAGTCACATCCTTCTGAGAATGTGGTGACCAGACTGCACACAGTATTCAATCTGTGGCCTAACCAATGTTTTAACAAGTTATAACGCGGCTTCCCTTCTCTTATGTTCTACTCCTGGCCAAAAGGAAAAAGATCCCTGAGCCCATCCAGCATGTTTCCCCCTGAACTGTAATGACATCAGGAACATGGGATTGAAATGTCCTACTCCACCTAGAAGCTCAGTAACCTGCTGGACAAGAGGAGAAAGTAGATTCTAAGACCTGGACCTTTTGAGAAGAAAGATTCTGAGAAATTTCATCTCTGACTCCACTTGGCAGTTGAAACTAGCTGAGGAGATCATTTGGAGACAGAAAAACTGCAGACGCTGGAATCCAAGGTAGGCCAGCAAGCCAGGCAGCATCAGGAGGTGGAGACGTCAACCTTTTGGGTGTAACCCTTCCTCACATCACTTGGACTTTTTTGCGAGAGGTGATCTTCACCTCAGCATGTCAAGCTCGGACTCGAAGGAATTTGATGAATTGATGGTCATCACACAGGCCATGGCCCTGTTCTAAAGGCTCCATTTTCTCTGGGAAGTGAACTATCTCCTGCTAGCTAATACCTCCATCAGTCATAAACCTTTTAGTAGTTTGTTATATTGTATTTTCATTGAAACAAAGGTGCAAATGCATTGTGTTTTTCTCTATCCTGTTGCATATACATTTTATGTTTTGCTTTGTTTATTTTGAAGTCCCAATACTGTTCTAAACCCCTTCTAAAGGAATTTCTGAAATAAAAGGTGCTCTGTTTAATTTGATAGCAACAACGTAAACATTCCCCGTTGAGATGTTTCCACTGATAAGATCGTAGAGATAGGAACAGAGCGAGGCCATTTGGCCCATTGAATCTGCTCTGCTATTTAATCATGGTAATTTGTTTCTCAACCCTGTTCTCCTGCCGTTTCCCTGTAACTCACCTGGTTTGAATCTCACTCTTAGCTTGCATGCACGTGTGTGCTTTGTCTGTGCTAGGATGAGCTCGGCTATCATGTTGGAGGAAGACAGTGTGAAAGGTAGCAACAGCTCTGGGAAGAGTTCCGTCAATGTGCTAGTTAAGAATTGTTCCACAACAATGCAATATGTGATCACTTTTGCGTTACTGATTTTTGCTGGCCAATGCGGCAACAGTAAAAACGCTTCAAAACCAGTTCACTGGCTGTGAAACATTTTGGATCGCCCTGACGTTAGAGTCTGAGAGGTCTGCAGCAAAATTGCTGGCCTAGCATATTTGTGGTAGTCAAAAGCAAGGGCCTCATTCTTCCAATCCCATTTTCCATCACTTGGCCAATAGCCTTGTAAACCTTGACGGTGCTGTGTAAGATACTACAGGATGCTTTTGTCCTCTTCCTTTAACACAAAAGGTGAAATTAGAGACAAATCTTCGCCAGAAGGGTTGCTAATGCGATCTGCAAATTAAGCAGTATCAGCCCTGAACCCGACTGTGCCAAAACAGCAATGTGAGTCATCAAAGTTGAAAATGAAAGCACTTTATTCAGTGATGCAGTAAATAACTGAGTTAATAGTCAAATTAATCCAAGACATGTAGTGTAAATCACAAGCAAATTGAATAGTAGTTGTCACTTAACACTTTGCACTCAGCATCTCTCGGTGCTCCCGCTGAGAGGCTACATCTTTCTCCTGAAGCTGAGAGCGATAAATTCCTGGATCAGGAATTTACCAGTCAACTTGTCGAGCATAAAGAGGTTTGCATTTCTCAAGGAGTAGCAATCTCACACAGGTGGCCACTCCAGCTCTTCCACCTTCCGAAGGAATGATGTGGAGGATCCGATGTTGGACTGGGGTGGACAAAGTTAAAAAGCACACAACACCCGGTCATAGTCCAGCAGTTTTATTTGGAAGTACTCTGGAAGTTTGTATTTTTAAATAAACCTGTTGGACTATAATCTGTTGTTAAGTGATCTTTCACTTACAAAAGCAGAGAGCTCCATGTTTCTGAAATGAGATTCTGGAAATGTGGAGAGGTACTCACATTCTGGCAGTTCATTTGCTGTGTCAAACTGTGAGAGGAAGGTAAACCACATCCTGTTCTCACAGTGGTCAGCTGCTGCATTCTGACATTTTAAAGATTCTGACAATTACTATCAACCCATAAATATATAAGGTAAGTGTGGCGTTGGGGTGCTTGGAGGGGACACTGCCAGATAGATGGGTTTTGTGGAGGAAAGGTACCAGCTAGTTAGTATACCCGGTTAGTCGGGTGCCAGGTTAGCCAGGTATCAGGTTGGTAGGATGCTAGCTGAGTAAGTGGTAGGGTGTCATGTGGGTAGAGTGCCAGGATGCAAAAAAAATGGCAAGTGCTTAGGGTAAGTCAGGATTTGTGGGAGAAATTGCATCTGGCAAAGATTTTGCACGGGGTGGGGTCATGGTGATGGGAGAAATCAGCTCAGGTGGGATGGAAGAGGTTATTTTGGTTCCTGGGGGTTGTTGAGTTGGATCCCATGATGCAGTTCAGCTCTGGTCCGATGGGGAGGGAGGGGCGTTAGCTCCTGGGTAGGGGGTGTAGAGTGCCCAAGTCCTTTTGGGGATGGAGGGTGGGGGTCAGGCCCAATGAGGAGGTGGCTCTGCGGGGGGTTTATGGTATCGGGGTGGGGCTGGCAGGAGGTGGAGCAGGGGTCGCATTCCAGGGTGGGAGAATGGTGTTTGTATCAGGTCAGGGTCTGAGGGAGATGGAGAGGGAGATGGGTTTGGTGAATGGTCTGGTGTGGGAGGTCAGTATTTGGTCAGGAGTTACATTATATGGTTAATACCTTTTCCTGAATTAGTATTCAATTTTATTTCATTGTAACAATGTCAAGGAGGCTTTCAGAGGGTGCGAGGCATGGAGGAGCTGCCCAGTAGGAAGCTCGATTTCCCAGGGAATCCCTTCGGAGTGTTGCTGTGATGGGGAGTTCCATAGAATTGACACGCATAACCCCCATTTACACTCACGTAATGACTGTATAGCCATTAGAAAATCTATGCCAATCTTACAAATAACAACAGCATCGATAAAATCTGAATTCAGCCGAGCCCTTTTGTGGAGCATTTTGCATTTCCACAGACTTAACGGGGACTAAAAAGTTTTGGAATCCATTAACCCAGCTGTGAGAGATTATCAAGATCAAAGGGATAGACACACAATATTGCCTGTGCTTAAAATCTCTCCTGGAAATCGAGTATTCTTTTCATCAATGCATCTACAGCTTTGGAGTGATGTGGGAGTTACTACAAATTCCATCCATGCAAGTAACTTCAGTATTTGAGTAAATTTGCAACGACAATGAGTCATTTTGTTACTTTTATTTGGCCAAGAGGCCAGTGGCACTTGAACAACCTATCGTTCTGCCGAGTGATGAACATTGATAAGGAAAGCCCTGGCAGAGGAGAAATGCACTCTGTCAGTGGTACCTATAGGTAGTGACCGACAACTGAGAACACAACTAATTTAAACAACAAGTGCAGAATCTGAGCGTGTAAGTTGGGAGCGTGCATTGAATAGAAAGCAGTCCCTGGCATGGATCGTCTTTTTTGACCTTCACTGCCATCTTGTATTGCTTGGTCATCCACCCTTTGGTGTCTTGGTTAGTTCAAAACCATGCCATTGCTAAGGGGGATTTGCATTGCTTTGTAGAATAGCTAATACTTTTGCTGAAAATGTGTTGCTGGAAAAGCGCAGCAGGTCAGGCAGCATCCAGGGAACAGGAGAATCGACGTTTCGGGCATAAGCCCTTCTTCAGGAATCCATTCCTGAAGAAGGGCTTATGCCCGAAACGTCGATTCTCCTGTTCCCTGGCTGCTGCCTGACCTGCTGCGCTTTTCCAGCAACACATTTTCAGCTCTGATCTCCAGCATCTGCAGACCTCACTTTCTCCTCCAGCTAATACTTTTGAGTGAATGAGCTGTTGATCTAATGATATCTGAACTAGCCCATGCTACTTTGTAGCATTCTGTTTGACGTGTGGTGAATTGAATGGAAGTGCTGCAGATTTTACAGCAACTTGTATCGTAACATCCGTCATGTCTGTGAGTGCTTTCATAGTGAAGCTCTGGGGGCCAGAGAAAAGATGCATGAGGTATCAATGACTCATATAGGAGTGTGCATCCTGAAGATGTTTGCTGTCAGTGAACTTTACTGAGGTTGGATACTTGGCAGATGAATAAGTATTTATACAAAGACTTGTTTCAGGCACTTTGACAATTTGAATTCATTCTGTTCAGCTGTGCTTCCCAAATGATTTTTTTCCCCCACTGTGACCCCATTTGAAAGCTTATAATTTTTCTGCTCTCTGTGAGAACGGTGAAAATGGCCATGTGAGTGTTTAACAAAAATGGAAATTGCTGGTTTTGTTTCTGATTTCCAGCATCCGCAGTTGTCTGGTTTGTGTGTGTGTGTGTGTGTGTAGGTAGAGGGTTCAATGAGAGCAGGGGGTGGGGCAGCCTGTGACAGGGGTCTGCAAGGGTGGGAACTTGTTAGAGAGAAAGCATAAATGTTTTAACCCAGACAGAACTCCATGACAGCCATTTCTGCCCCAACCTGTGACCCAAAATTTCAGCTCACGGCTCTCACTTTGGGAAGTGTACGGACTGAGAGTGAATCAGGTTCTGTTTTGACAGGAGTCAAAATATATCAAAATTTGCAAAGCATGATTCAGCGATGAATGTCACTGTATGGATACATGGAGTGTAATTTAACATGATCTACCTGGAACCTTAGGCACTGGGGCAATTGGGAATGACAGAATTACATCATTACAGCCTCACCACCTCAGGTCTGTATTGACCTTTCGTTACTTATTGCTGTAAAAAGGCTCATTTTGTCGAAAGTTTTTACCTTGCACTCATCAGGACAATTCACAAGAATACAAATTTAAGGGAAAATCAACATGTGTACTGTGTTAGAAAAGAGTACTGATTAGATGGAAGTGGACTGTGATTGGTGGTGGCATTGTCATGATGAATGCATGAGTGGATTCTCCATGGCAACACCTTTATCAATGTGAGACCACATGCCATCCAATCAGCATTTACCTCTCATACAGTATAATATTGTTTTCCCTTATTTTAGTAATCCGAGCAAATTGTCCGGATGAATCTAAGATGAAAACGTTTAATGAAATGTATCTTTTGAGCACCACTCAAATTCTGAACTATCAAATGACTCTCCACTGATTACATTAATGTGTGTTTCTCTTTCTTTTGAAACTTAACTACCATATATTATAAATGAGTACTGTGTTAAATCCTGAGTTAACTTCCGAGAATGTAGATTTATATTGAAATCCCACTTAGTGGAAACGCATTTACTTGGTAATTTGTATAAAAATTGCTTTCATTTTCATTGATGTGTAGATTTAGAAAAAAAACTGATTAGGAATTGCTTTCTTGTAATTGAAAGTTTATATTCCAAATGTCCGGTAACGTAGTTTCTCTTCATCTTTTTGTCCTACACGAAGCTTGTGTCAATGTGATGACTCTCTGTATGTTTATTTTGTTATCTTAATATTATTCACCCTCAGACACTGCTGTTGTTCCAAAGAGCCTTCATGTTTCAGGTTGTCATAGTCAACTTAGTGAATAGGTATAAATATGGACTATTTCACAAAAGACACATAGGATCCAATTCTATGAAGTGAATTTATTTACTTTTAAGAAAGTGGCTGCAAATTTTACTGAAAAATTATAGCTCCATCACAAGGAAGACGTTGAAGTAGATAAAAACTAAAGCAGCAATTCATTTTTAAACAAAAGCAAAAGGGTTTGATAAAGGAAAACGACATTTGCTTTGTTTTTTTTGTGCAGAAACTAATTTGCTGTCAGAATCTAAGCTGGTGTCTGATTTGCTTCATAGGTTTGCAATAGGCTTATCTAAATGTTTTCAGTTTATGAAAAGACTGAGAGAAAAAATATACTTTGTTTCATTCCAATCTGGTTAGAATTAGGACTAGAATTCCTACAGTATGGAAACAGGTCCTTCGGCCCAACAAGTCCACACTGAACCTCCGAAGAGTATCCCACCCAGACCCATTCCCCAACCGTAATACTTTACATTCCCCCTGATAACCTGCACATCCCTGAACACTGTGGGCAATTTAACATAGCGAATTCACCAAATCTGCACATCTTTGGGCTGTGGGAGGAAACCGGAGCACCCAGAGAAACCCCACGCAGACACAGGGAGGATGTGCAAACTCCACACAGACAGTCGCCCAAGGCTGGAATCGAACCCAGGTTCCTAGCGCTGTGAGGTAGCAGTGCTAATCACTGAGCCACCATACTGCCCAAATAAGGTTAATAGGGGAATGAGGCAATGTGCGATATAGAATCTGGTATATAAATGGATACCGTCATTAGAGGGCAGATGATAGATGCTCCACTCTTTAGATAGATCCTTCGGGCCCATGTCCATTGCAATGTACACATTATTTCAAGTATCATTGAAACCATGTAAATGAAGTCATATCTGCAACTTATCTAGAGTGTCCCTATTTTCCTTTGGTTAGAAAGATATCTACCATAGGCATTCAAGAGGGGATTGCATGATTATTTAGACACAAATAGTCTACAAGAGAGATGGACATGAGGTAATGATGGTCATTTGAAGAGCTGATGCAGGCACAATGGGGCTGAATAGTTGCTTCCTGTGCTCTAACATTTCTGAGAGTTTGTAGTATCATGCGGTTGAAATTACTGAAGAAATAATGGTACATTCACAGCATCTGTCCCTTATTAATGTGGAAAAAACCCCAGCCATATGTGGCAGGGAAGTGATAAGCAGTCAGTTCTGAATCACCACAAGCTGCTGCACAGTTAACCTCATGAAAATGCCAACTCGCCATCAACCTCCTCTTCAACTTCAAGGAATTTGTGACACAAGTACGAATGGAACTCACTGCAGTTGGTTGTGACTGTTTTTTTCCATTGTAAGAACAAAATGAGATGGTTTATGGTCTGCCCTCACACTTGATCTGGTTTCCCTACTATGGGAAAGATGTTGTTAAACGTGAAAGAGTTCAGAAAAGGTTTACAAGGATGTTGCTGGGCTTGGAGGGTTTGAGCTATAGGGAGAGGCTGAATAAGCTGATGCTTTTTTCCCTGGAGCGTCGAAGCTGAGGGGTGACCTTATAGAGGTTTAGGAAATCCATGAGGGGTATGGATAGGGTGAGTAGCCAAGGTTTTTTTCACCTGGGGTGGGAGAGTCCAAAACTAGAGAGCAGAGATTCAAGGTGAGAGGGGAAAGATTTAAAAGGGACATGAGGGGCAGCTTTTTCTCACAGAGGGTGGTGCACGTATGGAATGAGCTGTCAGAGAAAGTGGTGGAGGCTGGTACAATTACTACATTTAAAAGGCATCTGGATGGGTATATAAATATGAAGGATTTAGATTCCCTGCGGTGTGGAACACAGGCCCTTTGGCCCAACAAGTCCACACCGACCCTCTGAAGAGCAACCCACCCAGACCCATTCCCCTACCTTTACCCCTGACTAATGCACCTAACACTACGGGCAATTTAGCATAGCCAAATCACCTGATCTGCAATTGGGACTAGATTAATTTAGAATATCTGGTCAGAATAGACGAGTTGGACATGAATTGGTCTGTTTCCATGCTTTTCAAGTTTAATAATATCTTTCCCATAGCAGGGAGACAACAATTGAACGCAGTCTAACCAATGTCCTGTACAGCCACAACATGTGGTTGAACTTCCCTCTTTATTCCACCTGGAGGAAACTGAGGGGGTCAATTGGAAGAACCCAGTCAGCATCCTATCGCAATGCTTTGGTTGTGGGTATATTCGCTGAGCTGGGAAGTTGATTTGCAGGCGTCTTGCCCCCTGTTTAGGTGACATCTTCAGTGCTTTGGAGCCCCCTGTGAATCCCAGAAGACACAGTACAGCAGCGCATCACAGGGGGCTCCAAAACACTGAAGCTGTCACCTCGTCAGGGGACGAAACGTCTGCAAATCAACTTCCCAGCTCAGCGAACATACCCACAAACATGGCAACCGGCACCAAGCTACAAATCTTTATGCAAACTTTGAATCCTATCACAATCATTAATGAGACTCTTAATTAGTATAATGGGCTCTCTGCATCATGCGACCTTGTCCTTTAAGCCCTTTCCTCCCAGGGGACTTATAGAGTCATAGAGATGTACAGCATGGAAATAGGCCCTTCGACCCTGCCCGTCCATGCTGACCAGATATCCCATCCCAACCCAATCTAATCCCGCATGCCAGGACCCGGCCCATATCCCTCCAAACTCTTCCTATTCATATACCCATCCAAATGCCTATTAAATGTTGCAATCATACCAGCCTCCACCACTTCCTCTGGCAGCTCATTCCATACATGTACCACCCTCTGTGTGAAAAAGTTGCCCTGCAGGTCTCTTTTATATCTTTCTCCTAAACCTATGCCCTCTAGTTCTGGACTCCCTGACCCCAGGGAAAAAATTTGTCTATTTACCCTGTCCATGCCCCTCATAATTTTGTAAACCTCTATAAGGTCACCCCTCAGCCTCTGATGCTCCAGGGAAAACAGCCCAAGCCTGTTCAGCCTCTCCCTGTAGCTCAGATCCTCCAACCCTGGCAACATCCTTGTAAATCTTTTCTGAATCCTTTCAAGTTTCACAACATCTTTCCAATAGGAAGGAGACCAGAATTGCACGCAATATCGGGCTAGTAATACAATCAATGAGGCAAAGAGGAATTTGAATTCACTGAGCAAATCTGGAATTGAAAGTTAATCCCAGTGATGGTGACCATGCCAACCTCAAATGATTATTGTAAAAACCCATTCTGTTCACTAATATCATTTAGGGAAGAAAATCCACCAACCTTACCTGGTCTGGCCTGTTTGTGACTTCAGACCAATGGCAATCTGGCTGCCCACTGAAATGGCCAAGCAAGCCACTCCATTCAAGGTCAATTAAAGATGGGCAAGAAATTCTGGCCATGCCCGTGACATTCACACCTTGTGAAAAGATACAAGAAAATCCAGGTATCACAAGTGGATCAGAAAGCTGATATAGAATGTGGTGCCTGTATTTCTGGGACTTGTCTGTTCCTGATTTTGATGGGCCAGAGAGCACTATCCTTTGTTTGTAATAATGGCATATACAGAGGAAGCTCGATTATCCCAAGGGCACGGGCGGGGAGTATTTTGTTTGGATAACTGAATGCCGGATAATTGAGGTTCCTCTGTATTCCCCTTGGCTTTCAGAATGAAAATTCAGCACTGGTTGTAAATCTGAAACACATTTGAACTGTCGCTTTGGCTTACTGTGGAATGTCTTTGTTAAATTTTAATGCTCTTGCCAAATCACCATTTTAGAATAAATTGTCATTTGAAAATAAGTTATATGCATTTTACTCCACCCAACTGCAGTCTTTATAGTTTAAGGAACTTAATTTATCCAACCATGTATCGATCTTTTTGTTACCAGGCAACCGGGGAGACCGTTTAAATCACCCATGCTCTTTAATAAAAAGGTCATGCATGAAGAAACATCAGAGTGAATGGAGCAAAACTCTGTCTTACTATTTAAAGGCTTCTTCTTTCATCGTGATGTTTGCACATTCATTTTTGTTTCCAGGCAATCATTACTGTTTGCTTTTAGTTTTTCACGTAATGTGGGTGTCATTGGCAAGGCCTGCAATTTTTTGTTTGCACATCCCTAATTGCCCTCAAAGTGAGCAGCTTGCTAGGCCATTTCAAAGGGCAATTAAGAGTCTGCCACATTGCTGTGAGTTTGGAGTCACATGCAGGCCAGGCTCGGGATTGACAGCATATTTCCTGATGTTGGGCTGATGCCCACACTCTCGATTCGCCTGCCCCTCGGCTGCTGCCTGACCAGCTGTGCTTTTCCAGGACCACACTCTCGACTCTGATCTCCAGCATCTGCAACCCTCACTTTCTCCTAGCATATTCCTTCCTTAAAAAGGACAGTAATAAAGCAGGTGTGTTTTTGTACTGTGTGGTAGTTGTCTGGTTACCTTTACTGAGATGAGCTGTATATTCCGATTTATTCACTGAATTTTGAATTCCATCATCTGCTGTGGTGGGAATTGAACCCACGGCTGAAGAACCTGGGCTCTTGAGATTACTGATCCAGTGACATGACCACTGCGATGCAGTCTCTCCAAGTTTTAATCATGCCCACTCATAATGCACCTTTACCTAATTTAATTTCCAAGGGTGCAATTTTCCACACACTGGAAGTGGCAAGCAGGTGAAATCATTGAGTGAGTTTTTTTCTGACGAGATGTCCCGCTTCCCCTTTCTCTGAGTGAGAAGGTCTATTAGGGATTTTTCTCACCGGCAGTTAGGGCAGTAGAGTGGTCATTTAACAGCCACTTAAAGCCTTTACTCGATGTCTCTCCACCTACTGGTCTTACTGGCAGGTGAGAAAGTGGCTGGTTTTATGACTTGGTAACCAGGGTAGGTCACCCCTTGGTTTGTGGTGGAATCTGAATTTGCCACCCAGTGGGGCAGTCAAAGGCATGGATCTGGGTAATGGGGTGGCCTCTGAAAGTCCTGACTGCCTCTCCCCATGACACCCAGCTTGTGAGAAACAAAAGGAGAAGAACTTTTTTTGCAGCAGCAGGATCCCTGAAGAGTAGAACCCAGAAGCTGCCAGTTTCTAATTGGCCAGCAGCTTCTGGCAGGCCGGGACATCACTGTCAAGGCTTGTGATAGGCTGAGAAGTTTGTCAGTCAATGCTTATCAGCTTGAGCAATGCATGATCTGGGGGACTTTTTTGTAGTTGTGGTAGAGAGTTAGTCAACTCCTCACATGATTATCTCCCTGACCCGCCACCCTCATGTTTGAACTCCAAAATGGAAAATCTCAGCACAAAAAGAAGAACCAGCAGTTGGGCGATTATAAAGGAAACCGACTGAGTAATTGTATGTTCCCAGTTTGGAATCCATTTGTAGTTGCCATTATATATACAGAGTCCACCAACATTTCATGGCAGTATTAAACTGGTGCAATGATTCTATTATTCCCACGTTCAGGGAGCTTTTTGTTAAATTGCCTTCATTGACCTTTCTTGTGTCATACTCACTTTATGTTTGGAGAAAGCTCATTTGAAATAATAGGCTCTTTGGTCTTAGGCAAATGGCCATTAATTTCAGATTGAAATTTCACAAGTGACAGAAGGACCTGACTAACTCACTATTTAAGTATATAATGGAGAGTCATAGAATCATAGGGATATATAAGCTCAGAAACAAGTTTGGTTGGTCCAACTCGACCATGCCAACCAGATATCCTAAATTAATCCCATTTGTCAGCATTTGACACATACCTCTCTCAACCCTTCCTATTTATATACCCAATCAGATGCTTTTTAAATGTAATTGTACCAGCTTCCACCACTTCCTCTGGCAACTCACTCTATACATGCACCACCCTCTGTGTGAAAATGTTTCCCTTTTAGGTCCCTTTTAAATCTTTCCCCTCTCACCTTAAACCGATGCCCTCCAGTTCTGTACTCCCCTACCTTGGGAAAAAGACCTTGGTCATTCATCCTATCCATACCCCACATGATTTTATAAAGGTAACATTTTTATAATGTTACCTCTCACTGGAAATGCTCAGCCAGTTGGTCCACACCTACCCTGTTAAAGGGGACAGTGCAAAATATTAGCCCAGTCTTGGAGATAATGACATTCTGATTTATTCAACATCAGACTAACTGCAGTTTGAACCATAGAATCCCTATCATGTGGAAGTAGGCCATTTGGTCTATCAAGTCCACACCGACCCTCTGAAGAGCATCCCACTCAGATCCATTCCCCAACCTATCCCTGTATTCCTTTCCCATGCCTAGCTCACCGAGCCTGCACCTTCCTGGAACTATGGGGCAATTTAACATGGCCAGTCTGCCTAACCTGCACATCTTTGGACTGTGGGAGGACACCAGAGCATCCGGGAGAAACCTAGGTAGACACAGGAAGAACTTACAAATTCCACACGGACAGTCACCTGAGGCTGGAATCGAACGTAGATCCCTGGCGCTGTGAGGCAACAGTGCAAACCACTGAGTCACTGTGCTGCCCTGTTTACTGTGCTCTTCATCTCCAGATTTTCTGTTTTTTTTCATGTACTGTGTACATGAACTTTCTGGAAGCTGGGACCTTGAGGTAGCTAAGTATTGCGTATTGCTTGTGCCTCACTGGCTACCCTGTGTCATCTGTTCTAACACAGATGTTTCATGAGTAAGCAGACATGGGAATAAAGCAGGTTATGCAGGTGCAAATCAGTGAGGCCAGAGCCATGCTTTGACAATGAGGACCCAGCAGGTATAGCTGATGCCCTTTTGCTGCCATCATCCATCATTGTCCAGAGTTCAGCCGGCATTGTATTGATCCTGTTGGATAATGAACCCCGACGTTGGCTGCTTTGACAATGGATGGGTCTCCTGACTGCAGAGTCTGCTTCTCTCTCAGGCTGCAGAGGAAGCACACTGAAGTCTAAGCTGTAACATGCTTCCAACCTGTTTTACCTGTAACTCTGCATTGGTTGCTGACTCCGGTGTGATTAAAGGAAAACCCATTCTCAACTCTCTAATTTTATCCTCCCAGACTTTCAAACACCCCCTCCATGCAATTGACCTTTATCAAACTGACCTGATCACTAAATTGTTACCAATTCTCAATCAATATGCGTTTATTATATTGAATTGAATTGAATTTATTGTCGCATGTACCGAGGCACAGTGAAAAGATTTGTCTTGCGAACAATACAGGCCGATCACAGAGTTAAGTGGCATAGATAAGTAAATAATAGGTAAACAATGGCAAAAACAAAAACACAGGTACTGGTGAATGTTAAGAGTTTGTGAGTCTAGCTTACATGGAAAAGAAAAGTTAATTTGATTCAGGTAGTTGTTGAACGATTGTAGGTTAATTTTGAGGCTGGATGTCTCACTACCTGTGAGGGTGAATGCTCACTCCATTGAGGAGTTACACTTTTCAAAGGGAAGGTGAGTTGGGGCGGGGGGGGGGGGGGGGGGGGGGGAAATCGATGAGCCTGTCACTTGTTCATGCTATTAACTGGCTGGGAAACACTTCCTGAGCTTGCCAGTGAGGAACAGAAAGAAAGGAAGAGTGAATAGCTGAGGGAGCATAAGTCCACCGCTGGCAGGGACCATTGTGTGTTGGGGTGACAGATTTCAACTCTTGGATCAAAAGGGAAACGTGAGGTTAGGATATTTTTGTAGTAGCGCAAGGTTGTCATCACTTGTACAGATTAAATACCTGATGGGTGGTTCTTTCAATTTAGTTTGGAGTGTCTAATCATCTGCCCAGTGATAGCTGCCATCTGCCTTTGAGAATCTCAAACCAGAGCCAGCCTTGTCTCTAGCTAGAAACTGCCACCACCAACTGGGTACTAAATGCTTCTGTATAAAAATAGTGTGTTGAATCTTGCAGTTTTTGACCATGTCCGAGTTTCACTGAGTTTTTCTTTAAGAGGGATGTGCACTGTGAGCTATTGCCAGTTTTCCCACTGTAGCATACCAAACTTGCTTCATTAACGACTTACCCCCCTAAATGCCAACCCTCCCGTCCGATTCAGGCCCCATGTACCATTCCTAGGACAATTTGTCAGTCATAGATTATAAAGCCCCAACAGTGTGGAAGCAGGCCATTCGGCCTACTGCATCCACACTGACCCTCTGAAGAGCATCCCACCTAGATTTACCCACCTAATCCCACATTTCCCATGGCCAATCCACTAGCCTGTTCACAATGGGCAATTCAGCATGGCCAAGCCACCCGACCTGCGCATCTTTGGACTGTGGGAGGAAGCCAGAGCAGCTGGAGGAAACCCATGCAGCCATGGGGAGAATGTGCAAACTCCACACAGTTGCCTGAGGGTGGAAGTGAAACCAGGTCCTTGATGCTGTGTGACAGCAGTGCTATCCAGTGCGCTGTCCTTCAGTGGATAACCCGGAATTGACTGTCATCTCTTGTAACTGCATCATCTTTAAAAGCCCGTTGTTCACCACTGTCAACCTGGAGCTCTTCAGCATGCTTCCTCACATTTGCCCCAGACAGTGCAGATAGTGGAAAATTGTCACCCTGCTTTGTGGGCAGTATCCTGGACATCCTGTTGGACAAGATGGTGCAGAGGTGGGACCTCCTCCTACCCCCAGGACCAGCAGTGCAGGCTGTGACAGCAGACCATGCCAGCCTGGTCTGAGCTTGCTACCTGGGTCAGTGCCATCTGGAGGGATGCACAACTCTGTAAGGGAGGTCAGTTACTTTCATGACTCTGCCAGTGTAAGTGCCATCATCTTCTGTTCGATACCTCACACTCTTTATTGCTCCCTCGTGGGATGTGGGTATCGCTGACTGTATCTGTATTCATTGCCCATCTCTAGTTGCCCGTGAGAAGGTGGTGGTGAGCTGCCTTCTTGAACAGCTGCAGTCCATGTACTGTAGGTTGATTCACAATGTCCAGAGGGAAGGAATTCCAGGATTTTGACCCAGTGACAGTGAAGAAATGGCAATATATTTCAAAGTCGGGATCTTGAGTGGGTTGGAGGGGAACTTTCAGGTGGTGGTGCTCCCATATCCCTGCTGCTGTTGTCCTTCTAGCTGGTCGTAAGTTTGGAAGGTACTGCTGAGGGAGCCCTGGTGAATTCCTGCAGTACATCTCATAGATAGTACATGCTGCTACTAGGCGTCTATAATGGAGGACGTGGATGTTTGTTGTTGTGGTGCCGATCAAGTGGACTGTTTTGTTCAGCATGGTATCACGTTTCTTGAGCATTGTTGGACTCATCCAGGCAAATCGGGAATATTCTGTCACATTTGTATCTTGTAGTTGGTGGATGTGCTTTGGGTAGTCAGTTACTCACTGCAAGATGTCTAAGCCTCTTGACCTGCTGCATCATCACTGCATTTATCTAGCTCATCCAATTCAGTTTGGTCAAAGGTAACCCCCAGGATGTTGATAGTAGGGGATTTGTAATGGTAACACTATTGTCAAGGGGTGATGGTTAGATTGACTCTTCTTTGAGATGGGATGTTGCCTGGCATTTGTATTACGGTTGTCAGCCCAAGCCTGGGTATTGTCCAGATCTTGTTTTATTGAGTGCTGGAAGAATCGTGAATGGTGATGAACATTGTGCACTTCTGGCCTTATGCTGGAGGGAAGGTAATTGATGAAGCAGTTGAAGATGTTTAAGCTTAGGACACTGCCCTGAGGAACTCCTGCAGAGATCTCCTGGAGCTGAGATGACTGACCTCCAACAACTACAATCATCTTCCTGTGTGCCAGGTACGACTCCAACCAGCGGAGCGTTTGCCCCCAAATCTCATTGACTCCAGTTTTGCTATCCATGCTGCTGTACCTTTCTGACTATTGCCTGCAATATCTCCTCCAACCCAACCCCCAACATTATAAAGGCCGCATGCTGTCTGTGCTATCTCCTCCATCAGACAACCTCTCCACCTACACTAACAGTCACAGCTATGTCACCCACTTTCAGTTCCCTTCATTCCTGCCTCTCTCTCATTCCAGAGGATAACAGCACACAATAGGGTGGGAGGAAATCATTGATTGTGGAAGGGCGTAGAAGTAGGGAGTTAAGGAGTTACCTTACCGAGGTTTATGAGATCATGGGAGGCATAGATATGGTGAATAACAAAGGTCTTTTCCCTAGGGTGGGGGAGTTCAAAACTAGTGGGCATATTTAAAGGTGAGAGGAGAAACATTTAAAAGGGACCTGAGGGACAACTTTTTCACACAGCTCATGGATTGCACGAGGCTGCATCTTAGAGTTCTTTGTGGTTCGTATGTGGAATGAACTGCCAGAGGAAGCGGTAGATGCAGGTACGGTTACATTTAAAAGACATTTGGATAGGTACATGAAGAAGAAAGGTTTAGAGGGATATGGGCCACTGACGGTGTGGACGAGTTGGACTGAAGGGTCTGTTTCCGTGCTGTATGACTCTGTGACTGAACACGGATGTTGGACTGCTGACATTTGATTCCTTACTCCTTAAGATGAAAGCATTTTGACTTTGACCATCTGAGTCACTGACTGTAGCCGGGTACCTTGACTGCTATTAGAGGCTGCACTTGACTTGCTGTGCTCGAACCCCCTGAGGAAATACTACCTGCCCTTGACTTGACTATGGAGGGTACAATTGCAACATTTAAAAGACATTTGGATGGGTATATGAATAGGAACGGTTTGGAGCGATATGGGCCGGGTGCTGGCAGGTGGGACTAGATTGGGCTGGGATATCTGGTCGGCATGGACGGGTTGGACCGAAGGGTCTGTTTCCGTGCTGTACATCTCTATGACTGAGGGCCGCCGACAACAGGGACAAGCTTCCTTCCTTTGTGCCTGTGCTAAATGGCAAAGCAAAACAAAATTAATATGAGCTTGGTCACTCTGGCTGAGGCGGGTTGTTGTAAACATTCAGGAAGGCGAAGAGTGAGTGAGTATTATGGCAACGAGCAAAGAACTCTAAGATTAGCCTAGTGCAATCCATGAGCTGGGTGCATGTCCCTCTGCACACAGTGTCTTTCCTGCAACGTTACAGCGAGAGGTGCCAATCTGGCCTGAGATGCAGCATTGCACTGACAGTGTCCCGTCAGTGGAATGGAGATGTGTTATTTTGGCTATGAAAATTTGTTTAATTGAAAAGTACCTGGACAAATAAGAACAAAAAAGCTTCACCAACCTGCCTCACTTTCTTTTAGCAACATTCGGAATTCCCTGAGAAACACATGTTTGTTCTTTCCGTTCTGCCGGTAATATTTTATCAAAACAAAATGATACCTTGATAATTGTGCAGTTGCAGTTGTGGAATTTACTGTTGCAAACATTTTGAGCATCTGAGGAGATAACCAGCTTTCTATTGCTTCAGATCATTTATGAGAATAAAGAGGCATGCAGCTTGGAAATAAAACAATTATTTCCTTGGTACAGAGTGTGCTGATCAGGAAAAGTTATTTGGAAACGGCTCTGAGAAATTCAGCCGACTATAACTGTTAAATTAGTGACATTAAATCTCTGTGAAATAACTTTTATCTTTCTCTCGAACTTCGCGAAATTGCCTTGGTGCTCAGTGGCTTGCTGAGGCAAGATTGCCTTGTGAAGGGAGCCAGGCATTCCAGCAAGTGGTGGGGAACAGATTGAGGATTAGGGAGGAATTATCAGCACTGACATTTATGATCTGGCTAATATAAAATGGGCATATATTTCTTTTCAGTGCTTGAGCATTCAAGGTCTGTAAAGAATCTTGCTGGCTGCCATTATTTACTGATGTATAATTTAGAACTTGCGCTACCCCTCAGACACTGCTGCATGTCTGGGAGATACTGCAGCAGACAGATCATTTAGTTAACCCTCCTGCTACTGTCAGCAGAATCTGCCGTATTTACATTTACAAATATGTGACATCTCGAGTTTGTCAGTGCCTCAGCCTCACCCTCCAGTCTCTAAGACATTGCTGCAAGCAACACAGTAGAAAATCCACTCGAAAAAGAATAAATGAATGAATGAATGAAGAGAATTCACTGGGAAACTGAATGAATAAATTCATGCTTTTTTCAACTCTTTTCTGAGCACTTATATTTAGTTATAAAAAGAGATTTCAGTTGATGCTCAAGATTATTCCAGTTGGGTAACAAAGATCCGTTCATTTTCTGATTGGCTGGGAAGGTGAAGTTTGCAAGTGTCAGAGGGCCAATGGCAGAATTGTGGAGCCGGGTAGGGTGGGTGCAGGTGCTCACATGCATTTAGTTCAAGGGACTGCAGCAAGATGACAGGGCTCCCTTAGTGAAATCCCAACAGGAACAGATGGCCTCAATCTGGCGTTGGAGCTTCTACTCATTGAGCTGGAACCAGCAAGGGAGAACATCAGCAAATGCCAAAGCCACACTTATTGGAATACACTGATATCATTTACTGTTATACGACTATAAATTCTTAGATTACTTTTTTAGACTGGATTACTTACAGTATGGAAACAGACCCTTCGGCCCAACAAGTCCATACCGACCCTCCGAAGAGCAACCCCCCCAGACACATTCCCCTACATTTACCTAACACTACGGGCAATTTAGCAGGGCCAGTTCACCTGATCTGCACATCTTTGGATTGTGGGAGGAAACCGGAGCACCCGGAGGAAACCCATGCAGACACGGGGAGAACATGCAAACTCCACACAGATAGTTGCCTGAGGCGGCAATTGAACCCGGGTCTCTGGCGCTGTGAGGCAGCAGTGCTAACCACTGTGCCACTGTGCCGCCCACTTGTTTGGATACCTGTGTTTTTTTCCATGGGAACCATAAATGCAGATTATTTTAATTTAAGCCAACGTTTTGTCTAATTGGTGAAATTATATTTATGAATAGTGATACTGGCTAACCAGGAGGAGCTCCACCTTAAGCACTCTCTCACCTATAAGAATATGGGAACAGAAGTAGGCCGTTCAGCCTCTTGAGCCTGTTCTGCTATCCAATGAGTTCATTGCTGATCTGCGGCCGAAATCCATATGCCTGTCTTTAGCCCGAATTTCTTAATACATTTTCTTTTCAAAAATGTATCTGTATCAGGTTTAAAATTGATACATATTCCACAGCCATTTGCGGAAGAGATTTCAAAACATCCATCTACTCCTTTGTGTGTAAAAGCGTATGTTTAAAAAGAATTGAAAAACTGGAGTGATACTATCAAGCTGGAGAGGGTTCAGAAAAGACTTAACAAGATGTTGCCAGGGAGTAGAAGGTTTGAGTTATAGGGATAGGCTGGAATAGGCTAAGATTTTTTCTTACTGAAGCATTGGAGGTTGGGATGGTGGTGACATAACAGAGGTTCATAAAATCATGAGAGGTCCAGATAAGGTGAATGGCGGGTGTCTTTTCCCTCGGATGGGGCCACATTTTTAATGCGAGAGGAGAAAGATTTAAAAAGGACATTGACACAGAGAGTGTTCAGGTGTGGAGTGGACTTCCAGAAGAAGTAGAGGGTGCAGGTACGGTTACGATGTCTAAAGGACGTTTAGATATGTACATGAATAAGAAATGTTTGGAGGGATATAGGCCAAGCGCAGGCAGATGGGGATTAAAGTCAGCATGGACTGGTTGGGCTGGAGGGTCTGTTTCTGTACTCTATGACTGGAATCGTGCATGTGTGTGGAATTTTGATCCACAGAATGTGGTAGATATGCATTGAGAAAATCTTTATAAAGGGGGCTTCAAGCACATATGCGTATTTGGACTATTGCTGAAATGTTTTATAAAGGCAAATAAAGTAATATTAATCAAACCTCAAGAATTGTCACTTGACAGTGAGCTGGAAATAAAAGGAAAAGGAAATATCGAGTAATAGGACACTTTAGGGGTTGAAAAATGTTAAGTTTTATTTAGTGGTCCACTAATGATAATGTAATTTTGTAACATTTCATTACCTGTGCAGAGTGCACTATCATTTTGGCTTTTCCTGCACTTTGTGGGCGGCACGGTGGCACAATGGTTAGCACTGCTGCCTCACAGCGCCAGAGACCCGGGTTCAATTCCCGACTCAGGCAACTAACTGTGTGGAGTTTGCACATTCTCCCCATGTCTGCGTGGGTTTCCTCCGGGTGCTCCGGTTTCCTCCCACAGTCCAAAGATGTGCAGGTCAGGTGAATTGGCCATGCTAAATTGCCCGTAGTGTTAGGTCAAGGGGTAAAATGTAGGGGAATGGGTGGGTTGCGCTTCGGCGGGTCGGTGTGGACTTGTTGGGCCGAAGGGCCTGTTTCCACACTGTAAGTAATCTAATCTAATCTAATCTAATCTAATCTATGTTTAAACTTTTGCTGCTCTTTCCCTGAAATAACTTGTTTCTCCTACTCACTTACTGAATTTAAATAGGCTGTGAAGTGCCATTATGTATTTAAATTACCCAGAATGTGGTTAGTGTGCAGAACCTGCTGCCAGCCAGAGTATCTGCGGCAAATAACATTGATGTGGTTGAGGAGAAGCTCGGAAAACAGACAAGAAAAGCTGATAGTGTTAGAGGAATCTCATACAGAACCGAAATACCAGGTTTACACACCATTGGAATATTGTGTTGTCCTTTCTACATAAAATTATGTGCCAATAATCAGACCTGAAGCTAAAATCCACATAACCCAACATTTGATTAATGGAATAGCAAAATTGTGTAGTAGCAGAAGGAATGAGCACTCATGCTTTTAATTAACAAATATGTGGTTAAGTTCATGGCTTCCTAATGTAAGGTGCATCTAATAAGATCGGTGCTTTTAACATTTCGGTAACAGCAGAGAACCATTCTTTGTGAGTGCACCAGATTCTGCTTTTGCCCTGCTGAATGGGAGTCACTATTTTAATAACATTTGGATGTCACAGTGTAGGATGATAAGATCATCAGGATCAAAGTTGGTGATGAAAAGTTTCATACCGTTGTGCAAAAAAAGATATGCTGGGTTAAAAGGAATGACGTTAATTGATAAGACCACATAGTTGTATTAGAGCAGGTGCAAAAAGGATTTCCAACGATGATTCCAGAATTGAGAAGACCTACTTTATCAGAAAAGATTGAACAATCTGGGGCTTGTTATCCTAGAAAGAAAATCAGAAAGGGGCTGTGATTGTGGGCTTCTTTAAGATGAAGAAGTGGTTTGATTGGATAGATGTAGAAAAGACCTTTTCACTTGTGGGTGAAAGCAAAGCTATTATCCATAAAGGGAAGGGAGTCACCAATAAATTCAATAAAGGAGTGCAGGGGAAATGATGGCTCAGTGGTTAGCACTGCTGCTTTGCAGCGCTAGGGACCCAGGTTTGATTCTTGCCTCAGGCGACTGTCTGTATGGAGCTTGCATATTCTCCCCGTGTCTGTGTGGGTTTCTCTGGATGCTCTGGTTCCTCCCACAGTCCAAAGATGTGCAGGTTAAGTGGATTGTCCATGCTAAATTGCCCATAGTAACCAGGGATGTGTAGGCTAATTGGATTAGTCAGGGGAAATGCAGGGATGGGGTAAGAGGAGAAGGTTTGGGTGAAATGCTCTGCAGAGAGGTTCAGGACTTGATGGGCTGAATGACCTGCTTCAACACTGTAGGGATTCCATAAAATGTATTTACCAGAGACTGGTGAGAATATAGCACTCACTACCTCAAAGCGTCATTGAGATGAATAATCTACCAATATACTCATGGTCTGAGGGGAGGCTGTGCCCTTGGTTAGAATCAGTAGAAACTGCTGAATGCTCAGCTGTTTGTAAGTCTCCCTTTTATTAGACCCCCTTCCTTCTAGTTACAGGGTAAGGCTGATCATAGAATAATCTCTGTCTTGCATCTGTTGTTGGATAATCTATCACCAATGGAGATTGACTTGCCATGTACTATATTTACCTCTAACCCTTCTCACTAATCTTCTCTGAGTCCCTGACTCTATCTCTTACCCCACAAATAACAGGTAATTTAGAGAGAATTTAGGTAAGAACAGGAGGGAGAAGGGAGAGAAGGATATATTGATCAGTAACGAGGGGATGGAGAAAATTCATGTGGAGCATTAACACTGCAATGGGCCACTTGGGCTAAATGGTCTTATTTGTACAATAAATACTTCTTACTTTGTAAAATAGTGCCTTATATTGTTTAGCGTCATCTTATGGGTAAAGCTGTTAGAAAGCGAGTTGAGCTGAAGTATTGGACTATGTTCCTGCACCTTGTGAGAAGGAAAAGTAATTCATGGAGCAATCTGTTATCAGTGGCTGGAATTATACAGTTGTTTCAGGCTGAGAATTATGTTCTCAAAGCCAATGTGTTGTTTTAATGGATAGTGATTGAAGGAAGCAGCAGTAATGGAAGACCAGAATATTTTAAAGTTAGAGTTAGCAATGTTTTGCCAAATTGCAGAGCTGGAAAGAGGCCAGAGATGATCGAGTTCAGATGTTTGTTTTGTAGTTGATGAAAATTCATTTAAATCCTTAGTAATTTTAATAAGTAATTCAAATCCTTAATAATTTTAATAAGTAATTTATGAAAGCAAATTAAAAAAAAGAGGAATTGCTTTTACCATCTAGATTACATTTTAGAAATTTGTGATTAGACTACTCAAGATACCCATCCTATCTGGGTCAAAACAGGACAAGTAGCAGATAGATGGAGGCATAGTATTGACGTGAACTGACAGCATTCTTTAGTATACCCAGGTCTGTTATTGCAGTCATCATGATGACTGAGATATTGAACAAGAAAGACCTAATAAGATCTTGGCCTCGAAACAGGGAACTATCTAGAGCTCCAGACAGAGAATTGACTGTACTCACCTTAAGTCGAGAGTGTGGTGCTGGAAAAGCACAGCAGGTCAGGCAGCATCTGAGGAGCAGGAGAATTGACGATTCAGGTCGGAGCCCTTCATGGGCACTGACCCTAAACATCGACTCTCCTGCTCCTCAGATGCTGCCTGACCTGCTGTGCTTTTCCAGCAACACACTCTCGACTCTGATCTCCAGCATCTGCAGTCCTCATTTTCTCCTAGTTGGACTCACCTTAAAGCAGGTGTAACCCAGTACAGAACTAGGCAAGCAAGTATCACTGGGAATAATGGCACACAGACATCTCATCACCTGATCTTCCACTTTGCTAGGCAACTATATAGCTCATTTAGGACTCCTTCCAATTATCCAGTGTTAACGCTATATTGGTAATGGAGGGTTTTATTTGATCATTATTTTGAGCAGTGATTTATGGGGGATGGTTGAGGGTCATCAACTATGCAGTGTCTCTTTGTTATAAGTTGCGACTGTCTTCAGTTTGACTTCATTCTAGATCTGGAATACAAAGTATAGTCCCAATCAAAATAACCTTCAAAACAAGAACTTGCAGCAGAATTTGTCTAGTCAAGTTTTCTTCATATAATCTACCAAATCATGCTGATGTTTATGTATGTGATTTCATTCTCATTACAAGTTTCTTGGGTTAACGGCTTAATCTTCAGTCTTGCTGACTGTGATCATGTTTCACATAGTTAATGAGGGAATAAATATAACCATAGCTTAACAGAGTTAAGAAATTAAATGTAATCTACTAAGGCGAAATAGAATAAATAAATCACACTGAATGTAAATTAGACAAAGGAATAAGTGGAATACGTTTGTACGAGTGAAGTGCAGTTATGATTGTCATAGTTAAGTCAGTTGGTCCAAGCTAAGCTACAAGTTTAAACTCTTTCAGATCAAATTCCCCAAATATCTTGTATGTTATGATCAAGAAAGCTAGTTGATGAAGGATAGAACTTGAATTTATTTTTACTCAGGCTAGTTTTTATTCACAGTGTGAAACATGACAAGGATCCACCTCCTAACTCAGCAAGGCCCCAGTTTCACTGAATGCGACAAACAGGTATGCAGAGACATTTTCTAATCGACAAGTTCAGATATATTATTACACACTTCCAGAGCAGGTAGCAATTGAACCAGGGCCTCTTGGCTCAGAGATAGAGACACCACAGCACTACAAGAGCCCTGATACATGCTCAATTTTAAAAAAAAAGCAACGTATGTTCCTAATCAACCTGTTCAGAGATGTTATAATACACTTCTGGAGCAGGTGGGACTTGAACCGAGGTGTCTAAGACCAAAGGTAGAGACACTACAACTGTGCCACAAGAGGGTCCTTTGCTATCTGTTCCAGTGAAACCTCATTTAATGCCCACCAAGTACACATAATTAAGGATAGTTAATGCAAAATTGACTACTGTGTTAAAACAATTAAATTGTGACAGAGATTCAATCATAAAGTAGAGCTTCATCCTGAAAGAAAGTAAATTGTCACCATCACACCTGGAGGACCAGCTCTTGGTGACATGTTCAGATTTCAGAATACAGCCTGAAGCATCTGTTGCCAAGGTGATTTTTTTTAAAAAAAACATCTTTAATGCCAATGCATCAAATTGGAGAGCACATTTCCAAAGAACTGCTTTTAACATATCATAGCATCACATTGCAAATCCAAGGTTAGATTGGAGCTTTGATTTCTTTTAGTGCTGGGTTGGTTGATCAGTGGAACCAAATGTTCCTGACTTTTCAATTTTATTTAATTATAACAGTGATTGCTTTATTACAATCTGCTGTTGTGAGCCGTGAGTTATAAGAGAAAATTATTATTTTCTTTATTGTTTTCAATTTTTGGGTATCAATTGAAACATTGTATCTCCTTGATTGGCTTACTTTATTCCCAAATTGACTGGTGTCTAATTCAGTTTATTCTTTTAGCTGTCTTGCATATTTTCTAATCAAGGATAAAGTCTGGGATTTTCCAATGTGTGGAGACTGTTCATAACTTTGGTGTTACATTTAGTTCTGAGATCACCTTCCGACCGTGCATGTGTACCATCGCTAAGGAGTCATGATTCGGAGATGCCGGTGTTGGACTGGGGTGTACAAAGTTAAAAATCACACAACACCAGGTTATAGTCCAACAGGTTTAATTGGAAGCACACTAGCTTCCGAAAGCTAGTGTGCTTCCAATTAAACCTGTTGGACTATAACCTGGTGTTGTGTGATTTTTAACATCGCTAAGGAGGAGCACTAACGTCTGAGAGCAGCTGGAGGTTGTAATTGCTGGCATTGACAGCATGTCAGCACATCAGGTTCAATTCCCCATTTACTTTCACTGTTCCTTCTGTTATGATCCCAGCTGATGGTAATACTACACAAGTCACACTTCAGAGTGAAACTTGGTTTAACTGTGACTAAAACAATATGACACAGATAAGGAGGCTTCCATTTTAAGACAGAATGAGAATAATCTTTTTCTGTCATTAATGTATGGGATTCTTTGCCTCAGAAGTCAGTGGAAGCTGATCATTGAATTTATTCTGAGTTAGATTGATGGATGGGGTGGGGTGATGGTCAATGTTATGGGAATGTTGTTTAAGGATCTGAATGTGTTCATACTGAGTAATTCTATCAGTACAGCCCACTGATCTTTGCATGTGGCTTTTTGGACAGACAGCTTACGATCTTGAAGGAGAGGTAACAGGACTGTTGAGGGTCATGCTGTTAATGTGGTACATAGATATCCAGAAGGTGTTTGATACATTGCAACACAACAGACTTTTGAAGGCAGTTCTAGGTGATGGTATAAAAGGGGTAGTAGCAATGTAGCTACAAAACTGGCTGAGTGATAGGAAATAAAGAGTAATCGTCAAAAGATAGTTTTCAGGCTAAAATAAGGATTGTCATGGAGTTCCCAAGGGGTCAGTATTGGGACCCTTGCTTTCCTTGATTTATATTTAATGATCTTGGTGTGCAGGGTCAATTTTAAAGTTTGCAGTTGAACC
Organism: Chiloscyllium plagiosum; assembly: GCF_037043375.1. Taxonomy (NCBI): domain Eukaryota; kingdom Metazoa; phylum Chordata; class Chondrichthyes; order Orectolobiformes; family Hemiscylliidae; genus Chiloscyllium; species Chiloscyllium plagiosum. The sequence goes on along the minus strand of NW_028270168.1, from coordinate 44,709,791 downwards.
AAAACTTGGAAGAAATGCAAACTATGGGGAGGAGAGTGTGGAGTTCCAAAAGGACACTGAGAGGTTGGTAGAGTCATGGGGGGGGAGGGGGTGTGGAATAGGTGGCAGATGAGGTTCAGTGCAGGGAAGTGTCAGGTGGTGCACTTTGCTTGGAAGATTATCGAAAGGCAATATAGAACAGGCGGTACAATTCTAAAGGAGGTGTAGGAGCTGAGGGATCTGGGTATAGACATGAACAGATTGATGAAGGTGGTAGGACTGCTGGAGAGAACAATGCATAAAGCATATAGTATCGTTCAGTTTCATAAAAGAGATATGGAGTGCAAGGGCAAGGAAAGGATACTTATACAGCGAGAGTATTGTGGCCAGCACATTGTAGGAAAGTTGTGAACGCATTGGAGAGAGGGCAGAAGCAATTTATCAGGATGATTCCAGGAATGAGCAACTTCAGTGATGCGGAGAGATTCAAGTTGGAATGGCCTTCCTCAGAGAGAAGAAGGCTGAGAGGAGATTTGATAGAGGTTTTCAAATCAGGAGTGAGCTGGACAGAGGTAAGTAGGGAGAAACTTTTCCTGCTCATAACAGAACGAGAGGACATAGATTCAGATTGATGTGTAAAAGATGATGCAAGCGATGCCTGAAAAACATTTTCACACAACAGGTAGTTAGGATATGGCACATACTGTTTAGAGATGCAGTGGAAGCAATTGAAGTATTTAAGAGGGCATTGGATGATTATTTGGCTAGAAAGGCATACAGGGATATAGGGCAAAAGCAGGAGGTTGGTACTACATAGTATTGCTGGTTGGAAGACCTGGCACTGACCTATGTGGTGACCTCTGACCAGGCTGCCAGGATTTGCTGGTGTGACTTCCTGTGCCTACTCCTTAGCACCATCCCCTTTACCAGGACCTTCAGATACTGGATGGTGAATTGTGGTATCACTGTTCCCTTCTCTGACCCACACTGAACCTGAATGTTTGAGCAGGGCAACTTTGGAATGCCAGTTCTCATCTGAGTGCATGCAGCCTTTATAATTTGGCAGCGATGTGGGTCTATCAGCAGCTATGTACGAAGTGGCAAGTTGTTGTGGGAATGGTGCGTGGTAATGTGAGGATAGAATCAAAAATGACGGGCATCGTAGGGACATGGTAAATCGTGAATGAGGCAAGTTCGGTAAGATGAATTTTCCAGAGCATCCTTTAATAAAACTCAATGCAACTCACATTTAGCCAAAACCAAAATACAACCCAGCATTTCAAAATTGCATTTCAATGGCTGGAAACTGCTTTGAGTTGACCTGCCGTCTTGAAAAGCACTATGTTAAGTACAAGTCTCTCTTTCTGTCTGCCATTTGTTGAGGTTTGTTTGAAAATGGAACGTACAAAGACTGTGAACTGAGTCTCTATTCAATATGTTTTGGGCAGACTACTCATTACTATCCACTTAACTGAGGCTGAAGGGACATAATAATCCCCATTATCTTCAAATTGCACTGCTTATTTTATTGGCTCTCTGTCTCTAAACACATCTTCACCCTTTACTGATTTTTCAACTGAAAAATCATCAACTTGTCCAATTTCTTCTCTCTTTAATTTTGTAAAAGCATCCTGAAATTGGAAGTTAATTTCACTATTAATATGCTTTAGCTTCAGGAGGTCACCTGTGTCAATGCCCATGTTCTTTTACCTTCTAAGCAAAAATGATTTGGGGGAAGGGAGAATTTTTATTGCTTGCAGCCATTTTCCATTTACATTCATTATTTTTACTCTGTTAATCACAAGGCTTTATTTTTGAGTTCTCCAAGCCTCAGAATCATTTGCAAAAAGTTATTCATTGCAACCTTGTTTGACATCTTAAGTTTCATGTGGCTTAGTCCTTTTCTTCAAGGAATCATTTTGCCTGACTGTTCACTTTCTATGTGATTGATAGATTGATCGACTGTTCCCTACCAATGCAAGCTGCCTGTCTCTTCCATTGTGCTCTATAGCAACTCAAGGCACAAAGGCTGGAAGCCTGTATCTAAGTGCTGAAGTCAGCAAATATGCACTAAGAAAACAATGTATTATATATGGAGACTGGCAGCCTCCAAATTAGTGGTTAATTTTAATGAGTGCTAAGAAAGCAAGTTAAGAGCTACAAGATGCATTCTGTGCAGATGCACGTGTGTCCTTGAGTGCCAAATGACCTGGCAGAGGCATCGAGACATCCTTTAGCTCCAAACAGAAGTGTTGAAGGATCTGAAGTGGTGTCTGAGTTGGTCTGAGAGCTGGCATGATGATGTGGTGAGGCTGGTTGCTCGCCGATGGCAGATTGGGTTAAGGAGGATGGTGGCATTGGAGCACACAATGAAGAAGCAGTTGGATGAAGATCGAGACAAGCATTCAGTGATTTGGCAGCTGCCAGGTACCCGCTCAGATTTACATATCGGAATTTGTGCCTTTTAGTGAAGAAAAGCAGAATTGAAAGTTATGAGTTTTAATGAGATATAAGTACATGGAATTAAGATTGTTGCTGCTCAACAATGGGATTCCGAACTTGGCATTCATGACTTCAGAGGATAATTCGATAAATTATTCTCAACCAGGTGAATCTAATTTCTTTTTCCATTCTGACCACATTTTCCCACCTAATTTGTCATTGCTTATGCCACACCAGAGAGGGGAAAAATCTGGTCAATGGCATTAGAAATGTATTCCACCGGACTGTTTGCCTAGATTCTTGCTCAGGTGCTCTCATGAGGCTTTAGCTGAGTTGCAGGAACAGTATTTGCAGAGCTGGACTGGCATCTGAGAGTAAGGAAGTAAGTTGCTAGCCCCTCGAGCTGTTGTCTTTGACTTATTTCCAATGATAGCTGCTATGGAAGTTTGTAAGAACATTGGTTGAGAGAGTAATTGCAGAATGATGTGGTCTCCACAGTTTAGCATAAATATTGAGGGCAGTAAACTTAATGATAGATGGGATCTGCAATTTGTCTCCAGAGTGTTGTATGTACGCAGGAATTGAGTGTATCCATTGTACATAGTCCTGGGAGAATTAACCTGATGGAGGTAAGTGTAAACTAATGCTTCAATTCAATTAGTAATATTTCCAGAAAGATTTTGTTGCACGTTTTGAAAACAAAAGTTTTTTTTTGAAAGAGTTAAGTGGAGGATTTGGCATTGTACTCCTTTGCAGTTTCTACAGAGAGGTGGTAATGCTTTGTTTTGAAACAGTAATCCAATGGAAGGATGTTTGTACTAAGGTAGTTTATTGACCTTTTATGGTATTTGAATAATTTCTGATTTAAATTTTGTCGTCTTTGCTAAATAGCATATGAAAGACAATTAGACACACTCTGAGCGATCAGCTCCCACATAATAAGTGCTAATTTACTGCATCAGGACACAGAGGTAATCTTGCAATGACCTCACCTCAGTATTTGCATTTGCTGTGTATATGCCTACAGACTGCTGCACATCTAACCACATTGGAATACCTTCAAGAAAGAGCAGGATACTTTTTGTTAGGGTAGAACAGAAGTGTCACAGGATACTGAAACTAGCAAAAATCCATGTTTATAGTTTTCAGCCCATGTACAGTTGATTATACCTTGGAGTCAGAGAGTCATGCTGCATGGAAACCTTTGGTCCAACATGTCAGACATTTAAATCTGACCTAGTCCCACTTGCCAGCATTTGACCCATTTTGCTTTAAACCTTCCTATCCATATGCCCATCTAGTTGCCTTTTGTAATTGTGCCCACCTCCATCATTTCATCTGGCTGTTCATTCCACACATGCACCACCCTTTGTGTGAAAAGGTTACCCCTCAGGTGGTTCTCCTCTCACCTTAAAACTCTTGTCATATAGTTTTGGATTCCCCTGTCCTAGGAAAAAGATCTTGGCTGTTCACCTTATCCATGCTTTTTCATAATTTTATAAACCTCTATAATGTTACTCCAAACCTCTGACGCTGCATATATGTTATTAGAAAGTGACCTTGGAAAAAATGCTGACTAAAGCAGCTTCTTTTTAATTTCTTCTTTCATGGGATATGGGTATCACTGGCCTTTGTCCATCCCAAATTGCCATTGAACTGAGAGACTTGACAGACCAATTCTAAGGACAGGTACTTTGTGATTTTGGGGCCTGGAGTCACATGTAGGTCAGACTGGGTAAGGAAAGAAGGTTTCCTTCTCTGTAGGCTGAGTCTGGATGGGTCTTAAGGATGATCGACAATTGTTTCACTATCACCATTAATGATTCCAGCTTTAATTTCAGATATTATTGATTTGAGTTTTAAATTCCACAAACTGTCAAGGAGGGATTTGATTTCCTAGTCCCGGAACATTAACTTTGGTTTCTGGATCACTAGACCAATAACATTAGCACTAAATCACCAGCTCCCTTGTAAATTAAAGATCTTTGCATGCTCTTTCTCCAGCTATTGATTGATATATATTGTGGATAGTTTTTCAATAGTTTACCATTTTACTTTCGTAATTTATATTTATTTGATTTTGACTATAACCTTATAAAAAGAAAATCGTACACCAAGCATCTTAACCATTAAGTAGAACAATTGCCTGCCAACTGAAGATTGACACAGATATAGGCAGACCCTGAAGTGAAAAGCCACCCTTTGTCTGAAATCCTTTCTGGCTAATGAGGGTCACCTCAATTTATCGAGAGAAAGACACGAAGGAGCTTCGATTTATGCAGAACCGAGGCATGGCCTGAGGATGTTCTAAAGAGCTTCACATCCAATTAGTTATCGTCAAAGACGAGGTGCTTTCTACATTAAGGAAGCATTAATTTAAAGGAACTTTTAAAATCAAAAAATGTTGCTGGTTTCTGCATGTGTTGGCCGTTTACCCATCAGAATAATTTGTTATGAGCAAAAGAGGTACTTGGATTTATTATAATAACTTATCAATACAGTAGAAAATGAATTGTGACTCACTTTGTCCCTATGTACTTGGTTTCTAAAGGTTTGTAATAACATGAGTCTAATCAGCTCAGTTTATGTTCTACTTGCTGTCATTTATCCCTTAGTCTTTGCTGAATGAAGGTTGTAGTCCAGTGGGGATTACATTTCTGCTCTTTGAATAAGACAGCAGCTAATGCACAGTAAATAATTTAGATGCAAATTTATTGATTACTTAGTGTGTTTTAATTACAAGGAGATATCATTGCAAAAGCAGCTTCTTGATGCGATCATTCACAGGAACCTTAATTAACAGAGGGCAATCATTAATAGACCAAAGCATTCACCTAATCCATTAGCTCTGACTCATTATTGTCTCTGTTTAACAAGAGATGGTTGTTAGGAAGTCACTGAAAAGTGTAGCTGTTTGATCTGTTGCTTAGTCTTTGTTGATGCAGTTAGTCTATTGCTTATGTGTGTAATGTTGCCTTTACACTGAATGGGTACCAGTTTGATACCAATAACAGACAGAACCAATAACAATCATTTTAGATAGCAGTTCTGAATCATAGCATCTATGACATTCTTGGTGTTGTGCTGCTAAAGGACAAATATAGTGTTTGTTGTGGTAAGGAGAACATTAATCTTATTTAAGAAACATCTTACTCTGGCTTTATCTTGTCACGAGGCTGCACAAGACAGCAAGTAAATGTGACACTGCATCAGTTTCTGTGATGACACAATGTTTCATCAGCATACCACACAACTGAACTTCCGTCTTTATATTAAACATATCACTTCAAGTTTTATACTGTAAATCCTAGATACATTAATAAGAGCAGAGCCATTATCATGAGTACATAAACTCATATGCTGTGCTTCGCTAATTGACATCCAAATGTTTTATGCTGGTAGATCCAGTCGGTTGTTTACTAACATAGATGAAACAAAAGGCCTGACTACCATCCAAGGTTGCATAATTGAAGATAGATAAATTTGTTTTGGATCAGTTATGATTCTAGTGTCATTAATATGAAACCAAAACTGTATGAGACTAACTCCTCAGTGCTAGAAATAAGAAGCTCTCAATAATGATTTCTACAGTAGGAACAACTTGAAATTATACGTAGTGATTAAAGTGTTCCTGATGAGTACTACTTGGTAACAGTTTCGGTTAGGTGAGAGCCTGGTCAATGAGGTAGCCTTTAAGGAACATCTTAAAGGTGGAAATTGAGGTGGACAACCAGCGAGGTCTTGGATAGGAATTCTGCAGCTTTGAATATACCTGAAGAGGCAGTCATCGCTGTTAGTGGAATAAAAATGTGCAGGAGATCAGAATTGGAGGAGTGCTTAGGTTTTGGATAGTAGAGCTGGAGGAGGCTTCAGAAATTGGGAGAGTTGAGGACTTGGAACAATTGGGAAAAAAAATAGGGATTTTTTAAAAATCAAGGCATTACCAGTCTGGGAACCAGTGGTGGGTCAGTGAGCAACCATTCTTAACTCCAAGAAAAGCCTTATGCCAAATAATGAATTATTTTTGATATGCTGTCACTAACTTCACTGACTAAAGTGATCGGTATTTTACACAGATGATCAAATTAACCTGCTTAGTTTAGGAAGGAATGACACCCTTCGCTCAGTAGCTAAAGCTCGAGTAGCCATTTATTTGACTTCAGTTTTATTGTTCATACAATCCCTACAGTGTGGAAACATGCCCTTCAGCCCAACAAGTCCACACTGACCCTCTGGAGAGTAACCCACCTAGACCCATTCCTCGACATTTACTCCTGACTGATGCACCTAACCTAACCCCTGAACACTATGTACAATTTAGCATGGACAATCCACCAAACCCGCACATCTTGGGACTGTGGGAGGAAACCAGAGTGCCTGGAGTATACCCATGCAGACATTGGGAGAATGTGGAAACTCCACACGTGGCAGTCACCCAAGGCTGGATTCGAGCCTAGGTCTCTGGTGCTGTGAGGGAGCAGTGCTAACCACTGAGCCACTGTGGTGCCCCAATGCAACATAGGTTGCTGCAGTTACCAGGAAATCATGTGTGACTCGTCTCCAGGTGTAGATAGTCATACTTTTATTTTCTGTGGTGAGGGAAGTGAGGACTCCTGTTTTACAACACATACTTAAAAAATAATACTACATTTTGATAAGGCAAATCAGGGCATGACTTATACACTTAATGTTAAGGAGTGTTGCCTGACCTAGGGGCACACGTTCACAATTCTTTGAAAGTGAAGTAGCAGGTAGACAGGATAGTTCAGAAGGCATTTAGTATGCTTGCCTTTATTAGTCAGTGCATTGAGTATAGGAGTTGGGAGGTCATGTTGTTAAATTGGTTAGGCCACCTTTGGATATTGTGTGCAATTCTGGTCTCCCTCCTATAGGAAGGATGTTGTGCAACTTGAAAGGGTTCAGAAAAGATTTACAAGGATGTTTCCAGGGTTGGAGGATTTGAGTTACAGGGAGAGGCTAAATAGGCTGGGACTGTTTTCTCTGGAGCATCGGAGGCCAAGGGGTGACCTTTATAGAGGTTTTTAAAATCATAAGGGGCATGGATGGCGTAGACAATCAAGGTCTTTTTCTCAGGGTGGGGAGTGTAAAACTAGAGGGCATAGGTCTTAGGTGAGAGGGGAAAGATTTAAAGGGGAGCTAAGGGAAAGCTTTTTCATGCAGAGGGTGAGTGAACTACCAGAAGAAGTGGTGGAGACTGGGAGACTGGTACAATCATAACATTTAAAAGGCATCTGAATAGGTATGTGAATAGGGAGGATTTAGAGGGACATGCCAAGTGATGGCAAATGGGACTAGGTTAGTCCAGGATATCTGGTCAGCATGAACATGTTGGACCGAAGGGTTTGTGTCCTTACTGTACATCTCTATGATTCTAAGAAACTCCCTGAAGAAAACAAAAATATACTGTTCTGCTCAAATTAAGTTTTTTTGAGTGATACTCGACATGGATGGTTTGTAGTTCAAGGCAGCAATAATTAACAGAGAAACAGTGACATTTTTATTTCTTTCATAACTAACGTTAAGAGCACCACCCACTTCTTGCCAAGTTGCACAATCTTATACAGCTGAGTAATTTGTGCAGGGCACTGAGCCAAGGTTGCCCAACACTATTTAATATCTGTATGGACCATCCCAAGCCTTATTCTGTCCAGTTTTAGCTGGATCCAAAACCAGTAACCGAGCTGGTGCACTGGTTGGTATGTTTTTATTGTTGCTTATGTACTTCAATATATTGAATCAAAATTAACTGTTGACTCAGTTGAATATTTTTGTTGGATTGAAGTATCATTGTTCAAAGGTGTAACAAATGAAGCTTATCGCATAGCAAAATACAAAACTTCAGTTCTGAGGAAGGATCACTCGACCGGAAACGTTAACTCTGATTTCTCTCCACAGACGTTGCAGACCCACTGAGCTTTTCCAGCAATTTCTGTTTTTGTTACTGATTTACAACATCCGCAATTCTGTCAGTTTTTACTTAGATGTATAACTCCTGTCCCTGGCTACTTCCTACTTAGAATGGTAACCTCGAAGGACTGAGCACCTGGGGTTTGCAGATGAACAAGTGATTTTTAAAACCGTTTAAGTAAACTGTGGTCAAATTCTGTTTTCTCTGCATTTCAACTTTGGTTGATTATTCATCAAGACAGTGTCTGGATTCACAACTTGCATCAAAAGATGTTTTTTACTTAAGTTATATGATACTGGAACTATTTTAACTGTATATTTTTAACCAAGAGCTGATGCTCCTCAGTACTTACAAATTGGACTATGATAGTGGTCTCAGAAGCTGATTGGCCATGATGAGAAATAGATTAATACGGGAAATCATCTGAATGGCACTAGGACTAACCTATAGCAGGCCAGTATTCATAGCCATGCAGTTAAGACGCAGATATCCTGGAACAGAGCTTCATGTGATGGGAGCGCAGATAAACTCCAGTGCACTGGTTCATAAATGCAAACTGTAGGACGTAAATTTTAATGCATATTGAATAGTAAAAGGTCATATAGTGAGCACATTGATCTCCATGTCCAAATTCTTTATATGTATTCGTATCTCATAAAATTAAATCATAAAATTTACTGCGATGTGTGTTAGTTGGGTACTTTGAAGTCACAGCTTTATTGTGGTACAGAAGGAAGCCATTTGGCTCTTTTTGAGTCCATGTCAAACTTACAGAAGCAAAGTGGATATGATTGTTGCTCTTTGCTCCCTGACGTCAGGGGTTCATATTGGTTATGGACCAATTTTATATAAGTCTCCTCTCTCTAAAGTCTGGACTATTTACCTTCAAACCCATGGTGAGAATGCCAGCCCTGAGCCAAAATGACACTTCTGTCACTCCTTATTAAGCTCAAGACCATCTTGAGTTTTTTTTTGTTTCATCAGAGCTTTGTCTGCTTATAGTTATTCCTTCAACAAATTATATATTTAACCCAAGGCCTTTCATCTCATCCATAGCTGTGGCATCAGGCAGCATAGTGGCTTTGTGGTTAGCACTGCTGCTTTTCAGCACCAGGGACCGAAGTTCAATTCCACCCTCAGGTAACTGTCCGTGTGGAGTTTACACTTTCTCCTTGTGTCTGTGTGGGTTTCCTCCCATAGTCCAAAGATGTGCAGCTTAGTTGGGTTGATCATGCTAAATTGTCCAGGAATGTGCAGGCTTGGTGGATTAGCCATGGAGAGTGCAGGGTTACAATGATGGGTGGGATGTTTTTTATAGGGTTGGTATGGGCTGAGTGGCCTGCTTCCACAGGGGATTCTGTGTATATTACCATTTACTTTGTCAGCCAATACAATTTGGGAGGAAGACGACATTGCACGTGTCGTCAGCTGCTAATTTGACTCTGTCTATCGTCTCTTACACTTCATATTACCATATCCCTAAGTTTCTCCTCCTGGGTGAGGTGAACATTGTGTTTTCTACAGCCAATTATCAATCAAGTGTCTGAGGATTTTTTTTCTCTCTGAGAATTGAGGGCCATTGGAATTCCCTTTCTTCAGGCAGTGGATGCAGAATCTTTAAATATTTTTAAGGCAGAGGACAATAGATGTTCGATTACCAAGCGGCTGAAAGATTATCGGTGTTGTGAAGGAATGTAGAGTTATGGTTAAAATCCGATCAGCTATGATCTTATTAATTGGTCATGCTAAATTGCCCGTAGTGTTAGGTAAGGGGTAAATGTAGGGGTATGGGTGGGTTGCGCTTCGGCGGGGCGGTGTGGACTTGTTGGGCCGAAGGGCCTGTTTCCACACTGTAAGTAATCTAATCTAATCTAAATGGCAGGGCCCGTTTGAAGGACTGAGTGAACTACTCCTGTTTCTTGTTCATATGTATACAGTAAGGGCGGTATCACTGCTAAACACCTGGGCTCTCTCAATTACAACTTTTCAATTGTCTGAGCAAAACCTCTTTACCTTAAATCTTTAATTCTTGCTTTGAAGTGATTTTTTGGCCATGTTGCTGCATTTTGTGTTACACCATATACAAGAAACTACTCAGAATAAAAACATTATTCTAAGACAATTTGTTGAATGCCTTCTGAAAATCCATTGACATTAACTCTGTTGTATTTGCTTTGTTCAATCGGTTACCTCTTCAAAGAAAAGAACCTTCATATTTCTTAAATGAGGTCTGTATTGAACCAATCTGTTTAGCCTCTGCTTGATGAGCTACTGCATTACTTTGATGTACAAAGTACTGATAGCCAGAACAATGCAATAAGTACGGGCAGAACAAAATTCCACACGTAGCAAATAGTCTTGCAGTCTGTTTTTGGTGATGTTAGACTGAGGAGGACTGTTAATCAGTACAGCAGGGGTCGCTGGTGGATGAACGCTGAGGTTGGAGTGTGAAAGAGGATGATGATGGTAACTGAGTTCTTGCTGCAATTGTGACTTCCCCTCCTTTTGCTGAAAGTGTAATGGAGGGGGTTTTCATTAAAGAGGACTCAGCACAGAATACCCAGTTTAGTTCGGATGGAGCTCAGAATATGTGTAGCTGGGATACTGACATCTTCAAAAAGTGAATACATTAAGGTCTTACTTTATCAAAACTGCAGCAAAAGGATTAGATTTGTTGGTCGAAAATGAGCTTTCATCTCTGGGGGAACGAAGACCAAGAAAGCTGGAGAAACTCAGCACTTCTGGCAGCGTCTGTGGAGAGAGAAACCCATATGACTTCTTCAGAACACACTTTATTTTTATATTACTTCAGTCTTCAGTGGGGCATAACATAATTTTCATTGCTATGTATGAGTGCCACAGTAGTCATGATTATGTTAAGCTTTCTAGTTGGAGGATATAGTTAATATTCAGAATATCCCCATGCAGATTTTTTTCAGTAACTCTAAGATGCACAGATAACTGGGAGCACCTGTTCACAAGCCTCAAACTCTGTGGGTAACTTATTAAATCATTAATGGATTGAGCAATTTGATGCCTAATGCTATTTAGTGTTAAATACAGGTGCCATAAATTAAACCCTTGCAGCTGAGTATAAAGTTCTTGTGAAATCCTCAATAATTAATGGCACCTCATTATGCCGCTACGTTGTAGGCCACCAGAGGAAATGTTGTAATAGCAGATCTGCATGTGTTAAAACCAGCTGCCATCAACTGCCCAGGGGGCCTGTTAGGTGACCTTTGGCTTTATCCTATATTAGTGGAATTGTTTCAATTATATTGACAGTAATAGCTCGACAGTGTTTAGTACCAGAGGCACTTTAGTGCCAATGTAGTGGTTCATTTCTGTCTTGTCACGTAAGGGGAGAAGGCTTCTCATTGATGGCAGCTAATTTGAATCCCTCAAAAAGTGAGGCCTGGGCAACGGCTGAACTGGAAAGATCAGCTTCCCAGTGGAAGTCCGGCTCAGCCTCTGTGCAATTTGACTGTGTGTCATTCATGCAGAAAGTGTAAGACAATGACTCTCTCTCATTCTTCCAAAGTGAAAATACGTTACATGCAGAATAGAAAAGAATTGCTTTCGCAAGCAAAAACCTTGGCAAGGACATGGAGCAAGGACATGGAGCCAAACGTCTATTACTTGCTTTTGCAAGATCACCTCCAAACCTTGGGAGGACCATGAATTAAGCCTGAAAACTGAAGTCTACGTTCAGCCTTTAAAGGATAGAGTGAGCCTGAATTAATTCAATGTCTTGGCCAGGACTTTTTCCGCCTGTTTATTTGCTGGAAATATATGAAAACAATGTTGGTTTCAATGTCAATCTTGCTGAAGGCAACTTACTCTGAAACTTTTTTGCTAAGAATCTCGTCTGCACAAGCACAGATCTAAAACCCAATGTCGAACAAGTAGAAATCAGCAAAAACAATTAGGGCCTGAGGAAATTGTGAAATGCAAGCTGTTTCTTGTATTTATGCTATGAGACTTGAAGCGTGAAGCTATTATTTATTCACGTTGAGTATGATGTTTTTAACAAAATATCATTATGCAGAGCTTTTCTTTGAATATAACAGAACCTAATGCCATTAAAAATGCATTCAAGATACAGCTGGCTCACAGAAAATTGAAACAAAAAAAGACACTGAAGACTTTATAATTTGTGATTCACCAGAAATTGTGACTTTAGGTCCTGCTATGCCAAAACATTTGAGGGTAGTTTTTCTCGGGGAATTATGCAAATTGGTTTGAGGAAAATGACTATAAAGGAAAGATCCAGCTGTGGTCTTTCCAGCATTAAGCTTAGTGCAGTTTAGAATTCTAATTTTACAACCATCAAGTGCACCTCTAAATATTGGATGATGCACTTGGGTGGGACATACATGACAAAAGAATGAATGATGAATTGTTGGATGTTGCAAAGTGCCGAGGATCAGAGGGACATTGTTGTGTACGTCCACTACTGCCTTAAGGTAGTGGGACAGGTAGTTAAAGTGGTTAAGAAGGCATATGGGATACTTGCCTTTACTAACCAAGGCGTAGGGTTTGAGATTAGGGAAATTATGCTGGAACTGTATAAAATGTGGGTTAGGCCACAGCTATAGGGGTGACATGATTGTACTGGATAAGGGAAGAGATTTCTCAAGAATTTACCTAGGTTGGAGAGCTATAATTCTGAAGAGAGGTTTGATAGTCTGAGGTGATTTTCCTTAGCAGAAGAGACTGAGGGGGATATTATTGAGATGTATAAAATTATGAGAGGCATAGATAGTGTAGACAGACACTTTTCCTCTTGATGGAGGGATTAGTGACTTAGAGAGGTTGTGATGAATTTTGTTTTTCACCCAGTGGATGGTGGGAATCCGGAACTTACTGTGAGAGTGGCAGAAGCGGGAACCCTCAACATTTAAGAAGTATTTAGATGTGTACTTGTGTTGCCAGAGCATACAAGGCTATGGACCAAGTGCTGGAAAGTGGGATGAGCATAGTTAGGAGGTTGTTTCTGACCAGCACAGACCTGATGGGCCTTTTTTTTTTCTGTGCTGTAGACCTCTGTGATTCTGACACTAAACACAATATCTTTTTCAGTCCAGGTGTAACAGAGTTGGGGGTTGGACTTTGCAAGGGATCCAGGTAAGAGTTTTGGTAGACATGAGAAGGGAAAGTTAGTTGGAGATGCTTTATCATTAAATCGAAGTGAGGGAGTCATATAGGACAAGAGAAAGACTATGCCCTTACATTACAGTTACCCCCAGTCCATTCCAGGAAATCCCAACATGTGGAGCTTGGCTTCACTAAGAGTTTAATCTGTCATCATCCCTAGGAAATCAAAATAACCAAATATACTGAAGGACTCCCAAATGACTAAATTACCAAGAGAGGTTTCCTTTGTTTTTGTTTAAATTGATTCAGATTTGTGTTAATGCCAATCAAACATAGTCAATCACAGTCAATGAAATGAGAAATTGAACATGGCGTGATGGATGCACCCGAGACCACCTCAGGGAGCGAGTAAACTTGTGGGCGGCACAGTGGCACAGTGGTTAGCACTGTTACCCCACAGCGCCAGAGACCCGGGTTCAATTCCCGCCTCAGGCGACTGACTGTGTGGAGTTTGCACGTTCTCCCCGTGTCTGCGTGGGTTTCCTCCGGGTGCTCCGGTTTCCTCCCACCATCCATAGATGTGCAGGGTCAGGTGAATTGGCCATACTAAATTGCCTGTAGTGTTAGGTAAGGGGTAAATGTAGGGGTATGGGTGGGTTGCGCTTCGGCGGGTCGGTGTGGACTTGTTGGGCCGAAGGGCCTGTTTCCACACTGTAATGTAATGTAATGTAATCTAATCTAATCTAAACAGTCCAGGTTCTGTTTGGCATTTTCGCCTTCATAACTCTGGACAATTGCCATTTCTGGAAGGTGGTATATGAAGACAGAGATCAAACTTTACTATCTAACTATACTGTAAGCAAAATGAAAACTGCTGCAAGTCTTGATCTGAGAACGCCTCTTTGATGATGCTGTTCTGGTCATTCACGTGGAAATTCGGCTAAAAGGATTGCCTTTCCCATTTGCACGTGAAATTAAAAATAAATAAAATCCTATTCCTGTGCCTTGCGCTCCCAGCTGTGACTGTCAAGTAACTCTAGTTTATGGGATAGTGTTACAATTCTAACATTGATTACAGTAAGTATATTGGTGAGGCCTCTTCTGCACTATCATGACCAGTTTTGGGCATCCTGCAGCAGGAAGGGTACTATAAAGTTGGAGAGGGTTCAGAAAATATTTACCAGGATGTTGCCAGGAATGGAGGGTTTGAGTTATAGTGATAGGCTGGGACTTTTTTTCACTGGAGAATAGAAGGTTGATGGGTGACCTTATAGCGGTTGAGAAAATCATAAAGAGTGTAGCTAAAGTGAATGACAGGTATCTTTTCCCTCGGGTTGGGGGTTTCAAAACTGGAGGGCATATTTTTAAGGTGAGGGGAGAAAGATTTAAAAAGGATATGAGGGGCATCTTTTTCACACAGTGGTTCATGTGTGGCATGAATCTTTGGAGGAAGTGATGGATGTAGGTGCAGTTACAGCATTTAAAAGACATTTGGGTAAGTTCATGAATAGGAAGGTTTTGAGGGGTATGAGTCAAAAGCAGGCAGATAGGACAAGTTTAGTTTGAGATTATAGCCAGTATGGACTAGTTGGGCCAAAGGGTCTGTTTTCATGCTGTATGACTGTATGACCCCACTTGAATTGGTTAGACAATTCTATCTTAAGATCAACATGGACAGTCAAGCCACCTCCCTCATACAGACTCAACACACTCATTAAGAAAAGCAACATTGGCAAAATGTCCATGGAATGCCATGAAGCTGACTCTTGGGACTGAATTGGAGGGCTTATAAGACGAGTATTCTCAGCACCATGTGTGGCTGTGAAACATGGACAGCTTACAGCTATCAGGTGAAGAGCTGAACAATTTTCAGCTTCACTGTTTGGGATTTATCCTGGGCATCTCATCGGAGAACACAACTACAAAAGTGACAGCCCTGTTAATAGCTAATCTCCAAACGTTACTGCCACTTCTCAAGCCGAGGTGATTTCGCTGACTTGGCTACCTATGCAACATACCAGTCATCCTGCCCAGTGACTTGCTGTCTGGCAGATGACCAGTCAAATGCTCTGAGCTGTACTTGGAGGATGCTTCTACCTGTGACACAAAGATCCTAAACGTCAATTATTATACAAGAGAGATGCTAGTCAAAAATAGTGTCGCTAACTATTTTTTGGTGGGTTTCACCATGAGAATCAGTGACTACAGCAGCTTGGCAATTGATACCAACAGCAAAACATCAATTTACCAAGACTTCCGGCAATCACTTCACATGTGGCACTTCTGCGTTTCTGAGATGGATCTCTTCAAGATATCGCCAATAGATTTGATTGGCTGAATGGCCATCATATTGAAATGGAAGAATGCCAGACATTCCTGATGAGTTTTGTTTTGTTTTTTGCAAACCAAGAGAAATTAGTGCAAAGTTTTTTTTACTCCTTGATGTAATTGGCTTCTGTATTTCCCTTCATTACACAGTGACTACACTTGTTAAAAGAACTCAAATATATTGATTAGCTCTGGCTTGTCCTGAGGTCGAGAAATTTGCAAGTGTAACATTTGCATTATGGATTGAAGTAAATCAAATAACATTTTAACACATTTTTAAAAAGGCATGATGGAAATTGAGAATTAGTCATTGACCTACTTTTTGTTTAAACATATAAATGTGAAAACAGGATTCTGCAGTGGAACACTTCATGTTGTGAATTCAAAATGCCCCCAAACTCCTGACTGTTTCACTTGTGTCCCCTTAAACCCAACAGGGATAAACAAAGATGAAAAGCAGCAATAAAACAGCAAACTCTGGAAACACTCAGCAGCTTTAGTAGCATTCCCTGGAGAGAGGAAAATGGGACAAATACTTCATCGTCCTTCTCTTCCACAATCTGCAGAGACTGTTGGACTTACTAAACATTTTCCGCATAACTGTTTGATTATGGACTTTCAGAATTTGCTTCTTTTGGCTTCTGAGTGCGCGTTTTCTGCGATTCTGTGGTTTTAGTTCTTATGTGGAGTTGCTTTGGTAATAATTATCTTATGGGTTGGTTCAACAGTGCTGCCTCTTATACAACATTGGGAGGCGATGTTCAGATTTCTGAGAAATGCAAGTGCAGAGCAAAGGCCACAGGTGAAAGAAGCCATCAGACTGGAAAGAGTGGCAAAAAAAAAATTAAAGGAGTCTGGATGTAGTATTTTAAGTTATTTTTGTTCTTCCTTGGGTATTGCTATCAAGGTCAACATTTTATTGTCTACATATAACTGTTCTTGAGTGAGCCACTTCAGAGGCAAGGTAAGAGCCAACCACATTGTTTTGCGTCTGGAGTCACTGTATTATAGTAGGTAAGGTGTTTTGATCTTTAAAAAGTCAACAGATGTTGCAATGAAGAGGAAACTGAGTGGTAAAGAACCTCTTAAGTAAGATTTCTGAGAAATAGTGAGGGAACATTACAAGTCTTGGTTTTACCAAATCCAGAGGGTATGTAGGCAGCAGTATGCAGCCAGCATGTTAATGTTGGAAACAAGATTTTGGAAAGTTTGAGAATTTACATGGTGACTTGGCTTAAAAGTTGGCCAAGTACAGGAAATCATGTTAACTTGCCTGTGCTCCAACACACTCTACACATTCTGTCTGCCTGTCCAGTGGCACAGTTTAACAACCAGATGAATACCTTTTTATTAAATGAATTGAATAGAGATCTGAAAATCAGAGTTAGAAAATTTGGAATCAATAATTTCCTGCACAATGGATATCAGCCATTGCTTCAACTGGGGCAGGTTCCTTGATAGAACTGATGGCTCCCAACCTTTTGCACCTGAATAAATGATCAGGTTTTGAAGTTCCTGAAGTGACCAGGGCCAGTGCTCAAGATCGATCTGAATCTAATTAGGATGGGATGGGCTTAAGGAGAGGTGGTTAGGTGCTTCTGGGGAATGAAGGGGAAAAATTCAGAAAAACAGCTGCTTTAAAACCAGCAGGAAAATCAAGAAGGCACAGCCAAAACATGTTTTGGCTGAATGGCCTTCCATGCTGTAGATGTTTCTAACTTTGTGTCAAGTTAAAAGTCTGATGGTTGGAGATTGTTTACACAGAGGGTGACTTATATATGGAGCGAGCTGCCAGAGGAAGTGGTAGAGGTAAGTACAGTTACAATATTTAAAAATCATTTGAACAGGTACATGGATATGAAAAGTTTAATAAGAAAGAGGAGTAGGTCATCTGGCTCCTCAGTCCTGGTCTGCCTTTCAATAAAACCATGGCGGATCTTTGTCGTGGACTTCACTCCACTTCCCCGCTCACCATAATTTAACTGTTCAAAAATCTATCTATCTTTGCTTTAAAAACATTCAATAAGGTAGCCTCAATTACTTCACTGGGCAGGGAATTTCACAGATACACGAACCTTTGGGTGAAGAAGTTCCTCCTCAACTTAGTCCTAAATCTGCTCCCCCTTATTTTGTGGCGATGTCCCTAGTTCCAGTTTCAGTCACCAATGGAAACAACCTTCCTGGGACAAAAGCAGGCAAATGGGACTAGTTCAGGTTAAGAAACTTGGTCAGCATGGATGAGTTGGGCCGAAGGGTTGGTTTTCATGTTGTATGACTCTGAGAGGAGAATTGTCCCTTGCACAAGTGGCTTTTATTTGACAAACTTGTTCAGGATTGAAGGGACTTCTGTTGATTTTCTTCAGTGCTGGAAGATGAAGTGCAGGTTTGTAGAATACATGTTCCTCTTTTTGTCTTTGCTGTCTATGTATATTAAAAGCACAGTTTTGCATTTGATGTCCTTTTGTGCAATTAATATTTTGGCACAGTTTAACAACCAAATGAATTTCTTTTATTAAATGAATTGAAACAAAGTCTGAAGATCAGAGTGAGAAAAATGCACATTTTAGTACAAAATAAGCTGAACAGGATGAGCAGCTGTTTACTGACCTCACATCTTAAATGTGGAGCCTTATTAAACAATATTTACGCATGCTTCAAAATGAACAAAAGCTCATCAAGATCACTAGAATGAAATAATTTTGGACTTTCAGTGGGAGGTAAAGAACTTCAGTTCAGCGTGATCCATGTGAAGGCTTGAAAGAGTGTACATCAATTACATCACAATTTCCATCAGTTTTTGGCAGCAACCATTATAGATTAATGGTTACAGTCCACTCTTCGGTATTTAGATCAAGTCCAGAGGATGAATATATTCCCTCCCTCCTCACTACTGACAATGGTATCATAGAGTTTTAGATTTTGAATTGAATTGAATTTAATTTAATTTATTGTCATGTGTACCAAGGCACAGTGAAAAGCTTTGTCTTGCAAGCAATACAGGCAGATCACAGAGTTAAGTAGTATAGATAAGTATATAATAGGTAAACAGTGGCAAAACAAAAACACAGGTACAGGCGAATGTTTGTGAGTCCATTCAGTATTCTAACAACATTAGGGTATAAACTGTTTCGAAACCGGCTGGTGCGTGTGTTCAGGCTTCTGTATCTTCTCCCCCGATGGTAGAGCTTGCCAGGGTGGGATGGGTCTTTGAGAATGCTGGCAGCCTTTCCTTGACAGCGGGCCTGGTAGGTGGATCCTGTAGATGGGAGGTTGGCCTCTGTGATTGTCCGGGCCGAGTTCACCACTCTCTGTAACCGTCTCCGATCTTGAATTTTTAAACCAATGTGTATTTTCCCTCGTTAAAAATGTAGTTTAGCATGTGTTAAATCTATGAAGGAAAATGTCAGACAGACTACTTGAATTAATCAACGTTTAAGGAGTTTTATTGTAAATTTACTCAGTAAAATGCGTAAACATTACTAAAAAGGTAAAACCCCTCTCAAGTTCTGTGATATTTACCGACACAGTAACACACACCGTATCTTGTTCCGTTAGCTTGCAAAGGAAGATGGGGCTATTAAGCAATTACAGGTTTGATGTAAACTGTGTGATTGACATATATTCTAACATCATTTATTCTATGTTTGGGTAATTGGGGACTAAAGTTAGTACCATCTGGCTTGCTTCTAGTATTTCTGTGGCCGTGGTGAATTCTTTAAAGTAGCTTTTGAGGTCGAGCTTTCGAATTCAATTTTTTTTTGCACTACTAATGGATTTTTATTAACCTTAGATTGTTTATTTGATAAACTAGTGAGGTAAATATTGGAAGCACCATTTCTGGAAGAAGAGAGATTTCTGGGACTTTGAAGGTAACACCCATGTCTTGAGTGGTTAACAGTGAGGAAGAAGTTCTCAGGTTATAGGAAGTTATAGAGTTATTGGTTAGATGGATAGACCAGTGAAAGAATATAAGCCTATAAAATGTGAAGTGATGCAGTGTAGAAGAAGTAACAAGATAAGGAGTAACCAATAAATGGCAGGAGGCTAGCAGAGGGATTTGAGGTGCTTGTCCACCTATCTCTGATGTGGAGGACAGGTTAATTGATGTGTTAAGAAGGCTTAAGGGACATTTGCCTTTACCAGTTGTTACATAAATTATAAGTGCTAGGGAGGTTATGTTGGAATTATACTTTGTTAGGCCGCTGTGTGGGGTTCAAGTCACCCCACAATAGGAAGGATGGGTAGCACTGGGGAGACTGCAGATGAGATTCACCAGGTTGGTCCCTGGGATGGAGCATGAAGAGACACTGGATAGGCCCAAGTTGTTTTCTTCAGAGCAGAGAAAGCTGGGAGGGGGCATGATTGAGGCGCATGAGCATGGTGGAGAGGAAGCAGCTGTTCCCCTTATTTGAAGGGTCAGTCATGAGGGGCATAATTCTATGGTGAAGAGTAGGAGGTTTAGAGGGAATTTGAAGAAGCTTTATTTCACTTTGAAGTCTAGAATGTTCTGCCTGGGAGGATAGTTGAGGCAGGAAACCTCACAATCTTTAGAAATTATGTGGATAAGCACTTGAAATGTCACAAATTTCTAGGGTAAAGGCCAAATACTGGGAAGTAGGATTAGTGTAGATAGGTTGATGCAGACTCAATGGGTGGAAGGGCCTCTTCTGCTCTCTTTGACTCTATGACCAGTGATCCTGAGAAGGAAAGTATATAGTGCAACCTTGGACTAATAAATATTAGTAGCAGAGCAGAGGCATAGGGATAAAACCCTGAAGAGGTGACTTAAAACAGAGTATGTTCAAACTCAAGTACACAATAGCTTCAGAAATTTAGATAATAATTTAAAAACTTCCACCCATTGAGGTGTTAGAGACAGAGGACTGAATCTTAAATTTTTTGTGGCTAAGCTGAAGTTGGAGATTTGTTTAGAGGGATTTCTGTCACAACTGCAGTGTATCACTGAGCTGGGAAATCGTAAAGTTTATAGTGAGAGAGTAATTTCATGATTATATTGATGGCTCTGTGGGAATAGATTTAACTCAAATGTCCATGGCACTTCCAGCGCAATCTACCTGTTGAATGCTCCAACATTTTAAAACCATATCTGTATCCATTTCAACCATGAATAAGGACTTATTAAGGTTTTTGTGAAGATCTGTGTAGCTTGGGTTGTGGATGAGGTAGTTGGTTAGCTTGCCAAGCTGCTGCACTGTTGACCAGACTGGCCAGTTAAGTGAGTGACAGTTTTATTTCTATTTAAGTTCCTCTTGACTGCATCGCTCCACTGCATCACTCTTCAGGAACATCTTTCAGGCGGGTGCTATATCTTAACAGAGAGCGTGGTTGTCTATTCTTACACTATAGACAAGCGTGGAACTTTCCATCTTTTCTGGAAGCAGTCATGGGAGATCAGTCAAGCATAAAACCCTGATGTACCCTTGCCCTACAGAACAAGGACAAAACTCAAAAGTATCAAACGTCCCCTACGACTCTGACTGACTGAAGTCAGACTGGGAATTAAGGTTAAAAGGTTACTCCTCTATCTGGCTCAATTCCAGATGAGGAGAACAACTTGGGCAACTGTCCTCCTTTGTTTTCAAATGGCAATGAATTTGGAGTGAATGACAGCATGCTATTTGCCTGAAAAATATCATAAAACCGTTCAAAATGTCAGCGCTGCTGGAACTAGGTCACAAGGCTGAATCCAAATATTAGTTTATTGCAGCAATTGCAAATTCCTGCTTCGGAGACTGTGATAAATATGGAGAATGAATGCCCTTGAAATTTCTTAATGGAATATTCATAATAAATGGAAGTCTTATTTTCTCAAAGACAAGGATTAGTATCATTTTTCAGATCCTAATTTTCTCTGGCCTGTCACTTCACTGCACCTCATTGCTTGCTAATATTTGATACTTTGACCCAGGTCCATTATGAGCAAGTATAGCTACTCCATACTAAAGAGCTACACTTAGAAAAGAAAGTGCTCAGAGGGAAGTAATGCAATATCAACAGCTGTGCCACTGCCACAATGACTAATGTGCATGGAATTTTATATTGTGAACATTTTGTGGGCTGACATGTCAACTAACGTTTGGCAACTGAAGTCTTCTTAAACCACAGGATCTGAATTGCTTTATTGAAATTGAATGCTTGCAATTTCAGTCATAAATGTTGGACAATTCATTATGTAACAAACTACTAAGCTGTAGCACAGCAACTGGCATTTAATATAGCAAGAGGCAGTATATTAAGGCAAGTCACCGCATTCATTTCATTTGGTGATGCACACAGTTAGAAAAACTGCAGTCAGCCAAATGACCACAAAGGATTATAACATAAGGGTCAGGCATGGCTTCATTAATTGGTAGGTGATTCTGTATTAAAAGGTCACAGATGTCCCATTTTGGTAAATTGAAATAAATTCCTCATGAAAGCCCCAATGCAGTTGTTACACCTAAAATTGGAAGGGTTTGCCAATTTCTTTTCAGTCCCACTCCTCCATTGTTACAATTAAATTTGATGTGAAACAGAGTGGTGATGTGGCCAACGATGTAGGTTTTAGACCTCATTTAGTTTGGTGTTACATAGAACAGTAGAGCACAGTACAGGTCTTTCAGCCCATGATGTTGTGCTGAGCATTTATCTTAATCTAACATGAACCTAACCTATACATCCCTTAATTTACTGCTGCCCATGTGCTTGTCCAGCAGTCAGTTAAATGTCGCTAATGTCTCTGACTCTACCATCACCACTGGCAGTGCATTCCACGCACTCACCACTCTCTGTGTAAAGAACCTACCCTTGACATCTCCCCTATACCTTCCTGCAATCACCTTAAAATTATGACCCGTCGCGATTGCCATTTCTGCCCTGGGGAAAAGTCTCTGGCTATCTACTCTATCTATGCCTCTCATTACCTTGTACACCTCTACCAAGTCACCTCTGTTCCTTCTTCTCTCCAGTGTGAAATGCCTCAGCTCCCTCAACTTCCAGTCCAGGCAGCATCCTTGTAAATCTCCTCTATACCCTCTCTAAAGCATCTACATCCTCCTGATAATGAGGCGACCAGAAGGGGACACATTATTCCAAGTGTGGTCGAACCAGGGTTTTATGGAGCTGCAGAAAAATCTCGCAGCACTTAAACCCAATCCCTCTGTTAATTAAAGCCAAAATACCATACGCCTTTTTAACTACCCTATCAACTTGGGTGGCAACTTTGAGGGATCAATGTACATGCACCCCAAGATCCCACTGTTCCTCAACACTGCCAAGAATCCTGTCTTTAACCCTGTATTCAAAATTCAAATTCGACCTTCCAAAATGAATCATTTTGAATTTAACCAGGTTGAACTCCAAATGCCACTTCTCAGCCCAGCTCTACATCCAGTCAGTGTCTTGTTGTAGCCTGCAACTGCCCTTGACACTATCTACAACACCACTGACCTTTGTGTCATTGGCAAACTTACTAACCCACCCTTCCACTTCTTCATCCAAGTCTTTTATAAAAACTACAAAGAGCAGAGGCCCAAGAACAGATCCCTGTGGGACACCATGGGTCACCGACTTTCAAGCGGAATACTTTCCATCCACCATCACTCGCTGTCATCTTTCGGCCAACCAATTCTGTGTCCAGACAGACAAATGTTCCTGTATCCCAAAACTCCTAACAATTCTACCGTGGAGAACGTTATCAAATACCTTATTAAAATCCATATACACCACATCCATTGCTCGACCTTCGTCAACTTGTCTCATCACATCCTCAAAGAACTCAATAAGGCTTTTGAGGCATGAACTACCCCACACAAAGCCATGCTGACTATCTTTAATCAAACTATGTTTTTCCAAATTGTCATAAATCATATCTCTCACAATACTTTCCAGTACCTTGCTTACCAGAGAGGTAAGACTGACTGGTCTGTAATTCCCAGGGATTTCTCTATTCCCTTTCTTGAACAGAGGAATAACATCCACCTCCCTTCAATCATCCAGTACTATTCCCGTGGAGAGTGAGGATTGAGGATGCAAACATCATCACCAGAGGCGCAGTGATCTCATCCCTCGCTTCCCATCGTAACCTTAAGTTATGCCTGGTCCGGCCCTGTGGACATATCCATCTTGATGCTTTACAAAAGTTCCAGCACATTCATTTCCTTAATATCAATCTGGTCAAGCCTATTAACCTGGTCCACGGTGTTCTCACTATCAACAAGGTCCATCTCTCTAGTGAATACTGAAGCAAAAAACTCATATAGGGCCTCCCCTACCTCTTCAGACTCCAGGCACAAGTTCTCTCCACTATCCCTGATCGGCCCTACCCTCTCTCTGATCATTCTCTTATTCCTCACGTAAGTGTAGAATGCCTTCGGGTTTTCCCTAATCCTTCCCACCAAGGCTTTTTTGTGTCCCCTCCTAGCTCTCCTTAGTCCATTTTTATGTTCTTTCCTAGCTGCCCTGTAATCCTCTACAGCTGTGCCAGAGCCTCGCTTCTTCAACTTTAAGTAAGTTTCCTTTTTCCTCTTGATGAGAAGCTCCTCTGTGCTTGTCATCCAACACTCTATCACATTACCATTCCTTGCCTGTCTCAGTGGGACAAAGTTATCCAACACTCGCAACAAGTGATCCTTAAACAGCCTCCGCATTTCTGTTGTGCATTTCCCGTAGAACAATGTTCCCAATTCATACTCCACAGCTCCTGTCTAATAGCAGTATAATTTCCCCTTGCCCAATTAAATACACTCCCATACTGTCTGCTCTTATCTCTCTCCATGACTACAGTAAAGGTGAGGCAGTTGTGGTCACTGTCACCAAAATGCTCTGCTACTGAGAGATCTGACACCTGGCCTGGCTTGTTGCCTTGCACCAAATCCAATACGGCCTCCTCCCCCAGTTGGCCTATCTACATATTGAGTCAGGCATCCCTCCTGGACACACTTGACAAAATCGGCTCCATCCAGACCATCTGCACTAAGGAGATTCCATTCAATATTAGGGAAGTTGAAGTCATCCATAACAACAACTCTGTTACATCTGCACCTTTCCAAGATCTGCTGTCCAGTCTGTTCTTCCATCTCTCTGCTGCTCTTGAAGAGGGGTGTATAGAAAACACTCAATAAAGTGACTGCTCCTTTCCTGTTATTGATTTCCACCCATACTGACTCAGTAGACAAACCCTCCTCAACAACCTCTTTTCCTGCAGCTGTGATGCACTCTCTAGTTAACAATGCAACTCCCCCTCCTCTTTTACCCTTCCCTGCCCCCCCTCCCCCCGGTTCTTCTGAAAAGATCTGAACTCTGGAACATGTAGCAACCATTCCTGCCCCTGTGAAATCCATGTCTCCGTTATGGCCGCAACATCGTAATTCCAAGTACTGATTCATGCTCTAACTTCATCACTCTTATTCCTGATACTCCTTGCATTGAAATGGACACACTTTAACACATCCCTTTGACTGTGTATCCTTCCTGACAGACTCCATGCATTTTATTTCTGCCATTCAAAAACTGCCCTCTCCTTTGATCTGTAGCTCCGGTTGCCATCCCCCTGCCAAACTTATTTAAACCCTTCTGAAGTGCTCGAGGAAATCTCCTGCCCAGGGCATTGGTGCCCCTCCAGTTTAAATGCAACCTGTTCCTCATGTACAGGTCCCACCTTGCCCAGAATGTGCCCCAGTGATCTACGTATCTGAAGCCCTCCCTCCTGCACCAGCTCTGTAGCCACGTGTTTAGCTGCACTCGCTCCCTGTTCCTCGCCTCACTGCCACGTGGCACCAGTAGTAAAACTGAGATTACTGCTCTGCTTGTCCTGCTTTTTACCTTCCAACCGAACTCCCTGAAATCACTTTTTAGATCCTCATCCCAATGTGCACTGCAGTTTCTGGCTGCTCCCCCTCCCCCTTCAGAATCTTGTAGACTTGATCAGAGACATCCTGGACCCTGGCACCTGGGAGGCAACATACCTTCCGGGAGTCCCGTTCGCGACCATAGAATCTCCTGTCTGTTTCTCTGACTACTGAGTTTCCCACCACTGGTGCTTTTCTATTCTGCCCCCCAACCCCAACACCTTCCTTTCTGAGCCACAGAGCAAGGCTCAGTGCCAGAGACCTGGCCACTATGGCTTTCCCCTGGTTGGTCGTCCACCCCAACAGTATCCAAAACAGAAACTTTTTATTGAGGGAAATGGCCACTGTCCCCCTGTTCCCTTTCTGTCCCCTGACTATAACTCCAGCTACCTTTTTTCCTGTACCTGAGGTGAGGCTACATCCCTGTAACTCCTCTCTATTATCCCCTGCGCCTCCTGAGTGATCTGAAGTTCATCCAGCTCCAGCTTCAGTTCCCTAACGCGGTTTCTGAGGAGCTGTTTGTATTAGAAATTATTTGGCTGAATCTATTTCATCAATGAGGAATAACAGGTTTATTTAACTTAGTAAACTAAGCATATAAAAGATTATTGACAGAAAAAAGTAGATTTGAGTTGAATTAAATCCGAACATTGGAAATCTAAAATGACATAACAGTCGAGCAATGATTGAGCACCACACAGAATGCCATCTCACAATGGCAAATTCGATAAAACACATCATGCAGATTTCTCAGTAGATGCTAGTAACACTGTGGGTCATCAAACCTCCTTGAAACTTCACAAAGGAACGCAATTCTTTACTTTTGACAGTCTGGCCTTGAAACTCCCTCAAGAGCCGTTCTGTCATGGACTACCTCATAACTATTCACATTTGTCCACTGTCCTTTCGTGTGACCATACTCTCCCAGACTCTGAAACTCGTGTCCAGCATTTACTCACAGACACACATCCAGATGTTCACAAACAGCAGGTGTCACCAACAAGTACTGTTCCAAATGTTGTTTACTGAGTTCTAACTTGGCTCAGTTGCTTTGGGCCTTCAATAGCACTTTCTGCTGCACTGGACTGTTAGTGAGTACCCAGTACTCCCTGGACTTCTCTGACCCCTCACCACAAACAGCTGCTTCCACTACTGTAGCACTTCTCTGAGCTTCAACACAACTGAACCCTGGGAAGTTCTGTTGAACTGGACCAACCATATAACATAGTAGCTGCAAGAGCTGGTCAAAAACTGGGAATAATGCAGTGAGTAACAGCTCAGGAGTTGACCTCCTAACTGCCTAAGCCTGTCTGCAATCTCCAAGGCACGAGCAAGGATGAGCTGCTCCCACTTTCCTGGAGTGAAAATCCAACACTCCAAAGCTCAGGACCATCCATGGCCAAATAGTATCCTTGATTGCTACCCCAACATTGACCATTCACTCTCCCTAACATCACTGCCCGCAGAGTGTAACATCGAGGAGTTGGATGACAAAAATTTGTTAAGGTTACTCTGACAGCGCTTCACAAATGCACAACCTCGACCACCTGGAAGAACAAGGATAGCAGAGATATTGATCTAGCACCTTTAACTTTCACTCCAGGTCACACATCTTCAAAATATATTGCTCATCTCTTCACTGTCCCTGGATCACAATCAAGGTTATAGTTTATTCCTAGACCACAGAGGTTTAAGAAGGAGACTTGTCACTGACTTCTCAAAAGGAATTCAGGATGGGCAATGATCTTGCCAATAGCACAATAGCACACTATCCAATAAATGGACAAAATATTCAGATTATTTGCCCAGTATCACGGCATTCATCACGGGATCTTCTGGGCAGACTGACTGCAGCTTTTCTTACAACAAAGAAATGGCATATTTCAACAAGGTTCTGATATTTTGATAAAGGATTTTGAAATTTCTTCAGACTGCAAATTATGTCCAAGCTTTCTCTTGATATTTGTTTTATTTTTCTCTTTGAAGTAAAATGTGTTGGAACAGCAACAACACATCTGCACTTAGTCTTAATAAACGTCCAAATTAACAATGGCAAGTATATATTGAGTCATACAGCACGGAAACAGACCGTTTGGTCCAACTTGTCCAAGCCGACTAAGTTTCGCAAACTAAACTGCTCCCAATTGTCCGTATTTGGCCCATATCCTTCTAAACCTTTCCTGTTCATGTAACTGCCTAAATGTCTTTCAAATGTCGTAATTGTACCTGCATCTATTATTTCTTCTGGCAGTTTATTCAACACACCCTCTGTGTGAAAAGGTTGCCCCTCAGGTCCCTTTTAAATATTTCTCCTCTCACCTTAAAAATATACCCCCTAGTTTTGAGGACCACATCCCAAATAAAAGACCTTGTCTCTTTACCTTATCTATGCCCCTCATAATTTTATAAACCACAATAAAGTCACCCCTCAACCTCCTATGCTCCAGTGAGAAAAGTCCCAGCCTATCCTTGTAGCTCAAATCTTCAGTCCGGGTATGATCCTGGTAAATCTTTTCTGAATCTTCTCATATTTAATAATCTCCTACCTCTAGCAGGGTGGTGAGAACTGGACATAGTACTCCAGAAGAGGCCTCAACAGTATCCTGTGAAACCTTAACATGACATCCCAACTCCTATACTCAATGTACAGGATGAGATAGATGGATAGTGAGAGCCTTTTTCCTCGGATAGTGATGGCTAGCATGAGGGGATATAGCTTTAAATTGAGGGGTGATAGATATAGGAAAGACGTCAGAGGTAGTTTCTTTACTCAGAGTAGTAGGGGTGTGGAATACCCTGCCTGCAACAGTGGTTGTCAAGCTCACAATGAATCCCATCTGATTTAACTTTACTTATCAGTTCAACATACAGAACCTGATCAAAAGCCTTTCTAAAGTCCGTTCAGCTTTTAATAAAGACAAGATTTACCACTCTGCCCTAATCAATGTTTTTGGTGACGTCCTCAAAAAACTCAATCAAGTTTGTGAGACATGATTTCCCATGCACAAAGCCATGTTGACTGTCCCTAATCAGCCCGAGGCAAAAGTGAGGACTGCAGATGCTGGAAATCAGAGTCTAAATTAGAGTGGTGCTGGAAAAGCACAGCAGGTCAGGCAGCATCCAAGGAGCAGGAAAATTGACGTTTCAGGCAAAAGCCCTTCATCAGGAATGAAGGCAGGGAGCCTCCGGAGTGAAGAGATAAATGGAAGAAGGGTGGGACACTTCGACCCCAGGGCATTAATGTGGACTTCACCAGTTTCCTCATTTCCCCTCCCCCCCACCTTACCCCAATTCCAACCTTCCAGCTCAGTCACATCCTCATGACCTGTCCTACCTGCCAATCTTCCTTACCACCTATCTGCTCCACCCTCCTCTCTGAACAATCGCCTTCATCCCCACCCCCATTCACCTATTGTACTCTTGGCTACCTTCTCCCCAGCCCCACCCCACCCTCCCATTTATCTCTCCACCCTGGACGCTCCCTGCCTTCATTCCTGAAGAAGGGTTTTTGCCCGAAATGTCGATTTTCCTGCTCCTTGGATGCTGCCTGACTGGCTGTGCTTTTCCAGCACCACTCTAATGTAGACCCTAATCAGCCCTAGTCTCTCCAAATGCATGCAAATGCAACCTCTGAGAACCCCCTCCAACAACTTCCCCACCACGAATGTTAGATTCACAGCTCTGCAGTTCCCAGGCTCCTCCTTACAGCCTTTCTTAAATAAAGGCACAACATTAGCCACCTTCCCGTCTTCTGGCACCTCACCTCATCTGTTGATGACAGAAATATCTCTGCTTGGGGCCCGGCAATTTCTTCCCTAATGTCCCGGGATATACTTGATCAGGTTCTGGACATTTATCCACCTTTATGTTTTTTTTAAGACCTCCAGCACTTCCTCTTCTCTCATGTGGACTGTTTTCAGGACATTAGTACCTATTTCCCCAAGTTCCCTAGCCTCCAATTCCTTCTGCACAGCAAATACCGATGTGAAATATTTGCTTTGTATCTCTTTCACCTCCTGTAGTCCTACACATAGTCAACCTTTTTGATATTTAAGGAGCCCTCTTCTCTCCCTCGTTGGTCATTTACTTTTCATGTACTTGTACAATCTCTTTGGATTATGTTTAACCTTATCTGCCAAGGCTATCTCATATCCCCTTTTTACTCTCCCAATTTCTCTCTTAAGAATGCCCCTGCACCCCTTATATTTTTAAAGAGTTTCATTTGATCTCAGTTGTCTATACTAATAGTCAGCGGGAAATTGAGAAACAAATTTGTAAGGAGATTTCAGATATCTGTAAGAATAAAAGGCTATGGTAGGGGATTTCAACTTTCCAAATATAGAGTGGGACTGACATAGTGTTAAGGGTTTAGATGGAGAGGAATACAAATGGAATAAAAATGGAATACAAGAAAATTTTCTGAGTCGGTATGTGGATGTACCTACTGGAGAAGTTGCAAACCTTGACCTACTCTTGGGAAATAAGACAGGGCAGGTGACTGAGGTGTCAGTGGAGGAGCACTTTTAAATCTAATAATTCTATTAGATTTAAAATAATGATGGAAAAGGATAGAACAGATCTAAAAGTTGAAGTTCTAAATTAGAGGAAGGCCAATTTTGAAGGTATTAGGCAATAACTTTCAAAAGCTGATTGGGTGCAGATGTTTACAGGTAAAGGGACAGCTGGAAAATGGGAAGCCTTCAGAAATGAGATAAAGAGAGTCCAGAGAAAGTATATTCCTGTCAGGGTGAAAGGAAAGGCTGGTAGGTGTAGGGAATGCTGGATGACTAAAGAAATTAAGGTTTTGGTTAAGAAATAGAAGGAAGCATATGTCAGGTACAGACAAGATAGATCGAATGAGTACTGAGAGTATAAAGGCAGTAGGAGTAAACTTAAGAGGGAAATCAGGATGGCAAAAAGGGTACATGAGATACCTTTGACAAATAGGGTTAAGGAGAACCCAAAGGGTTTTCACAAATACATTGAGGACAAAAGGGTAACGAGGAGGAGAAAACGGCCCCTCAAAAATCAGCAAGGCAGCCTTCGTGTGGAACTGCAGGAGTTGGGGGAGACAATAGTGTTCATTGTGGAAAAGGACATAGAAGATATAGAATGTAGGGAAATAGATGGCGACACCTTGAAAAATATCTGTATTACCAAGGAGGAGGTGCTGGATGTCTTGAAACTCACAAAAGTGGATACATCCCCAGGATCTGATCAGGTGTACCTGAAAACTCTGTGGGAAGCTGGGGAAGTGATTGCTGGGCCTCTTACTGAGATATTTGTATTATCAATATTCATAGGTGAGGTGCCGGAAGACTGGAGGTTGGCTAACGTGGTGCCATTATTTAAGAAAGATGGTAAGGACAAGCCAGGGAACTATAGAGTGGTGAGCCTGATGTCGGAGGTGGGTAAGTTGTTGGAGAGAATCCTGAGGAACAGGATATACATGTATTTGGAAAGGCAAGGACTGATTAGGGAAAGTCAACATGGCTTTGTGCATGGGAAATCATGTCTCACAAACTTGACTGAGTTTTTTGAAGAAGTAACAAAGAAGATTGATGAGGGCAGAGCAGGTAGGTGTGATCTATATGGACGTCAGTAAGGCGTTCGACAAGGTTCCCCATGGGAGACTGGTTAGCAAGGTTAGATCTCATGGAATACAGGGAGAACTAACCATTTGGATGCAGAACTGGGGTGAGACTAGAAGACAGAGGGTGGTGGTGGAGGATTGCTTTTCAGACTAGAGGCCTGTGACCAGTGGTGTGCCACAAGGTTCGGTGCTGGATCCACTACTTTTAGTCATTATATAAATGATTTGGATATGAACGTAGGAGGTATGGTTAGTAACTTAGCAGATGACACCAAAATTGGAGGTGTAGTGGACAGCGAAGAAGATTACCTCAGAGTACAATGGAATCTTGATCAGATGGACCAATGGGCTGAGGAGTGGCAGATGGAGTTTATCTTAGATAAATGTGAGGTGCTGCGTTTTGAAAAAGCAAATCAGAGCAGAACCTACACGCTTAATGGTAAAGTCCTACGGGGTGTTGTTGAACAAAGAGACCCTGGAGTGCAAGTTCATAGTTCCTTGAAAGTATAGACACAGGTAGATAGGATAGTGAAGAAGGCGTTTGGTATGCTTTCCTTTATTGATCAGAGTATTGAGTATAGGAGTTGGGAGGTCATGTTGCGGCTGTACAGGACATTGGTTTGGCCACTGTTGGAATACTGTGCAATTCTGGTCTCCTTCCTATCAGAAAGATGTTGTGAAATTTGAAAGGGTTCAGAAAAGATTTACAAGGATGTCGCCAGGGTTGGAGGATTTGAGCTATAGGGAGAGGCTGAACAGACTGGGGCTGTTTTCCCTGGAGCATCAGAGGCTGAGGGGTGATCTTATAGAGGTTTATAAAATTGTGAGGGTCATGGATAGGATAAATAGACAAAGTATTTTCTTTGGGTTGGGGGAGTCCAGAAGTAGAGGGCATTAGTTTAGGGTGAGAGAGGAAAAAGTTTAATGGG
Source organism: Chiloscyllium plagiosum (assembly GCF_037043375.1). Classification (NCBI taxonomy): domain Eukaryota; kingdom Metazoa; phylum Chordata; class Chondrichthyes; order Orectolobiformes; family Hemiscylliidae; genus Chiloscyllium; species Chiloscyllium plagiosum. The sequence continues at coordinate 44,677,646 of NW_028270168.1, read as the reverse complement.
ATTAGATTAGATTACAGTGTGGAAACAGGCCTTTCGGCCCAACAAGTCCACACCGACCCGCCGAAGCGAAACCCACCCATACCCCTACATTTACCCCTTACCTAACACTATGGGCAATTTAGTATGGCCAATTCACCTGACCCTGCACATCTTTGGACTGTGGGAGGAAACCGGAGCACCCGGAGGAAACCCACGCAGACACGGGGAGAACGTGCAAACTCCACACAGTCAGTCGCCTGAGGCGGGAATTGAACCCGGGTCTCTGGCGCTGTGAGGCAGCAGTGCTAACCACTGTGCCACCGTGCCGCCCTAGGGGGCAACTTTTGGGTGCATCTATAGAAACAGCTGCCAGAAGAAATGGTAGAGGCTGGTACAATTGCAACATTTAAAAGACATCTGGATGGGTATATGAGTAAGAAGGGTTTACAGGGATATGGGCCAAAAGTTGGCAAATGGGACTAGATTGGATTGGAATACCTGGTCAGCGTGGATGAGTTGCACTGAAGGGTCTGTTTCCGTGCTGTACATCTATGACTCTATGACCTAATATACTCTTACTTATTCTTAACCAGAGCCTCAATATTTTTAGTCATCCATTGCTCCCAACTCTTACACGTCTTACCCTTCACTCTAAAATAATGCCTCTGAAAACTCTCATTATTTCACTTTTGAAGCCTCTCACTTGCCAGTTGTCCCCTTATCTGCGAACAGTCTACTCCAATCAACTCTTTAAAATTCCTTCTTATACCATCAAAATTTGCCTTATTCCAATTAAAATCTTTACCTTTTATTAAGGCCTATCCTTTTTCATAACTATTTTAAAACTGGTAGAATAATGATCACTGGCCCGCAAAGTGCTTCCCCATTAACACTTAAGTCACTTCCTCTGCTTATTTCCCAAGAAAAGATCATGTTTTGTTACTTTTCTAGTAGGTACATCTACATATTGGTAAAGAAAATGTTCTTAATAAATTCCTCATCATCCAAGCTCCTAACAGTATGACTGTCCCAATCTATGTTTAGAAATTTAAAACCCCTGACTATTACAGCCCTATTATTCTTGTTACATATTCTGAGACATAAAGCAGATGTCTCTTCATACTTGGTCCTCAATTTCCTCTGACTATTCGGGAGTCCTATAGTACAATGCCATCAAGGTAGTCACCTCTTTCCTATTCTTGAGTTCCGCCCATCCCGCTTCATTGGATGATCCCCCAGGAATATCTTCTCTCAGTACAGCAGTAATGTTTTCCTAAATCAAAAACACAACTCCTCCTCCTCTTTTGCCTCACTTTCTATCCTTCCTATCGCATCTGTATCCAGGAACATTGAGATTCCAGTCCTGTCCCTCCCTCAGCCATGTTTCTGTAATAGCTACGTGTCCCAGTCCCAATTTCCATACTTGCCCTGAGTTCATTTGCCTTAACTGTAAGACCCCTGGCATTGAAATGAATGCAGTTTAATTCTTCAGTTACCTCATTCTCTGACTTGCTCTTGGCTGCCTTTTCTAATTAGCATTCTCTTTTTAAATTCTTAACCATCCTCCTCTGTCTTTCTATTCTGACTCCTACTTTGGATCCCTCTGACTCCCCTCCTCACTAGTTTAAAGGCTCTTGAATAGCACAAGCAAATCTCCCTGCCGGGATAATGGTTCCCTCCCAATTCAGGTGAAAACCATCCTATTGGAACAGGTCTCTTTTGCCCCAGGAGAGATCCCAATGATATAAAAATCTGAATCCTTCCCCACTGCACCATCTCTTCAGCCAATGATTTCTCTGCTGTCTCTTCTTACTCCTACTCTCACTCGCGCGTGGCAGCAGGAGTAATCCAGATTACTACCTTTTGCGATGCTGTTTTTTAACCTCCTATCTAACTTCCTCTATTCACTCTGCAAAGCATCAACCCTTTCCCACATTATGCCATTCTTGCCAGTGTGTACAACAGCTTCCAATTTCTCACTCTCCCCTTTGACAATACGCTGCAACTGTTTTGAAACATCCTTGACCCTGGCACCAGGGAGGCAACATGCCATCCTGAATTCTCGCCCACTGATAGGAGAGTCCCTGATAACAATTATTTGAACTTGAGTCTCCCATTATCAGTATTCTACAGCTCATGCTTCTCCAAGTGATTTGTTCCCGTCTCAGGACATTTTCTAGAAGCATTTCATAACGAGAAGCTCTTGTTGATGCAAAAGTATCAGGAAAGAACATCTCCGCTGGCTTTAAAACACTTTCCGGTGTAGTGGGCATTTTCCACTCTATTAAACGTGACCGTGGCCATCCATCCATTGATTTCAAATTGCAATGGATGTGGTCTGAAGACCTTGTTATTTCTATAAAAATTGAAGGCAATTGCTTTTAAGATGGAAATTATTGAGTTTTCTGGTTGGTTCACATGTGGGCCCACTTGGTTCACAGTGCTGTGGAACAGGTTAGATGTACAAGAAACTCTTTTCCTGTCAGTCATTGCTTGTTTCTTTGCACATGGGGATGGCTGTGTGAAGCCAGACTTGCTTCTGTCTCTTTGCTGACAACAGAGGATTTTGAGAAGTGACACCATATCACCCCTTCCCTTTGTCGCGCCTGATGTTGAACAATACAAGGTGGCAGCAGAAATGGTGGGAAAAGACGCTGTACATTTCTGCACTGTTCTTTCTCACAGTGACAACGATAGAGCACTTACAAACATCTTGTCGTTTGACTGATTTACAACGTTTGAATTCCTCCTTGTTATTCAGTACAAACAGCTTGTGACTAGATAGAACAGCTACTGCAGCAAGTAATGCATCAGTAAACAGACATTTTCATTCCACCCCTGCCTTTTCGTGTGTCAGACCTTTTTATTAGTTTGATAGGTTCTCAGCCAGCTAGTTATTATTTTGGCTTGGCCTGGTCTATCATGTCAACCCTGTGTATGAAGTAATATTTAAACGTAGTTATAAAAGAGATCGATTCAGAGCTCTCCTTAAAATGACCTCTCCGCCCCCACCCCCTCTCCGGCCTATCACCCTCACCTTAACCTCCTTCCACCTATCGTATTCCCAACGCCCCTCCCCCAAGTCCCTCCTCCCTACCTTTTATCGTAGCCTGCTTGGCACACCCTCCTCATTCCTGAAGAAGGGCTCATGCCCAAAATGTCGATTCTCCTACTTTGTTGATGCTGCCTGACCTGCTGCGCTTTTCCAGCAACACATTTTTAAGCTCTGATCTCCAGCATCTGCGGTCCTCACTTTCTCCTCGTTAAAATGTTCATGCCCAGTTAAAGCAATAGTATTTAGGCTGAAAACAAGCTGTGTTTTAGATACAAGCCGTAGATCTGAATGGTCAGCTTGAATGGTCATGTTTTCAGGTTGTCATGTTGACACAATAATTATGCTGTAATATACCCCCAATTGAAAACAAAGTGCACCGTAATATTTTCTGTTATCTGATCATATGGGTTTGCTTCTATGGATATAGAAGATCTGTGGTTTATTTTTGTTAACTTGAATAAAATGACCTGGAGGTGTGTCACTGAATAGAGTACGGGGAAATTCATATCACATAAAGAGACCCCACACCTCTAGGTGATGTCAGCCACAGTATGATTACATCCAATGTGATTTTTAATTCATCATATTCAAGAAGGAGATTGTCTATTCAATGGAACTTTATGCTCATCAGACTATAATCCATTCTTGGACAATTCTTGTTTCCCAATCTGTCCATTCAGATACTTGAGAATTTAATAATTGGTATGTTTACTTTTGAAAGGGAAGGTCTTGACCTAGTTGAGGGGATGGTACACCGTGTGGGTGGCACGGTGGCACAGTGGTTAGCACTGCTGCTTCACAGCACCAGGGACCCAGGTTCAATTCCAGCCTTGGACGACTGACTGTGTGGAGTTTGCACGTTCTCCCCGTGTCTGCGTGGGTTTCCTCCAGGTGCTCCGGTTTCCTCCCACAGTCCAAAAATGTGCAGGTCAGGTGAATTGGCCATGCTAAATTGCCTGTAGTGTTAGGTAAGGGGTAAATGTAGGGGTATGGGTGGGTTGCGCTTCGGTGGGGCGGTGTGGACTTGTTGGGCTGAAGGGCCTGTTTCCACACTGTAAGTAATCTAATCTAATCTAATCTACAGTGGGATAAAACAATTCAGTTTGTTGGAGTATCAGCAATTCTGGGCCCAACTTCTGAGCAATATGGGTAATGGCAAGATAGTTGGGAAAATACAATGAGAATGGGGGGACAAAAAGGTGATTCTCGACATTGAGGAAGACCACTCTCTGATTTTCTGCATAAGGTTTGAATGTCCAGGTGAGAATTTCACTAGTTATCGGGGCCCAGTGCTGAGGTGAGGAAATCAAGTGTTGTGAATGGAAGCAGAATGCTGGAATGCAGAGAGGGCAATTATTGTGTGTGTGTATGGTGGGTGGGTTGGGGGTGGGGGGTTGTGGTGAACTCAGCATCCAAGGGTGGGAGATGATTCTGCATGGGATGACACAGGATGCCGTAGTGTGGGGGAGTCATTGATGGTAACCACCACCCCAGTTTCAATGGGGAAGGAAGGTGGGGCACTTGAGGGTGAGAATGCGGGGAGGATGAAATCTCGTAGAGTGATGAGGAATGTAATGCAGAAAGGAATATAAAGGTGGTGAAGGAGGGGAAGGGGAGCCGCTGGGGTAACAGAAGGATCTCTCTCTCCTCTCCCTCTCTCTCGCTCTCTCTCTTTCTTACCACCTCCACCCCCCACCCCCCCCCACCCCCCCCACCCCATGGGAGAGGGTTTCATTTGTATGTGATATGAAACCCGTTAAAAGACAACTGACTTAATCAGACACTCACATGCAAGATTAAAGGCATGCACAGTCAAGATATCCTACATGTGTACCTTATGTAATTGTCCAGGAATGTTACGCTATAAACGAGCAATGTTGATCATGAAAATTGAACAGTACAAATTACCCCATGAATCACTGTGAAGCAGAACTAGTTGTAAGCAATCTTTTAAAAGCATTATATATGGACAACAATTCACAAGCACATTGTAAGGTCCCATAGGCTGCAAGGAATTTGCACATTCTCCCCATGCATGGGTTTCCTCCGGGTGCTCCGGTTTTCGCCCAGAGTCCAAAGTTGTGCAAGTTAGGTGAGTTGGTTGTGCTAAATGGCCCATAGTGCCAGGTGCATTAGTCAGAGGGAATTGGGTCTGGGTGGGTTACTCTTCGGAGGGTCGGTGTGGACTTGTTGGGCCAAATAGCCCATGTGCATGCTGTAGGGAATCCAATGTAAAGAAGGTATAGGGCTTCTTTTCTCTCTCTCATTAACTGTATGCCAAGACATGCTCTTATATATGATGCTGCCTCTGTTGGGTCATATGTGGAGAGAACAAGGTTTCAATGATTTCATGTGTTGACAATCCCCCAATCTCTCCTAGGAACCCTCCAACCACAAGGGATGAACTCTGATTTCACCAGTTTCCTCATTTCCCCTCCCCCCACCCTGTCTCAGTCAAATCCATCAAATTCAGCACCGCCTTCCTAACCTGAGATCTTCTTCCCGACCTCTCCGCCCCCACCCCAGTCTGACCTATCACCCTCACCATGACCTCTTTCCACCTATCACATTTCCGACGCCCCTCCCCCAAGTCCCTCCTCCCTACCTTTTATCTTAGCCTGCTGGACAAACTTTCCTCATTCCTGAAGAAGGGCTTATGCCCGAAACGTCGATTCTCCTGTTCCCTGGATGCTGCCCAACCTGCTATGCTTTTCCAGCAACACATTTCCAGCTCTAATCTCCTCCTGTATCTGCATGTATGACTTGTTCTGCATACATCTGATTAAGGCGGATGATGGAAAAGTCCATGAAGAGGCTCTCCTTGTCAGTCTGTGGTAAACTGTTGTGTGACCTGTGACTGTAGACTGCTTGCATTTCTAAGGAGCTGAGCTGTTACTGATGTTCCTCATATCAGCTTACTGGAACCATCACCACTGGATCCAGCCATCAGGTATCATTGTTACTGTAACCACTGTACATTGTAGCCCTGTAGAAATTGCGAAGGAACATAACTACCTGCAAGCCTAGGACCAGCAGTTGCTGAACAGTCTGAGGAATCTTCAGCAGATCCTCTCGGGTCCCCTTTGAGGCACAAGAGGCTCCACAATCTTTTGTCCAAAATGTTGTTTTCTCCCGATCAAGGAAGTGCACCACCGCTGCTGAAAGGAGCATGTCCCAGAGCACCATTGTAACTGTATCATCTGCTGGAGCAACTGTGCAAGTGTTACATTGAGAGCACCAAATTATAACATAACTGCCTACTTTAACAAGAAAGGATTGTATGTGGTCTCTGTCCAAGTCTTCTGTGATCATTGGTACCACATCTTAGAGTCTGTCTTGGATACCCTGGAAGCTGCCATGATTCCTACATCCTTGAGAGCTCTCACATTCTTGCTTCATTTTAAAGGCTGGAAGCCTTGCAAAGATGGCTGTTAGGAGAGAAAGACCATTCTGTCCAGCCATAGCTCATGACTACATTTTGCATACCCCTGACTGAGATTGGGTGTGGATGCAGTCCAGCCCATTGGCATCATCATGGGGCAGATGACAGGCCTCCTCAAGATGTGATGAGATGATTGGATAGGTTTGGCAGTCCTTGTAGTACACCATACAGAACACCCACAGTCATTGCATGCTGTGCTCTACTTAACTGGAGCCAGCTGAGAGGGGATATGATGGATGCTGAAAATCTGGGAGAATAGCAGCACTCTTCTGAGGAGGGAGATGAGGGTGTTAACAGGAAGAACATTACTTTCAGCATGATAGAGTGGAGCAGCATGGGCCCAAGCCAGTTAGGACTGAATTGACATTGAATTCTAATCGAACTGAGTTAGTTTACATCATGAATTATGGACTAGACATTTGTTGCAATTGGAAAGGGAAGAAGCTCCTGTTTAGTGCAACGCTTTAGTTTCTTTTGCCATGGTTTTTCCTGTTAATGTTAGCAACCAGTTCCAGGCTTCACAGCATCTGCTCTCCCATTCAACAACTCTAAGATGTTTATATGCTCGTTTGCATGTTGGGGAAAGAGCAATTCTTCTCTGAGGAAGACAACTCCAAAGTAATGGAGAGAAGATGATTGTACTTGCCCTCACACAGAGAGCAGAAGTTCATTAACTATCTTCATTAACTATCTTCCTTAATCTTCCTTTGAAAGGTTAAATGACGTTACCAGGCTAGGCTGGTAAAGTCTGATGGTGTTGTCTCCTCTGGTGGTACTAGGGGGACAAATGTGGCAGTCCTCTCCATGACCCTGCTCACCAGGACCTCAAGGTCACTGTCAGCAATGTGGGTGCCAAGTTGCCTGTGTCTGATGTCTCCTTTACAATTCTGAGGCACAAGAACTCCTGAAGGCCAGCTCCTGGCTTGCAGTGTTTGAAATGGTGCCAGTGAATGTTTACATATGGCACTGGTGACATAGGTACTGGGGAGCAAGATGATGCGAGTGTGGTGATGTGAAGGCACACTCGTACTTAATGAGGTGAGCACCCTCAATTTTGCGAAAGTTACATGACTTGGAGTTCAAACTCCCCGAAATGGACTTTTAGCCAAATTTTGGGACAGCTGGTCCTTTGTCTCTTGAATTGAATTATTTTGGCCACAGACCCTCTTTCATATGATGAGCACATACACTGTAGGCTAACATGAAAGGCAGTACTATGTTGTCAGTTATATAATCTTCTGAATAAGGTGGTAAACGGGTGTTCTCTTCGCCAGTTAAAGTATATATAGAAGATCTTGTAGCATTATTTGAAAAAAACAATGGTTCCTGCCAAAGGCTCAGCTAGTACTCTTCCTAAAGCACCATTAATCTCTCAGGCAACAATGTCAGAAATAGCCATTTACCTGACTGATTCTGTGTGGACCCTTGCTGTGTACAATTTGCTAACTGCCTGAAAGCAACCATGGTTGCACGTCAAAAGCAATACATTGGTAAGTTCAGTCCATGAAAATTATTAGCACAAGTACTTTCTCTCACTCGCTCGCTCCCTCTCTCTCTTTCGATTTCCAAAAGGCTTTTGCTAAAGTTCCTCATCAAAAGCAGTGACTAACACTGAAAGTAATGGGAATAAAATGTAATGTTGGAATGTGCTGGAGATGCAGTGCAGAATACAGTAAACACATACGAGGGTCATACCTAAAATATCTGCATGCAGTAACATGGGGAAATGGCAGCATAGTGGTAGTGTCACTTGGTTAGTAGTCGAGAAGCTAGGTTAATACTGTGAGATTCAAATCCCACTTGATTTGGTGGAATTGAATTTTGATTGCAATCTGGAATTGAAAGCTAGCCTCAGTTATGATGACAATCTAACTATCTTCGATTGTCAGAAAAAAACCCACCTGTTATCTTTACCTGGTCTGCTGTATGTGACACCAGACCCACAACAGTATGGTTGACAATTAGCTGCCTTGTGAAATTGCTAAGCATGCCGCTTAGTTGCAGGATTCGTTAGGGACGGGAAACCAGTAAAAGCAAAGTATTGTGGATGCTGGACATCTGAAATGATGGCCAAGTGCCGGAGAAAGTCAGCAGGTCTGACTGTCTCTGTGAAGAGAGAGACAGAGTTGATGTTTCTTTTTTTATTATTATAGGGGAAATAAATGTTAGTACTGCTTGAGACATCTTCGTACCATCAAAGAATTGTTCAAAAAGCATAGCCCTTTCACAGGCTGCAAGCAAGCCAGCACCTACTGGTTACTGTATACAGCTTCACTTAAGTTATCTGCGCACTCCAAAGGAAAAAGAGAGAGAACATTGATCGTTATACATTGGAACATGCTATAAAAGCGCCTTGCTAAGACGATTGATTTCATCGAAGAAAGAAGACAAAATGCTGTGGAAATATTCAGCAGGTCAAATAGGATTTCCCGTGAGAAGCAAGTTTAGTGTTTCAGGTTAGTGGCATTCCTTCACAATCTGAAATGTGGCTCTGTATGTGCACTGAGTCTGAATGACCCTGGAGCCCTCTTAAAATGGTGAGCCTGTCCTAATTCCAGGATTCCCAACTCCCTTACTGGGCATTCCGATTTTTGTGAGTATCATTTAAGAGTTGTAAGAGGCACTCTGACTTAGTTAAGTTGCATATCATGGCTCTCTGTAATTTTTCCATGTTCATATTAAAGTATTGTGTTTCTTTGGAGTGTCGTGAGCCATAAACTGCATAAGGGAATTGTTCGCTGTTTAAATACAAGTCATGTTATTATCCAGACCTTTAACATAGGAATAACAGAAATTTCAAGCACTTGAAATGTGTTTATCAGTGTCTACATAATATGTGGGTGGCACGGTGGCACAGTGGTTAGCACTGCTGCTTCACAGCGCCAGAGACCCGGGTTCAATTCCCGCCTCAGGCGACTGACTGTGTGGAATTTGCACATTCTCCCCGTGTCTGCGTGGGTTTCCTCCGGGTGCTCCAGTTTCCTCCCACAGTCCAAAGATGTGCAGGTCAGGTGAATTGGCCATGCTAAATTGTCCGTAGTGTTAGGTAAGGGGTAAATGTAGGGGTATGGGTGGTTTGCGCTTCGGCGGGTCGGTGTGGACTTGTTGGGCCGAAGGGCCTGTTTCCACACTGTAAAGTAATCTAAAGTAAAGTAATCTAAAAATCTAAAATGTGCAATTGACAGCAGAGATCAGAGATTAGTGTCAATCAAGCTGGGGCTCCGATGTTTCAACAGCGTAGTGGACGTCTGGACTCCCTGCTCAGCCTCATTTAACATTCTTAAGCTGAACTGGATGGATTGAGGGAAATAGCCTACCCAGGTGGGGTTGGGGAGGAGTGGGTAAGTGCCATTGATGATAGGCTTTGACGATAAGGGCTAACGGGCCTTGTGTTTTAATTATGGCTGGAATGAAGTCTACAGCGTCAAGTCTGTCCTGTTCAATAATTTGAAAGGCTTCAGATGAAGGGCTTTTGCCTGAAATGTCGATTTTCCTGCTCCCCGGATGTTGCCTGACCTGCACCACACTAATCTTTAAACAATTTGCCTTGGCATCCAGTCTCCATAAGCTCTATTCTGGGCTGGCTAGCCCAACTACACCTCCTTCTGGCAATGAAGACTCTATCTTTGCAGCAATTTGCTCCTCATGTAAGTGTTTGTAAGCATTGATGAAAATCCACACTATTTAAGTCAATTACCTCTCATAGATCCTGCCTGGCCTGCTGAGATTTTTCATAATTTCTGTTCTTTTCTTCAGGTTTTCAGTATCTGCGGTTTTTTATTTTGTGTACGAGCATAAAGCAATCATGCTAAAATGGTTAGCCTATCCCTTAAATACTATGCCCACAATCTAAGATTGACTTTCAACTGGCAAGGCAGAGAAAGGTTATAATGATGTAAATGTCTGAGAATGTTATGTCCAATAACAGACTACTAATTAATGAGATAAGTGATAATTATTTCAAGATAGCATTCAAAAGCTTAGTTTTCCAAACAGCTTTGGATGCAAGTAACAATGGTAGTTGTCACATTTTCCTGCTGTAATCGTTTCCTGATTACATTCAGTACAGAATTAATTCCTAGGGTGAAATGCCTCGTGAAATTCACAATGTAGTTTCAGATCAGAATTAGACATTGCAAGCACCGAGTTTATAAAATGATTCCAGGACCAATGTGGTCCACATTTGCGCTCTATGATGAACAAGGTTTAACAATTACACTGGAGGCTGAAGCCCTGCCAGTAATTTTAATCAATTAATATAAGCTCATCCACCTCTTGTCTTCATCTGACTGACATAGCCAAAAGTAAAAGCTGGTGAGAACTAATGGTGAGATGACTTAAGCTATAATGATTTCATAGAATTCACCGCACAGAAAGAGGCCATTTGGCCCATTGTGCCTCTGCTTACTCCAAGGAGGAGATAACCCGTCAGTCATAGTCCCCCTCTCGTTTGCATTGTTTTGCAATTATATATCTCCTTCAAATATTTCTCAAGTGTCCTTCTGAATGTACCATTTAATCCATTTATACCAGTGGTTATTTATTAAGCTGCGCAAAATTGCAACATCCCATAGGAAAGTAGATTTTGAGCATCTGCCACACACCAGCCACTTTGCAATGGCTAGTTTGAGTTACCTGACGCACCTGTACTTTTTGCCCTTGTCTATGTGAGGGGCGAAATCTGCACAGCATTCTTACAGGTCTTAGAAAAAAATCTTATTCGATCCTGAACAAATGTTGCCAGCGAGAATGATAAAATGGAGCTGTGTGTGGACTAATAGAGCAAGCTACTTGTTATGTTAAAGGCGAGAGAGTATTCTTGCACTGAAATTGTTGAGACAAGCAATTACTAGTTGGCTGTATGCCTGTGTGCATTTGTTAAATGACCCTCCGGCGCTGCCCTTGAGATGTCTGACATTCAGTTAAAAGGTATTTGGTAAAGAATTACAGAGAAAATAATTTTGCTTTGTGTTCTAATGCAATGTCTAATATAATTAGGGATCCCAGCAGCTTGTTGCAGACTGAGATTTATTGAATTTAAAGCATTTGTTCCATAAACATTACCACGGCGCTGGAGATAAACTGATATTAACTAATTAGTTGACAAGATTCCATGTGCAGAACTAATGCAGAAATGTCTTTGTTATAAAAAATGACTAAGGCACAAGGTACATCACAAGACTTTTCTGTGCTGTTTGAAGATGATTGCTGTGGGGAAAGTAAATCTTGCATTTATCTATCAACTTTGACAAACATAGGACATTCCAAAACACTGAACAGTCATTTCTGAAATGTCTTCATTGTTGCTGTATTGGAAGAGCAGCTATATAGATACGAGGAAAAACAGCAATGTGATAATTATGTTTTTATTCTGTTGGTTGGACAGTGGGATAACTGCTCTTTGTCTGATTAGTGCCTTCGGATCTTTCATTCCAGCCTGAAAGGTCATACAGGGCTTTTGTTCAATGTCTCATTCAAAAATGGATGTCCTGGAGCAAGACTTGAACCATCAACTTTCTGCCTCAGAAGTTACAGCACTACCCAGTCTGCAACTGTCTGCAAATTGGTTGCCATGTTTCTCACATCACATCAGTTGGTTTACTCCTTTAAAATGTTTTTATTCTTTCATGGAATGTGGATGTCACTGGCAAGACCAGTATTTGCTGCCAATTTCTTGAACTGAGTGGCTTGCTTGGGCATTTTGTAAGACAGTTAAGTATCAGCCATGGCACTATGGATCTAGAGACATAGTATGGCAGGTGTCCCATTTAAAAGGGATCTGGATGGGTATATGAATAGGAAGGGTTTGGAGGGATATGGGCCGGGTGCTGGCAGGTGGGACTAGATTGGGTTGGGATATCTGGTCAGCGAGGACGAGTTGGAGCGAAGGGTCTGTTTCCGTGCTGTACATCTCTATGACTCTATGACGCTAGTGAGCTAGGTGGGGTAGGTACAGTGACCAATGATAGTCTTGTGTCTAGCCTTCAACTCTAGATTTATCACAACATTGCAAAATTGCTATAGCACAAAAGGAGACCATTTGATCCATCATGCTTGTACCAGCTCTCCAAAGAGCAATATGATTTAGTACCATTCACTTACCTTTCCTCGTACCCTTTGCTCCCTGTTTCTAATCAAATCATCTTATGCCTCATTTCACTCTGCCTCCACCACAATTCTGTGATGTGGAGGTGCTGGTGTTGGACTGGGATGGATAAAGTCAGAAGTCACACGACACCAGGTTATATACTCCACCTGACAAAGAAGCACCACGCCGAAAGCTTTTGATTTCAAATAAACCCATTGGACTATACCACAATTCCAGGCAGTGCGTTCCAGACCAGAGCCACTACTTGTGTGAAACGTCTTTTTTCTCACATCACATTTGCAAATCATTTTTAAGCTGACTCCTCTCAGTCACAATCCTTTGATGAGCAAGAACAATTTTCTCCCTATCTACTCTGTTCACACCTCTGATGATGTTGAAAACTTCTATTAGATCTCCTGTGAATCTTCCAGCTACATTGGGTACCACTGCCACAGCAGGGCAGTACCCAGCCTATGGTTTGGACCAGGCTGGCTATCAGGGCTTCTCCTTTGCTGTCATGCTTACTTTCATCTGGCAGCTAACAGCGTGCCTTGAAGTGGCAATTGGTGCCACTTCAACCAGGCAGCTGGCCATATTATGGTGCATTACCTTGTTATTTGGCAATGTGGGCCATGCCAGTGTTACACCTCTGGCATGTGGCAGCACCCACTGCATGCGCAGCAAGCACTCAGCTGTGACTCAGAGTCCGAGAGGAGTACATTATCCTACAGAAGCTGCCTTCTTGACCTGTTACAGTGTATGTTGGAATAGGAATTGCCACAGTGCTGATTGGGAGTACTAGGATTTTGACCTAGCAACACTGAAGGAATGGAGATGTGGCTCCAAGTCAGACAGGTGCATGGCTTGAAGGGAGCGTGTAGGTGATGCCAGTCCTGTGCATTAGCTGCCATTGCCCTTCCAGGGGGTAAAGGGCCCTGGTTTGGAATGTGCTGCCAAAGGAACCTGTTGGCACAAACATTTCTCAAAGCCGATTGACTGGGTCACTTTGCAATAGGCAGTACCAAACTGAATTTGAAATAGCTTGGCGTTTCTTCTTGCAGTTTTGTGAAGTGTGTTTCAAAAAATATAAACAAAAGCTTGCGATGAAGATTACTCGATTTATAGATGAAATGTAAGAGGTGGAATATATCTGAGACAAACATGCTATTCAGTAGTTGCATAATGATAAGTTTATGTTATAACCACGTGCAGTACACTTGCCACTAATGTAGTTTGAGCCTCGTTACATTATCTTAGTTCAGACATTAATGTCAGTATTTCTACCATTTCCAGAAGTTCTGCATGTGTGTGTTATTGACCTCAATCGTAGAAGAGAAAGAGTGAAAGATTGTTTTGATTTAACGGCAGTAGCACAGTGTAATAAGTGTACGGAATATATTAGCAGGGAATAATAGCAGGCATTTGTTATTTCAGCAAATGTCATCAAATCCCTGTAGACCAGAATGAGCCCATTCTGCCCCTTCAGACGCTCGAAAGAGCATCACACCCAGACCCATCCCCTTACTGTGTAACCCTGCATTTCCCATGGCTACTCCACCTAGCCTGGACATTACGGGCAGTTTACATGGCCATTCCATGTAACCTGCGCATCTTTGGACTATAGAAGGAAACCTGAGCACCTGGAGGAAGCCCACACAGACATGGGGAGAATCTGCAAACTCCATACAGACAATTACCCAAGGCTGGAATTGAACCCGGGCCCCTGGTGCTGCGAGATAGCAGTGCTAACCACTGAGCCACCTGAGACAGAGTTAGAAGATAAGGAGGGATAGCTTTAAGAGATATGGCTGCATACATTACTTCCCAGACACTGAATTATCCAGACGGAATCAACTAGTTTCAGGGATGAGGAAATTCTAACCTGTAGATAGATTGGAGAGGCTGGAGCTATTTCCCCTGGAGCAGAGAAGATTGAGAGAAGAATATTTTCATGAAATCAAAATTATGAGTGGTCTCATTGGAGTGGACAGGGAAAAACTGTTGCTAATAGTGGAGGCAGCAAGAACAAGAGGGCACAGATTAAGGATAGCTGGCAAAAGAAGCAATGAAGGTATGAGGGTTGTGACTTGGAATGCATTGCCTGAGAATGTGGTGGCAGTAGGTTCAATTAAACCAATTAAGAGCATCTCAAATTATCATCCAAAGAAGAAGAATATGCAGAGCCACGGGAAGAAAGTTGGGGCATGACATTAGGAGAATTGTTCCTTTGGAGAGCTAGTGCAGACATGATGGGCTGAATGGCCTCATTCTGTACTGTAGCCTTACCATGGCTTTTCTCAGGAATGAACCATATATTATAGATCTAGAAATATTACAAAATGCCTGATAAGATGTTGAGTCTTTGTCTAAACCATGATAGAAGCCCTGCCCTCAATCATGTCCACCTATATTGGCTCCTTGAGCATTTGCACGTACCTTATGCCCTTCACCAACCAGGCATTTACATTAACTCTTCCTTATCTCATCTTCTGTTTAACCTCCAGTTAGCTGCAACTTCTCAAGAAACATTCCACCTCCTGGCTTCTAAGCAAATGCACTGAAGTTTGTTGACAAACTTGTAACGGAATATGTACAACTAATGTCTAATGATGTTCATAAGGCCAGTTAATGAGCTGCCCAGCTCGGCCAATTAACCCGGCTGTTATTTCTTAACAGATAGTCGAACCATTGGTTCTTCACTGCAATAACTCCTCCATCACTTAAATACACTAAGTTTTGATTTTCATCAGGCATCATAGTTCTGCAAGGTTAAACAAGGAGCCTGGCATAGATTTGGAGCATAGTTCTTTAAATACTGTTGCACTCTCACTATTATAAAGGTCAAACCATGGTCCCTTTTTGAATAACCCACAGTTGTCATCATCCACTGGTCTGGTTCTTGGAAGACAAAACCTAAAATGGTTCCTGAAAATAGAATTCAAAGAACCAATCCATCCCTTTACCTGTTTCAAGCAGACTTAGTGTTTTAAGCATATTTCTAATTGTAATTACCTTTCTGTCCAATACCTAGTGTGACCTAGAAGTTGTAACAATGAACCCTCCTCACTGTGTGCAATAGAATCTCACATGCATTTCATTTACTTGCTGCAAGATTGAACTGAAAAATACTCTCGTGAGATTGCTCTCAGAGATTTTAGAGCTTTAAAACTGTTTGTGTGTTTAAAACTTTATTGGGTTTAAGTGTTTATTGCCAACAAGTGCAGAAACTTGTAACAATTGTTCTATTAATCAACAGATATTGTAAGACCTATGTGACTTAGAAGTGCTCCTTGGCACAGAATTTACAATATGCTCCATCTGCTGCATTTAACATTCTGAGTGACATTGTGAGGAATTTCTGGTCGTCAATCCACTGAGGTTCAGATGTCAAGCACTAACAGCTGTGCCTTGGTGCCTTTTTGGTTAGATTCCTGTTACCACAACTAATCCATGACATGTTTTAGCTTTAGATAAATTCTAGCACTAAAACTTATTGACAGAATCTTATTAAATGCACCTTGTAGAGATTATACAGTCTGACAGCTGAAAAGTTCAAATATCTGTTTGTTGGTTAATGGAAGTGAAAAGGTCATTGACAAAACACTATAATGCTTTGAAAATCTGTGATGACTCTTCAGATAACATCTGTATCTTAAAAATAAAAAAAAAACCATGGCAGCAGTGTGGAAAATGCATTGAAGCATTTGGTATTACAGGGGTCAGGTAATGCTTGCCACAACTCGATCTCCAGTGATAGCCTGCTCTTGGCTGTTATATTGAGGGGTTTGGAATTCAGCACCAGGGCTTAACTTCAAAGCTTTCCAGTAAGGCAATAGTTTCTATCTAAAGTAAATATTCTGTTTAAATTGTACTTTGTAACACAAAAATTCAATTCCCCGCACAAATTCCTCTTTACTTCCCTTTTGCTGAAGGCGCCTTCAGATTTTTATGCCAAGACAAATTCTTAAGCTCCATCGAATCTCAAATGGTAGTCACGCCCTCTGCACTTGTTAGAGGCATAGTTTTGGTACAGTATCATTAGCCGCTGGTATGATCTTCTGTGAGGTTAACAGGGGTCATGCAAGCTTTAGGCAGACAGGAACGAGCAACTATAGCTTTATTAACTCGCACAGCATAAAAGAGATCAGGTAAAAGAAGCAAAAAATGGAATCTGGCATTTCATGTGTCATTTGTATTTAAAATCCTCCTACTTTTCTCCACTGTGCTTTTTACCCTCTTTCCTGGGGCATATTTCCCTCATCTCACTTTCAAACCCTGATTGGATAAACCATATCCCCTTGAATGAATCTCAGAAGCTACTTGTAAGGTGAGTTCATCAGATTGACTCTACAATGATGAACTGTTCAAGGTACACAGGCAAAGCGTGGCCAGATGGCAATGGTATAACTCTTCATTGTACCATATCTTAGTTAACAATTCGCTGTTCTATTTGTTCCAGTTTTCATAGAATCAAAGAATGGCTATAGCGCAAGAGAAGGCCATTCGGTCTATCCTATCTGTAATGACTCTCTGCAAGAGCAACTCCCTTTATGTTGCTCATGTTGCTGTGCCAATTCCATGTGAATAAAATAATAATACCTACTCCGACACATCCCTGAGCTGAATGCATCTATATAATAGGTCTTGTTATGATTAAGAGCAACTGAAAGAAATTCAGGAAAGTTTTAATGAGCACTGTTTTGGGGTAGAGACAATGTAGGGGACCAGTTGGCTGGTTTGCAATGCAGAATACCAGCAGAGTGTGTTTAATTCACACATCAGCTGATGTAACCATGAAAGTCCCACCTTCTTGACTTTGCCCCTTGCCAAGAGCATGGTAACCCTAAGACTCTCTCTCCCTATGGTCTGATAGAGCTACAGTGACTCTACGTCTTACTTTAGTGATGGTGTCCCTATTCCTAGGCCATGCATTTTGGTTCAGATCCCAACAACTACAGAGCTGTGTCATAACAAATCTAAAATGGGTTGAATACTTTTCTGATGTCAGTATAGCTTTCTGCATAGTTGATTGCATCTTCCTCCAGTGTTGTCCTCTGTCCTGATTTGTTCCACATTATATTGACTGAATTGTAGCCAGAGTATTTCTAAAAGGGACCATTTCCATCTTCTAAAGCCTCGTTAAAACACACTGTTAGGCTGAGCTAAGTTCCTTCTTTTGTCTTAGTGTTCCCCTTTGCCTGTTTTTCTGTTTGTAAATATAAATGAGGGTTGCTGCTTTGCTTTTCCAAATGTCAATAGTTTGGGTGGTGATTCCACGACCATCAGAATTCATCTCATTTCTCCCTTTACTTCTCCTATTTCTTCCTATCCCGATGATGCTGGCTGCGAACAGCTCAAAGATAGTTTTTTTCAACATGAACTTGCAGCGATTCTGTTGGATGAAGTGAAGGGGGTGTTGCCTTGACTGGTTATACTTGTTGCTGGCGCTGATATTTCTGAAATGGAAAAGACTTTATTTGACCAATTTGTGAGCGGTTTATCAAGAACCAGGACTATAAGACCGTCATTGGCCTTACACTAGCAACTTCTACCACCAAGGCTGGACACACCCTTATTAACAAGCAATGTAACCAGTTGCTCAATCACAGTTACAGGATTGTGAGAAGGAGCAGAAACCAACTCCTACTTTTCTTACCACCATCCTACCCAGGGCGCTGAGGCCAACTGTGTATGGCTCCAGTCTCATCAGAGGTTAAGCTGACCAGACAATCTTTGTCTTCCTTGGTCAGCACCACACTCTTTATTTATCATTTCAGCCACTTGGCAAGTTGGTGGCAGTTACATGGAGAGCGTTGACGTTTTAAATAGGACTCAATCACAGTACATGTGCTGAAATTTCCGTATTCCTAAAAGTAGAGTTGATTTGGTTTATTATTAGAAGAGGGGAAAAGTTGTGATCCCAGGATTTCACAGAATGCTTTGAAGTATATTTGGAATGCAGGCAAACATTATAATTCTTCAAACATGAGAACCAGTTTGCACATAGCAAAAGAAAAAAAAACATTCAAATAGTCAATTTTCTCAGCAGATGGTGGAATTCTAAGTCAACAGAAATCTGGAATTAAATGCTAGTCTAATGGTGACCATACACATAATGTACCATATGTGACTCCATTAAAACCTATTTGGTTCATTCATGTTCTTCTTTGATGGGGAAGCAGAAGACATCAATGCCAAAGACAAGGCTGAAACTTTGCCATCAATTAGCACCAAGAACTAATGAGTAGGTGATCCGCTACGACCTCCTCCTGTGGATCTGAGTATCACAGGTGCCAGTGTTTAGCCAAATCAATTCATGATGCATGGCTGAAGGCACTGGATACTTCAAAGGCTGTGGGCTGTGTTTCCGCCAATAGTGCTGAAGGCTTGTGCTCCAGAACATGCCACACTTGTAGCCAAGCTGTTCTGGCACAGCTTCAACACTGCCATCTCCTGGCAGTAATGTGGGAAACTGCCCACTGTAACTCCTTCCAAAAAAGTCGGACAAATCCAACTTGGACAATTTGATCACCAGTACCGTGATGGAGGAGGCCAGCGACAGAGTTGTCAAGTAGCACTTGCTCCCTGAGGTTTATTACAGTTTTGGTACAAACATGGACAAAAGAGCTGAGATGAGGTGAGACTGCCTGCCCTTGACACATTTGACTGAGTAACTAAGCAGAGTTTTAAGAACCCCTAGCAGAGCTGGCATCATTGGGCAGAAGGGAAACACTCTCATTGGAATCATACAGACACAAAGGAAGATAGCTGTGGTTATTGGCAGTCAATCATCTTCGTCGCAGAGCATCTCTGCAGGAGTTCCGCAGGGTAGTGTCCTAGGTCCAAACATCAATGACCTTCCCTTCATTATCGGGTCCGAAGTGGGAATGTTACTGATGATTGTGTGTTGTTGGGCACCATTTGCATCTCGTAAGGTCTAAAACAATCTGTGTCCATGTGCAGCAAGACCTAAGCAGCATTCAGGCTTGGACTGTTAAGTGATAAGTAACATTTATGCTGCACAAGTGACAAGCAATAACCATCTCCAGCAAGAGAGAATCTAATTATTGTTACTTGATGTTCAATAGCACAGCTGTATTTTCCATGATCAACATCCTACCATTGATCAGAAACTGAACTGGACCAGCCAGACTGTGGCAACAAGAGAAAATTAGAACCTGGTGGAAAATAACTCTCCTTTTGTTTTCAAAATGTCTGCTCACGATCTACAACACACAAGCCAGACACAAGAAAGTGCAACTCTAACAACACTCAGGAAGCTTGATGCCATCTAAGACAAAGGACCCCACTTGATTGGCATCGCATCCACAAACATTCACTCCCTCCACCATTGATGCTCAGTAGCAGCAGTGTGTACTCTCTACAAGATGCACTGCAGAAATCCACCAAAACTCCTTAGGTGTCACCTTCCAAACCCATGACCACTTCCATCTAGAAGGACAAGGCCAGCAGATACATGGGAACACCACCACCTGCAAGTTTCCCTCCAAGCCGTTCACCATCTTCATCCAGCAGCAATTGCTCTGTTCCTACAGTGTGCTGGCTCAAAATCCTGGAACTCCCTCCCTAATGGCACTGTGGGTGTACCTACTCCAACGGACTGCAACAGTTCAAGAAGGCAGCACACTACCACCTCCTCAAAGACAACTAGGGATGGACAATAAATGCTGGCCATGTCAGCAATGCTCTTGTCCCATGAATGAATTAACAGGTGTACAGATAGACATAGACAGATACAAAAACATGGGTATTTATAGGTGGAAGGAAATACGGGGAAAGCACTTCACTAGTTCCTGTTATAGGTTTCATGGTAGCGATCATTTTGCTTTGTCAAGATGTGATTCCACTTCTCTAGATATTTTTATTTGCTTATAGAAGGCACCGGGTGGCTGATTCACACTTAGACTCTCTGCCTTACTGCCTAAGAGCCACAGCCTATAGCAACTGTCGAGGGGAAAAAAAAGTTGTCTATCTTCAGACTTCAGATCATTTTTGCTGCAGAACACAAGCAGCTCCTCCTCCAGATGCCCAAAGTTGCCTACATTCACACTACATGCTGTTACGCTACCTGGCAGCCAATCACAAAGTTGTTGGCAGGCAGAAGACCTTTGATGTTGACTGGTCACTAGTCCATAGACCAATCAGCAACTTGCCGTCAGCCCAAGTTCCACTTGTGCACACTCCTTGACTCCAGGTCATCGTGCAAACGAAACTTCCATTGCTTGAACAAGCAGCTGTGCAAACAACACTTGCAATGAGTATCAGGTTGCTTGCTTTTAAAAAGTGCAGCAAACCTTCAACAATCCTTGATTTTAAGACAGTCATTTTACTATTTCAATTGGCAATCAAAGTGCAGAAAAATGAGAAAATTCTTGTCTTTACAATTTCAATAGCATGGGGATTCCTCAGCCAAACACTGGAACATCCAGTCATGATCAGGTGATTTAGCCCTGCTTCACTGTTCAGTTAAATAGCATCTCCTCTGTAGCTCAACACCATTTATCCTCCTTTGATCAATATCCCTTGGAATCTGTCCCTTACAGAACAAATCTGTCAATAATCATTATGAAAGTTTCATTTGATCTCAGCAGCCACAGCTTCCTAAAGCCGAAAGATCAGGAATTCCTGTAAACAGTTATACAAACGGGTGCTTTGTCACATCATTCCTGAGTGGCTTCACTCAAATGTTAAGGTTTGCCTCTTGTTCAGGAATTCCTGAGCAGGTTGAAAGTGCTTTATGGATCTTTGTGCTGTACTCAAGTGGTTTTTGACTGCGTTTAGCGGGATTAAAAGTGAAGCAATGGTAAAGAAAGGCTGAGTGGAGCTTAATAGTAACAGTTGGCTGATGTGAGATCGATTTCAGGAAATAGAAATATATAAGAGAGAGAAATGACCAGAGCCAAGGAAGAAATAGGGATTGCAATAGATAGAAATTGAAAGTGGAAAAACTAAACTGCAGGTATAAGTTTAATGGGATGCTGTTTTCTTGTTACAGCTTGCCTTGAGGATTGGTCAACACAATGGCTGCAAGGAAGGGATGCTGCAAACTCTTAGCACTTGCTTTAAGTTCTCTGCAAGCTCCCTGAGATTAGACATTGATTGCAGCTGGAGGCTTGCTGAGTCTGTCAATCAAACCCTGGAAGTCTGGGCGCACTTGCTGAGAACTGAGACTCCTCCTGTAATGAAATTCTCTCTTAGTAGCAAAGTATCATTCAATTACATTTCCAACAGAGTCACTTTTAAGATTGCACTCATCCATGGTCATACTTTAAGGATTTTTTTTAAAAAATGTATTCTTACTGAGAAATTCTTGAAAACTCCTTTTCACAAATTGTTGAGGATGTCTGTTTGAAAGATAATTGGGCATTTAATGATTTTCGACCTCTCAATTACTTTGTTCCTCCTGACATTTTTATAGAAAAGGAGTTGTTTGATTAATAATAGACAGTTCATGGCAATGTGCATTTTTAGATTAGATTCCCTACAGTGTGGAAACAGGTCCTCCTGCCCAACAAGTCCACACCGACCCTCTGAAGAGTAATCTACCCAGACCCATTCCCTTACCCTGTATTTATCCCTGACTAATGCACCCCTGACTAATATGTGCAATTTAGCCTAGCCAATTCATATGACCTGCACGTCTTTGGACTGTGGGAAGAAAACTAGTCACCTGGAGGAAACCCACACAGACACTGGGAGAATGGGCAAACTCCACACAGGCAGTCACCCGAGGATGGAATCGAACCCGGGTCAATTCAGTGCTAACCACTGAGCCACCTTGCTGCCCCAAAGGGTAGATATATTTCATTTCTATGTCAGCCTTCACAACCACAGGGCATCCCAAAGCACTTTGTATCCAGTGTAGAAATTTAAAAAACGAGTTGCCCTGTTGCAATGTAAGAAACCTAGTAGCTGATTTTACGGATAGCAACTCCCACCAACAACAATATAATAAATTACTGGATAGTCGCTCAATAGTGCAACATTAAATATTACTGAGAAGAGAGACCTGTTAGAAGGAAAGAATATAAGAACTCAGAGCAGGAATAGGTCATTCAGTCCCATAACAGGGACCATTGAAGTGCCTTCCCAGTATTTCCATCCATCAATAATAGCCATGTTCCTGTATCTACCTGTGTTTGTCTGTACACCTTTTCATTCATTCATGGGTCAAGAGCATTGCTGGCTAGGCCAGCATTTATTGTCCATTCCTAGTTGTCTTTGAGAAGGTGGTGGTGTGCTGCCTTCTTGAACTGTTGCAGTCCTTTGGAGTAGGTACACCCACAGTGCCATTAGGGAGGGAGTTCCAGGATTGTGACCCAGCCACACCGAAGGAACAGAGCAATATACTGGTAAGTGGCTTGGAGGGAAACTTGCAGGTGATAGTGAACATCAGTGAACTAGGCCTAAACGCTTTTGCCCAACTCATCAAGACTAAGGAAAACGTCTGAGCTATAATGTTGAAATGTTGGAGTTGTGGTGCAATGAAGCAGAGCTGGCAATCAGATTGTCCAGCATGGAGTGTTCAAAGCCTTCTTTGGCAAGTTGGACCACTTCCAACAGTTTTGCAATATAAGATTATCTTTTAAAACTAAATCGTAGAGATCCCCCTCAGGGCAAAGGAGATTAAAGTAAATTGAACAATTAAATGTAATGCCGAGCTTTTAACCAAGTTGAGCAAATATTGATAGATAATCTTCATCCAACGATCCAAATAAAAGACAGACTATTAATATAATAAAGCAACAAACACTTGTGTGATTTCAGGGTGTTTCAGACATCATTTGGCTGTTGTATTGTAACTTCCCCTCAGCAAGCTTCCACACACACAAAAAAAAATAATTGGAGAAATCTGGATAAATTGGCAAAGAACATATCCGTTGTTTGTTGGAATTCTACCTGAAAGGAGAGATGGTCTTCCATTCAGCTTGTCGACTGAGAGAGCGCACTTCTCAGTCCTCACTGCCCTGTACCTCGATGTTATACACTTCTCGATCCTCACTGCCCTGTACCTTGATGTTATACACTTCTCGATCCTCACTGCCCTGTACCTCGATGTTATACTCTTCTCGATCCTCACTGCCCTGTACCTCGATGTTATACTGTTGATGTATATTCTGTTGCACAAATCCGGATGACACAGGTTTCTCTACAATGGTAGATGCTTTATTATTGGACAGCCGGCATGAGATTCCCGATGTCCCCAGAGTCGCCATGTGTTTGCTTGGTAACACTTCTCCACGAACCTCTGCCCAAGACATAAAGACTGTATTTTTTACAGGGATTAAACAAACGGTTTATCAGTCACATGGTCATTACATTGTTTAAGATACTGAATTATGAATTTACAAAACCCAATGAATGTTGATGTCCTGTGATTAACTTGTGAATGGATTGCAGAGACTGATTATCGTATTCTTCATGATCATGTGCTGATGGGAAGACATGAAAACAGAAGGGTTTTGCCTGTTCTCAATGGGGGATTCACATGCCTATGCTGATATGGAGGGGAAGTAAAACAATGGGAGCAGGAGGTCGTTTAACAAGGCTATGGCCAAAGCTATCTGTCCTTGCTGGGAAGGACAAATATCTCTATCTGGGGCTATGGGGGAATCCACATGTGTGGCTCCACTCTGCTCCATTTCTGAGATACTGTCAGTCTCCCCCCACCTGAGATGTTCTGTCTGTATTGTAAGAGAACAGGCTTACAGTTGATATTGCAGTAAGTCCTTTGGTAGTGGAATGTTTAACCCTTGCTTCCCCAATCTATCCTGAAAGAGAAGCATGGAACTGACCCCTCTGTGGCATTTTAACTTCCTCAATACATTTCTTGATCATTACTGCACTGTACCTCAATATTATACACTTCTCACTCCTCATTGCACTGTAACTCGATGTTGTACACTTCTCCCTCCTTACTGCACTGTACCTTGATGTTATGCATTTCCTGCTCCTTACATCACTGTACTTTGATGCTATCCAGTTTTTGCTCCATACTACACTGTAAATGATGTTCTGCATGACTATGCTGATCAGGACTTGGATATGGGGTCTCTTACTCGAAGGCAGGAAGGGCGCTACAGAATCTTATAACATATTCTTCCGAGATTGTGTCGCATAACCTGGAGTTTGGAGACTACATTTGCTGCTCTACTTCCGAGGTAAAAGAGCTTGACTTGAATGCAACTCCAACCATGACGAGGAAGCCAAGTTGATGTTACATATTACAGACCTGACAGGACTGCCTTCGTATTTCTGCAACCTACTGTCATGTTTCCTTGATTTACAGGAAGCCCCTCCATGCATGTCTGTTGCCAGCTTTATTGTCATGCCATAGGCAATCAGCTGATTCAGATCAATTATAGTTGCAGAAATATTTGCCTTGGCTACAGTACAGAATAGAAAAAAATGTATGTACTCAGTTTGTCTTCTGTGGTGCACTGAAAGGTGAATTAATTATCAATTGTGTCCCAGTGGAGGCAACGACTTGTCAGTGACACATGAGCTGAATTCTTTAAACTTCACGCTCTACTGTTCTTCAGAGTACTGTCTCAGAACTAAAGCGCATCAATTAGATTTTTTATGTCATGTTTAATGTGTTTTTTCCATCGGTGCTCAGTTCCTGTGAAGTATATTTCGAAGATAAACCACTCTGAAAGCCGTAATATACGTTGAGTGGGACAGTGCTTGCTAGTGACAGAGCTGGTGAGAGAACTGTGCCAGGAAGGGGTCTGTCGAACTCTGCACAAGTTGGGCAGTGGTGAGGGCAACCCTGGAATCAAGACCCAAAGCATGGAATTCATGACTATCGGGAGCTATCAGCCAATTGGAGGCCAGCAGCTCTTGTGCTTAGTAAGATGGCAAAGAAAGCTCCCTCACCAACTCCCCACCCCATGAGTCCCAGGAGGATCCCAGACAAAAATAAAGAATGGGAACATGCTCACACTGTGGGGTCATTGGGGGGTGGGTGGGGGGAAGGTTGGGATTGGGTGGTAACAGAAGCATCAGCTAGCAGGTGGCATTCAACAGGAACTCCCTGTGCCCAATCCCTCAATCAGGTGCTCATTGCCAATCAGACTTAACTGTAAGTGTATTAGAAACAGTGAAGTTGTTGAGTCACTTCCAACAAAATCTGATTTCTCCTTGCATCCCTCTGCTGCTGCAAAGCCTGGACAGAAGGATCCCATTGAGTTTCAGATGCAAATCAAAAATACACAGGCAGATCATCTCTGTTTGTAGATGTAGGTGAAGAGATAAAGATGGGCCAGATTGCTTGGAGATCTCACCTACTATTCTTGTTGATTGCTACAGAATTGTTCAAAAAATAGCTCTTTTTGTATAGCATGTACTCAGTACCAAATGTGTACACAGGTCACCAGAGCCAGTCCTGTACCCCTTCACCTTCTCAGTGAGATGTAAGAGTGTATGACTGAGCCATGGCCAACATAACACAGTTCATGAAATGTCAGGAGCTGTACATGTGTACAAATCTGAACCAAGCTTGTGAGTCATGAGAAAGATGAGGACATGTGAGAGCTGAGGAACAGGAATCAGTACATCATTTCTAACTGCTGTTTAATGGCTGTCCAATAAACCAATGTTGAACGCAGACAAAAATTAAAACAGCAAAAAATAGCTAGTCAGTGATGAGTAAAAGGCAGCTGCTCATCAAAGCTCATCTGAATGGGCGTTTAAATTAATCTAATTTCTTCATTGTATGGTTAAAAGGGACCTAATGATGAGGCTTGTTGCATTGACCACTTGTTGCTCATATAGAGCTTTTTATTTACTTACTCGTGGGAGGTGGGTATCACTGATTAGATTAGATTTTTTAGATTACATTACAGTGTGGAAACAGGCCCTTCGGCCCAACAAGTCCACACCGACCTGCCGAAGCGCAACCCACCCATACCCCTACATTTACCTCTTACCTAACACTACGGGCAATTTAGCATGGCCAATTCACCTGACCTGCACATCTTTGGACTGTGGGAGGAAACCGGAGCACCCGGAGGAAACCCACGCAGACACGGGGAGAATGTGCAAACTCCACACAGTCAGTCGCCTGAGGCGGGAATTGAACCCGGGTCTCTGGCGCTGTGAGGCAGCAGTGCTAACCACTGTGCCACCATGCCGCCCAGATCAGCCCAGATTTATTCTCCATCTCCAACTACCCTGGAGTAGTGGTTGAAATAACTCCACAGAGTCCGGTTCCCATCACTAAGTTACCTTTATTTACATATGGGATGTCCTTGACACTGATTCAGCTCCCTTTGAACCAGTTGTCAGAGTGAACAGAATCTCTGACACTCTTGTCAGTCAGGGCTCCCTGATTGAGGCAGGTAATGAGGTCCCATCAACCTGCTCGAATTCTGTGAGGTCCACTTGGCTGAGGTATCTACCCTCATTGCAGCAGCCAGCTGCCTTATTGACTTGCTCAGTACCCCCACAAAGCTCTGTAGAAAGGTGTTTCTTGATATTCACCCAACAAGAGTGACGAAACAGTGATCAAGTCTCAGATCATGATAGTGCATGCTTTGGGGAACGTGCATCTAATTTCAAATTCTCCCTTCAAACTGAATATTAAACTCTTGATGTGTTTGTGGTGATTGTTGGGACGTGTTATCTTATCTTCAGTCCTCGTGTTCAGTCAAAAGAGTCAGCAATTCTCTATCTGGCTGGCCGCCTGTGATAGTTACGCATCAGTATAAAAACAGCAGATGCAACTTGCATTTATATTTCACCTTTGATATCCCAAGGCATAGTATGGCAGTGCAACATTCCGAATGAGCCAAAGGGCAGATTGAAGAACAGGCCAAAGATAGAGACCAACATATGAAACAAGATCAAAGAGAGAGCGTTTCAAGAGTCTCTTAAAGGATGAAGGTAGGGTTTCGAGCCTGGGATATAAAGTGCACTTCCCTCTCTGATTTTATGCAGATTTGATCAGTACACCGACATTAATCATGTTTATTTTATTGCATTTAGATGCTAGCATGTAGTACCAAGCATATAGCAACTGTCAACCTTCTAATGCCAGTAGTGTCGGACATCTCAAACAAGTCAGTTGTATAATTTAGGTGAGGACTGTGGTTAGTATGTTCTGTCTGCAGTTTATAGGCTGAAGTCACTCTCATTGGCAGTAAGAGCACTGCTCCAGTCCATCTCTTAGTGTCTGAGTTCAAGCTGCACTGGAATGAATGGCATTGGAAAACAAAACGAATGCCTTCAAAACCACACCGAACCACCACCTTCTCCAAAACCCATACACTCTTTCAGCTTCAGATAACCCTCCTGTCTCTGGTGGATATTAAGCTTATGTACAAGATTGGACAATCTTAAAGAAATTATAATCATAGAGCATGGAAACAGACCTTTGGTCCAACTAGTCCATGCCGACCAGAATTCCAAACTAAACTAGTCTTACCACCTATGCTTGGCCCATATCCCTCCAACCACTTTTTAAAATTAATGTACTTATCCAAATGTCTTTTAAACCATGTAACTGTACTCCCATCCACCACTTCCTCTGGCAGCTTCTTCTACACATGGATCACTCCCTGTGTAAAAACAAAAACTTGCCCCTCATGCCCTTTTTAAATCTTTCACTTCTCACCTTAAAAATATGTCGAGGAGAAAGTGAGGACTGCAGATGCTGGAGATCAGAGCTGAAAATGTGTTGCTGGAAAAGCACAGCAGGTCAGGCAGCATCCAAAGAGCAGGAGAATCGACGTTTCGGGCATGAGCCCTTCTTCAGGATGATTCCTGAAGAAGGGCTCATGCCCGAAGTGTCGATTCTCCTGTTCCTTGGATGCTGCCTGACCTGCTGTGCTTTTCCAGCAACACATTTTCAGCTCTTAAAAATATGTCCCCTTGTTATGAAATCCTCCACCCTATTTGCCTTATCTGTGCCCCTTATGATTTTATAAACCTCTGATAGGTCACCCCTCCTGCGTTCTAATGAAAAAAGGTCCCAATTTTTCCAGTCTATTTTTTATATCTCAAATCTTTGATTCCCAGCAACATCCTGGTAAACCTTTTCTTCTTAATAACCACTGGTCCAATTTTATTAAGTAATATTGCACATTAATATTGTGATGAGAATATTGATCAGAAAGGCTGAAGATGGCTGGTGTGAGGCTGAAGGCAAAATATTGATTCCTCAACATTAATATCCTAAACTTTGAGCATGAAGAGCTTGAGTTTCATATTGCCTTAGTGAGAATTTACTTTCCCTTTTCAAAATTGTACAGAATTTTATTAATGCTTAAACTGACATAACACTAGGCCATCAAATGTTGTTTTTGAATAATGGAATAGTTTATAGTTAACAGTGAGCAGTAGCAAGCCCAGCTTCCAATATAGGTTTCTTGAGTTTTCTGATTGTTAATCATTGAATGAGGCATGCCCATGCTGGGGATAATGGTATAATTTTTCTGCTCTTTGTTGAAAGCATTGATCTCTGCTATTGCCATGTCTAGTATGAAAACAAACTCCCAAGGATGAACGTCGATAATCCCCCCCAAATCCAAACTCTGAAGGGAACTGACCTGCTACTTCAGAACTAAACGTTAGCTCCCAAAAGTGGGCAAGTAGATCGAGAACCCACTCAAACTCAACTCATGTCATTTCCCAAAGCAGCAGCAGGCATTGGTCCTGGGTTGGGTTTAAACTATGACCAATGAGATTTCAGTAATAAGGACAATTGGGCAATCAGTGGTCAATTTAAATTTCCTAATTGAGTGGGACAAGTAATTTGCTCACAAGAAATTCAGATGTAATTCTAAGGCTTTCTGAAAGCCTGTTCTGATAGAGCTGGACAATTTGGAATGGGCTACTGGTTTTGTTGGGCAAGACCTTTTCCCCCATGTGCAAAACGGTTAAGGTTGAGGAATTTGTGGCCAGAAGAGGCGCATTCATGACATTGCTAAACAGCTTGGTTTTCAGATAGAAAATCCTTCCAATGTGCCTGTGACCAGCAGTAAGATGGGAGAGTTTCTTGGCAGCTGCAGCACAACAGCCTTCCCACATTCAAAGATTCCACAGGCAGGTTCTTGCTGTTGGTTCCATGACAGTTTGTTGACTGCATTTCAAAGGACAGGTGTATGGCGAAGAAGTGGGATAGCAGTCTCTCACTAAGCCACTGGCAGCACGGTAGCTCAGTGGTTAGCTCTGCTGCCTCACAGCGCCAGGGACCCAGGTTCGATTCCCACCTTGGGCAACTGTCTGTGCGGAGTTTGCATGTTCACCCTGGGTCTGCGTGGGTTTCCTCCCACAATCCAAAGATGTGTAGGTCAGGTGAAAAGGCCATGCTAAGTTGCCCATAGTGTCAGGTGCATTAGTCAGGGGTAGATATAGCCGTCTGGGTGGGTTACTCTTCGGAGGATTGGTTGGACTTGCTGGGCCGAAGGGCCTGTTTCCATACTGTGGATAGTCTAATCTCAGAATTTGATGGTTATCCTTTTGGAAGTTGCAACGGTACAGTTTTGAATTTATGCAGGACAAAAAGAAACATTTAAATCTGCAGCAGATTATTGTATCATCACTGATCGGCAGAAGACTCTCGGTCAGCCTTTGGCAATTTAGCAGATGTTGATAAGCCATCGATTCATGACTCCGGACACCTTTCAACTTCAAATCGAAAATTAATTATTGAGTCACATGGCACTCTTCGGTCTAAGCAGTCCATGGTGAACATATTCCCAAACTAAACTAGTTCCACCTACCTGTTCCTGACCCACATCCCTCCAAATCTTTCCTATTCATGTGTCCATCCAAATATCTTGTAAATGTTGGAATTGTACCCACATCCTCAGGAAGTTCGTTCCACAAGCGAACCACCCACTCTGTGTCTTTTTTTAAAGCTCTGTCCTCTCACCTTAAAAATGTGGCCCCCAGTCTTGAAGTCCCAAGATGAGAACGACCATCAACTCTATCAATACCTCTCATTATGCTTTAAATGATGGGAATTTCAAAGGAGTAGGTATAATGTTCGATTGCGCTCCTGAATAAGTGGCTGCTTTATAGAATATTATCCAAAAGCCTACTATGAGTATGTCAATAGCCTTAAGCTAGAATTTGCTTAAACCGGCTCAACTGATTTAGCTTCTGTGTGATTTAGTCTCCTCTCACTTTGAACTCCATTGAATATCCCTTTGTTATATAAAACAAAGAACTGTGGAGACTGGTGTTCTGAAACAAGCGCAAACAGAAATTGCTGGGGAAACGCAGCAGGTTTGGCAGCATCTGTGGAGAGAAAGCAGAGTTAATGTGTCGAGTCTAGTCACCCTTCTTCAGAGTAATATCCTTTCTATCTTATTTATCTATTAGGCCCTACCTTAAATCCTATTTTCACCAACTGCTCCATGTCATACATAGGTTCTGCAATCTAAATAATTACAGGGTAAGGATATTTTTCCTAAATTCTCTACTCGATTTATTACTGAATCTTTGACAAGGTCCAGTGAGGACTCATAGTGGCGAGGGCATTGTTGGAGGTGAGAGGGTGTTGAAGGGTGGCAACTTCCATTCCAGCGGCAACAGGGACTCGGGCCTGTTCAGCATACCCATGGCCCAGGACAGAGCACTTACCATAAGGACCGTAAAGTTGGGACTCTTTCTTCCTGTCTTCATTTTTCTGCCTTTTATATTTCTGTTATTTTTCTGTGCTTTAAGATGGTGCTGGAGAGTGATGACATCAAAGAACACTTCTCATTGTGTTTTGTAACCAGATACATGTGACAATGAACAAAATCCAACCCTCGGTTTTGTGGAAGAGATTTGTGTGGCGAATGTAAATGTTCCTGATTTGTGTGCAAAGAACCTTGCACATCTACCTGAAATATTAAAGACTGAACTTGACGCATGTTTCGGATGAAATTTCATCTGAACCAAGCAGTTTTCCAAAAATGCAGCTCGTTCTTATTGTGAGTGATTTGATTTAACCCATACTCATGTGTCCCATGATGTTGTCAATTGTTAGTTAGAAAATGAAGGAATTTTAGAAATTCTAGTTTTGAGATTTAGATTCCTGCCTATTCTACAGGAGGGTAACAGTTGGAGTGACTGCTATTCACAGCATCAGGGAACTAAGGTCAAAAGTCACCTGGATGTTTGATTCTGAGTCAGGAGCACAAAGATTGGAAAACCCTCAGAACCACAAACTCTAGAGAAAATATCCCAGGAAGTCAGATTTTGTTTTTGGCCGGTGAAAGAGTTCCAAGGCAACATCCATGCCAATTCATAACCACCCACATGGTCCCAATTACCCTCCATGCCAACCTATGCTCCTCCACCTAACCCATGTCTCCTCATGCCCTTCATTCCAACCTATGTCCCTCTATCCATCCTCATGGCCCCATGTGAACTTAGTGCCAACTCATGCTGTACCCCCACTCATCACTCTTGTTCCTACACTCACCATTGTTGAGAGTGTGTTGCTGGAAAAGCACAGCAGGTCAGGCAGCATCTGAGGAGCAGGAAAATCGACATTTCAAATCATTCCTGATGAAGGGCTCCGGCCCGAATATCTCTTTTCCTGCTCCTCGGATGCTGCCTGACCTGCTGTGCTTTTCCAGCAACACACTCTCAACTCTGACCTCCAGCATCTGCGGACCTCACTGTCTGCTGCACTCTCCACGCCAACTCATTAATCGCCAAGGGCAGAGCTCAGGATCCATGCTGAGATGAAGTAAATGACTTATCAATGGACAGCGTTTCTTTTTAATTGTGAATTAATCCATGAATCATTCACTGAACAATTTTATTTATCTTCCTTTATCAACTTGACCCTTCATAAAGGATTTGTATTTGGAGCCAAACTTTATAAGCACCTGAAGCTGTCAATTGAACTATAACCTGGCAGGCTGCACTATGATAATTTTTAAAAATTTCTTTATGGGATATAGGAGTGACTGGTTCAAATCACCAGCATTTATTATGCATCTCGAAAGAGACAGCCACATTACTGTGGATCTAGAGTCACATGTGGACCCAACAAAGGATAAGAAATTCTTTTTCTATTGGTTTCAGTGAACTAGTAGTTCATTTATTACAATAATTGGCAGTGTTTACATGGTCGGCATTAGCTTTTTTTAATTTTGAATTTCTATTAAATTAAAAATGTTGAAACCCACGTCCCCGGAGCATTAACTCATGGTTCTGAATTATTAATTAAATGGCAATACCGCACACCACTGTGGAGAAAGGTTTTATGTGATGTGACTGATTTCATAACCTATTATTGATGACTCTCAGGCTTATGTCAAGAGTGAAAAAGCATACATTGTTCATTTTATGCTGCAGTTTTTTGGCAAAAATACAAAGGCTAAGGAGCTTTAAATGCCTTTAAAATGTAACAGTTTCCAGATTCCTGATGAAGGGCTTTTGCTCGAAACATCGATTTTCCTGCTCCTTGGATGCTGCCTGACCTGCTGTGCTTTTGCAGCAACACTCTAAAGATGGACAGATACCGTGTGTAAATTCACTATTCAGGCAGATTCATGTCTACTTTGAACAATCCCAAAGGAAATCTGACCTCTCTAAAATGCTGCCTGGCCACTCCTAAAAGTATCCCTGATCCCAAAAAAGGGTGTTCTACTCTGACAAACAACTGGCTGTCCCAATAGCAAAGATCAGATCTGCCTGAAGGCCGCTGCTGTTTGACAAGTCCAGTTGCTGCTGTGATCCAGAGATGACCAAAGTACAATTAGCCCTTCTTAACCTGGGCCCTACCCCAGCAAAAATGGTGGGGACTGGCTTAAGTGTAGGACCTTCCGAATCGGGGCTGTGGCTGAACTTAAAATTACAAAAAATTAGACTTTCCACGTCCTGTAGTGCAAAGGATTTGAATGATTAAGCCTTGGCAGACAGTGAAAAATGTATTTCATACCGAGGATACAACGTTGCCTCCATTGTTTGAGAATCCATGATGTCAGTTCCTCCAAAGTCTCTTTTTATTTCAATTTAAACAAAGATATAATTGCATAAACACACAACCAACCCAATGAAGCCTTATCTGCTTTCTTGTTTATTAAAAAAAGTGTCTTGGTGATACTTGGTTTTGAAGCTGAGCACTGACAGGTTTGTGTAATAACTCAGAGTTTGAAATCCAATCTTCATATTCCTGTTTTAATAAAAGGGAAAGTAGGCCACTCTCTAGGGAAGAGAGAAATTGTGGTTAAACTGAGAGAATTGAAAGAAAGTAACTGTGCCCTTATCTGTGGGAGCTGGGTTTGAATTCAGCCCAGAATGATAGAAGGAAAGGCTCTTCCTCCTATCAGTATAATTACACAAAATATGTCCTGGGCACTATGCAGTAGCTGCACAAGAAGTGGCCAATAAGTCAATGCTAGTAGATTGTTTAAGAGCCAGTAT
Source organism: Chiloscyllium plagiosum (assembly GCF_037043375.1). NCBI lineage: Eukaryota > Metazoa > Chordata > Chondrichthyes > Orectolobiformes > Hemiscylliidae > Chiloscyllium > Chiloscyllium plagiosum. The sequence continues at coordinate 44,643,686 of NW_028270168.1, read as the reverse complement.
TTAGAAATGTCACATTTTATGGTATACAGCTACTCTGTGTCGAGAATCACACATAGGCCAGACCAGGTAAGAACAGCAGATATCTTTCCTCAAAACCAGATGAGTTTCTACAACAATGGTTACATGGTTACTTGCTTTTAATTCATCTGTTGAATTTAAATTGGGCCATCCATGTCCCGAGAACATTATCGTGGACTCTGGATTGCCAGTCCAATTACCACTGTGCCACCACTTCCCTTTCATCAATGTGAAACTTGTTACTGATACCAAGCACAGGGATTATTTGGCCAAATCCTTGTACCTTTGTAATATTAATATTGATAACTGGAATACCTAGCTATCAATGAGTGTACAACACTGTCCCACAGGCAGCTATGTAATAATAACCAGGAAATCTGTTTCTAAGAAAGTTTAAAGTTTAATATTGGCTAAGGCATGAAATAGAAACCCATCTTGATCTCCACAGTCCTAGCATGGATTCCTTTCACCCTGCCTGAGAAGACAGGGACATAGTGGTGTTATCAGCCAACTAACCAAGAGTGGTTTGGACAAATGATGGAGTCATGTGTTTAAACTGGTCACAGCATCTAGAGAACTTAAATTTAGTTAATTAAATAATTCTAGAATTATAAAACCAAGTGGTATCCATATTGGTGATGATGAAACTACTGGATTATTATAAAAATGCATTTGTTCACTGGTGCTAATTTAGAAAAGAAAGTTTGCCATCTTGATCTAGTCTGGACTGTGGATTCCAAAACCTTTAGCAATCTGACTCTTAACTGTTGTTTGAACTGGCCTAGCTAACTACTTAGTTGTCCAATAAATGTGCAATTAATGTTGGCTTTGCCAGTAACGTACAAATAAATTTTCAGAAAAGCATCAGTTTAATCTGAAAGCTGATACCTCCAACAGTGCAGCACTGGATTTTAATCTGAAAGCTGATACCTCCAACAGTGCAGCACTGGAATTTGTACAGAAATTTCAGGAGGAGAGTTTGAAGGCACAGCCTTTGACATAGAAGTGAGGAACTGAATTAAAGTAAGCTAGTGCAATGCTGCTCTCATTTGTTTGATCAAACTGGAGAATTTCACACTCCGCATCTATAGTGCTTGATGCTTTATTGGAAAGCAGAATCCAAGGGGAAGAATGTTGGTCTATTTTAGCTTGTGGAAAAGCAGCAGAGAGATATTTTGGGCTGGTGCTTTGATCCATTGTGGGGCCCCATTCTAAATCCTCAGGACATAGCTTTGGTACTGTTGAGATTTCAGAGCGACACAATGTTTTTTTCTGGAATGGTACATTAAGGCTTGAAATAGGATGGAGAAAATTGCCCTGAATTTCCCTTTTCTTCACTCCAAGGGAGGATAAACTTGTTCTAGGCCGTAGATCCCTCCTTGGTCAATTTATTTCTATAGTTTGCATGACGTTAGTGTCTGCTGGCTGGAGGTCCAGCTTTCCCTGAGCCAAACTCATGTTTTTGAGTGGAATCCCTAGAGCTGCTGAAGAACATCTTCAGATAGTCCGTGAGGTTTCTTCTGAGAAGTGTCTATCCTCACCATGAGTTCCATTCTTAACAATTAGTGGAGACAGGAAACTGTTAGATTAGCAGGAAATGGGCCCCATTCCTTCTCTGTTCTCCCTCCAGTTGGGGAATGTTTTACTCAATCTAACTCTGTCCTTTTGGGTCCTTCCTGAACAAATACATAAAGGAGTAACATTAGAAAGACGTAGGGAAAACACAAAGGTGTGGAAAGCTCTCTTAGAGAGACACAGACACAATAGATTGAAAAGCTTCTTGCTGTATTGTATGATTCTGAGGTAGCCATATCAATTGGCGAAGGGGACTCGATGCAGGTTGATTAAATGTTCAAGTGCTCAAAAAGTTGATAAAAGGAAAACTGAAGAGAATCTTGACAATTAGTGCCTGGGCACAACATTGTGGCGTCATGTGTTTCTGTTTGGATTAGCATGGGAGAGTGATGATTAATTATTTTGCAGTACACTAATCAGAGGCAAATGCAGCTTGAAATAATCACCAGTCCAAAGGAGACAAATTACGCTGACATGAATATGGATTTATCATTACTTGCCCTCCACACTGCTCATAGTTATCTAACACAGCTCACTACTTTATATAAAATAAACACACAGAACACCATCAGCAATATTGTACATTGAAAATGAATTAAAAATTGGAGCTTAGTTGTTGCCATTTTATTTTACATCAGTCACTTATATATTGTGCTGTTTTTAAATTGAGCTGATTATGTTTAAAAAATGGTAAATTTCTTTGTTTTATGTTATGTTGCTTGCTTCTGGTTGACTGACCTTTTCTAAGTGCTTCACCTTGGTCAGCATGAGCTGGGCAGGCACAGAAGTCAATGTGTAGGCTGGAAAATCTCCCGTGCAAATGAAGACTTCCCTTCTTCTATCACATGCTGCACTCATTTTCATACAATCCCTTTAATATAGGAAGTAGGCCTTTCAGCCCATCGAATTCACACCAACCCTCCAAAGAGCAACCCATTCAGATCCACTCTATCCCTGTAATTCTGCATTTCCCATGGTGAAAGTGAGGACTACAGATGCTGGAGATTACAGTCGAGAGTGTGGTGCTCGAAAAGCACAACAGGTCAGGCAGCATCCGAGGAGCAGGAGAATCGATGTTTCGAGCATAAGCCCTTCATCAGGAATGAGGCTGTGAGTCGAGGGGGTGGTGAGATAAATGGGAGGGGGGTGGAGCTTGGGGGGAAGGTAGCTGAGAGTGTGATAGGTGGATGGAATTGGGGGTAAAGGTGATAGGTCAGAGAGGAGGGTGGAGCAGATAGGTGGGAAGGAAGATCGATAGATGGGACAGGTCATAAGTGCAATGCTGAGTTGGAAGGTTGGAACTGGGGTAAGGTGGGGGGAGGGGAAATGAGGAAACGTGAGGTTGGAGGAACCCAAGGCAGAAGATGAGGCGTTCTTCCTCCAGGTGTCAGGTGGTTAGGGAGTCATGGGAGGAGGCCTAGGACCTGCATGTCCTCAGCGTAGTGAGAGGGAGAGTTGAAGTGTTCGGCCACTGGGCGGTGGGGTTGGTTGGTGCGGGTGTCCCAGAGATGTTCTCTGAAGCGCTCTGTGAGTAGGTGTACTGTCTCCCCAATGTAGAGGAGACTGCATTGGGAGCAACGGATACAGTAATTGACATGTGTGGAAGTGCAAGTGAAACTTTGATGGATGTGGAAGGCTCCTTTGGGACATTGGATGGAGAAGAGGGGAGAGGTGTAGGTGCAGGTTTTGCAATTCCTGCGGTGGCAGGGGAAGGTGCCAGGACGGGAGGGTGGGTTGTTGGGGGGGGGGGGGCGTGGACCTGACAAGGGAGTTGCGGAGGGAATGGTCTTTACGGAAAGCGGATAGGGGTGGGGAGGGAATATATCTCTGCTGGTGGGGTTCGTTTGTAGGTAGCAGAAATGGCAGAGGATGATACGATGTATATGGAGGTTCGTGGAGTGGAAGATGAGGACCGGGTGTTCTGTCCTTGTTGCGGTTGGAGGGGTGGGGTTCGAGGGCAGAGGTGTGGGATGTGAATGAGATGCGTTGGAGGGCATCTTTAACCATGTGGGAAGGGAGATTGTGGTCTTTAAAGAAGGAGGCCATCTGGTGTGTTCTGTGGTGGAACTGGTCTTCCTGGGAGCAGGTGCGGCAGAGGCGGAGGAATTGGGAATAAGGGACAGCGTGTTTACAGGAGACAGGGTGGGAGGAGCTTAGTCCAGGTATCTGTGGGAGTCGGCGGGTTTGTAGAAAATGTCAATGTTCAGTTGGTCACCATTGATGGAGGTGGGGAGGTCCAGAAAAGGGGGAGAGGTGTCTGACATGGTTCAGGTGAATTTCAGGTCAGGGTGGAACGTGTTGGTGAAGTTAATGAACTGTTCAACCTCCTCATGGGAGCACGAGGTGGCGCCGATACAGTCATCAGTGTAGTGGAGGAAGAGGTGGGGAGTGGTTCTGGTGTAGGTTAGGAAGATGGACTGTTCTACGTAGCCGACAAAGGGACAGGCATAGCTGGGGTGCATGGGGGTGTACATGGCTACCCCTTTTGTCTGGAGGAAGTGGGAAGTTTCAAAGGAGAAATTATTGAGGGTGAGGACCAGTTCAGCCAAACGAATGAGAGTGTCAGTGGAAGGGTACTGGTGAGGATGCCAATCCACCTAACATGTACACTTTAGACTGCAGGAAGAAATCCACGTAAACACAGGGAGAACGTGCAAGCTCCACACAAGCAGTTGGTCGAGGCTGGAATCGAACCTGGATCCTTTGTGCTATGAGGTAGCAGTGCTAACCACTGAGCCACTGTGCTGCCCTAGATTTCTGGGTAACTTCAATAAAGCTTGCTAAGAGGGTAACTACAGCATTTTGGATAATCTCCTCTGCTTCGTGTACTGGCAGTATAGTGAAGGTAACAAGCAGATGTAAGTACACTTGACAGACCTACAGTGTAATTAGTGTATGTAGAAGGGGTATGTACTGTGTTAGTACATCCCTTGAGTTATTCCGTTCAATAAGTGAATATTGAGCATTAGGTAGATTCCAGAAGGAAAGGGTCACAGGATCTGTTTATTTGAAAGTATTTTGCCATTGATTGTGGGGATGTATCAATGCCAGACTCATATTTGTGAGAGATATTTAGGTATATCAGAATGGAATTATGAGGGAAACATTATGAGGGTGATAGAGTTGGCTGTTATCAGGTTTATTATGAAGTTGACCTGAAGCCTGCAGATTATATCAGCATGTGGATTGAGAAGAGAGAGTGTTTAGCTTGCTGTATGTTACAGCAGTGACTGCATTTCATTGGTTTTGGAATCATGCTGTGGCCATGAAAGGTGTGATGTAAATACAAGTCCTTTCTCTGTTTCGTCCCTTATCTGGGAAGAACACTCTCAATATAGTAATCTGTCTTTCGCCCACGCAAAATACTTAGTGACTGCTTCTGCAGCTATTACCCGGTGTATGATGTTCAACCAGCAGGTGGACAGAAACCAACTTGAATTGTCTGCTACTGCCAGTTAATGTTTCGAGTTCCTTAAATTGTACAGTGCAGGTCTACACTGCAGGGCAAGTAGATGTTGATATCCCTCCCTATAAGCACACAGGGCACGATATCATCTCCCTCCCTATAAGCACACAGGGCATGGTATCACAAAACTGTGAAGGAAACAAATTAGGAGGGTGATCATCTTTCCAGTATCTGATTCACCTTTGGCCATGTTGTTGATAGGGATGTGCTGGAAGATGGAGGTTACAGGACTGGTTTTAGCTCCTCCCACGTGTTTCAAGCAGAAATTCTCTTCTACCCTGGAAACCAATTACTGTAGTAGTTTCCAAGGATTAAAGCTCCCATAACCTGGGACATCACTGTCTTTATTATTATTCTGCTGTTTTAGGGGCGAGAGACAGGAAAGCAGTTGAAAATTGATGAACTTATTGAAGTCTTCCATTGCGATGGATTTTTTTTCTCCTATCGGTACAAATGTTATTACACTTCAGTAGGTACTGAGTAACCTTTACGATGGAATAATTACTTTGTCCTTTGAGATTAAAGCAAAACATGGTTTGTTCAATGTTTTAATCGTGAATGTGAGTTGAACATCTGGCCTTGCCATTCTGACACCTGGATTTGGTTCCTTTTCAACTCGTTCTATCCTTTCTGAAGTAATATATATTTTTTTTAGTTTCCTTGCAGTTTCCTTACAATCCCATCAACCTGTTTCCTTTTATAATCAAAAGTCTTTGTAAACAAACACACTGGTGTTTTCTATATAACCTCTAAATTGGTAGTCATGAGTTGGCACCACGTTTGGTTGCAAGTTATAATCATCTGTTTGGGAGATTAATCTGGAAGCAGGTTAGCGATGTTATCACACAAGAGTCAGTGTTCAATCAGTTAGTGTCCACAGCCTTCAGAAAAACCTGAAGGATAGCACTGAAGATCTGATCAGTCCATTCACTGATGATATCAATGTCTCATTGATGAATTAATTGATGACTTCTGAAGTCTACTAAAGAAATCATATTGGACTTGAAATATTAATCCTGTTTCTCTCTTCACAGATGCTCCCAGACCGACTGAGCTTCTCCAGCATTTTCAGGTTTTGTTTCAGATTTGCAGCATCCACAGTATTTTATCTTTATTTAGGTAGACTTATTGTTATAGTTTGGGATTGGCTTTGTTTAGAGCTTGAGCTAGCCCTGTAAAATAATGGCCATCAGTTGGATTGTCATAGTTGGATGAATAATTGGAAGCTGAAGAGTGTTTGTGCTGGGAAGCTCTGCAGTTTTAGCTAATTAAAGTCCGGTAATCTGTCTCCTCTCAGTTAATTATCCTGAAGTCTTGGCTCAGCCGACTCACTTTCTGGATTTATGTCAGTCAGATGTGACTGGAATGGGGCAAGAAAAGAGTGGATTCCCTGTTGCTCAGGTAGATACATTATGAGATGTAAGCTCTTATACTGACGAATGAGATTCCATGCATGTCATAGTTGGATAATTAGTCAGAAGCTGAATAGTGTTTTGAGCTGGGAAGCTGTGCTATTTGGAGATGTATTATGAAAGTTCTTAGAGGCTGGCACATGTTGAATGCCAAAGCCTTGGATGTAGGGTGTGTGTGGCCGGTGCCCGTAGACCGTATCCCTGAAATGATGTAGAGTCATACAGCACAGAAACAGACCCTTCTGTCCATGCTGACCACAATCCCAAACCAGGCTAATCCCACCTGCCTGCGCTTGGCCTATATCCCTCCAAACATTTCTTATTCATGTACTTATCTAAATGTCATCTAAGCGTTGTAATTGTACCTGCATCCACCACTTCCTCTGAAAGTCCATTCCACACATGAACCACTCTCTGTATAAAAACAAAAAATTGCACCTCCCGTCTTTTTTAAATCTTTCCCCTCTCACTTTAAAAATATACCCACCCCACCCCACACCGAGTTTTGAAATCCCCTACCTTAGGGAAAAGGCACAAATATGGTGTTTGGTGGCCAACATGAAGTGGTTTAGCTGAAGTCGCCAGGTACCCACTCTGACTTCCATGTCGAGAATTCACAATGTCCAGATTGTTTAGCATGATCGGAAGATGAATATATGTAAGGCAAGTTTAACCATTAATATGGCGTTCAACAAGTAATCACGCCCTCCCCCCCACCTTTTAATGAATAACTTGCCACTGCCCAGTGAAAAAAAACATGCCTCACTGCTCAGCAAATGTATAAAACATGTAATGAACCAGATTTCTCACCCGATTCTGCCATAAATGTCACCATTGTCCACTTTGCTCAGGCACGGTGGCACAGTGGTTAGCACTGCTGCATCACAGCGCCAGAGACCCGGGTTCAATTCCCGCCTCAGGCAACTGACTGTGTGGAGTTTGCACATTCTCCCCGTGCCTGCGTGGGTTTCCTCCGGGTGCTCCGGTTTCCTCCCACAGTCCAAAGATGTGCAGGTCAGGTGAATTGGCCATGCTAAATTGTCCGTAGTGTTAGGTAAGGGGTAAATGTAGGGGTATGGGTGGGTTGCGCTTCGGCGGATCGGTGTGGACTTGTTGGGCCGAAGGGCCTGTTTCCACACTGTAAAGTAATCTAATCTAATCATTGTACACCCACTGATTGTCTTTATGGAAAATGTTTTTCTTTCATTTCATGTTGTTACAAGTATAATATTCATTCCTTTAAAACTCATTGTTGTCATACCTCACGGTTGTTGTTTCAATAAACAATAAAAATACGCATAGCATTTTTTAAAAAATCAGTCCTTCAGTGACAGGTTTTCTGTATTCATTTATTGTATACATTTCAATTTCCATAAGTGCATGTGTCAGTTTACAAAATGCCCAAACTTCATAAACACTTTCATCTCCATTTTTCTCAACATGTTGTGGTGTCCTTTGTGATACTAAAAGATAAATGAGGAATGTGTAAATATAGAGAGAATAATTTATTCTTTATATTAATATCCCTGTCTTTAACAGCATGATAAGTGTTTCAAAATCCTTTTATGCTTTCAGAATCAATAAGACTTGCGAAAGTGAATTGCCAGTTTCAAAATCTGTTTTTTGTTTTCAGGAATAAAGCCAGCATTTTATTAAGGTATTACTGAAGCCAACTTTGATAGATTTGTTATTAAAATTACATGTACTGATTATAAAAGTAGACTTCAAAACATCGCACATTACTGAACAGGTTAATAGTCTCATTACACACAATTAGGATGTGTGTTCCGGATCATAACTGTTCACAACATAAAACAATTTTCCTCACATTCCCGTTGCTTATTTTGCTATTCACTTTAAATCGTGACCCCTGGTTATCACTAATGGGGAACAATTAGCCTCCATCTATATTGTCCAGACCTCTCATGATTTCGAGCATCCCCACTGAATTTGCTCTCCACAAGCTCTTCTTCAATGACAGCAGTCCCTACCTCTCCAAACTGAGCCAATACTGAGTTGGAGGATGGTGGAATACACACCATCAGAGGAGCTAGGTGTACTGTAGTGGTGAAAAAAAGTAGATGGGTAAGGCAAGTCCACAGTGTAATTTGAAGTTGTGTATAAATTTAAATTGAATAGATTGAAGGAGGATGATATTTCAATATGATACTGAAACAAAATGTTGAAAATACTCATCAGATCTGTTAACATCCTACCTCCCGTCGTGGACTTCTTCTTGAAAGAAGCTGTTGCTGGTCCAAGGCAGAGGGCACAGTGTTAGTAGCGCAGACCAGTATTACTGGTCTCATATCCTGGGTGATTCAACAGATATTGTGAGGATTTGGGAAACCTGCGTACAAAATATTTTAATCTGTACTCAATCTTAGATGTGACACTAATTTACAGACTGTCGTTTACAAGCTGTTCCAAGAATGGAACCTTCTGCATTATATTAGTGTGATTGACTACTTTACAGACAAGACTCATTATTTGTGGCCTCTACCTACTGCCAGTACATCAACTGCTAGGATGAAATGTGGCCAGGTAAATAGATTCTGCTCAACAGGAGCCAGCAGTAAAAAGCAGTCAGCCAGAAGCAGTAGTGATTGAAAGCAATGCCTTTGCTTCTTCTCTTGGCCATAATTCATGCACTTTGCTAAACTTTTTCTCTCCATCAAAAACAGGATTTAGTGGGTGCCCGAGATGATGGGCTCAGTAAGTAAGAGGTGCAAGCTCTGCTTTGCTGGTGCTACATAGGAGTGAAGAGGTTTCTCCTCTTTATTAAAATTCATCAAGGTAAAGCTATCAGTGAAAATGAGCATGAGACTTTTACCAGTACCCTCTATGGAAGGAAACGTACCTCCCTTACTTTGTCTGCCGACATGTGACTCCAGTGTGTGGTGTTGGAAAAGCACAGCAGGTCAGAGAAGCAGGAAAATTGACGTTTCAGGCAAAAGCCCTTCATCAGGAATAAGGCTGCGAGCCTCGGGATGGAGAGATAAATGGGAGGGGAGTGGGGCTGAGGGCCCAGCCTCATTCCTGATGAAGGGCTTTTGCCTGAAACGTCAATTTTCCTGCTTCTCTGACCTGCTGTGCTTTTCCAACACCACACACTGGAGTCACATGTCGGCAGACAAAGTAAGGGAGCCTCGGGATGGAGAGATAAATGGGAGGGGAGTGGGGCTGAGGGCCCAGCCTCATTCCTGATGAACGACTTTTGCCCGAAATGTTGATTTTCTTGCTCCTCGGATGCTGCCTGACCTGCTGTGCTTTTCCAGCACCACACACTTGACTCTGATCTCCAGCATCTGCAGTCCTCACTTGCACCTACATGTGACTCCAGTTCCATTCTGAAATGGCTAACTCCTATTTGCCTTCATCCCTGCTGGTCTTGATGCTTAGAACTTGTCAATGAACTTTTGGTAAATGGGTGAAGTGGACATTCGCGTTAATAGTTCAGTAGAACCTAATTATCAACAGCCTTACCCCATCACTTTTCAGTGACCCTGTGCTATTTGAAGATCAAGACCATTTATGGGTGCATAATTTGCTTTTGCCTCTAACAATACATAGAGGCAATACAAAAGGTAATGTTGCCATCGTCTTTCCAGACTGTTGGGAGTCTCTCAGAGGGAGGAGAGAGAGAGAGAGAGAAAGAAAGAGACAAAGAACTGGCCATGGTTTAATTTGAGGGTTACTATACACAGGGAAAAAGGAGAGGTTGAGAAGAAGAATTGTTCCAGATAACCTCCACCAGTGTCAGCATTGAACCCCCACACTGCTGACATCAGTCTGCATTGCAAACCAGCCATCCAGCTAACCAAGGTGACCAACCCCAATAGATGATGTATTTATTCACATCCCTGAGAGCTACTGTAATGATTGGAATGACTACCAAGTGGATCTCATTGACGGTGAGTTTACTGATTGGGGTTGTTAACCTGGGCCAATCAGGGAGCCCTGACTGACAGAAACAGGAGATTCAAAGAGTCTCCTCAGTCTAGAGGCTAGCTCTGAGCTGACTGGCCATATAGTATGAGCATGTAAACAAAGGGGGACTTGGTGACAGGATACTGGTCTCTGTAAGTGGGCATGACACGAGTTTTGATACGGAACAGTTTTACTCTCAATGGTTTAAAATGCTTCTTGCAGCTTGAACTTCCAACTGGCTTTGTTTACCTCTCTCCTGTTAAGCTTGAACATGGTCTCAATGATACACAGTGAACATGAGCAGTAAATAGTCTCACATAAAGCAACATAGAGCAGTAAAAGACCACAACAGAATCTGTGTTACATGAGGGTACAGGAAGATTCACAATGTAAATGTGTGGTTCTCCTGTCCATGGCTACGTCTGGGCCTGTAACAATGCTATCAGCCTTTATTCTCTATGCAATGGTGACTTATAAACCAGTGGCTGATCCAGGGATGTCAAATCTCAGCATCTGACAGAGAAGAAAGCTGAAAGAAGAGAAACACATAAACAGGCAAAGAAAGACTCTCCAAACAGCCAAGCAACAGTGAGAGCTGTGGCATTCACTCCGTTATTGCTGTGTTTCATGCAGTAAATGAATTGTGTATCTTGTAGATTGCAGCAAAGAGAGAGAGAGGTGGGGATGTGGTGAGTTTTATGGAGAGCAATTCAGTATTTAGATCCAGACAAATGAATATATGGCTGCCATTAGTTGGGGGAGTGAACGATGTATTCAGGAGACAAGGAGTCAAAATTGGAGAAATGAAAAATAATCTTGGATAATGTGAAGGAATTTATTTGTGTCTTAAGGTGTTCCTCACTCGCCTGAGAGACGGACTCTGCTGTTCACAAATACTCTGGAGAGCAGTCCCTTTTTCAGGGTTTAGGTTACATTTCTTTAACACAATCCATGAAGTTAATCTTGCATTGCTCTCAGATAGAGTTGCGATTGCATTTTTACAGATGTGGCAATACGACTGGCTCAATGCATTTAAGTGCAAGTCGGCAAATTGCCTTGAGGCGTTATGGTTTAGCTTTTGTACTGGGTGTATTTCTAAAGAAAATGGAGCTTTGAAAAGTTATTGTTTAAGAGTTTGACATGAGGAGGAAGCATATTGCTGTACCGTATGAAAATATCGAGTCAATGAGGTGAAATGTCACCATGTTGTGAAGTGCATTGATATACAGATGGTCTGCTGTTATATCACTGTGATACTTATTTCAGCTCCTACAACATAAGGAGGAGATGTGGGTCACATGGCATCGTGAAAATGCAACAAAATTTTATTATAGCACCAGGTGTCTACATGTGTACATGACAATCCCAGACACTTGTGTATCTGGTCTCAAGCTAAGCAATTCTTTTGTACTTTAATTCACATTTCTCAGCATGTCATGCTGCAAGAGGATAGAACTCAGTAAAATGGAGACTGAGACCATTATACCATCAGGTCATCAACCATGACATGACGATGATATCATCCACATGTGGCTTGAAATACATTGCACAACTGCTGCAGGACTGAACAGGCAATGCATGATCGACAGTATAACTCTGGTCTCCAGCTTTGAGATGCACTTTATGGATATTGACCTCAGATTGGTATCTGCGACATTACTGTAGCTATAGGCTTGCATTCTATGCTGTTGCAACAATTTTGGAATTCTGAAAGATTATTGGAAAGTAGCAGGATCCAGGTCTCAGCCTGCATATACATGACAATGTACTGCTGTCAGAGCCAGTCATTACGCTGAATATTAATCCCCAAGAACACCGTTTCACCACAGCCTTCAATAGACACAAAAACATTTTGTCAGATATTCAACAAGCTTTTCACAATGAGCTTATTGCACCTGATACTCTCAAACTGAGATTAGATTGTTCTCCTCTTGTGCACTCATAACTTGGTTTTCTCAGATTTCCACTGGCAAGTTCAGTCTCCATCTTCCTTTGAAAATGGACCTGCTGCAAAAATTCTATCCAAGTATAGTTTGCTGTCTCACAAGATGCAATGTTTTGAATCATTTGTTACAGACAGAAAGACACCTTTGTTTCTGTTTTCCAATTAATTGCAGGGCAGCGTTGTCCTTTATGCAGTTATCTGAGAGAAGTGCCAGCAACTCATGTGGCCACTGAAGTCCTTGTTATCGGACGATTTGACTCTTGAAGAAATAACATGCACTTGTTGCTGAAGAATATCCATGATTTGGCTCAATTTTTATTTTCATGTGGAGGGTCCAGTTGGAAATAGATTTGGATTTTGTGCCAACATTTACACACACATGTTTGTTGCCATTGTAAATTAATTTACAAAGCCTCTCCTTGGATTCTCCTGACCTTTTGTGGGAGTTTCTTATTTCAGTTGTATTTTTTTCCTTTCATAGCCTTTCTTAATCAATTAGCAGGTCTCCTTTATAATAATGGACTATGAAACATAAGATTGAATCAGGTGCTCATGGAGATAGAGGTAGAGGAAGTGGGAAGGTCATGGTGGCATATCTGACCCCTGTCTCTGCCCAAATGAATTTCAGGATAAGATAGCCCATAGTTGACTTTCTCCACCCGCTACCAAGTAAGGTCCTCGTTGGCCAGTTCAGAACCATTTTAAGGCTTCAACCGATCATCTTGGGGATTAACCTAGTGACAAGAAGACCTGGAGATATGTGACCATCCTGGGAGCAAATGGAGTGTGAGCAGTTTGCTCCTGGATCCTTTGACTCGAGGGTTACTCTTCCTGCATCAGTGACAGCCGTCTTATTGGGCAGCCACTCCTGGCTGCTGGCGCTTCAGTTTCTCTCCTTCATGGATCTCATTCCTCTCATTAGCAGAGGATCCACTGGATCACCTTGGATGAACGCAGTGTTGGTCTCTTGCCAGCCCCTCAACTGGTAGGCAAGATAGAACATTACAGCGCAGTACAGGCCCTTCAGCCCTCGATGTTGCGCCGACCTGTTATACCAATCTGAAGCCCATCTAACCTACACTATTCCATGTACGTCCATATGCCTGTCCAATGACGACTTAAATGTACTTACGTTGGCAAATCTACTACCGTTGCAGGCAAAGCATTCCATACCTTTACTACTCTCTGAGTAAAGAAACTACCTCTGACATCTGTCCTATATCTATCACACCTCAATTTAAAGCTATGCCCCTCGTGCTCGCCGTCACCATACTTGGAAAAACGCTCTCCCTGTCCACCCTATCTAACCCTCTGATTATCTTATATGTCTCTATTAAGTCACCTCTCAAGCTTCTTAGCTCTAACAAAAACAGCCTCAAGTCCCTCAGCCTTTCCTCATAAGATCTACAAAGACAATGGCTGACTTTGCCCATAGTCTCAACTGCAATGTGAATGATTGTTATTCACATAACCTGCACCGAACTGAAATATTGCATTGGTGAAATATCTTCTACTTAATCCCTATTTTTTGGAAGTAATGGCTTATGATATAACAGGGTGGCTGGAGGCAGGGGGTGGAGGTGGAATGGTTGTGAATAGAACTAAAGGAGTACAATATGCTTGACATAAGCAGGGATCCAAACTGTGTATTGTATATCTGAACTGTGGGTGCAGTGCATAACAAAAGGCATATGAGATACTGCCTGCTTTATTATCCCACCAATAATAAATTTTTACCTGCTTATTTTTATTCCCTTATGGGACCTGTGCATTGCGGGCTGCAGATATTGACCATTCCTAGTTCCCCAAGAGAAAGTGCTGGTGAGTTACCTTCTTGAACCACTGCAATCCATATGCCGTAGTTAGACCATAATGCCCTTAAAGAAGGATGTTGTGAAACCTGAAAGGGTTCAGAAAAGGTTTGCAAGGATGTTGCCAGGGTCGGAGGGTTTGAGATAAAGGGAGAGGCTGAACAGGCTGGGGCTGTTTTCCCTGGAGCGTTGGAAGCTGAGAGTGACCTTATAGAGGTTTATAAAATCATGAGGGGCATGGATAGGGTAAATAGACAAAGTCTTTTCTCTGGATTGGGGGAGTCGAGAAATAGAGGGCATAACTTCAGGGTGAGAGAGGAAAGATATAAAAGGAACCTAAGGGACAACTTTTTCATGCAAAGGGTGGTATGTGTATGGAACGAGTTGCCAGAGGAAGTGGTGGAGGCTCTTACAATTGCAACATTTAAAAGGCATCTGGATGGGTATATGAATAGGAAGGGTTTAGAGGGATATGGGCCAGATGCTGGCAGGTGGGACTAGATTAGGGTAGGATATCTGTTCGGAATGGATGAGTCAGACCGAAGGGTCTCTTTCCGTGTTGTACATCTCTATGACTCAATGACTCGATGTGCGGGTTAGGTGGATTGGCTATGCTAAATTTCTCTGTAGTATTCAGGGATGTGTAGGTTGGGTGCATTAGCCATGGGAAATACAGGGTGACAGGGATGGGGTGGATTTGGCTGGGATGCTGTTTGGAGGGTCGGTGTGGTTTTGATGAGCCAAATGGCCTGCTTCCAAACTGTAGGGATTCTATGATTTTGTCTCAGTAAGTTTATTGAAGGTATTCATATTGTGGTGATGAATTCCAAATTTTCAAGTTTCAATTTATGGAATTTCTGATGAAGGGAAGAATGAAGATTGAGGGTTGGGTTGAATCTCTCTCAAATCATCCCTTGCCCTCCTGCTAAGGTTTGTGGAGATTGAAGTCTGCTTTGACTCTGTGTGTGAATAGCATTGACATAGTTGGCCAGGCACAGTTATGAAGAATAAAATGCATCCAAGCAAGCCTTTTATCTTGCATTATTTTCTTGCTTTCAAAACCCAAAGAAAACATCTTCAAATTGTGAACTTTCTTTTTAGCATGTCCACCAGGGTTATACAAGATGGCGGCTGGCGAAGCAGAATGTTCCTGGTGTCCTGAGCATAGCTACACAGAAGAAGCAGGGTCTGTGCAGTGTCTCTGTAAGGATGATTACTATCGAATGGCTTTGGATCCACCATCAGCCCCCTGCACTAGTAAGTCTGTCAGTAATTTGTCATTATTACATATTAAATCTGTTAAATTATTTCCCTGGTGCTGGAATGTTTGAAGGTTTTGCCTTGTTCAAGAAAGAGAATAGGGATAACCTTGAGAATTACAGACCAGTCAGTCTTACGTCTGTGGTGGGCAAATTATTGAATAGGATTCCGAGAAACAGGATTGATAATTACTTAGAAAACCATAGTTTGATTGGCGATAGTCAGCATGGCTTTGTGAGAGGCAGGTCATGCCTTACAAGCCTTATTGAATAATTTGAGGATGTGACAAAACACGTTGATGAAGGCCGAGCAGTGGATATGGTTTACATGGATTTAAGCAAGGCATTTGTAAGGTTCCCCATGCCAGGCTCATTCAGAATGTAAGGAGGAATGGGATACAGGGAAATCTGGCTGTCTGGATACAGAGTTGGCTGGCCCATGGAAGACAGAGGGTAGTAGGAGATGGAAAGCCATCAGCCTGGAGCTCGGGGATCAGTGGTGTTCCTCAGGGATCTGTTCTGGGAATTCTGCTCTTTGTGATTTTTCAAAAAGACTTGGATGAGGAAGTGGAAGGGCAGGTTAGTAAGTTAGCCAACCTGAAGGTTAATGGAATGGTGGAATGTGTGGAAGGCTGTTGTAAATTGCAATGGGATATTGACAGGATGCAGAGCTGGACTGAGTAGTGGCAGATGGAGTTCAACCTGGAAAATTGTGAAATGATTCGTTTTGGATGTTCGAACTGGAATGCAGAATACAAGGTTAAAGACAGGATTCTTGGCAGTGTGGAGGAACAGAGGGATCTTGGGGTTCACATCCATAAATCCCTCAAAGTTGCCACCCAAGTTGATAGAGTTGTTAAGAATATGTATGGTGTGTAGGCTTTCATTAGCAGGGAGATTGAGTTTAAGAGCCACGAGGTTATGTTGCAGCTGTATAGAGCCCTGCTTAGACCACACTTGGAATATTGTGTTCAGTTCTGGTCACCTCATTATAGGAAGGATATGGAAGCTTTAGAGAGGGTGCAGAGGAGATTTACCACGATGCAGCCTGGACAGGAGGGCATGTCTTATGAAGAAAGGTTGAGGGAGCTAGGGTTTTTCCCATTGGAGCGAAGAAGGATGAGAGGTGACTTGATAGAGGTGTACAAGATGATGAGCAGCATAGATAGAATGGATAGCCAGAGACTTTTTCCCAAGGCAGAAATGGCAATCACGAGGGGACATAAGTTTAAGGTGATTGGAGGAAGATTTCGCAGAGATGTCAGGGGTGGATTCTTTACACAGAGAGTGGTGGGTGCATGGAATTCACTGCCAGTGGTGGAGGTAGAGTCAGATACATTAGGGACATATAAGCGACTCTTGGATAGGCACATGGATGATAATAAAATGAAGAGTATGTAGGTTAGCTTGATCTTAGAGTAGGATAAGAGGTTGGCACAACATCGAGGGCTGAAGGGCCTGGACTGTGCTGTACTGGTCTACGTTCTATGATTTGTTAAGAGCAGAATTGAAGCTTCTGATAGAAAAAAATGTGATCAATGTCCACAAGTTAGTTTGCAAGGCTGTGTATGTTCAGAATAAGATTAGGTCCTTTAATGGTGGAGTGTATCTTCGATCCTTGGTCCTTTTAATGTGCATTAATGGGTGTGCCTTAGATTATTGTGGCTGAAATTTGGATGTGAATAATGCCATATCTATAAAGGTGCTTTGAAAGTTGGGAATGTAAATTGCAAGAGTAAACTAATAATTGTTGTTCATTTTATGACATGTTATAATGGAACAATTTCAAAATATAAATTCATAAGTATTTCCCATTAAAATTTGTTTGTTTCATAAAACTGTCCTTTAAATTTTGTAATCTTTTGGATATTCAAACTCATTCTGTTTGACTATTTCCCCTCCTTTCCTGACTTTTCCATGTTGTTGTGGAGTGAAAAACGGTAATATGTCTTCTGGAGAACAAGTTGCTTGTCCCCAATAAGTCAGTGTACAGGTCTAGACTATTGTCTACCTACTGTCATCATCTTGCGTATAGACAGAGCTTGGATTGGAATACAATTTTGTCCATATGTCTGTTCTGGTCTGCCATAGTCATGTGACCTGTACCATGCAGCATATTAACTCCAGGCAGCCATCTTAGGGGCACTTTAATAAAGAGTAAATTCTGACCACACTGCTATCGACTGAGCAGAGAACATGGTATCAGAGGTGAAGCTGAGACTAGAAACATAGCTGCAGATAGTGAGAGAGACAGAGACAGAGAGGCACACACAGAAGACTATTCAGAGCTATGAAAGCCGCTACAAACAACTGAAATAAAATGAAAATGAACAAAGAAACAGATCGCTACTGCAACCCAGAGAAAGAACAAAATGGCTGCAGCTTTTCCCTTCATACATCTGGTTGAAATGAAACAAAATATGAAATAAAACTGGCACAATGGCAAAATATGAAACTCTAACAGATCTGTTTAACAAGCCAGAGCTGCTATTTATCACTATATTCTTATCATTGTCAGGAACAGACTATTTCAAAATGTATTCCATTCAGAATTACTCCAAAGAACAGAAAAAAAGTTGGTTTCAGAAGTTTTGAAAACCTTGAAGGATGCTTTGAACCACAAGTGAACATCATGTATGATTAGTGCGGGCTCAGTATTAGGGCCCAAGATAAAAAAGGGTCAGTCGATCAATATGTCATCTCATTAATTCAGATCACAGAAGGTAAATTTGTGCAACTAAAAAAAACAACCTATTTAAAGATGGAGCAAGAGATCTTTCAGTGAGAGCATATCAAAGAGAGAGGAGAAACTCACTCTCAGGAAAACAGTTCACCTGTGGAAACATGACAAGTTTGTCAATGAACAGCAGTGGCATATTCAAGTACAGATTGGGCTTGCATTTTGCTACATATATACTTACGGCACACAGGGCAGTACAGTCCCAGACAAAATGTGAAACTGCCGGTGTTGGACTGGGGTGGACAAAGTCAGTGGTCACAAGACATCAGGCTATAGTCCAACAGGTTTATTTGAAATCACAAACTTTTCGAGCGTTGCTGCTTCATCAGGTGAAACCTGTTGGACTATAACCTGGTGTCGTATAACTTCTGACTTAATCCCAGACAAAGGGCAGGATGCAATTATTGTGGAAGACACATGCAAAGGAGAAGGAGGAATGTGCAGTGTGGGGATAGCAGTGTTCTTACTGGCTGAAGGTGAATAATTTTGTACACAAGTGCACGCCTAGCAAATAAAGATGTCCACTGGAGAGGCTGAAGAGTCTGATGAGTCATACTACACCATATACCAGGTTGGCTCAGTTATGACAATTGGTGAGATATGTTAAGTGATTCTGGCAACGATGCCAGCAAACGTAAAATGTATCAGTCCTAGTCACTGTACTTAGGAAATGATGTTAATGCGTTGGAACCAGTTGAGTGAAGGCTTAAAAGACTAATACCTGGAATGGGTGGAATGCCATATGAGGAAAGCTTGGACAGGCCTGTATCCTCCAGAGTTTAGAAGAATCAGAGGTGTCTTAATTGAAACATGTAAGTTCTTGAGCAAACTTGACTGGATGGGTGTTGAAAGGATGTTTCCTCTTCTGGGAGAATCTAGAACTGGGGGTCATAGCCTAAAAATAATGGGTTTCCCATTTAAGAAAGAGATGGAGAAACAATTTTTCTCACAGAGGGTTGTGAGTCTTTGAAATTCCCTTCCTCAAAAGGCAGTGGATGTGAAATCTTCCAATATTTTCAAGGCAGAGATAAATAGCTCCTTGGTAATCAAGAATATGAAAGGTTGTGGGGGAACACAGGAATACAGAGTTGAGGTTAAAATCAGATCAGCCCTGATCTTATTGAACATGGGAGCTGGTTTGAAGGATTGAATGGCCTACTTTTATTCCTATGTTGGTATGTCAGATGGACAGTAGTGCATCATGGGAAATCATGACCTTCATAGACCTGAGAAGAATGACTCAACATGGTGGTCCAAAAATGAAGTCCTCTGAAGTGAGGTTAAGACTTTAGTACTTGTGCTGAGAGAATAATTTACCTTGGAAGTTTGTTATAACAACCTGAATGAAGATCAGGATTTCCAGATCACGTACTGCAAGCAAAAAGCTGCACATCTCAGCTGGATCAAGTCTAAAGCTTGGATAGATAACCCTCAACATGTCAAAAGAGATGAGTAAGATGTCAGTGAGCGACTGAACATAGTGCTTCTCTCAAGAGAAGCACTGCAATGTATTTGTAGGTCTGGTATGTCTTCCTGGAGAATATCCTCTCAAAGTGGATGAAAGTTTCACTCCAATTGAGCATTTTGTGAGGAAAGTTCCAACTGTCCCCCAGGCCAGCCTGAAAGACAAAATAGAAGCGCTAGAAAAGAAGGAAGAAATCAAGCCAGTGACAGCTGCTCCAGACTGGATTGGGAACATGGCACAAGGAAACAAGCTGAAAAGCTGGGCGTATGCATCAATGCAAAGGACTCCACAACACCAATTATCTAAGGAACATGCAAAGGTTACATCTTTACTACCCTCAGTGTGAAGATTGTGACTGGTAAATGAAACAGTAGGTTTTAAAACACGTTCTGGACAGTGTTTGGCAGATATACTTAGTTGTGCATGTTGTTTTGCATCTTCAGGCTCCAGAGGCCTGTACACAGCATCTAGTGACCTTTTTGGAGTGGAAGTTACACTAGATGATCCACTATGGATTCAAAGACACAATGAAAGAAGCTATTGCTGATCATGATCAAACTCTAGTATGAGTGCTAGCAGAGCTTACCAGAGGAACCTGAAGCTGTACAGTTACAGTTAAAGATCCTCAAGTCAAGTACATAGGCTATGTGCTGACAGAAAGAAAATTTCACCCAAATCCAGAAAAGGTGGGAGCTATTCAAATGTTGCAAGGCATAGTAATGAAAGGGTGCCTGAAAGTGTCATTGCCGTAAGAGCATTTTGGGCACACAGAGATGAACTGACAGCCCAAGATGGCACGTTGTACACAATGAATACAAGGCAGTCCTTGAGATGGGAAGCAAATCTACTGGAGGCATGGAGATTAGACCAGTACAATGACTAATGTCACACCACGCAGAAACTGTTCTTCCAACAGCAAGACGTTACTGCAGCCAGACGTGATAATGAGCATCAATGGTCAAATCAAGGTGGAACGATGAAGCCAAATTTCATTTCAGTAAGACTGATAAACCATTGCCAGAGTTGAGTTTTGGAGAGCCAGTTGAGGTACAAACCTTTCAACACTCTCAACAAGAGTCGACCCAAGTGGCAACGTGGACCTGCACAGAGCAGTTGTCACCTCAGTCATATATGGTGGAAATGAACAACCTAATAGACTGTTACAAGCACTGTGCATATGTGCAACTGGAAAAGTTGATCAGGAAGATATGTTCTTACCACCTGAACAGTTCACAGATCAACCATCACAGATCAACCCAACAACTGGACCAAAACAATACCAATTGCCATGGCAACAACTGAAGACATGGGAATGACACTCCCTAGGAATAAGTACAACTGAGATGAACAGTCACTAACAGAACACACCCACATAACAACATTAGACCATGATTGAAAGACTTTGTGTGCAATGCATATGCAGAGATTGATGAGAATTCCAAACCGCTAATGCACGAGCACCATCTCATATGTACATTGGAAAGCTTGGGTAACGAAGAATGTACATGTTAATGCAAGCAGTTTGGTTTTGTTTTCTGATGGAAAAAAGGGGATGTTTGGATTGAAATGCAATCGTGTCCAAATGTCCTTCCTGATCTACTATAGTAATGTGTCCTCTGCCAGGGGCCACGTATTCAGTAGACAGCCATCCTTGGGGGAACTTCAGTAAAGGTTCTATTCTGATCAGAGTGCTGTCTGCTGAGCATAGAGCTGACAGTATGTGACAAAAAGTAGGTGTAGGATTTGAATAACACATTGTAAGATTTTCAAGATGCAGTTTGAGGTTGGGTGCACATGCATTGCAGGGGATGTTTTGAGAGATTTGTGGTTGTAACCAAGTAAGGAATATACCATGTCAGAGCGACTGGGAGGAAGATGAAATGTTGAGACTGTTGGATAATCACAAGGAAAGATCTTGTAGTGAAAGTACTGACAAATTGTGCATTGTCAAGAATTTGAATTCACCTGTTCAGACATTTTATACCCACTCCTGGAGTAGTTGGGAGTTGAACCCAGGCCTCCTGACCCAGAGATAGGGACATTATCACTACACTACAAGAGCTTTCAAACTTGTACATTGTAAAGAGAGTGGGAGGTTCTAAATGTCATCAGAGCTAAAATTGATTGAAGAGGGAGCAAGAGATATTCTGAGGCAACCACAAGTTTAATAAATGAGGAACTTAAAACAAACCTTATAAGTGAAGAAATTACTGGAAGAATGAATAACAAATCCTCTGGTAGGCTACACACTAAACTGCAGAAATGGTGAATGCATTGCTTTTGAGGTTACGTAAGGCCTAAATTCTACAACAATCCTTGTGATGCGAAAAGTGCAAACATTCCCCTGCTATTCAAGAAAGGGGAAAAAGACAATACGCTGAAATGTAGACTGACATCAATATGAGTTGAGTGTTCATATCCAGTGTTAGAAACATGGGAGCATGCAGTTGGAAAATCTTAATATGATTATAGAAAGTCAAATAGTTTAATGAAAAGGATATCAGGTTTGCATATTGTTAAGCTGAGAATACCTACTGGCTTCTTTAACGTTTGATCAAAATGAATACAATGCTTTGATATAAAACACATTTATTAGCTTAATATCATACTGGGTCCACTTTTGTTTATCATTTATATCAATGATTTAGATGAGAATGTCGGAGACATGGTTAGTAAGTTTGCAGATGACACCAAAATTGGTGATAAAGTAGACAGTGAAGAAGGTTATCTAAAATTACAAAAAAATCTTGATCAATTGGGTCGATGGGCTGAGGAGTGGTAGATGGCGTTTAATTTGGAAAACTATGAGGAACACAGACAAGCACAGGACTTAAACAATTAATGGTAGGGGCCTGGGTAGTGTTGTAGAGCAGAGAGCCCTAGAGGTTGAGGTATGAAAGTCTTTGAAATTCGCACCACAGGTAGACAGGTTTGTTAAGAAGGTGTTCAGCATACTTACCTTTATTGCTCAGACCTTTGAGGGTAGGAATTGGGATGTTGTATTAAGGTTGTACAGGATGTTGGTGAAGCTTGTTCTGGAGTACAGTGTGCAGTTCTCCCTTTTTATGAGAAGGATATTATTAAACTGGAGAGAGTTCAGGAAAGATTTACCAGGATGCTGCTGGGAATACAGATTTGAGATACAGAAATAGACTGGACAGGCTGTGACTTTTTTCGCTAGAGGTTGAGAGGTGACCTTATTGAGGTTTATAAAATCATGAGGGGGCATATTTCCCTGTGGTGGGGGAGTTCAAAGCCAGGGGGCATATTTTTAAGGTGGGAGGAGAAAGATTGAAAAAGGACACAATGGGCAACATTTTTCTCAGAGAGTGGTTCGTGTGTGGTATAAGCTGCCAGAGAAAGTGATGGATGCGGGTACAGTTACAATATTTAAAAGACATTTGGGTGAATTCATGAATAGGAAATGTTTGGAGGGGGATGTGGGCCAAGTACAGGCAGGCGGGATGAATTCAGTGCACACAGCACCAGTTCACTAATCGATGGTGAGAATCCCTGGACTAGGTTTCGGGCACCCCATTATGATTGTGAAAGGTTCCCAAGCTGCAAAAGGTCCCCCAATATTGATCCTATTCTGAATCTGGTATTTATGCACTGCCTTGCCACCTCCTGAGTACTTTCCTCTAGTATCTCTTTGTGAAAAAGAGCAGGTCAAGGTGTTGCTGCAAAACAGCCCAGTGCCCAAACCAACACAAGGTTATTGTAGTTACCTGCCAGCCAAAGTCTTTCTACACTCCTAAGCCTGTTTTTCACATTTTTTTTCTTTCAATTGCATATTGTCATGTCCAATTAACATTTAATGAGTAATGAGCAATCTAGTTTGGATTTAATTTATGCACCTAAAACTACACTCCACCTCTTGATATCTTCAGAACAGAAGATCAAGATCTTGCCATCAACAGGATTTTCCGAACACTGCCCACCACACCCACTTAGCCTCCAACTAAATCTTTTACTTCCTTCTTAACAATACCACTTTCATTGTTTGAAAGTTAGTTTTCCTTTGGATTCTGTGTCAGTGGCCTGGCAGGTCATTCATGGCTCAGTACAGTTGGGGAAGCACTCCTTTATTTTACAGGGATCTGTTGTTATATTCAGTGGTTATTAAGCTAAGGGTCACAGACAGCCACTTTGATACCTGCTCTGAAAGAAAACGTGCATAATGTAAGTGTGTGGTTAGGATGCTGGGAGGGTAGAGTTCCAGATAGATAAAGTGCCAGGTGGGTAGGGGTAAAGTGCCAAGTATATAGGGTGCCAGGTATGTAGAATATTAAGCAGGTAGTCTGACAGGTGGGTGGTGTGCCATCATGCCAGGGTGCAAGGTGGAAAGTGGGGGTGGGATAAATGACAGAGTGTGTCGGGTAAGTTGGTATGGGTGATGTAGGTCTGCTTGAGATGGGGTGACGGAAGGGTATTGGGTCTAGTGATACGGGAAGGGATGCTATATCCTAGGGCTTGGAGCAGGGTGTCAGGTTCAGTAGAGGGGCTTGTTGGGGGGAAGAGGGGAGGGTGTTGTGTGATGGGGATGGGTGTGGGGGAGTTAGCCTGTGGGAGTTGAGGGAGTGTCAGTTCCCAAAGGTAAAGGGGGGGGGTTTCAGATCCAGTAACAGGGACTGTTGGGCCCTGGGGCTAAAGTGGTGGTTTAGTGTCTTCAGCGCAGAAGGGTGAGGGTTAGTTCCTGTGGATAGAAATGGGGTGATCACGTCTCAGGGATAGATTGGGGTGTTAGATCCTGGGCGACAAAAAGATGCAGTAATTGGGTCAGGGTTTGGGATGGGCAGAAAGGGCCATGGATGCAGTCCTGGGGCGGAGGGATGGTCAGTTGGGGTTTCAGTTGAAGACTTCTGATAGTTTAACATTTTCTGAATAACTATTTACTTAACCACAGTGGAATTCTCCAACTCAAGTGGAGTCTCTTGGAGGGTGTTCAAGCATGGGGCAACTATCAACTGGAATTTTCAATTTCCTGGGAACTCCTGTGGAGTCTACTTCCTCAGGGATTCTGCAGGCTCTCGATGCACAACTCCCCTCCCTGCTGGAATAATGGCTTCTGGCCATTGGAAAATCCAGATGTGACCCTCCCATTGGAATCATGGAGCCTCAGTTCTACTTTGGCGTTCACAGTAAATGCAAGGAGCAAATTACCGCAGATGCTGCAGTCGGTACTGAAAACAAAAATTGCTGGAGATGACAGCAGATCGGGCAGCATCCATGAAGAGAGAGCAAGCTAATGTTATGCGTCTAGATAACTGATGAACCGGGATCTAGATTCGAAACATTAGCTTGCTCTCTCTCTCTCTCTCTCTCTCTCTGTGTGGATGGTGCCAGACCTGCTGTGACCTCCAGCAGTTTTTGTTACCATACAAGGGAGCTCTGCTACTCAAGACTGCAAATAACTTTGATTCTTTTTGATTTTCTTGATTCCTCTTACAACCTCGTTATAAATGATCAAAAGACTTACTTGAGCATTTCCAAATGCTGTAAAAAAAAACATTTGTTCCTGTTTTCCTCTAAATTATAAGGAACATTTGTCATTTTAACTAACCACAATGTTCTACCCTGGCCGTTGAAGTGATCTCTGTTGCAGTACTATACCTGTGATTATCAATGACAGTGCAAGCGGGTGACCCAGGAAAATTATATGTCAGTAACATCTTATTCTGGTGATCTTTTGTGATAGTTTTCGCCCAGTTGCACCGCCTTATAAAAATCGGCACCTGTTCAAGAAAGTACAGAAGTCAATTACAAAAACGATGACAAAAAAAAGACTGCCTTATTATTCCTCAATTGGCTTCCACTCTGGTGTCTTGCACTCCCTTTTGCCTGGGTGTAACATTGTGTCATCTCTGCGCAGATGCTGGCTGCATTATTGACCTGCTTGGTAACAGAGACAAGCCACCAGATGGCATTTCAAAATTCAATCTCTTCACCATTTTGTCGCTGGAATAGTTACTTGCGTATTTATTCAAGGGTCCCTGGTCAACCTGAAATATATTCTTTCTGCGTTAGCAATCACAACGCTTTAGGGAGCAATAATTGCTTATTTTTGCTTCAAGAGTGTCTTTGTGAAAATAGCTAAACATGTGTAATTTAAATTCCTCAGACTTCAAACCTTCCCTGTACTTTGACCCCATCCACAACTCTTCCTGATACATTGATGGTGAAATTGACACTACTTCCTGCTCTCATCTGGAATTGGAAAAATTCTTCAGTTTTGCTTTCAATTTCCATGCTTGTCTCACCTTCACCTCTGAATCTTTCCTTCCCTTCCATTTTTACACACAAGTTGTATACTGCTATCCACTACAAATCTATCGACTCCCATTGTTGGCTCGAATATACCTCCCCCTGCATCCTGCTGCTTGTAACATCTTTTGTTTCTTCCTCCCAGTTTCTCCGTCTCTTTTCACATCTGTTCCGATGATGCCATCCTCAACATGGGTGCCTCCAACCTGACCTTTTTTTTCTTTAACCAGATATTCCTGCCACTCATAGTCAACAGGGCCATTAACTGGGTCTGACCCATCTCCCGCATTTCTGACCTCATCACATCCCCTCCTCCCCAAATAACAATAGGGTTTCATTGTCCTCACTTTCTAACCCATCAGTCTCAATATTCAAAAGATCATCCTCTACCACTTCCAGCCGTATACCACCACCAAACACATCTTCCTCTTCCCTCCACTGCCAACATTCTTCGGGGACCTTTCACTCCATGGTACCATGGTCCACTCTTCCATTACTCCTACACTTCCTCATCCCCTGTGGTACCTTTCCATATAGAAGACGTAATACTTTGACCTCTGTCCTCACTGTCCAAGACCTCAAAAAATGCATTCAGCGTTTTACTTGTAGTTCTTTCAATCTAGTCTACTGTATTCACTGCTCATTCACTGGCAAGAGCAATTTCATACTGGGTGACCACCTTTGAGAACACCTTTGTTCTGTCCACGAATATGATCCCAGTCTTCCAGTCATGATTTGGAGAAGTCAAATCTAGACTCAAAAGCTAGTGCTTCCAAATAAACCAGTCACTTGCCATTTCAATAAACTATTTCACTCCCACGTTAACATGTCCCCTTCTGGGCCTGGTTCTGTGCTCCAACAAACTTCACTACAAACTGGAAAAACTGCACCTCACTTTCCACTTAGACACTTCACTGCCTTCAGGACTCAAGACTAAATTCAATAAAAACAGTAAGGGCTGGAGAAACTCATTAGCTATGGAAAGACAGAGGAACAGAGTTAATGGAGGCTAAAACTGAAAAATAACTGGGAAAGGGTGGTATTTCTGTTGATGAATAGAATACATGAGATGGTGTCTAGAGAGAGAGAGAGAGAGAAAAGGAATTGGCACAAGCAACAATATTGCTGATGATGATCCAAAAGAGAGAAAATTGCTGGGTAGGGTGCTAATGAGAAGGCTAAATGGTTGCATATTGGTTACCTGTGCTGGGAGCAACCATTACACAAAAAGACCTATGGACATGAGCAAGAGAACACATAGATGGGGGTGTTCACATTCTGAAATTGTTAAATTCAACAGTGAGTCCTGTAAAGTACCCAAGTGGAAGATGAGGTGCTGTTCTTCAAGCTTTCACTGAGCTTCATGAGAGCACTGCAGCAGGCCTGAGACAGATGTTGGTGTGGGAACACGGCGATGTGTTGAAATAGCAGGCAACTGGAAGCTCGGGGTCATTTCTAGAGAAGAAGTGGAGATTTTCGGCAAAGCAGTCACCCAGTCTGTGTTTCACCTCCCCAGTGTAGAGGAGACCACATTATGAGTAGTGAATACAGTCAGACCAGATTGAGTGAGGTGCACTGCTTCACCTGGAAGGTGTCCGTGGGGCTTTGAGTAGTGAGGAGGGAGGAAGTAACTGTTGCATTCTCTGCGTTTGCTTGGTAAAGTACCGTGGGTCTGCGGGTGACGTTGGGAGTGGAGGAGAAGTTGACCAAGGTGTCCTGGAGAGAATGGTTCCTGTCAAAGGCTGACTAGGGTGGGGAGGGGAATATGTCTCTGGTGGTGGCATCCTACTGGAGGCAGTGGAAATGGCTACTAATGATCCTCTGGATATGAATGCTGGTGGGATGGTAGGTGAGGACAAGGGGGACCCGATCTTTGATGTGGAAGGGAAGAGAAGGGGTGAGGGCTAAGGTGTAGGAAATAGGTCGGACGTCGCTGAGGGCTCTGTCAGACCTGCAGTATTTCTCCAGGGTTCTCTGTTTTTATTTCATATCGCTGGCAACTGCAATATTTACTTTTTACCTCCCTGTGCCTTGTTAATATGAAAGTACCAACTTCTGTTGTGCTTGCTGTATTATATGAATGGGTAGGCCATGGGCAGGACTGACTGAAGAACATCAGACTGGGTTGATTTGCTATTGATGCAGATATATGTGTAATAACAGCCAATGTTACAAATTGTCACAGATTGTGTGCAAGTGTGTGTACATTACGCCTATAAAGCTCAGTGGGATTTATGATGGGATCTTTCACAAAAATCAGTTGACCTCAACAATATTGGCTTCAGATTATGAGGCAAAGATTGTAGAAAAGAGTAAAATATTTATTGCATTTATAAATATTTCACTTCCTTACAGTCTAGCTGTTTATCATGAAGAACAAATATTAATCCCTTTGTACTGCGGTGGTTTTTATTTAATTTAATCAGCAAATTATTAAATAAAATATTAACTGGACTGCTGCATGTCAGTCATCTACATGTCAACAATTCAAGCAGCCTTTGTTCTATTTGCTCCTAGGATGTTGGCATTAGTCACAGGGAGAACATTTATTGCTCAGCTTGAATTGTCCTTGAGACCGTGGTGGATGTGGCTTTCTTGAACTGCTGTAGTCTTTGTGGTGCAGATGCTGACATGGTGTTATTAATGAAGGAGTTTCCAGATTTTAACCCAGTGACTATGAAGGAACTGCAATATATTTTAGGATGAGACGTAACATGGAGGGGAACTTACAGACGTGCCGTACCCATGTGCCTGATGCCCTTGTCCTTCTGAATGACCGAGGTTGTAGGCTTGGTATTTACTGCGGAAGGGGTAATGGCAAATTGCTGCAGTGCTTCTTGTTGTTGGTACATGCTACTGCCACTTAGTGAGTGTTAGAGATGGAGTGCCAATTAATTAGACTGCTTTCACTGGATGGTATTGAGCTTCTTAACCGGGACAGAACCCTTCCTAGTTTAAAGGGTCTAGCCTTGATATCAATGATACATGGCAATTTGGAAGCTATTCAACTAAAGCTGATACACATTTGTTAAACTACAAGTTTTACATATTCATAATGACTGATTGTTTACACATTCCGTGGTCTCCAGGACCATCTTCAGAGCATTTGAGCAAGCCTCTCTATTCATTGCAGCAATAAATCTTTTTTCAAAAGATTCCTTTACATCTTCTTTTTATCTGTGGCTGCGCCACATGTAGGGCCCTTCCCCTCTCCCCAGCGCTGATGAAGGGTCTTGACTTGAAACGTTGACTCTCCCTCTCCTCTGATGCTGCCTGACCTGCTGTGCTTTATCCAGCTCCCCACTTTATCCACTCTGACTTTCCAGCATCTGCAGTCGTCATTATCTCCAATACCAGGTTTTGGCCAATTTAATTCTTTCTGAATTGCATCACTGCTTTGTCAAACGTTCCTTCTCGCCTTCTCTGGCCCCACCCAAGCCATGTTTGAACAAGTGCAAGTTATTGTCTGAGGTGTTAACTCTGACTCCCTTATCAACCTCTAATGTTAGAACAGAGAAGGCATTTTCCTGGTTTTAATGAGGAGGTCCCTTTTTTTTCTCACAGTTCCAGCATAGTTGAAAATTGACGTGTAGACTTCAGCAAATCTGTATCTCGAGTAAATTTCCCCTGCTGCCTCATGGTCTCAAACCCACAATACAGTTCTTCAGTTAGAGTACTATTTCTCCTTCAATGTTCCATTCCACCAGCAAGAGACAATCTGAGTGCACAGGACTCAACCGCAAGCACACGAAAGAAAGACCAAAGTGATTAATACTATAGCAAGCTCGGTGATACATTGGCCTATAGACTATTGTTTGAGCTGGGCCCATCTGAACAGGTGGAGAATATTTCATCACACCCCTGACTTGTGCCTTGTAAATGTACACAGAACTCGAGTAGTCAGAAAGTGGGCTACTCGGCACAGAATTCCAACCCCTGACCTGTGCCTGTAGCCCCAGTGTCCATGTGGCAGGTACAGTTGAAATCTCTGCTCTGGGTATTG
This sequence comes from Chiloscyllium plagiosum, assembly GCF_037043375.1. Lineage (NCBI taxonomy): Eukaryota > Metazoa > Chordata > Chondrichthyes > Orectolobiformes > Hemiscylliidae > Chiloscyllium > Chiloscyllium plagiosum. The sequence continues at coordinate 44,613,798 of NW_028270168.1, read as the reverse complement.
TTGATGAGGATTCTGCAATGGTGATGCTATAGAATATTAAAGGGAGGTGATTAGATTCTCTCTTGTTCAAGATATTTTAGCCAAGCTTTTTTTTTTGATCCTGCCATTACTCTTCCCCTTTCCCCATGTTCAATTAGGGTATTTGTTTAAAATTCACATCTGTCAGCACTGTATGTTTGTGCCACTGAAGGTATAAGAAGGGGTGATGATGATGTGTGACATCAGATGCTGTGTCCCCTAAACAGAAGTGCAAGGTTTGAGTGTGCTGTAATAGTGAGACTGGAGGCTGCGTGCCAGGAACGGACTGGAAGACTGAAGTTAATGTGCGGGTAATGGAAGAGTGAGGCTTCATATGGCCCATGTTGAAGTGAGGTGATCAGTTCCAACAGGTTTAGTAGATTTCATGTGGTTTGGCTAAGTCTGTATGTGTTCAGAGAATTCCTTTCATTGGATGTCACTAGATAAAAAATTAAAAGACATCTCAGGTTAAAGATGTTGGTCCCAAACACCTTTAGCTGTGATTTGGCCAATAAGATGAATGTGAGAGTCTGCAGCATCAATGGGGAATGGTGTTGGGGAAACCTGTACATCTCTGGGTCCATTTTTCATTGCCCTTGCCTCATGCAATCAGGATATCTGTTGTCTGAGCCTCATTAGGTACCCACTCACCCACACCCAATCCAACTATCCCTCCCTCTCTGAAAAACCCCTGAGCAGCTTTCTGAATCTATATGTGAAGGGCATCAATCTTGCAGCTTCCTGCACTTTCCTGTCCTGAATCTTCTGACAGGACCCAATTTATCACCTCTCCGGGCTGGTTAGCCTCAAGAGGACTGGCATTCAGTGTTCCTCTGGGTGCCATGTCTCCCAGGATAAGCAGCGTGAGGAGTCCCCAGTCCATAATGAGAGGGGAGTGTAGCAAGCTCAAAAGCCACAATTGAATCAACACCAGACATTGATCTAAATGATTCTTGATGAAGGACTGTGGAGAAATCAGGGTAGATGTGACTATTCTCCAAACATTGATAGTTAAGGCAAGATTACATAGAAGTGTTCAGTATCATTCGGAATGTGATGCGAATCATTCTCACTGGGAGAATGTCAACAGCCAGAAATACAGGTTTAAGATAATTGGTGAAAGAACTTAAGGGGATGAGGCAAATTGTGTTTTGTGCAGTGAGCTGTTACAATCTGACAAATGAATTGAGTTCAAAATGGGAATAAGCAGATTAATAAGTAGTTTCATGAGAGAGCTGGATATTTGTCAAAAATGGAAAGCTTGTAAGGATTTGGTGAAAGAACAACGGACTGGGAATAATTTGATCACTCCCTTGAAGATCCAGTAAAGGGAGACTGGGCTGATTGGCTGCTTACACTGCTGTGCAATTCTATGGATGTTTCCATTGTATTCTGATCAAGAGTTAGCAGGATCTGCTGAAGATGCTCAGCCCCATTTGTGTTAATGGGTCTGAATTAATTTAAATCTAATCCAGCTATTTTAAGAAATCAATTCTCACTATTAAAATTGGAGAGCAGCATCTGCCTCTGTACTGAATTATACAGTTCACCAGGGATTTCCAGCCTATCCGCAACTGATTGAAACTCCAGTGCCTGCAGTGTGGCGCCCGTATACATTCAGTTCCCATGTCATGTTACATGCTTTATTGAAAGTCAGATCACTTTTAATTTTACTGCATGCTTATGCAGATCTTCTTTTCCTCCACTGAGGTCCATAGTACCTCTGTTATCTTCTTTCACACATGCTCCTTCCAGAGATTGAGTAAATAAAGATCCTACTTGTGAGACTCTCTCTCTCTCTCTCTCTCTCTGTCTCTCTGCCAGAATGTTTCTTGGCTTGGATACTTTGCAGCTTGTGGGAGCTCTGGTTAGACATCCTCCTACAGGAGTGTTTAGCTGACCTTATTCTGAAGAAAGGTCACTGGATCTGAAACACTGATTCTGCTTTCGCTCCACGGATGCTGACAGACCTGCTGAGTTCCATAGAATCCCTACAGTGTGGAAACAGGCCCTTTGGCCCAACTCTCAGATCCTCAGAGTATCCCACCCAGACCCACTCCCTTAACCTATTACTCTATTTTTCTTTGTGCACAGTATACTGGCTGCGGCCCAGCCAGCCAGCTCAGAGTCAGTCCCCTGAACTGAGGAGATCCTCAATCCTCTATTAATTTTTTTTTCTTTTTCCTTTTACTTTACCCCCACACTATCGCCTAACTGTGGTAGTGCTTATATTTTACCCAGCGCCCATGATGTGCATGTGCAAGTGTGAGACACAGTGAGAGACACAAGGTGTACGAATCTTTATTCAGTTTCCACCACCAGGGAGAAAGTAAACACCCGAGTGGCCAGTGACAAGCAATGCCCTTCTCATCAAAGGGCAATGCTGTGTGATCAATAAGTGAAGGGGAGGACAGGGGTTAAATCAAAAACCTATTACTCTACATTTACCCCTGACTAATCCACCTAAGTTGCACATCCCTGGATACTATGGGCAATTTAGCATGGCCAATTCACCTGACCTGCACATCATTGGTCTATGGGAGGAAACGGGGGCACCCGGAGGAAACCCACGCAGACATGGGGAGAATGTGCAAACTCCACACAGACCGTCACCTGAGGCTGGAATCAAACCCGGGTCCTGGTGCTGGGAGGCAGCAGTGCTAACCACTGAACCACCATGATGAGTTTCTCCAGCAATTTCTGCTTTTGTTTCAGCATCCACAGTTCTTTGTTTTGTCTCATTGTTCACCTGGCATTCTGCCTCCAACTGTCCCAACACCCCATGCTCCTATCATTGATTTCCCAACATGTCTGTCATTATGAGCTCCAACAATCAGATAGCAAACTGAGGATCTTCCTTACTCAATTCCTCACTCTCAATCAAGCATCATTTATGGCAGTAGTGGTATGGTGGCTCAGTGGTTTAGCACTGCTGCCTCACACTAGTCAGAAGTGAGGACTGCAGATGCTGGAAACCAGAGTCCAGATTAGAGTGGTGCTGGAAAAGCACAGCAGGTCAGACGGCCTCCATTCCTGATGAAGGGCTTTTGCCCGAAATATCGATTTTCCTGCTCCTCTGATGCTGCCTGACCTGCTGTGCTTTTCCAGCACCACTCTAATCTAGACCTGCTGCCTCACAGTGCCAGGGACCTAAGTTCAGTTCCAGCTTCAGGCAACTGTCTGTGTGGAGTTTGAACATTCTCTGAGTGTCTGTGTGGGTTTCCTCCCACAATCCAAAGTTGTGCAGGTTAGGTGGGTTGGCCATGTTAAATTGTGCAGGTTAGGTGGGTTGACCATGTTAAATTGTGCAGGTTAGGTGGGTTGACCATGTTAAATTGTGCAGGTTAGGTGGGTTGGCCATGTTAAATTGTGCAGGTTAGGTGGATCAGCCATGGGAAACACAGGATAGGGGGGTAGATCTAGGTGGGATGCTCTTCAGAGATTTGGTGTAAACTTGATTGACTGAATGGCCTGCTTTCATACTGCAGGGATTTTATGATTTATTGCCTGTGAATAAACAAAATGTCCAACACAAATTCTGAAGTAAAAGTAACCTTTAATACTATTGTCTCAGTGCTCACCTTGTGAGATGGCTATAGTGTGGTGGAAAAAAGCACCAACACAATCCACACACTGCTGAAGGGCATGCTTGCTTTACCCCATAGTGATATCATGGCACAATTCATAATTGGCAACCCATGGGCAACCAAGACACTGCATGAAGAGAGATTGAGACGTAAGGATTAGCATTCCGGATGATCTAAGGATTTATCTTTCATTCATTCCTGGAGATTCTAAGGCCAAAGCGGAGAGTGGGCAGTTCCGTGTGTGAAATTTAAAGGCTTGAATCACTCTTTAATTCCCCAAGACTTGTCCCAATTGAGTATATGTTTCTAGCTATTAAAAATTTGGCAACTCAGAATGGGAAGCTTTTTTAATCACCATGGCAGTGAAAATGGAAAAATTAATTAGGTCCTCAAAGCACTACCATCCGAAATAAACCTGTTTCCTGCTTCTCCGTGGAAGGCAACATCTTAAGAGAGGGAGCCATTTATAATACAATTCTTGGTCTACAGCACCCAGATTTCAGTGAAAATTCCTCACTTGGTTACTGGTTATGTCTGCATTTTGAAATCATGCACACTGATCCATTTTCGGTTTTCCACCTGACAAGCTATTTCGATGGTTACATTATCAGCTTCCTTCCTGCAGAAATATTTGTTACGTTGGTTAAGGATTTAAGATTGACAGCAAATCGCACTATATTTATTTTACATCTTGCTCTTTAATTTGCAGTGGGATCCCAATCAATAAAACTACAGTGAACTGAGTATCAAACATGCAGTTGGAGGTGATGGAAGGGTGATGGATAGGGTGTCATGGTGGATCAGTGGTTAGCATTGCTGCATCACAGCACCAGGGACCCGGGTTCAATTCCAACCTCGGCAGACTGGCTGTGTGGAGTTTGCACATTGTCCCCGTGTATGTGTGCATTTCCACTGGGTGCTCCAGTTTCCTCCCACAGTCCAAAGATGTGCAAAGTCACATGACACCAGGTTATAGTCCATCAGGTTTATTTAAAATCACATGCTTTCGGGGCACTGCTCCTTCATCAGGTGAAGTCCAAGGATGTGCAGGTTAGGTGGTTTGGCCATGCTAAATTGCCCCGTAATGTGCAGACTGGTGGATATGCCATGGTAAAAACCCCATTGGGATTATAGGGATGGGGAGGAATGCTCTTCAGAGGGTCAGTGCACACTCGATGGGCCGAATGGCCTCTTGCTGCACTGCTGTGATTCTGTGAATTGCTAAAACGGCAAGTGCAATAGAGAAAGAATCTCTTTGTGCTCCTGCACTTGACGCTGTTGCTCTGTTTCGTTCCCCCCACAGAACCCCCAACTGCTCCGCAAACTCTCGGCTACAGTACCAGGCAGTCGGCAGTGCTCTTAGACTGGAAGCCCCCTGAGGACAGTGGGGGTCGGACAGATGTCATGTACAACGCTCTGTGCAGTACCTGTGCGGTGACCCTCCAGACGTGTGGGCCGTGTGACAGCCGCATTGAGTTTGTCCCCCAGCAGCTGGGATTGGTTGATACGGCCGTTACTGTGGTTAACCTGTTGCCATACATCAACTATACCTTCAGGGTGGAGGCTGTGAACGGAGTCTCGGACCTGAGTCCTGCTCCGCGGATGTACGTGGAGATTACAGTGGCCATAAGCCAAGGAGGTAAGTGCCAGTGCTTTCTGATTTTCAATTGAGCAGGACTTCTTGAAGTCTCCCAAGCTCCTACTTACTTATCTATTCATAGTTGATTGTAGGATGTTACACAGTATTCCAATCAAGATTACCATGTACCAAGTTCCATTAATGTCCAGACCTGCTTCTCTTGATTGTTGAGGGGGGTGCTTTGTGCGTTAGGTTAGTAGTGGTCATCAGTATGTCCTCAAATCTTTTGTGATGTCTCATTTTAATAGCGCTGTATAAATCAGAAACTCACCCCCCATTCCATGGAGTTACGACAAAAATTTAGATGGTAAAATAAAATATCCCCATTTATATGATTTTCTAATCCAGGTTGACAGAAAACACAGAGCAGATTAAGAATTGCTATGTGTTACATAACTTGACTCGAGCCACAAATGTCAAACCTTTGACATATAACATGAAAAAAACAGTCTAATTCCCTTACAGACGCACAGACTGACATAACCATTGGATGCAGAAATACTTGCAACTTAATTATTAACTTTAGACACAGAAAAAAAAATCCCCAATTCAAGAATCCAGAAAATTTCTCAATTTACATCACAAGTTATACATTTACCTTGATAGCTTGACTATTCCCAAAGTGAACTGGGAAACATTCCTCACAGATACACTAATGTGATTTAACATTGCATGTTGATCCTCCACACATGGATTTTACAGCAATTTTTCAAGAAAATTGAAATTGTAGAATTAGTGAAGAATATGGAGATGTTAGTGATTGAGGCAGATCTCAGATGAGGCTTAATGCAGAGGAATTTGTATTTTAAATCTTCAAAGAGATATGGGATGCGGTAACAGTGAGGGTGATAGTTGATATCTCGAGTTTTTGTTTGTTTATTCACAGGATGTGGGCATCACTGGCAAGGCCAACATTTATTGCCCATCTCTAATTTGTCTTTTTGAAAGTTTTTTGACCCACTGCCCATTGTTCCATTAGTAGGAAATTGGCACACCAAAGTTATGCTGATAGAGTTAGATGAAGGAAGATGGGAGGAGATTAACATAGAACATTTGCGTGTATGGAATGCGCTGCCAGAGGAAGTGGTTAGAGGCTGGTACAATTATAACATTTAAAAGGCATCTGGATGGGTAAATGAATAGGAAGGGTTTTAAGAGAAATGGGCCAAGTGCTGGCAAATGGGAGCAGATTAAGTTAGAATATCTGGTTGGCAAGGATGAGTTGGACCCAAGGGTCTGTTTCTGTGCTGTACATCTCTATGACTCTCCGCCTCTATAACATAGAACAGTACAGCACAGGATTAAGCCCTTTGGCACATGACACCAAATTAATCTAATTCTTCTGCCTGCCATTGGTCTATATCTCTCCATTTCTTGCATATTCATGTTCTTATCGAAAAGCCCTTTTAAACGCCCCTATTGTATCTGTCTCCACCATCATCCCTGGCTGCGCATTCCAGACTCCTACCACACTGTGTAAAACAACTTGCCCCTCACATTCTCGTTTGAACTTTCCCTCTCTCATCTTGAATGCATGCTCCATCATATTAGCCATTTCAATTCTGAGAAAAGGTTTCTGACTGTCAACCCTAACTCTGCATCTCACATTTTTATAACCTTCTATCAAGTCTCCCCTCAACCTTCGCCACTCCAGAGAAAACAACCCTAGCTTTTCTAACCTCTCGTTGTAGCTCATATCTTCTAATCCAGGCAGCATCCTGGTTAAAACCTCTTCTGCACCCTAACGTGGAACATCAACATTAGCACAGAGCAGATTGATTAAATGGACTGACTCTGCCTATACTTTTGATATAAATGGTTGACGCTGAGCATTGATGAGGCGGCAAGTTCAAATATTAGGTCCAGTTTTGGGGGTAAGCCCTAAGAGGGGTGTGCTGACGGTAGAGTGGGTGCAAATTGGATTTGTCTGCGTGATGAAGATGAGGGATTTGCCATCGTGACTGCAAAAGTTTGGCTGTTGAATCCTGGTGACTTCTCAGTGAAATTGATTAGAATTCATGAGCAAAAAGTTTGGTGCTGGAAAAGCGCAACCAGTTACGCATCATCCGAGGAGCAGGAGAGTCGACGTTTTGAGCATAAGCTCTTCATTATTCCTGATGGAGAGCTTATGCTTGAAACATCGAGTCTCCTGCTCCTCGGATGCTGCCTGACCAGCTGTGCTTTTCCAGCACCACATTTTTGACTCTGATCTCCAGAATCTGCAGGCCTCACTTTCTCCAAGAATTCATGAGGGTCAAAGCAAATGGATGATCAATTTCCAGCAACATGTAACTCTGCTGCAAAGGATGGAGTCCATTGGGAGACATCAGGTATGGCTAGCTGCGTTTGCTGCATGGGCAGTTTGCGGCACAGAGTGATGCCCACAGCATAAGTTCAATTCCTGCATCAATTGAGGTCATGATTGGTGTATTCTCTTTCACAGCCTGTCCCTTCACCTGAGGTGTGGTGACCCTTAGGCTAAACCACCACCAATTGTCTGTCTCTCTTCCTCTCTCTTGAATGAGAGGACAGCCCCGTGGACTGGTAGGTTATGGCAGCTCTACCTTTTATTGGAAGACATCTACATCAGAAGTTCAGAAATGACATTAGGAAAAGGGCTTGTTAATGAAGGAGTGGCGAGCTGAGAGATGTGGTGTTCTGAGTTAACAGGGGCAGTTTTGAATGGGGAAGTAAATGCCAAAGTGATCTCAGTCATAAAAAGGATGATGGAGCAGTGTCAACGACAGAAGCAGAGGAAACTTCAAGTTCATGACGATCGCTGGTCAAAAAGTAGTCAACTTGTCAAGATGGAAGAAACAGGCTAGCAATCAGAACAGAATGGTGAAAGCAAACGTTAAACATTTACGAAGGAACAAAGAAATCAAGGACTTCCAAGTGACTCTGAAATAAAATGAGGAAAAAAAAGTGGAATTTTAAAGGGAAGTGTGAAGTTGTGTCATGAACAGAAACTAGTTGATCAGTGGATCTCATAATGAAGAATAAGTTAAAATGGTGGCTGGAAATCACAGTATGCTTGTGGAGCCTTTAGTTTTAGAAGGAATCAAGTTCAACAGAATTGAACAGTTAGAAGCTCTCCGAGATTTACTGGATAGCTCCCTAAACAGCTAGTGCTTATGGCCTGGGTTGTATGGCCTCCTTTCGTAGCTGTAAAAGGATGTCCATAGACAGTGACCAACTTGAAGGAACAGTTCAAAAGTCAAGAAAAGACTTTGACAGGTTTTAATTGTCAGCTCTAGTTCCTCAATATCAAAGAAAACCTCTGTGGATACAAACAAGAAGTTAGGCCCAAAATTATGAGTGGTAGAATGGACAAGTTCCACTCAATTGTCTTGTGAATTCTTATTCGAATATGCCTGAATGTACAATCTCTCTCTCTCTCTCTCACACTGTCTTTTCTTCAGTCCTTACTTTTGATTGTTAGGCTAGAGACTTCCGTTGGATTGATCATTGCATATGGGTAGCTATAGACCTCCATTGAATTGGTCATTGCACATGAGCAGAGGGCTGGCTTTCCATTGCTTTCTGCGGGATGGCTGAGCAGGAAACTCTCTTGCTGTTACCGCCTGCTGTACAGGCTGATAATCAACCAGTCTGACTACATAAGGAGCAATTTTCCATGTCCTGGTGTGCGACTCAAATCTGGAGCAACCTTTGATCCACAAAACCTAAAATGGCTTAAACCAGTGTCAGCCGACAGGACTCAGGAAAGTGTCAAACTCTTATCTTCCATTGTGAAAAGTTAGGGCTCAACAGAATTAATCATTGTTCGTGGTTAAGATGCAATGGCCCGAATCTTCCAATCCCTATTTCCGACCCAGATCATACTAAAAGGTGTTCGCTTACCTTTGGAATTTCTCGGGTAAGTGTTCAAGCCAGGAAATGAATGCAAGAATCCACTGAAGCAGGAGAAGATTGGCATTGGCACTGGCACCGCACTCCTCCTCTCCAACAGGGTTGTTAGAAGGTCTAAAGCCATTTTGATTGCCACTGAGAGAAATGTGGTGGGACAGACAGTTGGGTGATTGGTGAGGAGAGTTGGTGGGGTTATTGGCTGGGTGGAAGGGAGATGAATGTGAGAGGGTGAGATGCCAAGTAGTGAGAGGGAGCAAAGTTTGAAGTGGGTAGGGTGCAATATCGCTTCTGGGTTGGACAGCAAATATCTGTATTGTGATAGAGAAGGCATCATGGGCTTGTAGTAAAAACTGGCCCAGAGGGTCTCATGGTTCATAAGACAAAGCCACAGGAAACTCTTGAAAATTGAGTTTTGGGCTTTAAATGATTGAAAACATTTGATCCTGACTTTGCGGTAAATGGTTTTAGATCCTGTTCAGTTTCCAAGGCAGAATGAGGAGTGACTGGAGCGCCTCCATGAATTGTTCAAGATTTCCTTGTGTCTTGGTTTGATGTGAGGTTATCGATTCGAGTTGGAGTGATTACATAAACCGTGGTTGAAAATAATTAAAGTTAAGGTTTAGTGCTTCGGGGTGGTTAAGCATCCATTCTATAATACAACTCTGAATGGACTGATTTTTATCCTGCAAGCAATACATTGTGAGGACCAGCTGGACTTTGACATGTATTACTTTGGAAACAAAATGAAATGGCTTTGTGATAAGCCGAAAGCAGGCATTAGTGGCTTTATGCAATCTTTTTTTTTCAATAGATGCTTTTGTTGTGATTCAGATTAAAGAAGCCTTTGGTTTAATCCCAAGCTCAAGTGTCTATCTGAACCGGGCTATAATCAAAACTGTGGCCACTTAAGCTGCAGAAAAGGTAGCACAGAATATCTTTACCCGAGCCTTTGTTTCCCCATGGTACTGAAATAGTATTACTGTTATCAGACCTAGGGATACTGTGCTACACAGGCGAGAGCTGAATCTCTGGCTTGTTAACACTGAAAGCGTATATTGTTTGGCTGTTGCTGCTAATAAGCACACTTAGATTGAGAATGCAAGCAGATTTCCCTACTTACAGACTTCAATCGTTATTAACCAGCTCTGAAACAGTGCCGTTATTTTTTTTGCTTCTATTGTGAAATTAATTAATATATTTGTATTTCGATATCCAAAGCTAATTCCTCGCTGTTCTTGAACCCCTTCTGTGTATACTACAAACCAAATATTACATCAGTGGCTTTGGCAGTTCCTTAGCATGGATCTAAGCAGGAACACTAGATGTCTCATGTGATTGTACCGTGTGTGAAGATTACAAGTGCCTTCCGGCAGGTGTACTCAGACGTGTGCACAGTCTCTTTTGATGCAATTCATGTGAAATCAGTCTCGCAAATACAAAAAGAAAGGAACTTAGAGCAAATTGAGTTTCTGCTATCCTTTGCACTGGTTAAAAATATTCGACAGGGTAAATTAATCATTATCAAGTATTTCCACTAATTATGGCCATTTGTAGGCTTTGAATGAGATTCTTAAAATTAAGTCTCATATTTACTATGTACTTTGTATGAGCTTTTGAATATATATTTCAGTAACTGACTGTGAAACAGGCTATTGTACACTAATGTAATGAAAAATAGCTTTGTATATCATTTGATATCATGTTCAGTTATGTAACACTGGGTCCCGTGCAGGCAGGAGACTGGATGCCTTGATTGAAGGGCTTCCTTTTTGTGGTATACCCATTTTAAGTGATAAGTTGAAACAAGCAGACAAGTTGTTGCAGAAACTCAATAGGTGTGGCAGCATCGGTGGGGAGAGAGCCCAGTTAACTCTGGGGTCGGACATCAGCTCTGCTATCTTCCCACAGGTGCTGCAAGATCTGCTGAGTTTCTCCAGCAATGTTTGTTTAGTTTTATAATGAATAACTCGAAGCAGTTTGATTAAATACGGGAATGAGTATTTTTAAAAAAGCAACACTGAACAAAACAAAAATTTCTTAAACCTGCCCAACTGCACTAATCAACAGCAAGCTTTAATTTGGGCAGTATGCAAATGAGCTTGTGAGGGAAGTTGTGAAAATGAGCACTTCTCAAAGCCAGCCTGTTATTTGAGTGTAACTTGCATCTGGATAGCTGACTGCACCCATGGGAGCTCAATTAATCATGAGCATTGCTCTCTGTCAATACTGAGAGAGTGAGCGGTATAATAGAAGGGTGTGTATCTAGGGTTAGACTGAAATTGCTTTGGAACATCAACAGTTGAACAGAATTGATAGGTCAGATGATCTCTTTCTGAGCTGTAAATTTTATTAGAATATTGTTCCTAATTTAATTTCATGTGACATTGGTCCCTCGTGAGAGACAGTGACGATGATGATTAGAACTTGCATTATTTAGACCGTGTGTCCCCTTACTTTGTGTTTGTATTAGATTCTGACTTTAGGGGTCTATACACTGTTTTATGAGTATAATTGAGTTGGAGACTGCTGTTCTGTCTCCAGTATTGTACATCATCATGTACAGATGCTGGTGTGAGTTCTTCTTTTCTCACTGTTAAACACCCCTCCAACCATGTCTCTCACATGAAATTGAGGTGGGGTTATTTTACTGAAAAATGTGTTGCTGGAAAAGCACAGCAGGTCAGGCAGCATCCAAGGAGCAGGAGAATTGACATTTCGGGCATAAGCCCTTCTTCAGGCATGAGGCTCATTCCTGAAGAAGGGCTTATGCCCGAAACGTCGATTCTCCTGCTCCTTGGATGCTGCCTGACCTGCTGCACTTTTCCAGCAACACATTTTTCAGCTCTGATCTCCAGCATCTGCAGTCCTCACTTTCTCTGGGGTTATTTTACTGTCCAGCTGATGGATGGTGGGCTGTGAAAGGGGTCCTTTACTTTGCCTCCATGGTCAATTTGCGCTAGTTATTACAAAAGCTTTTAAATACGAAAAGAGACACATCATCAACAAAATTATATTACCTCACCTTGATGTGGAGATTCTGGTGGTTAGGGACTCAAGTGGATAAGTGGACGAAAACCTAGTGACGTGTGATTTCTGACTTGTACCTTACGTTAGCTGCCCTCCTCAAGATTATTGAGTCACTGTCCGCAAACAGGAGTCACGGTGAGACAAAAATAGAAATTGCTGGAAAAGCTGAGCAGATCTGGCTGCATCTGTGAAGAGAACTCAGAGCTAATTTTCAGGTCCGGTGACCCTGACTTCTAAGGAGGGGTCACTCGACTCCTGAAATGTTAACTCTTGATTTCTCTCCAAAGATGCTGCCAGACCTGCTGAGCTTTCCCAGCAGATTCTGTTTGTGCCTCTGATTTACAGCATCCATAGTTCTTTTGGTTTTTACTTAAACTAGTTACCTGCTTCCGTTCTTGAAGGATATTGGAAGAAGTAAGAGTTTGCATTTATGTAGCACCTGTTGATGGCTTCACAGCTCCCCCCCAAAGACTCTGCAGCTAACACAGAACTTTTTGAAGTGTTCGGCTGCAGGGCAACGTGGCAGCAGATTTAAAGGGCACAAGGTTTCATGAGCAGGATTGAGATAAATACCAGGTTCTTTTTAATGACGTTTTGGTACATTGAGCATTGGCTAGTACTCTCCAATGGTCAACTGAGAATTTGTGCTTAAGTCACAGAAGTGGAACCTGAACAGACGACCTTCTGACTTAGAGGTGACAGTGCACACCACTGAGTCAGAGCTGGGACTGATTCAACCAGTTGGTGTTTTACGACAATCTGGCAGATTTCTTGGCCAGTTCCTGATGTCAGAAACAAATTAGCAGATTTATTGAAGTCACTTCCACAATTTCAATTGCTCAGCAGATTGCCTGAAGGGACCATCTTGACTGACTCATTCTAGAAGCATAATTGAAATCTTAAAACCTCAATTATGTAGCAAGTGTTTTGACAGCGAGACCTGTTCCGATAGCCCCACCCTTACTAATATTTTCCATAAGACGCTAATATTTATCAAACTTGTGGGTTAAGCACCAATTGCAGGCTTGATTGAGAGGTAAGTAGGGATCATATGCATTTTGCTTGACACTCTTTTCCATTGTGGTCCCATCGTAACACCAATTTATTCAATGATACTGCTTCTACACAGGCATATCAATCACAATAAACCCAACCCATACCAGTTGCCTTAACAGACCTTTCCTACATCAGCAACGAGAAGGTTAGAATGCTCAATCTGTCCTGAGAGATGGGATGGACCTTGCAGCTTTCCCTCTTTATTAGGGTGAGATTTGAGAAATTTTAGATGATTATCAGACCTTTAGAGCATGCCCTCCAAACTGTGCCCATCATCATGTTGCTAACTAGATCCTATCTTGCAGTACGTTAAGATAGAAGGCAATTAGAAATTCATGTTTGTTTTAACATGCTGAATAAATGATAGATTAAAAGAAAACCTGCAATAATTGCAGAATTTAATTTCATTGCTGCACTCATGTGGAGCACATTCAATTGAATTAAATGCACACAGACATGCTTGTGCATTTATCTAAAGATTGAACTTTGCGTAAACACCAGGAGGGGATGTTAAGCTTATTTGTGTGTGTATAAAACCGTCTTCTGCCCAATTATCTCTCTTTTGCACCAATGGGGTAGCAATTTGTGCTACCTACACCTATCACTGGGTGCCACAGTATTTCGAGACTAACCAGAAGACAGCAGCAAAATTCAGATACAGATTGGACTGAACAATATTATAACGGTTGAAAAATGTGTTGCTGGAAAAGCGCAGCAGGTCAGGCAGCATTCAAGGAGCAGGAGAATCGACGTTTCGGGCATAAGCCCTTCTTCAGGAAACCTGAAGAAGGGCTCATGCCCGAAACGTCGATTCTCCTGCTCCTTGGATGCTGCCTGACCTGCTGCGCTTTTCCAGCAACACATTTTTCAGCTCTGATCTCCAGCATCTGCAGTCCTCACTTTCTCCTCATATTATAATGGTGTCAGTCCTAACTCAGTGTTAACATTCACAGCTCTGGATTAGATTAGTAGGGTGAGAGTCTTTCCCCTCTTTCCCCAGTAGATCTATTTTGAGATTCTACGGTAGTACTGAGAGAGAGGGGTTGTCTTTTTAAGGAAAGGTTAGACTGATGTTTTAGCTGACCCTTCATGTGAATGTAAAAGGTCCCTTAGATCTATTCTAACAGCGTGTCAGAGACTTTACCCTGATGGCCTAGGCATTTACTCCCTCCACCACCAATAACAGTGGTGACAGTATACACCACTTACAAGCTGCGGTGTGGCAATTAATCATGATTTGACAGCAATTTACATACTTGTGACCTCTACCATCTTGAAGGACAAGGGCAGCAGATGCCTGATAGCACCAGTACCTGGAAGTTGTCTCCAAGCTCCACACTGGCCTGTCTTAGAGCAATCTCACTACTCTGTCAGAGCCACTGGATCAAATTCCTACCTATCAATACCCAGGTGTCCCAGAGCTCCAAGAATTGCAACAGTTCAAGAAGGCAGCTGATGACCACCTTCTCAAGGACAATTAGGAACGGGCAGTAAGTGTTGGCCGAGTCAATGATGCTACATCCCTTGAAAGAATAAATTGTAAAACATTTTAATAGGTTCCTTCCCATTTTTAAACTGCTACTTCTTGTTGTCACCCAGGGATGTATCCTCAACCCCTCCTGTTTCCCCTCTGCAGGCTGCCCTTCAGTGATATAACCTGAGTACGCAGTGATAGATTTTACCTGTACATTGGTTACATTTCTTGACAATCTCTCTCAACATCTCAGACTGTTGATTTGCTGCTGAATGGACTGAAATTTCTTCCAGTTGTAGATTGGGAAGCAGAGACAATGGCTTGGATTTTTGTTGAGTCAGGGTGACCCTTTAAAAATCACAGTGGATTCCCATTTGTGCGATCCCCAGACCATTCTCAACACATACAGTTGACAGGAGTGTTGTCAAGAGTGTGGGCTGGTATAGGTCATGAGCACCCACTTGACTGTCTCCTCTTGGCCATTGTCGAGATGGATATGGCTTTCCACTCACAATTTTCAGTGAGGCTGACTAGTCTTTCGAGGAATCTTTGGGAGTTTGAGACATTCAGAAATGTCATGCAACATAGTTTGAAAGCAGGCAGCCTTTTGAAAGCTAACTTTGAAAGGCCCTTCTCATGCCAAGGTAAGTCTCCCCACTTCCTGTCTCACAACCCAGATGAACATTATTATGTGATATACCTGCATTTTGTAGTATCTCCACTTTCAACTATTGAACCTTTTGAAGGCCCTGAATGATTGACAATCTTACTGTTCTGCAGTAGAAGGGTATTATTTTTGATATAGTGGAATGTTTTCAAAGAATTACTTTTTTAAAGTGTTTATTTAAACGCATTCTGCTGTCACTATAGGGTTTGTTTCTTCTTTGGTGCTTGGTGGGTAAATGGGTATGGAAATGCCATAGCATGCCATGAGGATAGTTTGGGGACATGAGGTGGCATGGATGGGACTTGGGGTGGTGGGGTGGTGGGGGGGCGGGGGGGGGGGGTGGGGGGAGGTGTAAGGTGGTTATGGGGGTGTGAGCAGTGAGTGCTAAAGGGCTTTTCTGTTTATTTTCTAAGCGACACCGAATTCCACAGCACAGAGGTGGGTCTTTATACCATCCGGGCAGGCCCTATGCCTGGTCTGGATGCTTACCACAATTGGCTGGCACACCTGCAGCTAGCACCACTCCCTGGCACTCAGGATGATGTCTTCTCATCAGTATTTCTGGAGGTGGGTATGCAAGGCTGAGATCTTTCCTGACTTGACTACCTACACTTTGAAGATGGAAGTCTGAAATGTTGTCTTTGGTCCCAAACCAAACTCCTTCCCCTGAAATCTGACTCTATCCTTCACCATTATTATCGCCTGAGGCTGGACCAGATTGTTCATAACCTTTATTTATTCACATCTGACCTGAGGTGAGCATCTGCACACACGTTCTTGATGTACTAAGGTCAATAAATTTTCCCTCCATAGCATTTCCTGACTCGGCCCCTGCCTCAGCTCCAGCTGAAACCCTCATGCACCCCTTTGTTACACTGAGACTTCATTATTCCAAAGCTGGCCTCCTACTTTCTGCCCTGGGTAAACTTGAAGTTCTCCCAACCTCTGTTGACTAGGCTTTCATTTTGCACCATGTTCCATTACCCATAACCCTTGTGCTTGCTGATTTCGATTGCCTCTTGGTTAAACAACATGTCCATTTAAAAATTCACATTCCGATTTCCAAATCCCTTCCTGTCCCCACCCCTCCATATCTCTGTAATCTCCTTCAACCCCAAAACTGTCTGAGACGTTTGTGCTCATTTAATTCTGGCATCTTAAGTGTTGCCCATTTTAATTAATCCACCATTGAATTGAATTAAATCATTTATTGTCACAACTATTTAAAAAAAAGCAAGTGTTGCCATGCTCTGGCGCCATTTTGAATTATTGAATATGTTAAAAGATATAACTAAAGTAGAGTTAACCTTTCTCTCCCCTTTCTTGTTCCGGGTGTCGGTTATGGCCCTCTGCTGCTACCAATCCCACTATTGCCATGTTTGAGCTGGAGCTGTGGGCCTATACCTCTGGAGTCCCAGACTGATGTGCATCCACACAATGCAGCCAGATCTCGGTCACAGTGGTCCTCCTTTGTCCCCTCCACCGATGCTGCGACTCGTTCAGGCACCTCGGCCTACCTGCAGACCTGGAGCCTCGGTCCTGGTTGGGAGTTTCAGCCCGGTATCTGCTCCTTGCTGGCCTGGAGACCTTGGACTGGGATAGAGTTGCGTTGACTTCATCCTGGCATTGCTGCCACCTCACCTTTCTTTATCGTACACTTAGCCTCGGCCTCTTATAGTCTCTAGGCCTGTGCTGCCTTCTTAGTTCTCCATCTTTTTCCCTATTTACAAAGTGTCGTCACCTCCCCTACTCCTTGAGCTGGAACCAGAGAGAAAGGGTTTGAGAGTTCACCAAGTTCACTCTGGCCCAAGCCAGCAGCCGGTTGCCTTGGAAACGGCTTGCCATTATCTTGCTACCAAGTGTTGGAGCTTCCTCTTTTAGCCTCTCTACGTCTCATTCCTCATTGTTTCTTCAAACCAGACTCTCCCTGAAATTGCTTCAGGAATCAGAGTATTGATTTATACTGTTGCTGTGATGGTCTGATGAATTAATATTTTACATTAAGGACACTGCATGGTCGAGAAGGAACGAATTTTGGTCTCGGTATAAAAATTCTTCTTGGTGTAAAGCGGAGAAGCATATTTGAGGTGAGATAAGTGCAGTTTGCATCTGGAAGGTGGATCAAGCACAAACCCTGCCACCACCTAGTGACATTCTCTGCACCACCAGTGCAGTGAGAATACTAGGTACTGCCAAACGAAAAGGTTTATGTTTTTAACCTTTGTTCCAGAATTTTAATGCCAACATGCATTACAGATTCTAAGATTTTAATCAATTTATTGCATACCCTTTTAACATGTCTACCTTCACAATCCGCAGAAAAATGTATCTGTCTGTGCAGCAGAATTTGATTCTTTTTGCAACAAAAACATTAGTTGCTAGAAAAGCTCAGCTGGTCTGGCAGCATGTGTGAGGAGAAAACAAAATTAACATTTCAGGTGCGGTGACCCTGCTGAGCTTTTCCGGCAACTTCACTTGTTGTGTCTGATTTACATTATCTGCAGGTTTTGATTTTTTTTTGCCCTGTGTTTAAATTGTAATGTGAGAATATATCGAAAACTTTAATAACAATGAGACAGGAAACATGAAGCTTTGAAAAGATAATAATTGCATTGGGCATTTTAAAGTATTGTGTTGTAGTTGTGTACATCAGATTTGATTGATAAAGACGCGGACATTCACTTAATGACCTATTATTGAGCGAAGGCAGCCTCATCCTAATAAGATTGTTTAATATTCTCTGTGAGCGACACATTAACATTGTTTTGTGTGACAGTGGCTCACTTAGTAACAATCTTGTCTTTGAATCAGAAATTGCAAGTTCAAGTTTCAGTTCGGGAATTAAATACATAAATCAAGACTGCTCCAGGACTAAGGAGAACTGTGCTGTCGGAGGTCCTGTCTTTCAGATGAATTGTTTAAATCAAGGGATCATCTGCTCTTTCAGGCGAATTGAAAAGATTTGAGTGCGCTGTTTTGGAAAAAGAGAGAGAAGTTTATTTTCCATGTCTTGGCTTCTGTTTGAAGGCTGCTCTATGATGTTGGTGAAACATAGGTTCAGTTCCCACATTGGTTGAGCTTCTCAACTTTGTCCTTCGCTGAGGCATGGTGATCCTCAGGCTAAACTCACTGGCAATAATGTCTCTCACATGAGAGAGCAGCCTTGTGGGTGGCCTGTGACTGTGGTACTCTACCACTTTTAACGGGTCACTTAGCCCAATTGGCTAGTTTGTATTGGGGAGTGATGCCAACGGTGTAGTCACAGGTGAGGTGCGGGAAGACTGGAGCTTGGCTAACGTGGTACCACTATTTAAGACTACAGACTGGTGTAGGTTCAATTCCCTCTCCAGCTGAAGTTACCATGAAGCTCCTCCTGAACTTCTCTCCTTGCCTGAGGCACGATGACCCTCCAGTGAAACCAACACCAATCATCTCTCTTTCTAAGGAGACAGTTGTTTATGGTTTGCTTGGACTGTGGTGACTTTACATTTAACACTTTACCTTCAGTTAAAATCACAAAAACAGATTACCTGCTGATTATTACATTCGTGTTAGAAGAAGCTTACTGTGCACAAATTACTGTGTTATACATATTCCAAGTGCCTACACTTCAAAAGTACTTCATTGATCAGTGTTTACTGTGGAAAAGGACACGGAAGATATAGAATGGAGGGAAATAGATGGTGACATCTTGAAAAATCTCCATATTACAGAGGAGTCGGTGGTGGATATCGTAAAATGCATAAAGGTGGATAAATACCCAGGACATGATCAGGTGTACCCTAGAACTCTGTGGGAAGCGAGGGAAGTAATTGCTGGGCCCCTTGTTGAGATACTTGGATCGTCAATAGTCACAGGTGAGGTGCGGGAAGACTGGAGCTTGGATAACGTGGTAACACTATTTAAGACTACAGACTGGTGAGCCTAACATTGGTGGGCAAGTTGTTGGAGGGAATCCCGAGGGACAGGATGGACATGTATTTGGAAAGGCAAGGACTGATTAAGAATAGTCAACATGGTTTTGTGCATGGGAAATCATGTCTCACAAACTTGATTGAGTTTTTTGAAGAAGTAACAAAGAGGATTAGTGAGGGCAGAGTGATGAATGTGATCTATATAGACTTCAGTAAGGTGTTCGACAATGTTCCACATGGACTACTGGTTAGCAAAGTTAAATCACGTAGAATACAGGGAGAACGAGCCATTTGGATAAAAAACTAGCTCGAAGGTACAAGGCAGAGGGTGGTTGTGGAGGGTTGCTTTTCAGACTGGAGGCCTGTGACCAGTGGTGTCCCATGAGGATCAGTGCTGATTCCACTCCTTTTCATCATTTATATAAATGATTTGGATGTGAACATAAGAGGTATAGTTAGTAAGTTTGCAGATGACGCCAAAATTGGAGGTGTAATTGGATAACGAAGAAAGTTACCTCAGAGTGCAATGGGATCTTGATTGGATGGGCCAATGGGGCAAGGAGTGGGAGATGGAGTTTAATTTAGATAAATGTGAGTTGCTGCATTTTGGAAAGACAAATCTTAGCAGGACTTATACAGTTAATGGTAAGGTCCTGAGGAGTGTTGTTGAACAAAGAGACCTTGGAGTGCAGGTTCATAGTCCCTTAAAAGTGGATTCACAGGTAGCTAGGGTAGTGAAGAAAGCTATTGGTATGCTTTCCTTTATTGGTCAGAGTACTGAGTACAGGGGTTGGGAGGTCATGGAGCTGTATAGGACCTTGGTTAGGCCACTTTTAGAATATTGTGTGCAATTCTGGTCTGCCTCCTTTAGGAAGGATGTTGTGAAACTTGAAAGGGTTCAGAAAATATTTACAAGAATGTTGTCAGGGTTGGAGGGTTTAAGCTATAGGGAGAGGCTGAACAGGCTGGGACTGTTTTCCCTGGAGCGTCAGAGGCTGAGGGGTGACCTTATAGAGGTTTATAAAATTATGAAGGGCATGGATAGGGTAAATAGACAAAGTATTTTCCCTGGGGCCAGGGAGTCCAGAACCAGAGGGCATAGGTTTAGGGTGATAGGGGAAAGAAATAAAAGAGACCTAAGGGGCAGGGGACATTTGTATAGATTGAACTGCCAGAGGAAGTGGTGGAGGCTGGTACAATTATAACATTTAAAAGGTATCTGAATGGGTATATGAATAGGAAGGGTTTGGAGGGGTATGGGCCAAATGCTGGCAAATGGAACTAGATTAAGTTAACATGGATGAATTGGACTGTAGGGTCTGTTTCCGTGCCTGTACATCGCTATGACTCTATGACTGTGAAGTGCTTTGGAATGTCCTGGGGCTTGATTTAAAAAAATGCATTCTATAAATGCAAATCCTTTTCATGAACAGGTTTTATAAGTTGCACAATAAATTACATTTCACACCAGAGGTTTTCTGAGTAGTGTTTGGCTGTGAAAGGACAACGTTTGATGTTACAAACTGCCTTTTTCCTCATTCCACAATTACCTGTCTTAGTTACTTCTCCTGTCAATCTCAGTGAGAAAGTGTGTTTGGGAAGAAGCCTCTCCTATTTCATCTATCAATGTGCACAATCACACCAGATATACAGTCTACCCCGCTACTGAATTACTCACAACTTTGAATTAAGCAAAGCTATAAAGCACAGAGCACGTGGAGTTTGGCACTAAAATATATGTATTTAAGTGCACTTTGAGTTATGCTTTCAATGAAAAGTAGACTATGGTGCAAAATCCTGACTGACCAACACATTCCATGTCTTGGTTGCACCAGAGGTGCCAGAATATTGTCAGAAAACATGGCACAGTATTGTTATCAAGTTCAGATCATAAAGAATTCAAGAGTTTCAGGTCAGAAATAGGCCATTCAATCTGTCTTTTCTGTTCCAGTTTCTAAGCTGCATGGGAGCCTCCTCCTATCTTACTTCACATCACCCTGTTGACACATCCTTCCATAAGTTTCACCCTCATTCTTAAATTAAAAGTACTAAAGCTACTTGCCTCATTGGGAGCAAGTTAAACATTTTAATTTTATATGTAAAGAATTCCAGAATTGGATTGATTGGCTTACATTTATGATCGAGTTCTGTCCATGAGTGGGATTTTTCTCTCCATCTATTCTATTAAATAAGCGAGCCAGACACTCACTGACCTCCTTGTTGAGTTTCCCCAATGTTGAGCTTGTTTGGTTAGATGAGTTGTGACATGAAGAAGATGTTTAAGAAGCAGTGATCCTGATCCACTGGCATACCTCTGCTGCCCAGCAGGACTTGTCAGGCTGCTTGTGAAAAGCAAAAAAAGATGGAGCAAGATTGTCTTGATTTTGAGGTGGGCCTCTTTGCGCTTACATCCTACATGGAGTAGGGGGCGACATGACGGTCCACAGCACCAGCGACCTGCGGTCAATTCCAGCCTCTGGTGATTGTGGAGTTTGCACATTCTCCCGATGTCTGCTTGAGATTCCTCTGTGTGGCACGGGGTTCTGGTTTCCTCCCCCAGTCCAAAGATGTACGGGTTAGATGGATTGGCCGTGCCAAATTGCTCACAGTGGCCAGAGATGTGCAGGCTACGTAGATTAGCCATGGGAAATGTAGGCTTACGGGAATAGGAGGGTTGGTGTGGACGTGATGGGCTGAATGGCCTGCTTCTACACTGTCGGGATTGTATTCTGCCTCACTTTTTTCTAATGGGCCATTCACTCTGGCTCCTATAAGATTCTGCCCTCACTTTCCCTATCAGGATAACTTTGTACTCTAAAGCAGAAGAAGCTGCTACAGGGTGGCCAAAATACCTTTATAAATAGTCAGGGATAGAGCTGTCTAAGCTCACTTTTCCCCCTAATCTGACAGTCTCAGGTAATGTTGGTAGAGGTTTGGGAGGAGGTTCTTGCCTTGCTACTGGTTAAGGAATGATGTCATTTCTGAAAGTCTTAAGACAGGCGAAAACAGAAAAAAAAACTTGAACCAGGAAAATAGCGACATTTTATGCACCTTTTTACATTTCAAATAAGACCCTGGCAGGTCCAGATCATTTTGTTTGTGAAATCAGCTGACCAGGCACGATCTTTACATCATGAACAAGCAGAATGAAGGTCTCATGTCATCAATAGATGATACTTGTCGATGTGGTTTGCAACTATTGCTTTGTGTGTCTTGAAATGTGTCCTCAATGTGCTAACTGAACAGCTAGGGAGTCTTGAGAGATCTCTTTGATTCATTTTTCATTGTCATATAGCCCGGCTGAAGTTATGAATCAAATTAGGCATACCGCTACCAGTTATGCATGCAATTACTGACTGTAATTATTAGCAAACCCAGTTACCAGAACAGACGCGGAGAACTGCTCAAACTGAATTTAACTCACTCAGCAAAGGGAATGGCATTCAATGATATATATAGAGGATACTGAAGGGCAAATTGTACAATCTGATTTATAGCATTTGATTTTGCTATGTAGGCTGTCTTCACTGTTATTTTGCATACTTCTCCACATGCAGTGTTTGTTGACTTTGATAAGATGTTAAATGCCACTTTTTTAATGCAGTGGCATTGTTCCAGGCAATGAGCCAGCAGACATGCTATAGTGAGCACTTTGTGAGATTATTTCCATTCCTATTGGCCGTTCTTCACATTTCTGGATATCAAACAAAATAATTAATCCAAGATATGAACAGAAAGTGCCAGAGACACTCAGCAAGGCAGGTAGCATCTGTGGTGGGTGAAATAGAGTTGACATTGAACAGCTTTTCAACAAAAAAAGGAACAAGTTTTAAATGACGAACTGGGAAAAAGTGAAAGGGAAGGTCTGTGGAAGCCAAGGGTAACTAAAAAGCAGAAATGGTAATGACACAATGCAGAGAATGGCGTTCAATGGGACACGCGTAGAGGATTACAGCAGCATAGCGAGGGGAATGCAAATCTCAAGGGGGTAGGATTGCAGAGAGGGTTGTGATGATTGAGAATATGGTGCCAGGCAGGATAACTGGAACATTGAAGATTTGCAGACAATACCATCAACCATTGACTCCAAGAGAGATGCCAGTCCACGCTGCCATCCACAGTCGTTGGCTTTTGAGTGAGGTCATAAAGAAGGGATCCATCCAAGGTTTTAATGATGCAGAGGTACTGCAAATATACAGGGGCTTCTGGAGTCTACAGTCAACTGGATGTTTCTCATGGGTCCACCTAAGCTTTGTATCTTATTGTGTTTGCCTATTAATTTGGACCAGATATCTTTTGAACTGACAAGCCCATCACCAGCTGAGTCATCATGGACTGTGGGCGTGATCTTCACTGGTTTCACAACTTGCTTAAAATTTATTATTGCTTTGGGACAAGTTAAATCCAGTTGTAGTGCTGCATAAACTGAATGTAATACCATTATCTAAACATTATCACTCAAAACCTGACGCTCATGGGCCAGTTACAATTCTGATGAACTTCCATTCTTTCAGGGCTATCAAGAAATATCTCACTTCAGGTTCTCATGTAGATATGACCAAATATCATCTCACAACTGTAGTGATTGTAATGAGGTCAACAAGGTGGACCTCAGAGAATGTGAATTCCCTGACTGGGGCTGTTAATTTGGTCCAATCAGGGAGCCTTGGCTGACAGATATAAACAGGAGTGCCAGAGATTCTGTCCAATCTGAGAGTGGCTCTGAGGGAGCTGGATCAGTGTCAAGGTCTCTCCACCAGTAAATAAAGGGAGACTTGGTGATGGGATACTGGCCTCTGTGGAGTTATTTCAACAACTAAAAATTAATTTTCAAAATTTAGCACTTGACATTTCAAAGCACTGCTGAGATACTTTTATACAAATCGAGGAAAGCTGAAGGGCTAGTCTCTCTTAAAATGCACTGCTTTGACTGTGAAGCACTGTAAAGTCAGGAAAAGCATCAAATAAATGTGAGTCTTACTTTATCATTAACTGTCATTGGAAATGCCTCAGACAGCTCTTTATTCTGGGTCAATTGACAATTTCAAGACTGAAATTGACAGTAAAAATGCGAAGGGATACGGAAAGGAAAGGGAGGTGCGTGAAGTTGGTTACGGATCTTGGTTAGCCACAACCTAACTGAAACTTGGAAACACACCCAGTAGCTGAATGGCCTCTGATTCAGATGGAAGGAATAAATTGTAGGTGACTGGAGTAAATTTACCTTCTTTTCCCACTGCTGATGCAGAAGTGCAAGTCAGAAATTAATTTTCACATTGGAAGTGGGAACACTAAAAGCTCACAACTCATTTGTGCAGGTACCACCCCACACAGTTCAGCCTCCTCCAGTTAACTCTGCTGTTAGTGTGGCCCATGGTAGCACCCGTACAAACTGAACCATGCAGGTTTTCAGTGAATGGACAGTTTCACAACAGCCCTTGATAATGTGGTCGCCTATTTTTATATTACTTATTAGAAACATGCCTTTTTGCCACTTTCTGTATCCCTGTTACAGATATGAGATTTATAAGATTGTTGAGGACTGTACCTTTAACTGAAATTAAAATTAAGATGATCGTACGGTCTATTTTGATGTCTGCCTAATGACAGGCCTTGGAGATGCGGCTGTTCAGCTTAAAATGAGGGAATTGTGTAGTTTTGCTGTAAAGAAGCTCTGAGCTGTGTACATTTGGAGATAATTGCATTGGCATCCATGTTTACAGTGGTTAGACTGTTAATGAGGAAAGTCTTAGGTCAGTGTTGAGTTGTGAGTGACTACGTTTAAACCATCCAAGAGAGAATAGGTCTAAAGACTTGCTGATGAGCATTTCTACCGAATGACAGGACCCAATGTGCTTCATATTGCTATAGGGATTGGATTTAAGAAGGAAAATGTCCTTCGGAAACCACAGGTTGCAGGCATTCCCAAAATTACATTGCTATAAAAACTAGTCTGCTAGACTCTAGGAAAGAAAAAGGAACTCAAGGCTAAAAGTCTCTATGATTCCTCATGGAGGAAGTTTTAGTTGAATCTAGTGCTTGGATAGAAAAGATAAAATTTGAGAGGATTTGAAATGAGGCTGCAAGTTTCATATAGCTTCCACTGGAAGGAGGATATTCTAAAAAATAATTCCTTCCAGTGAAAGTCAGCACCGGGGTTAAAGGTTGCTTGGCTAGGAAAGAATAATAATGAAAGTAAACCATGGTAGCTAATAATCATCTTGGATAGTTTAGGAAAGTTAAATGTCTGCATACAAGGCAGTATTTAGTCCAGCTATGAGATGGGATTTTCAGTTGTCTTATATGTAAAAGGGGAAAGTTCAATTGGATAATCTAAAAATGAAATGCATTTTGCCTCCAGCAGGTTAACTTGGCCCAATGTGGCAATGTTTATGCTGTGAGAGATAACATGAGAAATTAAGACATGAATAACATGGTATAGAAAAATCCAACAGACATTTATACAGCTCATTAACACAGAGAAATGTTACAGTCACAGGAGTTTCAATACCTGGAATAACATGAAACTGTTTGGTTACAAAGAGTAGCATGCTTCCATCAACATACCATCCTTCAAGTGGCCCGAGTTAAGATGGGGTATGAAACCATTATACTCTTGGGTCACATGATACAGTGATAAAAACATGAAAACATGAACATGTCTCTTAAAAATACACTGATGTAGCAATCAGTGAAACACAACATGAACTATAATTTGCCTACACAAATCAAGTCCCTGCCATTTTTTCATAGTAAAAGTCTTAAGGGTATAAAATCTTATGTCACTTTTCAGCTACTAACAGCTATTGGAATTTATTGGGTGTGCAATATGTGAGAACAACATCTGACAGAATGTACAAAATTAGTAGAGAACACATGAATGAATCAATATTAGGAACTTTAGCAATTGTATTTATACAGAGCCAGCAAAGAAATATGAATTAGGAAATACTGCAGCTGCTGAACTGCATCAATTATACTGTGGAAACTTTGAAACTGGAGAACAGTTGAAATAATTTGTATTTTTTATTTTTTGATTAATTCACTTTTTGAAATCTTTTTCTAGTCCTAAGTAATGCTATCGTTTTTGATTTGCGTGACATGTGTATGTTAGCTTCAAACTCCTTCTCATCCTGCTGTTGTATTTGGATCTGTGAAGACAAGGAGCTGTAAGCCAATGTTTACTCTCCCTTATCCCAGCCACGTAGACACTGTTGCTTAATTGATCAACACATTAACTACAAGGGTTTCGAGAAAAAAAAGTGCCTGATTAAATTCAGGCCCCCAGTTTTCCAGGATCTAAATGAAAACATCTCCAGTACAAAAGCAGTGATTTTTATTTTTAGGCTGCAGATATGTGAGTAAAGCTTACTGCTGAAGTGAGCTCTTTGTTGTATCATTCTATTGTCAATCTAATACAAACAGAAATTAGTGCCACCTCGGAAACAGAAGTGTTGAACTCAGAAGCCCCATAGATTAATTGTTCCTTTCTCTTTGATTTATACATTAAACTTTTATAGCTTATACTTTTCCAATAAAAAAAAACTTCCATTTGGTATATTACAGCCATTAGTTCTTTAGCACTGCACTGACATTTATGTCAGTCATAATAGGAGAAAGTGAGGACTGCAGATGCTGGAGATCAGAGCTGAAAATGTGTTGCTGGGAAAGCGCAGCAGTCACAATAGCCCTACTCCCTCAAAAGGCTCCCACAACCTATGCAATGCACAAAATTCATTCTGAGGCTGGTAAATTCATTGAACTTCAATTTTAAAAAAAAATTATCGTGGGATGAGGGCGTCACTGGTTAGGCCAGCATTTATTACCTATCCCTAAATACCAGAGGGCAGTTAAGAGTCAACCAGCCTGCCTCAGGATTCACTGTGCTCCTCGTGCAATCAGCTGGGAGTCATGTAATTGTGAGAGAAAAAGTGGCATGCACATCCCTGGCACACGTCACAACGTGCAACCCTCCACTCCCTCTGCTCCAATCCTAACCTCACCATCAAACCAGCAGATAAAGGGGGTGCAGTGGTAGTTTGGCGCACTGACCTCTACACCGCTGAAGCCAGACGCCAATTCGAAGACACCTCCTCCAACCGCCCCCTCGACCATGACCCCACCCCCCATCACCAAACAGTCATCTCCCAGACCATGCAGAACCTCATCACCTCAGGAGATTTCCCATCCACAGCTTCCAACCTCATAGTCCGGGAACCCCGCACTGCCCAGTTCTACCTCCTTCTTAAGGTCCACAAGCCTGACCACCCTGGCCGACCCATTGTCTTAGCTGCTCCTGCCCCACTGAACTCATTTCTACCTACCTTGACACTGTCCTATCCCCCAGTCCAGGAACTCCCCACGTACATTCGAGACACCACCCACGCCCTCCACCTCCTCCAAGACTTCCGTTTCCCCGGCCCCCAATGCCTCATCTTCACCATGTATATCCAATCCCACTACACCTCCATCTGCCATGACCAGGGCCTCCAAGCCCTCCGTTTCTTCCTCTCTCGATGTCCCCAACAGTACCCTTCCACTGACACTCTCATTCGTTTGGCTGAACTGGTCCTCACCCTTAACAACTTTTCCTTCAAATCCTCCCACTTTCTCAAACCAAAGGGCTAGCCATGGGCACCCATATGGGCCCCAGCTATGCCTGTCTCTTTGTTGTCTGCGTAGTACAGTCCATCTTCCGTAGTTACACCGGCACCACTCCCCACCTCTTCCTCCGCTACATTGATGACTGCATTGGCGCCACCTCATGCTCCCACGAGGAGGTTGAGCAGTTCAACAACTTCACCAACACATTCCACCCTGACCTTAAATTTACCTGGACCATCTCTGACACCTCCCTCTCCTTCATGGACCTCTCCATCTCCATTAATGACAACCGACTTGACACTGACATTTTTTACAAACCCACCGACCCCCACAGCTACCTGGATTACACCTCTTCCCATCCTACCTCCTGCAAAAATACCATCCAGTATTCCCAATTCCTCCGCCTCTGCCCATATCTGCTCTCAGGAGGACCAGTTCCGCCACAGAACACACCAGATGGCCTCCTTTTTTCGAGACCGCAATTTCTTTCCCCACCTGGTTAAAGATGCCCTCCAACACATCTCATCCACATCCCGCCCCTCTGCCC
This sequence comes from Chiloscyllium plagiosum, assembly GCF_037043375.1. Classification (NCBI taxonomy): domain Eukaryota; kingdom Metazoa; phylum Chordata; class Chondrichthyes; order Orectolobiformes; family Hemiscylliidae; genus Chiloscyllium; species Chiloscyllium plagiosum. Next base: position 44,585,392 of record NW_028270168.1, on the reverse strand, counting down.
TCAAACCCCACCCCTCCAACCGTAACAAGGACAGAACCCCCTTGGTGCTCACCTTCCACCCTACCAACCTTTGCATAAACCACATCATCCGATGACATTTCCGCCACCTCCAAACGGACCCCACCACCAGGGATATATTTTCCTCCCCACTCCTTTCCGCCTTCCGCAAAGACCGTTCCCTCCGTGACTACCTGGTCAGGTCCACGCCCCCCTACGACCCACCCTCCCATCCTGGCACTTTCCCCTGCCACCGCAGGAACTGTAAAACCTGCGCCCACACCTCCTCCCTCACCTCTATCCAAGGCCCCAAAGGAGACTTCCACATCCATCAAAGTTTTACCTGCACATCCACTAATATCATCTATTGTATCCGTTGCTCCCGATGTGGTCTCCTCGACATTGGGGAGACTGGATGCCTCCTAGCAGAGCGCTTTAGGGAACATCTCTGGGACACCCGCACCAATCAACCACACAGCCCTGTGGCCCAACATTTCAACTCCCCCTCCCACTCTGCTGAAGACATGGAGGTCCTGGGCCTCCTCCACCGCCACTCCCTCACCACCCGACGCCTGGAAGAAGAACGCCTCATCTTCCACCTCGGAATACTTCAATCCCAGGGCATCAATGTGGATTCCACCATTTTCCTCATTTCCCCTTCCCCCACCTCACCTCAGCTCCAGCCTTCCAGCTCAGCACTGTCCCCATGACCTGTCCCACCTGCCTATCTTCCTTTCCACCCATCCACTCCACCCTCCTCTCTGACCTATCACCTTCTTCCCAACCCCCATTCACCTATTGTACTCTATGCTACTTTCTCCCCACCTCCACCCCCCCCCCCCCTCTCATTTATCTCTCCACCCTGGAGTCTTTCTGCCTCTATTCCTGATGAAGGGCTTTTACCCGAAATGTTGATTTTCCTGCTCCTTGGATGCTGCCTGACCTGCTGTGCTTTTCCAGCACCACTGTAATCTAGACTCTGGTTTCTAGCATCTGCACTCCTTGTTTTTACCATTACACCTGCACTGGCATTTAAAATAATTTAACACAAATAATTTAAAATTGGCTGTCTTATTATAGCCCCTTCCCTGCTTTTTTTGTTCCATAGCCTGGCCATTGTCTTCCTTTTCAAATTTACTTCCAGTTCCTTTTTGAAAGTTACTATATGATCTACTTCCATCATCATATTAGGCAGCGTGTTCCAGATCAGCATAACTTGTTCATCAAACAACTTCACCTGAACTTTCCCCCCATTCATTTATCAGTAACTCTTTCCTTTGCTTTTTGAACCTCCTATTAGTGGAAACAGTTTCTCCTTATTGCTCCATCGAAATCCATCGAAATTTGTGGGCGGCACGGTGGCACAGTGGTTAGCACTGCTGCCTCACAGCGCCAGAGACCTGCGTTCAATTCCCGCCTCAGGCGACTGACTGTGTGGAGTATGCATGTTCTCCCCGTGTCTGCGTGGGTTTCCTCCAGGTGCTCCGGTTTCCTCCCACAGTCCAAAAATGTGCAGGTCAGTTGAATTGGCCATGCTAAATTGCCCATAGTGTTAGGTGTAGGGGTATGGGTGGGTTGCGCTTCGGCGGGTCGGTGCGGACTTGTTGGGCCGAAGGGCCTGTTTCCACACTGTAATGTAATCTAATCTAATCAAACACAGACAATGCCAGGGAAATTCAGTAGGTCAGGAGAGAGAAATAGAATTAACATTTTGAGTCCAGGGGTAAATGTAGGGGTATGGGTCTGGGTGGGTGCGCTTCGGCGGGTCAGTGTGGACTTGTTGGGCCGAAGGACTGTAAAGTAATCTAATCTAATCTAATATTCCCTCATAACAAAAGTCTCTTACTGTTGGAATCTTTCTGGTGAACCTCTGCATCCTGAATGATCAAATTACAGACATTGCCCCATTCTCAATATGGAATGGTGCCCCTCAAGCTATAAAATCAATTGTCTCCCTCTCCAATGGAAAAAGGATGCCCATGTGCCTCGTGGACTATGGCTTATTATTTTCTCATGCACCTCCAGATGTTAGCACCTACCTTCTAGAATCATGCCCAGATCTCCACCTGAGGAGTAACCAATGATCTTTAACTCAATCACTCAGTCACTCAATTTATTTTATGAACGGGCTAATGTTTTTTGCTGAACAATGTAAAGCATATTCTGAGAGATGAAGTTACGCACAACTTGCAGGCTGCTGATGGATAAAGCTAACCTGTGCTCCTAGTTACTGATGTATCTGCTAGCAGAACACAGACTTAGTTTGGACAGCAAAATGCTAGTTTACTGATTACTTCATTAATCCTAACCTGGATAACCTTTTTTATTAGTTTACTCCCCTAATTCCTAATTGCCCTGAGGGTAATTAAGAATCAACCACATTTCTGTGGATCTGGAGACATGTCCAGGCCAGACCAGGTACAAATGGCAGCTTTCCTTCCCTAAGGGGCATTAATGAACCAGATGGGACTTTCCCCTGACAATAGTTTCTTTGTCATCATTAAACTCTTAGTTACAAATTTTTATTGAATTCAAATTCCACCAGGGTGGGATTTGAACCCAGAACATTGTCTGGATCTCTGGGTTAAACAGTCCAGTGATAATACCACGAGGTCATGGCCTCCCCAAGCCAATCATTTCTCGGGGGGTGGGAGGGCGGCACGGTGATCTGGTTTTCTCCCACAGTTCAAAGATGCGCAGGTTAGATGGATTGGCCATGCTAAATTGCCTATTGTGTCCAGGGGTATGCACGTTAAGTGGATTAGCCGTGGGAAATGCAGGATTACAGAGACAGGATAGGGTGGCGGTGAGTCTGGGTAGGATGCTTTTCGGAGCGTGGGTCCGAATGGCCTGTTTTCACACTGTAGGGATCCTATTCTATGTAATCTTGCAATAATCTTGACCTCACAATATTGAAATGATCAGGAACCTCCATTTAAAAATAAACAGCAAAGTGATCCTCAGTGAAATTAAGAAGCAATTGATTGATCTCAAACAGCTGAACTGCATTAAGTTAACAGCAATGGAAGATAATTCAAGTAAAGAATCTCAAAAGGTTTGGGAGAGAGCTTTGTTGTAGCCCTGTCATGACAAGCTAACAGAAATGTTCAAAACTGAAAGAGTTCACTCATGTACTTGATGCCTACTGAAAGGACTAAATTAAATCAAATGAACTGTATTCTGTCAAGCCCAGGATTCTGCAGTAATCCGTATAGGCAGAAAGTTGCATTGAACTTGATTGTTATCTTGGTGACTATCCAAACTCAATAATGTCCATGCCATTCTGAGGTCTATGATTATATAGGCCTAATGTTACTTCCCAACGGTGGGTGCATGAAAATGGACATCAGTCATGATGATTTCACGTGACTGATTTATGCTATTTTATTCCTAAATTCACTGTGTGTGAATTACACCCTAGTGTGCCCAAATTACATGCAATGAAAGTCCACTTGGCTCCCATGGATAGTTGAAAATGTGTTGCTGGAAAAGCGCAGCAGGTCAGGCAGCATCCAGGGAACAGGAGAAACGTCGATTCTCCTGTTCCCTGGATGCTGCCTGACCTGCTGCGCTTTTCCAGCAACACATTTTCAGCTCTGATCTCCAGCATCTGTAGACCTCACTTTCTCCCATGGATAGTTGCTATGCCAGATCTGAATGTGTGTAAACTTTAATTCATAGAATGATCACAGACACAGGGAAAGTCAGGTTAGTTTGTTAAGATGGGCATGACCCTCTGTGACTGCGCCACTCCCCTTAACCACACAGTTATTTCTCACCTACAGGTGATTATTCAATTTTTTTTATATAAGATTCAAGAGTGTAGTGCTGGAAAAGTACAGCAGTCAGGCAGCATCCGAGGAGCAGGAAAATCGACATTTCGGGCTTAACTCCTTGATTAGGAATGCACGAAACAGGAACTCTCCTGCTCCTGGGATGTTCCCTGACCTGCTATGCTTTTCCAGCACTACACTCTAAGCTCAGATCTCCAACATCTGCAGTCCTCACTTTCCCCTTTTTCTTTCTATAAACCACGATTGAATCTATCTCGATCGCAGTACATCCCAGATCCTGTAAGTCTCGTCCTGTGGTTCTTGATTCTTACACCACGGTAAACAGTTTCTGTCTTGGTCTCCATCCAGACCCTTCATGACTTTGATCACTTCAATAAAATCCCCACTCAGCCTGCTGTTGTTAAAGATGAACAACTGCTGCTTCTCTCATCCATCCGTGGATCTGCAATCCCTCATTCTTGGGAATATTCTCGTCAAGCTGTCCGGTGCCTTCTCGAAAACCTACACATGTTCCTTACAGTGCACTGTTTAAAATTGGATACAATACTCCAGCTGAGGTTGGTCATGTGTTTTATAAAGATTTACCAGATCCTCCTCGCTTCTGTAATCTCTGCTTCCCCCTGTTTATGACATTTGGGATTGTTGTACAGATAGTTCTTTAACGCCTTAGTTGCATTCTGGGGAAACCTCGCGTAATAGAAATAATGGGGCTATGGAAAAAGTGGGTTTAGGGGTAGATTATCAGAAAATATCACTCACAATCACTCAAAAATGACCCAAAAGCCTAACACAAAGGAGTGCACAGCCTGAATGAAGGTTTAAATCACATTTATTAACAAAATAAAAAGAAGTTTAACACATTACATTGAAAACATATTGTTAATGCAGGGATAAAGGGTCACCATCATCACTCCCTTCAGGTGCAGTTGTAGCTGCAGAAGTGGATGGCTGTGGTTGATTGTCTTCTGCCTGTTTCTTGGGGGTCGGTTTAACAAACACATCCAGTTTTTGCTCCTTTGCCCTTTTTCTTCCGTCCTGAAGAAGTTGTTCCGAGGGTGCCAGATGATATCTTATTGAACAAACTGCAACCCTGCTGCGCTCTGCATTGTAATTGTTGTCCTCCAAGAGCTGCAACTGCCTCTCAATTTCCCTGAAGATCGAATGCTCTTGTGATGCTGCATCCTGGACTTCCACCTTTTTCATCTCTAGCTTCCACTGCCCCCTCAGCGATGAGCTGTTGGAGATCAGCTCTAGAGAGGTCTTCACCATGGGACTCAAGCAGCTCTTCAATATCCTCACTTTTCCAGTTCTTCAAAGGCACCCAGCTTTGCAAGGGCTACACAATGCTCTTTGATTTTTGGGAGAGCTCCTCTGAAGGTTCATTTCATTTAAAATCTTGAAAAATGTCCGGGAGAAGCTGCTGTCAAACTGCATGCAGGCAGTGTGTACTGACATCACCCCAGATCTCCACAATCATGTCAATAATATTCTTGATGTTAAAGTTCTTCCAAAATTGAAGAGCACTGCCCTTATTATCCCTTTCAGTAGCTGCAATCAGCCTTTTGAATGTGCGTCTTAAATAATAAGCTTTAAAAGCTGATATTGCCCCCTGGCCCATGGGTTGAATGAGCGAAGTTGTGTTCGGAGGTAGATGTAGCACTCTGATGTTTTCAGAAAGCTCACCAATGGTGGCAGGATGACTTGGCGTATTATCCAGGATGCAGAAACCTTGAAATCCAAACTTGTTTGCCTGCAATATGGCCTAAAAACATCTTCCAAAACATCAACATTAAGGTCAGAAAAAATTTGCCATGTCAAAAATTTGCTTGACCTGAAGTAGGCGCCTAGAGTAGACTTCAAGGCTCACGCATTGGCAGATGGAACACCACCATAGGCTTAAGCTTTAAGGCTACACTGGCATTGGTACCCAGCAGCACAGTCATATGATCCTTTGCCACCTTAAAGCCTAGAGCATGTGCTTCATTCTTAGAAATGTAGGTTCTTGCTGGCATTTGCTTCCAGTATAAATCTGTCTCATCTCAATTGAAGATATAATCTAAGGTGTAGCATTCTTCATCAATTTCTTTTGCTATGGGAGGAAATGCCAGTGCATGCTCCTTGTCTGCACAGGCATGTTCAGCAATTAACTTTACATTATGGAATGCATCGTAGTTCTTAAAACTAACAAACCATCCACTGCTAGCACTAAAGGCAGGCACATCTGCAGGATTTTAAACATTTTTCTTCATAAATGAATAATGCTTTCTCTTTTATGGTGAGAAAGTTTGTCCCAGATTGCCTTTTTTATTTGATCTTCTTTCCAAACACTTAGAAGCCTCTCCATCTCCTAAAGTTCCTTTTTCCCTGACCTTACAGATTTGCAGACACTCGGACCTGTTCCAGCAGTACAGCTTGCTTTAATCTTTTCAGCCTTGCCTCTAATGGTGTTTAAAGTAGAGTCCCTCAATCTGTTCTCTCCTTACACTCAAAATGCTTCATAAAATCTAGCTTCTCTTTCAATGTCATAGCCTGCCTTTTGTGTTCACCACCCATTATTTTATCACCAGGATGCTTGCTAACATTCTTGTCATTATGTCCCACCATTTTGTTTCAAAGAAAGGGATAATCTAGAAGGAATGCGCCTATCACAGGAAGCCACTAAATGTATCTTTCTCAGAAAGCTGTTCTTTGTACACTACATCTCACAGAAAGCTGCTCTATCGGCAGCTGATACCGGCGCAAATGCAGAATCAGCACATGAGCAGAACAGTGCAGACATGAGCACATGCGCAGAATGGCGCAGACATCAGCACATGAGCAGAACAAAGCGTGTGAAATGATCCCTGCTGGAATTGTGCTATTGGGAATGGAGGTAACTGTTCTCAAAAATACCTTTCCTTAATTCCTCAGCTATGTTTATAGACTAATTGTGCTGCTGAAATGCGTTTTCTCCCAGAACTACATGTTTAAGACAGTTAGTACCAGAAGGAATTACCTGACATTGCAAGATAAGCTTTGCCCAACAGACTGTTCCTTGGAGGAGCTATCCAAGGGCGGAATGGTGGCTCAGTGGTTAGCACTACTGCCTTACGGCACCAGGGACCCCGGGTTTGATTCCAGTCTCGGGCGACTTGACTGTTTGGGGTTTGCATTCTCCCCGTGTCTGCGTGGATTTTGTCCGGTTACCTCCCACGGTCTGAAGATGTTCAGATTAGGTGAATTGGCCATGCTAAATTGCCCAAAGTGTTCAGGGATGTGTACGTTAGGAGCATTAGTCAGGGGTAAATGTAGAGAAGTAAGGTAGGGGAATGCGTCTGGGTGGGATACTCTTTGGAGGGTAGGTGTGGACTTGTGGGCCAAATGTTTGTTTCCATATAGTAGGGATTCTATGAGTATCCCGACCAGTTTTCTGTGTTTCCAGTGTTGCAGTTTCAGTTGCTGTTCTAACCAATATGTAATTAAAATAGTCATGCTTATTTACTCTCAAACTGAACCTGATGTCTCACAAGGGTTGATCATGTATCTTAGATGTAGTTTAACTAGCCATTAAGTAATAAATAAAAAAACCTTTCCTGTTTAATCCCACTCAGCGTTCTGCTGAGTATTCCGTGTAGGCATCTTCCCCAACTTGGCATTAGGAGTGGAGTTTGCACATTCTCCCCGTGTCTGTATGGGTTTCCTCCCTCAGTCCAGAGATGTGCAGGTTAGGTGAATTGGCTATGCTAAATAGTGTTAGGTGTAGGGGAATGGTCTGGGTGGGTTGCTCTTCGGAGGGTCGGCGTGGACTTATTAGACCAAAGGGCATGTTTCCACACTGTAAATAATCTAATCTAAAAAATCTAATCTTTAAGAAGAATTGGTGGCAAGGTAGCTGTCCAAAATATTTTGATAAATATAAGAGATCCTCACTGCCTTTATAACCACTTTCTTCACCAGCCCCACCACTTTCAATTATTTGTTTGCATCTACCCCCAGGTCTCCGTTTAGAATTGTATGATTTTCTTACTATTGTGTTTCCACTGAAGTTAAATTTACAGACTTCTCATTGCTGCACTAATTCTTAAACACTCACTTGATCATGGCTTTAACATCTACAATTGTCCACTCAAGGGCTGGTGCCTCTATACTTTCTACCTTTACTTCCCTCAGCAGCCCTGGCTCCATTCCATGCAGTCCAGGTCATTACTCATCTTTAAAAACAAGCAGCCTTCCTCTTTATCAATTTTTAGCCCATACATTATGTTAACGACAGGCAGACCCCAGTTTGTGAACAGGCTCTGTTCTGGAATTGGTTTGCAAGTCATTTTGTACATAAATTGGTGGACAATGCAGGAAATTATAAACCAGCTGTTTAGAAGTATAGGAAATGTTCTTATGGTGGATTTTTATGAATACACCCATGTGCAGAATCGCATTTGTAAGTATGCGCATTCCTAAATCGGATATTTGTAATTTGGGGGCCTCCTGTGTCTAGTCTTTAGTGTCTTGGGCAGTATCTTCTTCCTTGGTAAAGCTTGATGTAAGTATGTACTTATTACCTGAGCTATGCTGGTTGCTTGCATGTGCACCTATTGTTTTGGATCTCTAGTCAGCTTCACCTTCCTCTTCCTATCCTTTCTACACATTGTATATCTCTAGTCCCTTTGTAAACCTTTTTATGTTACCTGTCAGTTTCTGTTCATAATCTCCCTGTTCTATTCAGTTATCCTATCTCTCCCTGTCATGCAAATATAACTCAGCTGTATGCATACATTTCTTCTTTAACAGCTGCCTCATTATTTGATTACAGTTGAGCTTTCATAGCTTTGATTCTAATTCATGTTGGGGCGGATCTGTTGCAAACTTACTGGGATTGGGATTCAGTTTTTGTTTGGATTCTGGACAAAGTCCTCATCCTTTTCCATAGTTAATCAAAGCCTTGTAACACCACAATCACTGAATAATCCTGTTCTGTTACTCGATCAAACCCCCCCCCCCCCACCACCATTTCCTCAGAACCTGTTCCCAGATTGCTCCCTCCTTGCACAGCGGAAACAGATTCTCTTCGACACACTTCAGAACCTCTTCCCCTCTCTACTCTTTAGAAGATTACTGTCTCAGCTTTTTTAAATACAAATTCCTTCTATAATCATTACACCTCTCTGTAATGTCCCTGTAAGTGTAATTCCCTTTGCCTCTCTCACTGGTTGGTAACCTCTTAGACATACTCAAGCCAATAAGGTCACCACTGTCATTTCTTCACTTTGACTAATGAATTCCATCCTTGACTGCTTGAGGGCAACCCCTCTCTTCTAGCTAGCAGCAGCGCAGCACACTGTGGGTAGCAGGAGTGATATCAAATGAAGTGTTAATTATACCTCAATTCAAGTTTCTTTAGAACTCAAATCGACAGAGAGAGAAAACAATTGCATGAAAGTAGTCAATTGCCAAGATTTAACACAACCGTGGCCAGTAATGTGTGTTAAACTCAAATGACGCTGGCATTAAATTTTAGTTATACATAAAATTCTGTGATGCATGTTTTCCGTTTCACGAAACAACAACAGGCACCCTCTTCCAGAGACATTTGTCTCTTGGCACCTCGGTGACTTTCTCTTGTCACTGCCAGTTGGTCAGATGGTGTAATTTTTGACTCCACATGACCACCACCAGTGAATAACTGATACGTGTAATTTGATGGAACGTTTTGAACAGTAGTATTTTCATGAGCCGTCATCATGGGAAATCAGATAATACAGCTAGGAATTGTTCCATGAACACTGTCTATCCTTCGCTGAGCAGTTGCAGTTTATTTATTATTAAAATGTCACTTTGGAAAGGTGACTCTTATCTGTCAGATTCAAAATCTGTTAGATTTTATTTCCCTGTTTGATTTGAAAGTCATGTTCAAGTTTTACATTTCATCTTCAGTACATGGAATTTTGACACTGCATTGTCTCTACCTTCTATCCAAACATAATTATTAAAATATAAAGTCAATATATTGAAGATGATAAGCTTTTGTAATTGAAGAAATGTGCTCATATACCACTACTATATTATGGTGAGCCAGTACTCATTTGAATAAATTGCCTTTGAAGTTGGTGAAATCTTTTGGAGGTCGTAGCTAACCCCGTCGCTTATATTAAGAACCAAACTTAGGGTGTACAAGGGCCTGGAGCTGTCCACTCTTATCTATAATGTAGAGGTGCCAGTGTTGGACTGGGGTGGACAAAGTTAAAAATCTCACAAAACCAAGTTATAGTCCAGCAGGTTTATTTGGAAGCACTAGCTCTCGGAGCACTGCTCCTTCATCAGCTGGTTGTAGAACAGGATATTGATAAGGGACTATGATTCTGCTCCATCCATCTATCTGACAAAGGAGCTGCACTCCGAAAACTAGTGCTTCCAGTTAAACCTGTTGGACTATCACCTGGTGTTGTGTGATTTTGAACTTTGTCCACTGGGATCTAATGTAACCTGACAACTAGTGATTCATTGCAGAAATTGGAGGAGCAACATCTCATCTTCAGACTGGGCACTTTATAGCCTTCTGGACTTAATATTGGGTTCAGCACCTTCAAATTGTGAACCCATTCCCATTCCTTCCCTTTCTTATCACTTTACTGGTTGTATTCACTGTAACAATATCCTCCCACATCCCCACCCCACCGCAGTGTGACTGTCTCTTCTCTCCAGTCTGGCAGTTAGACACATCCATGTTCTACCACTCTCACATTCCGATCACTTAATCTGCACCATCAGCAGTCTTTCTCCCCCAGCACTACATCACCCCCAATTATTGCATAAATGCTGTCCCCTTCAGAATTCACATCAGCTCTGATGAAGAGTCGTCTAGACTCAAAACATTAGCTTGCTCTCTCTCCACGAATGCTACCTGACCCGTTGTGATCTCCAGCATTTTTTTGTTTTCAGTGCTGATTCCAGTACCTGTCGTAGTTAGCTCCTAACCTGACAACTAAAATAGGTTGATAGAATCTTGTAGCACTAACAGAAACCATGTCAGCTTATGTCAGCTCTTTGAATGAGGTATTTAATTAGCTCTGTGCGTTATTCTTTCCCATTGACCTGTAAGCTTTTCTATTACAAATATCAATCCAATTACCTTTTGGCAAGGAATAGCAAGGTGAAGGAGCCTTGGATGACAAGAGAAGAGGAGCTTCTCGTCAAGAGGAAGAAGGAAGCTCACTTAAGGTTGAGGAAGCAGGGATTTGGCACAGCTTTAGAGTATTACAGGGTAGCTAGAAAAGAACTCAAAAATGGTCTGAGGAGAGCTAGGAGGGGGCACGAGAAAGCCTTGGAGGGAAGTATTGGGAAAACCCAAAGGCATTCTACACTTATGTCAGGAATAAGAGAATGATCAGAGTGGGGGTAGGCCAATTAAGGATAGTGGAGGGAACTTGTGCCTGGAGTCTGAAAAGATAGGGGAGGCCCTAAATGAGTTTTTTGCTTCAGTATTCACTAGAGAGAGGGACCATGTTCTTAGTGAGAACACTGTGAACCAGGTTAATAAGCTTGAACAGATTTATGTTAAGGAAGTGGATGTGCTGGAAATTCTGTGAAGCATCAAGATAGATAAGGTGCAGGGCCGGACCAGAATTATTCAAGGTTACTACGGGAAGCGAGGAATGAGATCACTGCGCCTCTGACGGTGATCTTTGCATCCTCACTCTTCGCTGGAGTAGTATCAGCAGATTGGAGGGAGGTGAATGTTGTTCCTCTGTTCAAGAAAGGAAATAGGGAAATCCCTGGGAATTACAGATCAGTCAGTCTTATGTCTGTAGTAAGCAAGGTACTGGAAAGGATTCTGAGAGATTGGATTTATGACGATTTGGAAAAACATAGTTTGATTGGCGATAGTCCGCGTGGCTTTGTGAGAGCAGGTCATGCCTCTCAAGCCTTACTGAGTTCTTCGAGGATGTGACGAGACAGGTTGACAACGGTCGAGCAATGGATGTGGTGTATATGGAATTCAGTAAGGCATTTGATAACGTTCTCCACAGTAGACTCATTAGGAGGTTTAGGATACAAGGAAATTTGTCTGTCTGGATATAGAATTGGCTGGCTGAAAGAAGACAGCAACTGGTGGATGGAACGTATTCTGCCTGGAGGTCGGAAATCAGTGGTGTCCCGCAGGGATCTGTTCTTGGGCCTCTGCTCTTTGTAGTTTTTATAAAAGACTTGGATGAAGAAGTGGAAGGGTGGGTTAATAAGTTTGCTGATGACACAAAAGGTCGGCGGTGTTGTAGATAGTGTTGAGGGCTGTTGCAGGCTACAGCAAGACATTGACAGGATGTAGAGCTGGGCTGAGAAGTGGCAGATGGTGTTCAACCTGGATAAATGCAAAGTGATTCATTTTGGAAGGTCAAATTTGAACGCTGAATACAGGGTTAAAGACAGAATTATTGGCAGTGTTGAGGAACAGAGGGATCCCTCAAAGTTGCCACTCAAGTTAATAGATAGTTAAGAAGGGGTATGGTGTTTTGGCTTTCATTACCAGGGGGATTGTGTTTAAGAGCTGCAAGGTTTTTCTGCAGCTCTATTAAACCCTAGTTAGACCACACTTCGAATGCTTTGTCCAGTTTTGGTCGCCACATTATAGGAAGGAGGTAGATGTTTTTAAGATGGTGCAGAGGAGATTTAGGAGAAAGTGAGGACTGCAGATGGTAGAGATCAGAATCAACAGTACGTTGCTGGAAAAGCACAGCCGGTCAGGAAGCATCCAAGGAGCAGAGAATCAATATTTTGAGCATTAGCCTGATGCTGCTGGACCTGTTGAGTTTTAGTTTCAGATTTCCAACATCCACAGTTCTTTCATTTGTGTTACTAATTTCCAGTCTGTTGCTTTTGTTGATTTCACCTTAAGTTAGTGGTCTTTGGTTACTGGTGTTCCTAATAGTAAAAACAGTTCTTATTTTTCTAATTTACTGAAGTCCCTCCAAGTTTTGAGCATTTATTAAATCTCTCTTTAATCTGTGTTACAAGGTGAACATTTCCAGTTTCTCTCCATTTGAAACGTAAGCACTGTATAAGACAGGTTATCAAGTGTCCTTACTCAGTGCCAAAAAAAGGCTAAATGCAAGGACTGACCAATGAATACTGCAACAGTGCACCCAACAATGAGAGGGTCAGTCAGTAACCCCAGCAGGGACAGAGTGCTGTGATATCTGCAAAACACGCTCATGAAACTTCTTCTGGACTTGCTGTGTTTAAAGGTCCTGTTCTTCCTATGAGACATTAAACTCCATTGGATCTGTTGGGTAAAGCTAGAAGATACCATGGTGACATTTTGAAGCTGAGCATTTATACCTCAACCAACAACCATTTATACCTCTTTAAAAACAAACTGACTTTCTGATCATGATTACATTGCTGCTTTTTTTTGGAATGTTCTGTTTGCAAATTGGCTGTTTCTCTGCATTACAACAGTAACAGCGCTTCAGTTGGGTGTACTGGTTGTAAGTCGCTTTGGAATGGATTGAGTCACAACAGTCTTTAAGAATTGCCAAGTCTCTCTTTGCTGAATGACAAACAGGATAACGTCCTTGTGCTCTGCAGCCGTCATTTCTGCCCTGCTGTTGTCACTAAGTAGATATATGAAAGAGGACGCCTTTCAGAATGATTCTTTCGTCAGTTCAACTGAAGTCTGGTTTAATGGTTGAGAGGGATGCGACCTCTATTTGAAACAGAAAGCTGGGATTCCTTGGCAATGTGCAGCATGGTTGGAATTCTGTCTTGTGTCAATAGAGAGGAAAGCTTACTGATCCTTTAAAAAGAACCAGTCTTTTTTTTAGAACAGTGACAAAGCATTGTTCCATTGTTCAGTCGACATGTCATGTAATACCACTGATTTTCAAAGTACATTTATTATGCTGTCACTTACATCGTGTGTATTCCACCTCAAACGAATGCACAGTGTCCAGGCTGAGGAACATTTGGAACAATGTACAGAAATGAGAATTGAAAATAAATAAACATATGCGCAAAGCTTTGGAGGACAAAAAAAGTTAGCAATTTCGAGTAGACTTGTCAGTTTCTAAAGTGCCAGATTATTTAGTCGAGCAGTTGCTTTATGAATCTTGTAGTGATTGGAATAAGGAGAAAGCGAGGACTGCAGATGCTGGAGAGTCAGAGTCGAAGAGTGTGGCACTGGAAAAGCACAGCAGGCCAGGCAGCATCCGAGGAGCAAGAGAGTTGATGTTTCAGGCATAAGTCCTTCATCAGGAATGTGGTGGGGGATAAATAGGGTGGATGGGGATGGGGCTGGGGCTGGGGGAAGGTAGGTGGGAAAGTGATAGTTGGATGCAGGTGGGGAGGGTGGAGTGGATAGGTGAGAAGGAAGATGGACAGGTAGGTCAGGTCAAGAGGTCGGTGCTGAGTTGGAGGGTTGGATCTAGGATGAGCTGTGGGAGGAGAGATTTGGAAACTAGTGAAGTCAATGGATCTCATGGAATATGAGTTCCCTGATTGGGGCTGTTAACCTGGTCCAATTAGGGAGCGCTGGTTGGCAGGTATAAATAGGAATGTGGCCACCCGGGTGTTTTCCTATTTCCTGGTGGTGGAAATTGAATAAAGATTCGTGCTGGGGAAAAAATAAGCACTACCGCGGTTAGGCGGTAGTGTGGGGAGAAAAAAAAAGAAAAAAAATTTTTAAAAATAAAAAAAATAAATTGGAATGTCACACCTGCACACACACAGCATGGGTGCTGGTAAAAATAAGCACTACTGCAGTTAGGCGGTAGTGTGGGGGTAATGAAAGGAAAAAAAAAAGAAAAAATTAATAAAAAGGAGTGCTAGGTTTCTGAAAAAGAAGAAGAAAAGAACAGGCATATCGGATGTCCTGTTCACTAAAACAAATGATTAAAAAACCGGTCTGTTCAACATCCTGTTCACTCTGAGTGCTGGCTCTGAGGGAGCAGGATCAAGGACTCTCCGTGTGTAAATAAAGGGTGACTTGGCAACAGGGCATTGGCCTCTGTGGAGTTAATTCACAAAATAGTTTGTCTTCACTGTTTCTGTAATGATAAAAGAAAATAAAATAAACAGGAATGTGAGGGGTTCTGTTCACTCTAGAAGCTGACTCTGAGCTAGCCGGGTTAATGTCATGTAATAAGCACCCGTAAATAAAGATTAACTTGGTGAAAGGATACCGGCTTTCTTGGAGTTATTTTGAATCTAGTGGATCACATAAAATCAAGACAGTCTTTCCAGTGCTGTACTGTCTGAGGGAATTCTGTACTGTCTGAGGGAATTCTGTACTGTCTGAGGTGCTTTTTTTAAGCCAAAATACCAAAGAAATCCATCTGTCTTTTCCGATGGTCAGAATTAATTTTGAAGATGAGCAGCAGAGTTCTACTGATGTCCTCACTAATGTTTATCCTTAAACTAACATCAGAAAAATAAAATATATTCTGACTGCCATTATATTCTGTTTGTGGGGCCTTCCTGTGTGAAAAGTATCTGCTGTGTTTCCAACGGTATAACAATGATGAATTCAGAAGCACATTATTAGCAACAAAATGCAATGAGACACCTTGAGGTTGTGGATGGTGGTGAATGAATATGTTCAGCGTTTTCTGTGTGTAGAATTTTTTTCCTTTGAAAACTTGTGAACTTCTGAAGAACAGAGAACAGTACAACACAGGAACAGATCCTTTGGCCCACCTTACCTGTGCTGACCATGTTGCCATTCTAAACTAATACTATCTCCTGCACATGATCATATCCCTGTATTCCCTGCCTGTTTATGTTACCGTCTAAAGGCCTCTTAAACACTGCTATTAGAGTCATAGAGATATACAGCATGGAAACAGACCTTCGGTCCAACCCGTCCATGCCGACCAGATATCCCAACCCAATCTACTCCCACCTGCCAGCACCCGGTCCATATCCCTCTAAACCCTTCCTATTCATATACCCATCCAAATGCCTCTTAAATGTTGCAGTTGTACCAGCCTCCACCAGTTCCTCTGGCAGTTCGTTCCATACACGTACCACCCTCTGCGTGAAAAAGTTGCCCCTTAGGTCTCTCATATCTTTCCCCGTTCACCCTAAACCTATGCCCTCTAGTTCTGGACTCCCCAAACCCAGGGAAAAGACTTTGCCTATTTACCCTATCCATGCCTCTCATATTTTGTAAACCTCTATAACATCACCCCTCAATCTCCGAATAGGAAGGGTTTGGAGGGATACAGGCCGGGTGCTGGCATTGGGTTGGGATATCTGGTCGGCATGGACAGGTTGGACCGAAGGGTCTGTTTCCATGCTGTACACCTCTATGACTCTAATTGGGCTAACCACTAATGATGCGGTCCACATATTAAGTAACAGTCTTGGGGCTAATTGCTGCTGATGTTTGCAATATAACTAGAACTAAAAGAGATATCTTAAAAATACTTGAAACCCTTTGTGCCTCTGTGTACTCTTTTCTTTCTGAGATGAGAGCTAATACAATTGTAGGTGGGTGAGGGACAAAAACAGCTCCAGGTTAAAAGATCCGATCAAACAAGGCAAACCAAGTAGAAAGATGGTGCAAAGCTTCATAAACCAGTGAGTACCTTGATGTTTTAGAATTTATTTTGTGAAATATTTGAACGGTGACTGCAGGAAATAATAATGAAACTGTTTTAATATGTTTGATGTTTAGTGGCTTATGAACTGGTGTAGTAGATGGAAGTCTGTATCTTCAGAGTTTTAGGTTGTACAGACAGTTGAAATGTTGAGTCGCTTGTTAACATAGCTCAAACTGATTGTGTTTAATATGCATAAGAACATCAGGAAACCTCCAGGCAAAGATAATGGTTATTAGCTCATATATTATATAGTTCATGAATACTTGATTACAATTCCTGTTCAGTACACGGCTGGTAGAAGCTTTGTTTCGATGTGAGAGGGAGGGGTGGTGGGGGGTGGCAGAGTGTGGTGGTGAGGAAGTGGCAGTGGGGTGGGTAGAGTCTGCAGCTCCAGCTGAGAGCCAGCATGTTCAGAAGGAGGACCAGGGGCAGTTCTGGCATTGGAGGGTGCATGTGATGGATGAGATTGAATCGAGGTGACACGATGACAGAGTGAGAACAAAAGGCAAACACTGGGAGCTGAGTGCTCAACCGATGCATTATGAATGGTGATGGATGTTGATACATGTGGCTTTGTACACTGTGTGGAGCTTGTAGCTGTATCAGGGTTCTGGAGGACACCAACTTACAGTCAGCTAAATGAGACGTTACATGTTGTGGATCTCAGGTCACCTTACAAGTCTCAGCATTTATCGCCGCACTTCCCCTTTATTGTACATCTATCATTAAGCATGCCCAGTGGCTCAAATTGTGAGGCACTTAGTGTCCTGTAGGAGGGCCATATATAGTATTGCAGGCTGTTTTGACAGGTCAGTGACCCCTCTGAAAGGAGATCAATGTGCTAATAGCCACCAAAACATGTTCACTTAAAATATTTCCTTAGTTGTAAAACTGATGCATGCAGAATGAAAGAGATGTGTGCGCTATCTAATAATTTTCATTTAACAGACAAAACAGGAGTAGGAAGAGGCCATTAAACACTTCATCATTCATTATGATCATGTGGGACAGCACAGTGGCTCAGTGGTGCAGCAGTTGCCTCCCACAGTCCAAACGTGTGCAGGTTATGTGGTTTTACCAGGGAAACCCAGTGGATGTGGTTACCAGGGAAACCCAGTGGATGTGGTCTATCTAGACTTTCAAAAGGCCTTTGATAAGGTGCCACACGGGAGGCTGCTGAGCAAGGTGAGGGCCCATGGTGTTCGAGGTGAGCTGCTGGGATGGATTGAGGATTGGCTGTCTAACAGAAGGCAGAGAGTTGGGATAAAAGGTTCTTTTTCAGAATGGCAGCCGGTGACGAGCGGTGTCCCGCAGGGTTCGGTGTTGGGGCCACAGCTGTTCGCATTATATATTAATGATTTGGATGAGGGAACCGGGGGCATTCTAGCGAAGTTTGCCGATGATACGAAGTTAAGTGGACAGGCAGGTAGTACTGAGGAAGTGGGGAGGCTACAGAAGGATCTCGACAGGTTGGGAGAGTGGTCCAGGAAATGGCTGATGGAATTTAACGTGAGCAAGTGCGAGGTCTTGCACTTTGGCAAAAAGAATAAAAGCATAGACTACTTTCTAAATGGTGAGAAAATTAATAAAGCCAAAGCACAAAGGGATCTGGGAGTGCTAGTCGAGGATTCTCTAAAGGTAAACATGCAGGTTGAGTCCGTGATTAAGAAAGCGAATGCAATGTTGTCTCTTATCTCAAGAGGGTTGGAATATAAAAGCAGAGATGTACTACTAAGACTTTATAAAGCTCTGGTTAGGCCCCATTTGGAGTACTGTGTCCAGTTTTGGTCCCCACACCTCAGGAAGGACATACTGGCACTGGAACGCGTCCAGCGGAGATTCACACGGATGATCCCTGGAATGACAGGTCTAACATATGAGGAACGGCTGAGGATACTGGGATTGTGTTCGTTGGAGTTTAGAAGATTAAGGGGAGACTTAATAGAGGCGTACAAAATAATACATGGCTTGGAAAAGGTGGATGCTAGGAAATTGTTTCAGTTAAACGAGGAGACTAGGACCCGTGGACACAGCCTTAGAATTAGAGGGGGTCATTTCAGAACAGAAATGCGGAGACATTTCTTCAGCCAGAGAGTGGTGGGCCTGTGGAATTCATTGCCACGGAGTGCAGTGGAAGCCGGGACGCTAAATGTCTTCAAGGCCGAGATTGATAGATTCTTGTTGTCTAGAGGAATTAAGGGCTACAGGGAGAACGCTGGTAAGTGGAGCTGAAATGCGCATCAGCCATGATTGAATGGCGGAGTGGACTCGATGGGCCGAATGGCCTTACTTCCACTCCTATGTCTTATGGTCTTATGGTCTTTTGGCCATGTTAAATTGCCTCATAGTGCCCAGGACCATGCAGGCTAAGTGGATTAGCTAGGAGGAATGCAGGGATCGGGTGATGATCTGGGTGGGATGCTCTTCAGAGGGTCTGTGTGGACTTGATAGGTTAAATGGTCTGCTTCCACACTGTAGAGATTCAATGATGGCTGAGTGTCCAATTCAGTCCCCTGTTCCTGATTTTTTTTTCCTCCTACCTATTAGCCCTAAGAAGCAGACAACTTGATGCATGTGATCTTGTGGACTGGTGTCATTTGCCTGCGGGTGCTAAGAGAGGAACTCAGAATCAGGATATTAGATTAGATTACTTACAGTGTGGAAACAGGCCCTTCGGCCCAACAAGTCCACACCGACCCGCCGAAGCGCAACCCACCCATACATTTACCCCTTCACCTAACACTACAGGCAATTTATCATGGCCAATTCACCTGACTTTGGAGTGTGGGAGGAAACTGGAGCACCTGGAGGAAACCCACGCAGACCCAGGGAGAATGTGCAAACTCCACACAGTCAGTCGCCTGAGGCGGGAATTGAACCCGGGTCTCTGGCACAGTGAAGTAGCAGTGCTAACCACTGTGCCACCGTATTGTTTCCCTTATTGGTCCTCGGTCTTTTTCTTTGCCTGTCTTTCTCAGGAGCTTGCCTGGCTCTGCGTGGAGGAATGTGGGGAGAGGTTTCTTGCTCTGATGATGTGGCCACTAAGATGTACCAAACGGTGGAAGGCGATGTTTTTTCTCCTGTCCATTTTGTGCACTTGTATGCAAATCAGACCATCATTTTTCTTAAGCCTTCCTTCTGGAAATGTGATGTGCAACAGGTGTAAAAGATACAGGGAAGAAAAGAGTAAACTAATTCCCCTGGGGACCCTGCAGCCTTCTGGACTCGATATCAAGTTCAATAACCTTAGGGCTTGAGCTCTCCTGTGTCCTCACCCCATCACCCACAACCAGGCCTTGTTACCTCACAGTCTGCTGTTACACACCACCCATTGTTAGCCACTAACAGTCCCCATTTAACAGCTATTCACCCTCTTAGATTGTTTTCCACTCCTTTGTCTGCCCAACTGCTCTCCTCTTTATTTGGACTCTATTCCCACCTACCATTTAGTCCTTACTCCCTCTCCCAACCCTATCTTCTGCATATAAACTGACATTTTCCCCGCTCCCATCCGTTCTGACGTCTGTCCACTGAGTTGCTGAGCTTTTCCAGTAATTTCTGTTTGTGTTTCTGTTCATCAGCATCTGCAGCTCTTTCGGTTTTTATTAAGAATAAACTAATCCTCTGGCGGAATGGTAGAATCGCCTGCCTTTGAGACAGGAAGGCCAGGTTTAAGTCCCACCTGTTCCAGACATGTATAGTACTGTCTCTGAGCAGGATGATTTGAAAATATCAAAAAAGAGAGGTACAAGTAGAGCAAAATCACAATTGTTTGCTGCTTGTTGTTAGCTGTAATCATTGAGTCCTCTCTCATATTGACCAGGTGGGCAACGCAATGTCTGACTGGTATTAATGTCAGAACCTATCTCAAGTTAACATCTGAGATTTTACTGTGAGACAAAGCATGCGCAAGTGACCTTGATATCAGCAACTTAAAAGTTATGGGAGGTACAGCCTGGTGAGAAATGTATACTGTAACGTGTATCAATGTAGTCATGATTTGGAGATGCTGGTGTTGGACTGGGGTGTACAAAGTTTAAAATCACACAACACCAGGTTATAGTCCAACAGGTTTAATTGGAAGCACTAACTTTCAGAGCGTCACTACCACCTGATGAAGGAGCGACGCTCCGAAAGCTAGTGTGCTTCCAATTAAACCTGTTGGACTATAACCTGGTGTGTGATTTTTAACTTTGTATCAATGTAGATTGCATTGTTTAAGTGTAATGGTACTCAAAGCTCTGAGATTTTCCATGTACCTACAGTTGGAGGCAAGTTTAAAAGCTGTCCTGTGCCCCGCTGGAATGTTTAACCTTTCTCTTTTACTGTTAGCAGAGTGGCTATCACTTTTTCGCCAATATTAAAAACCAACATGGCATTAAAAAAATCAAATAACAAAGCACATCGATGTTGTGGAACCATCAACATAACTCGTGTAACAGTCCCATGTTACTGCCAACAAGTAATAGCCAGAGACTAGTCACTGCAGCAATATTGCCATGAATTAGTAGCTGGGATCAGGGCACTGTGTTGCTGTTGGTTATTTTGATTGTGAAATGTAGTAGCAAGCTCTAACTCTATCTGACAGGGTGTGCTCATGCTGAAAGCACGCTAGACATGACGGAAGATGAATTGCCTTTTACTGTTGGCACTGGCACCTACCTGTGACTTCTGGGGAACCTCGGGTCAATTGGATTTATTGTTCCTCAGGATGGTTTTTATTTCATTGCAGTATTTCTGGCTTTTCCCAGGGTTTATTTTTATCTTTAACCCGACATGATCAGATTCCTCCCGGAAAGGCTGCTCGTCAGCTGAAGCTAATGCACATTCCAACTTTAGACCAATCTGTGGACATCTTTCTAAGCTAATAAATAATTCAAGCAACCCTCAATGTTTCCGATGTGAAAGTGAATTGATTAAATCTTAACTTGGCCCACTGAAATTTTGCTTTTGGGCTTTTTGTTCGCCTAATCATATACTTACTTCATAAAGTATTGTACAATTACAATCTTAATGACAGTGAAATACAGTTCAAGTTCCTTCCATACAGCATGTGTCATTGTTAGGTGCCTCAATATAGTTGCAATTACACCTGATATTTATACTGTACATTGCAATGAAAAAAAAAATGAGGAGGTTTCACTGTTTCCAGTTCTTCTGTGTGCTACAGCAGGTGGACCATAGAAATTTGGAAATCTTTTCAAATTTGAGCCTTAATGGTGTCCAACCCAATCTTTAGTGAATTTACTCTTAGCTTTTGGTAATGGTTAATATTCACCACAAAGTGTGTCCTGGGGATGGTCTGTGGGATGTTTGTTACACAGCTGCTTGGGGTAAAAAGCAGCAAAGAATTTCTCCATCTCTTTCCAAACCTTCTTTGCAAAGAGGCAGTTCAGAGTTACATGCCTGATGGACTCTTCCCTGATGTAACTAGCTCAACAACAGTGTCCAGAAAGGAAGAGACGCAGGGCATGCAAAAAGATTCAAACACTGAGGGACTTCCTTACCTCTAATCTAGCTTCCTGCTTCCTTGGAAATTCTACAATAAAGCTTTCGACCAAATGAGGTTCTGCTCAGGGACCATCTACAGAATCAACCATCTCCTTTTCCTTCAGGGCCTGAAGGCCATGCAGCCAGCTGCCGAATGGACATTTCTCTGCATTAATGACTGGATCGAGACCGGTGGGGTCGCATGGCCCAACTGGAAGGAATGTTCTGCTGCAATGTTGCCGTCGTGATACTTATTGTTTCTGAGGGGGCTATATACACGTTGATACAACCCAACACAAAGCTGGCCATCAGGACGAGGATGACATTGCATACATAATTTCACTCTTTGTCTGGAGACATTTACCTCATGTTCCTCCACACACAGTTCATCTTTGACTTCCAGATGGTGTAGAAAATGACTTGGGTGCTCGCTACATAGACCTGATCTGTGCCATGTAGAGCAAGAGCATCCCTCTGCTTTATGACCAGTTGCATACATATCTCTATCTGTGATGATATGTTTATGCCTCTGGATAAAGTCATAGAGCTGTATAGCATGGAAACAGACCCTTCGGTCTAACTCATCCATGCCAATCAGATATCCTAAATTTATCTAGTTTGATTTGTCAGCACTTAGCCCACATCCCTCTAACCACTTTTTATTCATATCCCCATCCAAATGCCAATCAAATATTTTAGTTATACCAGCCTCCACCAATTCTTCTGGCAGTTCATTCCATACATTCACCACCCTCTGTGTGAAAAAGTTAAGAAAACAAAAGATAGGGGAATGGATCCCGGTGGACTACTCTTCGGAGGGTTGGTGTGGACTTGTTGGGCCGAAGAATCTGTGTCCACACTGTAGGGATTCTAAATTCTAAATACGAATTCTAAATCTTTGTCCTCCCACCTTAAACCTTTCTCTTCTCATCTATAAACCTATGCCCACTAGTTTACCCCCAACCCCAGAGAAAAGACCTCGGCTATTCACCCGATCCATGCTTTTATAAACCTCCGAAAGATCACCCCTCAGCCCTGATGCTCCGGGGAAAGTAGCCCCAGTTGATTCAGCCTCTCGCTGTAACTCGAACCTTCCAACCTCGGCAACATCCTTGCAAATCTCTTCTGAACCCTTTCAGGATTGTGACATCTATCTAGTCTGCATGTCTTGGTCACACTATTCTTCTGTGCTCAGTGTGTATATGTGCATTCTGTATTGAATGCATGCGTTATAGCTTTGTTGTAGTATTACTCCTTATTATGGACTCTCATACTGTAAACATTGTAGAGAACTCATTTTAAATATCACACAGCTTTTGTGACTTACAATTGTCCAATTAAACAGTACAGTTTAATACAAGGACAGTATTACACAATTATGACATCTATAATTGAAGTCAATGACTTTCCTGATTCCTCTTTGCAGACAGATCTAGTGCACAAGCAGTTTAGATGATCAGGAAAGTGCTGGACTGCTTAGCAAGCAGCAGTGTACTGACTGTTCAATGGACCTGAGATCATTCAGCATCATCTAGCTTATAGATACTTACTGGGACCTTGTATTAGCTCAGAGCACACAGGGCAGTAAACAAGGTCTGCACAGATAAATGTGTCAAGATGACTGTCTGGCTTATCTTTCTTTTCATTTAAAAGTGAACACAAACTTTCTTTCCTTGTAGGTACATTTTAATAAACATTTCCTTCAGAGCAAATTGCCTTCCAAATCCTTTAGTTTTTTTTTAGCTCTGCTGAATGAACAAATGGCAAATGCTTGACTTGTGAGTATAAATTAGCATCTGTAGACAGTGCCTACTGAGACAGAACTCTACGCCCACGACAGACTGACTGTTTTAAGCTATTTTGATTTATGTGCCATTCAATCGATCTGTTATTAATAATTTTCTTTCATTATGAGCTTTAATTACTTTGCCATTTAATGCACATTGTTATTGCCTCTCTGGATAATTAATTTCTTGCACCGTAGTTCTGCCTGTTTTTCCTAGGCAATAGTTGCACCATGTTCTGTTGGGTATTGGAACACTTCATGGGTCATTAGGGAGTTGCGATAAGACTTTAATGTTGGATTTTAAAACATCTATCTCCAACTCTGAAAGATACCCTGTGTTTGGTTTTCCTGGTCTGAATAATCAATACAAAGAAAGACATGGTTGTAAATTTGTACTTTTCTCCAAATGAAATACTGGTAACTGCACATTATGTCCTTATCTCCACTGTGCAATTTCTTTTATTAATTTGCATAGCAGTCCATTTTACATCCAAGGTTAATGGAGATGAATGCATTCCATGTACTTTTCGAAAGGATTTTACAATGCCATTTAATTAATAGGAGGAAGGGTTTGCATCTTGTCCGAAAGCAGTTTAATAGGTGTTTCATTTGAAGTGGGTTTTCCTGCAGTCTGCTCAATCACTCTCCTCTTGGTGTGAGGCTGCTCTGCTTTTCACGTTCCTGCAGCTTCGCTGGGAGTTAATCAAAGTAAATATGCCACTTACTGTTTTTGGAACAATATAGGGTATTGTTTCTTGGAAAGAGTGCCGTGGAGATTTACTAGAATGATGCCAGCATTGACAGCCTTGTTATGTGCACAAACATAAACAGAAATTGCTGGAAAAGCTCAGCAGGTCTGGCAGCATCTATTAGATTAGATTCCCTACAGTATGGAAATAGGCCATTTGGCCCAACAAGTCCACACTGACCCTCCAAAGAGTAACCCACCCAGACTCATTCCCCTACCCTATATTTACCCCTGACTAATGCGCCTATCACTATGGGCAATTTAGCATGGCCAATTCCCCTAACCTGCACGAATTTGGATTGAAGGAAGAAACCCACGCAGACACGGGGAGAATGTGCAAACTCCACACAGACAGTCACCCAAGGATGGAATCAAACCCAGGTCCTTGGTGCTATGAGGAGGAGTGCTAACCGCTGTGCTTGCCCCTGTGGTGTGAAATCAGAGTTAACATTTTGCATCCAGCGGCCCTTCCTCAGAACGTTAACTCTGATTCCTCTCCACAGATGCTGCCAGACCTGCTGAGCTTTTCCAGCAATTTCTGTTTTTGTTTCTGATTTACGTTCTTTTGGGTTTTCTTACATGCAGGGACTGGAGAAGATGGGATTTCTTCTCTTCGGAGTGGAGAAGACAAAAGTGAAGACTTAGTAGAGATGCACAGAATAGTTGAGAGTTTTGATAGTTTCATGGCAGGTGGCTAGATAGCTAGAGGACGTAGTTTCAAGGCCAGTGGCAAAAAGAGTTGGTGGGGGAGGGAAATGCAGGGGTGGGGAGATTAAGTAGGGGGAATTGTTTAATGCAGCAAGTTGATATTGTTGTATTGTTTCTTACAGCAGTATGCCTTTAAGAGTCATGCTTGTTATGTCATCATTGTATCATGGCTCTGATGTCTCAATGAGTATATTATACCAGGAGCTATAAGAAACATCTGTTGAATCTTTCAATACCATGTTACCCATATCTAGATATTATGTTCCGGGCCCTAACAACACTGTTGCCTCATCGGTTGCAGATACCCTTCTGGAGATAAAAGCCGACATCATAGTGTCATAGCTGTGCAAGCAGATTTAATAGTAACTTCAAAAATGAATTGTATACACAAAAAAGGGAAGGTTTCCATTTGTATTGCGTTTTGCACAACCACTGGACATCACAAAGTACTTTACAAGCATTGAAGTATTTTTGACATGTAGTCACTGTTGGAATCAGGGAAGCACAGCAACTAATTTGCCCTCGGCAAACTCCCAATAGCACTGTGACAATGACCAGTTAATCTGAGTTTTTCCAAGTGTGATGGTGATCGAGTGATAATTGTTGACCAGGACACTGGAGGTACTCCACTTGTTTTTTTCTGATACCAGAGTTACATTCACTGACTAGAGTGATAGGGACAGTTTAGCATCCCCTCAGGAGATGACATTGCAGTGCTCCCTCACTACAGCATGGAGCGTCAGCCTTGGAAAAGGAAACATTTGTAGGATTATGGATTAGGAGCCTGGAAATGGAACCAATTGAATTATGTCTTCAAAGAGCTGGAATGATCTCTTTCTGTGCTATAAGGTCCTACAATTCTAAATTCTACACAAATTGCAATGGGACAATAACAATTTCTACATATTTTACCAACTAATAGCTGTACCCTTGAAATTGTGTGCTAATATATATTAAATATAATAAAGGTGCGTGGTTAGTGGAAAAACATATTGAAAACTCTAATGCTGCGTTTTACCAAAAGGTGTTTGCTTTTGCTTGCTTATTCCTTTGGATGACACTGTGATTGTCATGTACAATGTTAAATGCAAGTCATGTAACCTTGGGTTTAAACTGAATCACTTATACTCTGTTTTGACAGTAATACTCGCCATTTGGTCAAGTGCAGAGATACTGCTGTAAGATCGAACTGTTTAGGCAATCTTTTCTGTTAAGGCCAACAATGAACCAACAACAACTTGGAATTAAATAGCACCTTTAACACAGTAAAACATTCCAAGGTGCTTCACAGGAACATAGCCGAGTTTGAGGTTGACTCACACAAGGATACGTGAAGGGTAGCAAGTGAAAACCTTGTTTAAAGAAGTTGTTTATACAAAGTGCCTTAAAGGGGGAATGAGTGGAAAAGAATTTCAGAGTTTGGTGGATGTTGCGGGGGGGTTGGGGGCAGCTCCAGAGTTGAGGGGCCAAGACAGCTGCAGGAATAGCTGAGGCATTTCTGCACTAGAATGAAAATTTCAGAGTCAAGGTATTGGTGTAGGTCAGCAAACACGGTGCTGATGCGTGAATGGGACTTAGTGCAGTTCAAGATTTGGTCCTTGCAGCTTTACATGAGCTCACATTTACAGAAGGTCGAGGATATAGGCCAGTCAGGATAGTTTCAGAGTAAACAACTCCCCAAGATACAGCAAATGGGCTGGTGCAGGGGCAAAGGCGAAAGTGGTTAACATTAGGGAGGCAATGACATGTTGTGTATGTAATCGAGGGAATAAGGGCTCTGAGGCTTTGTTCAGGATCAGTGTCAGATTTGATACAATTTTAGACAATAGCCACAGAGACCATTTAGACATCAGATAGAGAAGGGATTCCCTATATTTGATTATACACAATTCCTAATTATTTAATATGATATTTGGGACAGCTACTGTGACAAATTCTGTGTAATGGAGCAATCGCGGGAGACAGTAAGGTAGAGCTGGGTGTCCTCAGGGTGTCCTCAGATACTGCCAAACCTGCTGAGCTTTTTCAGCAATTTCTATTTTTGTTTCCAATTAACATCTGTGAACCTGACTGATATTTTAAATACTACCATCTCTTATTAGATAAACCAGTTTCACCTCCTGCCTGTGTAACCAGAGATTCTCACAGTCCCTGACCTTAGCTGCCTTCTGAACAGGCTCCTGTTAGGAGACCAACCTTCGTTAACTGACTGGACAGAAGACAGACACTGTGCCCCATGCCCAGATAGGACAAGAAGTTGAAAACTAGAGAACACTTTAAATCGCTTTCTTAGATTTTATTTTGTTTCATATATCCACATTCTTTCTTTCCCCTTCTCTTAGGTATAATGGGAAAAGGTTTCAGGGGCTGTTCTGTTATCTCTCATAGACGGTATTTTAGTTTTCCTTTAAAAGACATGCTTATAATATCATTACCGAATAACAGCATGTGACCGGATGTCTCAGACTCCGGTCAGGAGAAGCATGACATGCTGCGGGGAGAATGCTACTTTTTGGAACTGGAAAACTTAAGGTTAGCCCAGACACTGAAATGCCTGTGAATTTGTATGTGGTAGCTAGCTGTGATAAATGTTTGTCAATTCATTCAGTACTCCATTACCATTGCTAGTTTCTTATGCTGTAAAGCATTGTTACAGCGGGCGCAGTATCCTGCTGGAGGCAAAATGCTCAATAGATATCAGATAACAGATATGGCTGTGGTACAGTATGATGCTGATAGCATGGTTTCAATCCCTGGGTCAGCTGTGGTTATTCACAGAGGCCTACCCCCTCACCTTGTTCCATGCTCACCCTCACTTTGACGCATGCTCAATGGGGAATCTTGCCCCTCAGACTGAATACTGCAGTTTTGTCTTTAAGGAATTTTGCATCATTGCAGAACAGGAGAAAATTAGAAAAGGAATAAAAGTTCTAAATTGAGGGAAGGTAAACTTTGCAAAGCTAAGAGATGATCTGGCAAAATTGACTAATTATAGCTATTTGAGGGGAAGTCAGTAGCAAATCATTGGGAAGCATTCAAAAGCAAGATCCTATGGGTGCAGTGTAGACATGTTCCCGCAAAGACAAAGGTGGTATTGCCAAATCAGAAATCCCTTACTTACCCAGAAGCATAAAGCAGAAAAAGAGAGCTTTCCATGATCTCAAAAAAACTAACACTTCATGAAGCTGAAAAGGAGTATGGAGAGTAGAGGGCTAAAGTGGAAAGGAAACTAGGAAGGCAGTGAGAGGATACAAAACAAATACAAAATGTAGAGATATTTATTCATACATTAAGTGCAAGAAGATGACTGAGGAAAAGATTGGACCTATCAGAGATGTACATGGTAAGTGGATGCAGAAAACGTGCAAAAGGTTCTTAATGATTATTTTATCTGTCATTCACAAAGGAGAGGAATGACGCAGGCAAATGTGTTAAAGAGGAGGAGTGTGAAATATTAGATAAAATAAGCAGAATGAGAAGGGAGATCCTGGAGGGACAGACCTTGAAGGTGGATAAGTCACCAGGACTGGAAGCTGGAATGGTAGTAATGGATGTTCTGAGAATCCCTACCAGATACACGTGCGGTACCAGAGGACTGGTGGTCAGAAAATGCTATCGCATTGTTCAAAAAGGATCTGAAGGATAGGCCTAATGATTACAGGCTAGTCAGCACAGTGGTGGTCATATTACTGGAATCAATGTTGAGAGACAGGATTAAGTGTTATTTTGAGAGATCTGGATTTATCAGGGATGGTCAGCATGGCTTTGTTAAGGGAAGATTATATCCTATTAATTTAATTGATTTCTTGAGCATGTAATAGGGAGGATTGATGAGGGTGGTGTGGAGGATATTGCCTACATTGGTAATCAGAAAGACATTTGACAAGATTGCAGAAGACAGCCTGTTAAGAAAACTTAAAGGCCTGGGGTACATGGGAATGCAACCGAGTTGGATCCAGAACAGTTCAGTCACAGGAAATGGAGGGTAATGGGCAATGGATATTTTTGCATATGAAAAGCAGTTTCCAGTGGTGTTCCACAGGGTTTAGTGTTGGGTCCCTTGCTGTTTTATTATACATTAGTGCCTCAACTTAAATGTGGATCAACAAGGTTAGGAAATTTAAAGACAATATGAAGAAAATGCTGAGAAATTGATAAAGAGGAGGATGGCGGTTGACTGCTAGACGTATCAGTTGTTTGAGTGAGCGAAACGTAGCAAATGCAATTCAATCTGGAGAAGTGTAAGGTTGTGCATCTGGGGAGGATGAACAAAGCAAGGAAATGCAACATCAACAAGAGGACATTGAGAAAGGTTGAGCAAGTGAGAGACTTTGGAAAGCATACTGCCAGGTTCTTGAAAGTGGCACATAGGTATATAATGTGGTAAAGCAAAACAAAACACAGGAGCAGCGGTAGGCCAGTTGGCCCCTTAAGCTTGCACCACTATTCAATAACATCATGTCTGATCTGCCCCATCCCTCAACTCCTCCCATATCAAAGCCCTCAATTCCCCAATATTTTAAACTTGTATCTATCTCTCCTTTAATACTTTAAGTAATCTAGCCTCCATAACTCTCTGTGGTAGAGATTTGAGGCTTTCACAACCAGCTGGCAGAAGAAATTCATTGTTTAAATGACCATATTATGTAAGTACGTTTCCTTGCCTGAGACTCCCCAACGAATGGAAACATCATCTCAGCATCTCTACCCTGCTGAGTCCCCTCAGAATCTTGAATGTTGCAATAAGACCACCTCACATTGTTCAAAACTCAAGTGAAGAAATGCCTAATGGTAGAATCATACATCACAGAAACAGACCATTCAGACCAACCGTCCATACCAAACATAATCCCAATCGAACCTAGTCCCATCTGCCTGCTTCTGACTCATGTCCCTCCAAATCTTTCCTATTCATGTACTTATCCAAAAGTTTAACTCTTCTTGATAAGTCAACACCTTCATTCTAGAAACCAGCCGACTAAATATGTTTTGAACAAACTCCAATACCAATATATCACGACATAAATCCAGAATGGAAACTGTACACAGTATTCTAGGTGTGGTCTCAGTTGTCATAAGACTTCCCTCTGTTTAAACTCCAACCCTTGAGCAGTGAAGGCTAAAATGTAATTTCCCTCCTTGATTACTTTCTGCACCTGCACGCTAACATTTTGTGTTTCAAGCAGAGGAACACGTAGATCCCTCTCGCTGCACTTTGTTGGAGTCTCTCTCCATTTAAGTAATAATCTGCCTTTTGATTCTTCCTCATACTTTTCCATGTTAAACTCCATCCACCAAGTTTTTTTCCCCCAGTCACTTAACTTATCTATATCCATGAGCAAATTCCTTATGTCCATCTCACAGTGCGCCTTCCCACCTCTTCTTGTAGCATCAGTAAAGTTGGATATATTACACTCTTGAGTGTGTGGTGCTGGAAAAGCACAGCAGGTTAGACAGTATCTGAGGAGCAGGAGAATTGACGTTTCGGGCAGGATTCCTGATGAAGGGCTTACGCCAGCTCCTCGGATGCCGCCTGACCTGCTGTGCTTTCCCAACACCACACTCTCAACTCTGATCTCCAGCATCTGCAATCCTCACTTTCTCCTACATTACACTCTGCCCTCCTCCAAGTCATTAATATAGATAGTAAATAATTAAGGCCCTGGATCTGATCCTAATGGTCCTTACGAGTTATGTCTTCCTGAACCGTAAAAGACCAATTAAGGCCATAAGACAGAGGAGCAGAATTAGGCAATTTGACCCATCAATTTTGGTCAGTCATTCGATCATGGTTGATATATTTCGCAGCCCCATTCTCTTGCCTTCTCCCCATAACCTTTGACCCCCTTACTTATCAAGAACCTATCTATCTCTGTCTTAAATAAACTCAATGAATTGGCCTGCACAGCTTTCTGTGGCAATGAGTTCCACAGATTCACCACACTCCTTCTGAAGAAATTCCTCCTCATCTCAGTTCTAAAGGGTTGGCCCTTCACTCTGACGCTTTGTCCTCAGGTTCTAGTCTCTCCTACTAGTGGAAACACCTTCTCCTATTCACTCCATCCAGGCCTCTCAGTGCAGAGGAACCTCAATTATTCAACATTGGATTATCTGAATATCGAATTATCCCGCAAGATTACAAAGCTCTGATGCTTGGCTAAACTATGTCATCCGGCATTCAATCCAGAATTCGATTAACCAAATGAAATACTCCCTGCCTGTGTCCTTTGGATAATTGGGGAACCTCAGTATTCTGTAGGTTTCAGTGAGATTCCCCTCATCCTAAACTCCATAGAGTACAAACCCAGGGTCCTTAACTGCTGTTCATATGACTAACTCTTCATCCCTGGGATCGTTCTTGTAAACCTCCTCTGGACTCCCTCCAGTGTGAGTATATCCTTACTTAGAAACGGTGCCCAAAACTGCTCACAATATTCCAAATGCAGTCTGGCCAGAGCCTAACACAGCCTCAGCAGTGCATCCATGCTCTTGTATTCTAGCCCTCTCACAATGAATGCTAACATTGCATGTGCCTCTCTAACTACCATCTGAATCAACATTTTAACCTTAAGAAATCCTAAACTAGGACTCCCAAGGTCTTTTGTGCTTCAGATTTCCAAAACCTTTCTCCATTTAGAAAATAGTCTATGCCTCTCTCTTTTGTACCAAAGTGCATGGCCTCTCACTTTCCATATTGTATTCCATCTGTCACTTCAGTGCTCACTCTCCGAGCCAGTCCAAGTCCTTCTGCAGCCTCCCCACCTCTTCAACATTGCCTGTCCCTCCAGTTAAGTTTGAGTCATCTGCAAAACGTAGCAATAATGCCCTCGGTGCCTTCAATCAGATCATTAATGTATCCTGACTCCTGTGGAACTCCACTAGTTGGCAGCCGTCACCCTGAAAAAGACCCCTTTATCCCCACTCTCTGCGTTCTGCCAGTCAGCTAATCTTCTACCCATGTCGCTAACACCATGGGCTCTTATGTGTGGCAACTTGTCAAAGGCCTTCTGAAAAACCAAGTGGATAATGTCCACACGCTCACCCTTGACTAATGTTGACTTGCTGTCTTCTGTGCGTTAACCAATTCTCAACCCATGCTAATAAATTATTCCTAATGCACTTGGCTTCTATTTTGTGCAATAATGTTTTATATGGCACCTCATCAAATGCCATCTGGAAAACCAAATATACCACATCAACTGGTTCCCCCTTTGTCAGTTCTGTTTGTTATATCCTTAAAGAATTCCAGCACATTTTTCACCATGCTTTTTCTTTGAAAAGGCCAGGTTGTCTCTGGTTTGGGATGCTTTCCTTTATTGCATGAGCTATATCCAATACAAAAGCAGGAATGTAAAGTTGGCACTATATAAATGCTACTTAGGCTGGACTTTTTAACCCTGTTTGCTGGACGGCTGGCTGATGATGCCAAATGATGCCAGCAGCGTGGGTTCAGTTCCTGCACTGTCTAATGTTACTCCTTCTCAATTTCTCCCGTTGCCTGAAGTGTGGTGACCCTCAGGTTAAACCACTGCCAGTCGTCCCTGTCTAATGAAAAAGCAGCTCTCAGGTGTGGAAGGACTACGGTGACCTCATCCTTTTCTACTTACAAACATGGGGATTTACATTGTTGCTAGCTGCTCGGTGTACAGTCGGATATTAGAAAGTGGTGTTTCACCATTGTGCCCTTGGAGTAGCAGCCCCATGCTTTCACATGACCCTCGGCACATTGTCCTGGACCTTTTGAATGTGCCAGTCTGCAACACTTGGTTTGTTGTCTTTGCACAGGAAGGCCAGCAAGCCTTTGGCTGATCCAGAGCCCCATCGTACAGCATTAATGGTCCCCCTGTAGCGATTGTTGGCTATTTTGATGTATCTTCCTGGGAATAACCTGTAGCAGAGTCCCGCTCTGCAGAGTTGCTCAGTGTGAAATCATTGCATCTCTTTCCAAACCTCCTTTAGGAAGAATCATTCCAGAAGGAGGTGGTTGGTGGTCTCTTCACCACCCCGAGAGGTGAGAATCCAGGTGTGCAGGAATGGCCTTTTCTGATCACGAGACAAACCAGGTTTTGGGGTTTGTTTGAAAGTGAATGAGGCTTGCCTAATGTTCTCAGCAAACCATCTGTAAGGATCCACCTCCCCCGCCGTGTCCCACAGGATTGTCACATTGTGTGTGGACCACTGTCTGATAGACGTCTGGTTCAAGATGTTCCACTGAGTGTGACGGTGACTCAGTGGTTAGCACTGCTGCCTCACAGCACCTTTGATTCCAACCTCGGGCGACTGTCTGTGTGGAGTTTGCACATTCTCCCCGTGTCTGCATGGGTTTGCTCTGGGTGCTCTGGTTTCCTCCCGCAGTCCAAAGATGGCCACACAAAATTGCCCATAGTGTTCAGGGATGTGCAGTCTATATGGATTAGCCGTAGGAAATGTAGAGTTACAGAGATGGGACTGGGTCTGGGTGGGATGCTCTTTGGAGGGTTGGTGTGGGCTTGATGGGCTAAATGGCCTGCTTCCACACTGTAGGGATGCTATATTTCTATAAGCTTGTGCACAAGGCACATCTGAGACTCATCCTTTGTAAAGTTGGGGATAGAGAGAGCCAGTTGGTGAGACTGTTTGGTTCTCATTCACTCATTATTGTCCACCCACTCTGCAAGTGATCATCCTTAATTGGCCAACATGTTGAAAGTCATATTTAAAATCAATAAAACACGAGCAAACTGCAACAGAAAGTTCCTTGCTTTGCTGACATATCCTAACAAAGCAAAGTGCTGGTCTGCATCATGCAAAATCCAGCCTTTCAATGTCACAACTTTATTAATGAAGCTACAATTTTGATTTGGCAAATTTGTAATGAGAGAGCAAATAATGTCACTTTGATCCACAATCAGGTGCCAAAGAGACAATGCAAAATGAATAGTTTGTGGAATTTGAAGTCTTAGACATTGTAAAAGAGGACATAGGCACTTTCCTAACCTCCATCCTATAAGACTACTATAGCAGGCAGCTAAAAGCCTGCGAGTAATGTATCTCTGTTCGGATGAGAATAGGAGTGAAGCCATTAGGCCATTGTCACTCACCTCCAGTGGTTTAATAAAGCACAGCTTTGATAGACACCAGGAGAACAGAGGTTCAGAGTTCAGGATGGTGACCAGGACTTCACAACTTCAGTAAAACAAACTAAGAGTAGGTGGGGAGAGGAGAGAGAGAGAAGGACCGAACAGTGGGAAAGTGAGAGCAGGGAAAGAGGAATCCAGGGAGAGACAGAGTTGGAGAGGGAAGGGGTGGTGGAGGCAGAGTCAGAGTGAAGTGGGAGTGAAAGGTTGACAGACAGAGACTGTAATAGAGCACGAAGTGGGGTAGAGTCAGGAAGCGAGAGAGCAACACAGCAGGAAAATAGCAATCCAGGGAGAGCTGCAGGATCATTATTGATTCTTATTGTGCTGCTCTATTGCTCACTTTGTGTAGAAAAGGCATTGAATTAATTTTTTGTGAAGCTTGAGTTGTTACTTCTACTTTTAATATTTAAGTCAGTTTTTATTGACTCCTTGTGTAAATTTAAAACCATCCATTTATTTAAAAAAAACCCAAAGGTTGAAAATAACTGACCTTACAGCATTTGTTTGGAGAAGATAGCATATGCTTTGTCATTAACTAAAACTAAGAATGCTTAGTTTAAATTAAATGAGGCTGTTGTGAAATAAGGTGTTGTATTTGGTGCTATGTTCCTCCTGATGCACAGGTTGAAGATCAAATTCTCAGTTTCTTCATGGGGCAGTACACAAGTTGCTTAATATTTAAATGTCATAATTAATGACTTGTAACCAATGTGCCTTCACATCCAACTAGGTTGGACGTAGCTGCTGTAACTTGTTGACTCCGGTCCCAACAGCAGTCTTATGCCCATACATATATATCCCTCAACCAGTGTCAGTAAAGGGCTGATTATCTGATCTTTATCTATTCCCTGTTTTTGAAATTGCTGGCTGCAAAGTTGTTCCATATTTGTCACATTACAACAGGGACTACACTTCAACATTACCTCATTGATTGTAAAGGCTTTGAATCATCCAGAGGTTAGGAAAAGTGCCTCCTTTCATTATTTCTCCAAAGCCGAGTTTCGTTACCATGGCACCTCTTTAATTTGAGTAAGTGCCTTTTTTTGTCTTTATATGTTATATCTAATTAATGTGTTCCTTATTTAAATCCAAAAATTCAGCATGAACTATGCCTTTGAATGGAACTATCTTTTCCTTGT
This sequence comes from Chiloscyllium plagiosum, assembly GCF_037043375.1. Taxonomy (NCBI): domain Eukaryota; kingdom Metazoa; phylum Chordata; class Chondrichthyes; order Orectolobiformes; family Hemiscylliidae; genus Chiloscyllium; species Chiloscyllium plagiosum. The sequence goes on along the minus strand of NW_028270168.1, from coordinate 44,550,039 downwards.
TTTACTGAACTAATAGTAATCTAGTGTTAAATTTCTACACTTGGTTTATGATTTAAAACTGCACCAAAAATTCTTCAACAAGCAAATTGGAAAACCGTCTGACTTTAACGCATATCCTTATTTGACTTAATGGGCTAATGTTATATTGACTTCTTAAAAGAAAGTTTTCCATATAGGTAGACTCAGATCAGGCTTTAAGGTTTATTGAGGTATTGTAGATATGAACATGAAGATATAGTGAGGGCCGAGAGCTTTTTCCAATGGCTTTCCCAACACTAGGCTTTTAAATATTGGGAAGACAAAAGTCATCCCCTTCAGCTCCTTCCACAAGCACTGTTCTCTAGTGACTGACTGCATTTAATCTCAAGAACTGATCTCATATACACATCAGCTTTCAAGCTGTCTATTTTCCCACCTGCATAACATCATCTTTTTCTGCTCCTGCGTCAGCTCAACTGGGACTGAAACTTTAATCCCTCCTTTTATTCAGCTTGGACTTTAGGGAGACATGGTGGCTCAGTGGTTAGCACTGCTGCCTCACAGCGCCAGGGACCGCGGTTTGATTCCAGCCTTGGGTGACTGTCTATGTGGAGTTTGTACGTTCTCCCTGTGTCTGTATGGTTTCCTCCCATAATCCAAAGATGTGCAGGTTATGTGAACTGGTCATACTAAATTGCCAGTTGAGGTCAGGGAAAATGTTGAGTAATCAGGTAAGGATATGGGGCTGGGTGGGTTGCTCTTCAGAGAGTCAGTGTGGACGTGTTGGGCCAAATGGTCTGTTTCCACATAGTAGGGGTACTGTTCTATGTTCTTGACATTCCAGCAGATTCTTGGCCAGATTCCCATCTTCTTCCTTCACAGACTTAGCTCATATGAAACATTGCTGCCTGTATCCTAAGTCACACCAAGTCCACATCCTCTACCCCGACACTTCTTAAAATAAATTCCCATCTTGATTTTGAATTCCTCTGTATCCTTACACTACCTGAAGTAAAGACCTTCAGTTTTACAAGTCTCTGAGGTAACTGTGCTCCTCAAGTTCCTGCTTCTTGCAGATACCTGGTTTTGTTCCATTTCCTATTGACATGGGCGGCACGGTGGCACAGTGGTTAGCACTGCTGCCTCACAGCGGTAGGGACCCGGGTTCAATTCCCACCTCAGGCGACTGTCTGTGTGGAGTTTGCACATTCTCCCCGTGTCTGCGTGGGTTTCCTCCGGGTGCTCTGGTTTCCTCCCACAGTCCAAAAATGTGCAGGTTAGGTGAATTGGTCATGCTAAATTGCCCATTGTGTTAGGTGAAGGGGTAAATGTAGGGGAATGGGTCTGGGTGGATTGCTCTTCAGCGGATTGGTGTGGACTTGTTGGGCTGAAGGGCCTGTTTCCACACTGTAAGTAATCTAATCTAAAGATTTGAAAGGGGTGTTTCAGACTGCTGTCCCTCAGCTCATTTTGGCTGTAAGCTCTGGAAATCCTTCCATAAACACCTTCAACTCTTTCTCCTTGGCACACTTTACTATGTCAAGGAAATGCTGGTTTTTATTGATGTTCCTCGGATGAAGCTCAGGAGTTGTTTGGTCCTCCCTTCATCTCTTGACTTTGGTGCTCAGTTATGCCAGTTTCCATAGCTATCAATCTTTCCTTTCAAGGGGATCAACCTTTCCTTGAGATAATAGTGTTTTTTCCAAAGCCTGTTTTGAAGCCCTTCCTTTTCTCTTAATGTTCTTTTCCTACACTCATCTAAGATGTTATCGACAGATCAGTCAAGTACTTGTCCTCAACCAAGACCCCTACAAGTGCACTTTCCTCCAAGGATTATAAGATATTGATTTGTGATTTTACCCCTTTTCTGGGGGATAATGAAAGTCAACCATTATTTACTGTGGCCTTACCTGAAATAAGCTAGGAGAAAGTGAGGACTGCAGATGCTGGAGGTCAGAGCTGAAAATGTGTTGCTGGAAAAGCGCAGCAGGTCAGGCAGCATCCGAGGAGCAGGAGAATCGACGTTTCGGGCATGAGCCCTTCTTCGGCAAAGAATATAAATCAAACTCCAGCCCATCCCAGCCTATGTAATTCAATACCTAATCTTGTAAATGATATTACAATAAAGCTTTTGGGGGGTTATAAACACTTTAATGAGCTTTGCCATTAGAATGAGTATGTTTATTTTATTGGGTTGTTTTAATTTATATTACCTCCAACATATTGGAAGGCTATCCAACTTATATTTCTTTCATACTGTCAAGATAATTTAAGTGCAAAGTCACCGTTTTTGGGACCTTTGACTTGGCGTTGCTAATGTTAAAAATCCCTTTTCCTTTGTATGAAAATTATTCAATATACACAAAAAAAAGCTAAGCAGTCTCAACCAAATATAATAAAAATTGTTTTTAATAAGTACATTTTAAGACTTGGCATTTGAATTTTTGCTTAAAAAGTTTACTGCATGATCACCAATATATTTTAAACAAAACTGGAGATATCCCTTTGGTGTTATAATCTGATATTTGGTAATGGTAAAAGAACACTTAACAAAATATTCAGTTTGGCATACATGATTTAAGGGGAAAACCAACAATGAGATTTTTACTTAAGGTTTCTATTATCCCAAACCTTCAATTGCAAAGGTTTTCCTTTCTTGATTTTAAATTTTATTCCTTTCTTGATTTTAAATTTTCTTTTTCCTTAATTTAAAGAGGCAGGATGATGTGTTAGAAAATGCTCACTTGAAACAGTCAACCTTGTAGAAATGATGTTTGAGAAGCTGAGATGAGTGTCATATTGGAAAATTATTGCCAAGGTAATTCTATTGGAGGTGACTTAACAAATGGAGGTCGATTACCATGGAAACCACATGGATGGAAGTAAAGCTATTCAGCAACAGATCAAAACAGTATTTGACTTTTTTTTTATTGTGGAGTGGTGTGTTTGGTGCATTTTAAAAAGAAATGTAGGTTGAGTTAGATTAATGTAGAAGTGTGTGGGCTGATATTGAAAATAAACAGGATAAAATCTAATCAGTACCGCATTGTTGGAAGCCTTTGAATTCAACTGAATTATCTGTAAAAGTAAAAAAAAAGCTACACTTGGAAGGACTTACTGCCCTCTCCAATTTTCACTGCTGATTGCTTCAAGATTACGCTGGTGTTACAGAACGTGCAATTCATTATTAGTTCAAAGGTTTGGGAGTGTCACATGCAAATTGTTCATTAATGCTACTTCTGATGTTGTCCTGCCTGATTTTGTGTCCTGTGCTAATGAATTCAATCGGTTATAGTTCATTCTGGTTTTGATTTCAGACAGCATTCAAAACATCCTCACAAAATAAATCAAAAGCCTATCATTTAATCAAATTCAAGAACTTGGTGTGATTTTCTGAGGGGATAATTGTCAGCATAGGGAAGTGGAAGGCTTTTACACCCCCAATGTCAACATTAAAACCCCAATGACAACATAGATAGGATCCTACAGTACAAACAGTGGCCATTCTCCCCATTGTGTCTGTACTGGCCATTTGGAGCTTCTGTCCATTCAGTTTCACCCCCCTGCTCCTTCCTCAGAGCCCTGCACATTTTCCACTTGAAAACCTCAAGAACAAAAAAACACTCAGCAGACTGGAATAAAACAAAAAAAAACCTCAGCAGGTTGGAATAAAACTAAACAACTCAGCAGATTGTGGCAGCTTTGGTGGAAATTCCCATTTTTGGATCCAGCCCAAAAGTGGCAGAGTTTCCAGGAAGGAAATTTGTGGCCTACTGAGATTAGAAAGCCTCCCAGGTCTCCGAGAAGTCAGGCAGCTGATCTGCAGCCAGTGGGTTTTCTATTGGAATTGATATCCTGGAGCAGGAGCCCCACCAACCTCCTGCTCTTATTTTGAACTGATATTTTCCCAGACTCTGCTAGATTTATAGGCTTGCCGGCTACGTGCCCCCCCTCCCGGCACTCTGAGTAAGTGCCCCATAAAGATTAGGCCTGAATCCACACCACGCAAGATTCATAGACTTACTGGTTACTGTGTTCCTCCCTGCCTCTCGACTGCTGCTGGCGTTCCAAATTTGGTGCCCTATAAAGGCTAAGCCTGAATCAGCACCACACCAGGCTTACCGTTTACTGTGCTCCGATCCAGATTCCTGTGGTGATGAGAAGGTGGCGGCCTTCTCCCCAGTGCCAACGATCCCGATTTATTTTCCACATCTGCTGCCTACTCCTCCAGTTTCCTGGAGTGAAAAATTCCACCCTGAGGTAATGTTTGAAGACAGTGGCCTGTCATCATTGCAGTGTTCAATTCTGCTGTGTTTGAATTCTAGAATGAATGTTTCCTCTTGTGGGAGAATCTACAACTAGGGGGTCACTGTTTCAAAGACAGATGCATGGAGGATGTTTTTTATTGCAAAGAGTTGTGAGCCTTTGGAGCTTTCTTCTTCAGAAGAAGATAAGAGTGAAGGGTATCAGGGAAAGTAGAGCAATTAGATCAGCCATGGCATAGTTGAAAGGTGGAGCAGAATCGAGGCGCCAAGTGGCCTGACTTGTATGTTTATAGATGTTTCTAATCAACCCATTCAGAGATGTAATGCACACCTGTGGAGCAGGTGGGACTTGAATCAAGGTCTCCTGGCTCAGAACAAAGGATACAACCACTGTGTGAGAAGAGATGTACTTTTGTATATTTATTATTGATGTTCAGTATGCTTAGATGGTTAAACTGGGAGTGGATTTGGAGGGCGGGGGCATGGAGAAAAGTAAATAAAACTAGAAAGAACTGTTAGCCTGAGCTTAATTATGCTGCAGATTTTCACAGTGTAAATAAAAATGTTACACATGTGGAAACTAGTGTCATCTCTGCATAGCCCTGAGATATAAGATATGCGGCAATCAAAACTGGAATAGAAGTTAAAAATGTAAGCCAATGTAATGTAATGCAGTAAATCAAAAACAAAAACAGACGTTGCTGGAAAAGCTCAGCAGGTCTAACAGCATCTGTGGAGAGAAACTGCACCATCCGCCGACATTTCCGCCACCTCCAAACACACCCCACCACCAGAGATATATTTCCCTCGGCACCCCTATCCGCTTTTCGCAAAGACCATTCCCTCCATGACCACCTGGTCAGGTCCACGCCCCCCCCCCCCCCCCCCCCCCGCCCCCCCAAACAACTCACCCTCCCATCCTGGCAACTAGAAAGCAGGAATTCTCAGCAGTGCTGAAATGTTTCAGGTCCAATTCTGAATTCAAAATGTTAACCCTGATTTCTCTCCACGGATGTTGCCAGACCTTCTGAGCTTTTATTTCTATTTTTGTTTCTAAGTTAAAAATGTTATAGGCACAGAGGAAGGGGTGGATGGGACAAGGACAAAAGGAAGGTCTGTTGCTGGGTGAAAGACAGAACAGTTAGTTTTCCAGTTTAAAGGGAATCGTGATGGGGCAATGTCACAAACAAAGGGTGGAATCTTTGATCCTGAATGGAATCCTGAATGATAGGAGCTCCAGCGAGAAGTGTGGCAGAATTACATGAGGACTAAAGGAATTTTGGATGTAGGTTTGCTCGCTGAGCTGGAAGGTGCATTTCCAGATGTTTCGTCACCCTACTAGATAACATCTTCAGTGGGCCTCAGGCGAAGCACTGCTGAAAATTCCTGCTTTCTTATTGCCAGAAGGGGAAGGTGGGTTGTTGGGGGGGGGGGGTGGAGCTGACCAGGTAGCCATGGAGGGAATGGTCTTTGCGAAAAGCGGATAGGGGTGGCGAGGGAAATATATCTCTGGTGGTGGGGTGCGTTTGGAGGTGGCGGAAATGTCAGCGGATGATGCAGTTTATGCAGAGGTTGGTGAGGTGGAAGTTGAGGATCACGGGGGTTCTGTCCTTGTTGCAGTTGAAGGCGGAGATGAGGGACGTGGATGAGATGCGTTGGAGGGCATCTTCATCCCCTCCCACGTGATGAAGACCATTCCCTCTGTGATTACCTGGGTCAGGTCCATACTCCCCAACAACCCACCCTCCCGTACTGGCACCTTTCCCTGCCAACAAGAATTGCAAAATCTGCACCCATACCTCTCCCTTCACCTCCATTCAAGGCCCCAAAGGAGCCTTCAATATCCATCAACGTTTCACCTGCGATTCCATAAACGTCATTTATTGTATCTGCTGCTCCCAATGTGGTCTCCTTTACACTGGGGAGACTGGACACTTTCTCGCAGAGCGCTTCAGAGAACATCTCCGTGATACCCACACCAATCAACCCCACCACCCCGTGGCCCAACATTTCAACTCCCCCTTCCACTCTGCCGAGGACATGCAGGTCCTGGGCCTCCTCCACCGCCGCTTCCTCACCACACGACACCTGGAGGAAGAACACCTCAACCTCCACCTTGGAACCCTTCAACCCCAGGGCATCATTGTGGACTTCACCAGTTTCCTCATTTCCCCTTCCTCCACCTTACCCCAGTTCCAAACTTCCAGCTCAGTACCATCCTCATGACCTGTCCCACCTGTCAATCTTCCTTCCCACCTATCCGCTTCACCCTCCCCGACCTCCGTCCACCTATTACACTCTCAGCTACCTTCCCTCCCAGCCCCAAACCCCTCCCATTTATGTCTCCACCCTGAGGATACCAGCCTCATTCCTGATGAAGGGCTTTTGCCCAAAATGTTGATTTTCCTGCTCCTCGGATAGTGTCTGGCCTGCTGTGCATTTCCAGCACCACTCTAATCTTGTCTCTAATCTCCAGTAGCTGTAGTCCTCACTTTCACCAACATCTCAGGGCACGCTGAAGGGGCATGTCCACTTCACGTCCACACACATTGCCACCGACATGCCAGCTCTTAAGCACCTTAATCCCTGATCCACTTACAGAGCACTGCTGTACCTCAGGCTGCACTGTTACCTCTCATGCTTCAGCAAGGACACTGTTCACTCAAGGATGCACACCCAGCTCATGGACTGGACCAGGCTGCGTCTCCAGGCTGTTTCGCTGCTCTCTCAGCACTCCCTCACTTTGAGCCTTCATGGATGGTGGTAGCACCTCTGCATTGCCTTGTCATTTAGCACAAATACAAAGCAAGGAAGCTTGTCCTGGTTGTCAATCAGGTCGAGGGAGAGAACCAAATAAGAACAAAATTCTGCGGACGCTGGAAATCTGAAACATGCAGAGAATACTGGAGAGACTCAGCAGATCTGGCAGCATCCGCACAGAGAGAAACAGAGTTAACATTGTGAGTCCGATGTGACTTTTCTTCTGAATCATTAGATGCGAAGGAAGATATTAAGGCATATGAAAGTGGCTAGCCTGGTTGTTACTCTCTGAGATGATTAAAGGTAGGGAGGTGTTCCAAGAAAGTGAGGAGGCCATGTGGGTTTAATGTGGTCTGTGGTGAAGGAGGGTGATGCAGAGTGAGAGAACATTACCCTTGGTTGGAAGTAGGTGCAGTAGCAAAAATAGAGTGTGATGTGTCAGAGAGAAGATGGTGACACTTAGTGGAGAGAAGAAGGTCATTGACTTTGTTCCTATGTTTCTCTTAATTCCTCCAACTCAGAGAATCCCTACAGTGTTGAAGCAGGCCATTCATCCCATCGAGTCCACACTTCCCCTACAAACAGTATCCCCACCCAGACCCAGCTCCCCTACCCTATCCCTGTAACCCTGCATTTCCCATTGCTAATCTACCCAACCTGTATACCCCTGGACTGTGGCAGGAAACCAGAGCATCCAGAAAAAAAAGCCACACAGACACAGCAGATTGTGCAAACTCCACACAGGCAGTCGCCCAAGGCTAGAATCAAACCTGCTAACCACTGAGTCACTGTGCTGACTGCATTGACCTGGGTGGCAATGTCAGACCAGGCTGACAAGGTCTCCTCTGCTGGTCCTGGGGAAAGAGGACGTCCTTTCTGTGTACCACCCAACCCAGCAGGACATCCAGGATCCTGCCCACAATGCAAAGTGCCTGTTGTCCCTTCTCTCCCATGCCCAGGGCAAATATAAATGTTTGTGCAGGACAGTTGTGGATGAAAAGGGCTTGACCAATCAGATACTGGCCTTTTTAAGGATGAGACTGAGCTGAATGAAAGTAAGATTCAGCCCAAAGAGAAACAAGATGTGAGGAGCAGGTGTGCGGCTGTCTGAAAGCTGCCAAACTAAAATGTGCAAAGGAAAGAAAATCAAAATAAGCACAGAGCTTCTGATGTGAAGTCAATGTTGAGTATGGAAGTCTGTAAAGGATCTAATTGGACGATAATGTATTGTTTCTGAAGCTTATGTGGACATTTATTAAACAATGCTACAGCGCTGTGAGAGCAAGATGACGAATTAATTTGGCAGGCTACCAGAAGGCCAAGGTCGTGTTTACAGACTGAACAGAAGTGTTCTGCAAAGTGATTACCGAATCTGCATTTGTCTCCACAACTGTGTAGGATGCCACATTGTGAGCTGTGAATGCAGTAGACTAGATTGAACAAAGCACATGGAAATTGCTGCTTCACTTGAAAGTTTCTACCATTTCCCCTACCTCCAGTGTGATGCCAAAAAACAAGCACAGTTGCTCCTCTTGTCTCCTTTCAGCATTCTAAAGGGACTGCTCCCGCTCTGATAGCCTGACCCATGCCTCAGTCACCCTGATCCCTTTATGATCCCTTCCCCCTTGATTCACCGTCCAAGGCCCCAAGCAGTCATTCCAGCTGAAGTAAGGTGAGATTATTGTATGTTTTATATCTTACAGCTATACAGAGATAGCACTAACATCTATGTGTGTAATGAATAAGTAAAGCTGCTATTGTCCCAGAGGATGATAGGGCTGCTCTCTGAGTAGAGAGATACTGATGGGTGGTAGTTTAACCTGAGGGTTACCACACCTCAGGCGAGGGGCAGCATTAAGAAGGCGGAATGTTTGTGGTACCCTCAGCTAGTGCGGGAAATGACCCTGTGCTGTTGGCACTGGAAACCAGCCAACCGCCCCCGTCCAGTGCTATAGAATGTATATCTGTTCTGTGAGCTGTAGCTTCCAGCTCTTTCTACAGATTGGTTTCCTTGTCCTTGCATCCACACGCAACCTTCACAAATAAAATGCAGTGAGCATCAATAGTAACAGACTCTCAGTCATAGTGCAGTTGAACATTGCAGGTATGACCTTCCCTCAGGGTTAGTGCCAAGATCCATGTGCTAAGGGTTTCAGGCCTACAATTGATGCACTGAATTCAGAAAGCAGAAACCTGCCCTGATTCTTTTTTCACCGTGAGCCACAATTCAGCAGTCTGAGATTTAATGAAGTGAAAACATTGTTTCTACTCTGCATATCATGCAAATTAAGGACTGAAAGCCACAAAAGATTAATTGAAAGTGATACAAATTGTGCTGGGCTTGCTCTTTCCTGTGTTTCCCTCTTGAATGGAAGGCAAAGGAAGACCACTGGGGGAGGAAAACTGTAAAGTGACAATTTTATAGAGAAAATGCTGCTCATGGTTCATATAAGACATACCTCAGGCTTATTTACAAAGTGTCTGAAATACAGCATTTCACCGTTAAGTGGTATAACAGCAATTTCTATTTATGTAGCACCTCTAGTATAAAATATACCCCAAAGGTATTTCACAGGAGCATTCTAAAGCAAATATGACCAAATATGATAAACCAACTGTACACAGGGAGAAATAGGGAATGCACATCTAAAAATAAATCAATGGGTAAGGCTAGCATTCACAAAAGTAATACAAGGAGGAAAGCTGAATTCTCTCTAGCTGAATGCACGTAGAATTCAAAAGGAAAATAGTTGAACTGAGAGCACACATTTATTTCTAAGTATGCTATCTGGTAGTCATTACATAGACATACTGCAAGATGACATAGCTTAGGATCTCAGTGTCGAAGTGTACATGCCATTTAAGAAACGAGCTGAAAAATGTGTTGCTGAAAAAGCGGAGCAGGTCAGGCAGCATCCAAGGAGCAGGAGAATTGATGTTTCAGGCAGTAATTCCTGAAGAAGGACTTATGCCCGAAACATCGATTCTCCTGCTCCTTGGATGCTGCCTGACCTGCTGCGCTTTTTCAGCAACACATTTTTCAACTCTGATCTCCAGCATCTGCAGTCCTCACTTTCTCCTACGCCATTTAAGAAAGACAGGAAGGTAGGAAGAGATGGAGGGGTAGCTCTGCTCATTAATGATGGAATTAGAACAATATAGAGACATCTGACGTATGTTTCAGATGCAGATGGTTTGCATAGTGTTAAGAAATGATGAAGTCCCTTGTGGAAGTGGTGTACAGGCTCCCGAACAGTAATCACAAGGCAAGGTAGAGTGTAAAGTAAGAAATAATTGGAGCTTGTGAAAAAGGTATGGTGTTTATCAAAGAGGGATTGTGACCTGCATGAAAATGGGAATAATCAGACAGCAATGGTAGCTAAATGAGGAGTACAGCAAATGTTTTCAGGGTAGTTTCTTTTGAATAACAACTGCTTGAGCCAACCAGAAAGCAGGCTACACCGGACCTGGGATTGTGTAGTGAGATTGGATTAATTAATTGCTTCATAGTGAGGGAGCTGCTAGGCAACCGTAATCATAACGTGATTGAGTTTTACATTCAGTTTGAAGGTAAGAAGAGCGAGATAAGTTTAGTCTTTGAAACTGAAATAGACACAATTATTAGGACACTGAAGCAGAGCAAGCTGAAGTGAATTGATAAATAAGGATAGGGGTAGGTCAGGAGACTTGCTGTGACAGATACTTCAAGGTAAATTTCAGAATACACAGGATAGAATTATTTTAATAAGAATGGGAAAAAAATCCAATGGGAGAACACACCATCTATACTTAGCTGGAGAGTTTTGTGGTATTCTTGCTGGACTGTGAATCCAGAGCCCTAGGTGATGGTCTGGGAACCCAGGTTTGAAACCGGATGGTAGAATTTGAATTCAATAAAAATCTGGCTTTAAAAGTCTAATGATGATTATGAATCAATTGTTGATTGTCAGTTGAAAAACCTACCTGGTTCACATAGGGAAGGAAACTGCCACCCTTGGTTGGTCTGGTCTACATGAGACTCCAGACCCACAGCAATGTGATTGACTCATAACTGCCCTCTGGACAATTAGGGAGGGGCAATAAATGCTGGCCTGGCTAGCAATGCTTTCATCCTATGAACAAATTTTTAAAAACATTAACACAATATCAAACTTGATTGATTGATTGATTTATTGTTGTCGCATGTACCAGGATACAGTGAAAAGTGTTGTTTTGCGTGCTATACAGGCAGATCGTACCATACAAAGTGCATCAGGGTAGCAGAACTGAGCGCAGAATACAGTGTTACAGCTGCAGAGAGAGAGATCAGAATTAATGTTTGAGAAGTCCATTCAAAAACCTGATAACAGCGGGGGAAAGCTGTTATTGAATCTATTTGTACATGTAATCAAACTTCTTTATCTTCTGCCTGGTAGAAGAGGTTGGAAGAGAGTATAATCAGGGTGGGGGTCTCTGATTAACTTGAAAGAAAAACATGTATTTTTGTAAAGATGGGTTGCAGATGAGAAAATTGGACAATACCTGGAAAAGAGCAAAGAATTGTTCAAAGATTGGTAACATTTGAAAAATTAGAGTACAAGAGAAACCTACCTAGAAATATTAAAACAGAAAGTAAGCAATACTACAGGTGTTTAATAAAGGAAAGTGCTAAGACTTGGTTCCAATTCTGGGGAATAATAATGGGAAAATAAGGAGATGGCAAATGAATTGATCAGGCATTTTGCATCAGTTGTCACTATATAGGATTTAAGTAACATCCCAGAAATAACTGCATATTTCATAATGAAAGGGAGGAAGACAATTACAAAGTCACCAGAGAGGTAATATTGAGCAAGTTGTTGGAGCTGGTGATTGACAGTCCCTGAGTCCTGCTGGATTTTACAATCAGGTTTTTAAGTGGCTGGGGAAGGAGTTGATGCATTGGTTTTATTTTGTCAAAACTCCCTAAATTTGAGTAAGTTTCCATGACATTGTAAAATAACAAATTGTTCCAAAAGAGAGACAAAAGGCCAAGGAACTTTATGCTACTTAGTTTAACGTCATCACAGGAATGATATTAGAATATATTATTCAAAAAAGTTACAGCAAATATAAAAAATTAGAATAGCATTAGTTTGAATTAACATAGTTTTGGGAAGGGAAATCATATTTAAACCACTAATTGAAGTTTTCTGATGAAGTAACGTGTGATGGATAAAAGGGAGCTAATATATGTACTGTACTGAGACGTCCACAAAGCATTTGATAAGGCATCACACCCAAGGCTTTGTGGAAAACTAGAACTCATAGTGTTGAGTGTGAGTGGAGCTCATGGTATGGCTAGTAGATTGACTACCTAATAGAAACAGAGAGTAAACATAAATGAATCATGAATTTATGAATCACCAAATTGTCAGGAGTTGTCTGCCAACATATTGCAATCTATGTCAATGACTTAGATGAAAGGACTGAAGGTACAGTTACTAAATTTGCTGATGACACTTAGATAGGTGGGAAAGTAAATTGTAAAGAACACTTGAGGCTACAGATGGATATGGACAGGTTAAATGTTTGGTTGAAGATCCAGCAAATGGAGAACTATGTGGGAACATTTACAATAAGAATGTAAGAAAAGCATGTTATCTTCACAGTAAGAGATTGCAGAGATCTGAGATGCAGAGGGACCTGGGAATCCTCGGTCATGAATCACAAAAGCTTAGTACGTAGGAACAGCAAATAATTAGAAAAGCTAGTAGACTGTTAATGTTTGTTCTGAGGGGAATTGAATGCAAAAGTAAGGAGATCATGCTTCAGTTATTGAGGGAATTGACAAGTGTATTATGTAGAGTGTTGGTTTCCATACTTAAGAAAGGATGTATAAGCAGTTCAGAGACAATTCACTAGATTATTAACTAGAATGGGCTGTTTTCTCATGAGGAAAGCTTAGACAATCAAGTCTTGAATTTGCAAAAGTAAGAAATTATTTAATTGGAACATAACCAAGATTCTGAGTGGCCTTAAAACAATCTCCAAAGAGTTATGGCTACTAGTAATCAGAAACAAAAGCAGAAACTGCTGGTAAAGCTCAGCAGGTCTGGCAGCATTTGTGGAGAGCAATCAGAAATAACATTTCGGAATCCATGACCCTTCTACAGAATTGGACTAGAGCTCTGAATGTAGTGATTAAATATAGGATTTTTTAAACCATATGTTTTGCCAGATTATAGATGAACACAAGACACTGTGAAAGAGGGTGTGTTTTAGGGGAGGGTATTGTGTTATATCTCACAGCTAGTGTTTAATATGTCAGAGACATATTCATGATATCATCGCTGTATCATAGCATTTGACCTGATAGTATTTCAGTCTCAGTCTCCACCTAAATGCTACATTTGCAGCATGAAACACAAGGAAACATGTTTCAGTCTGTCATAGAATTGTTCAGTATGAGTCCAGACATGGCAATACCTGAGATTGTAATATATGGAGATATCAGGAACTGTAATCTATGTCTGTTGAATCTTTCAGTGCAATTTTAATCATTTTGAGTTCTTACGTTAAATCATGTGATATGAATAGCCTGCTGGAAGTAAAAGGTCCAACACTGTATCTAAAGCAAATTGTGAGGGTAGAACAGGTCAAGGTAAACAGAAATGAAATGACTCTCTAATCACATCATGGTAGCCCACAAACCCACCAACACACTAAAACAACAGCTAATGAACGTGAAAAACCCTATGCAGACAACAAGCAAAACTAATGTTATTTGCAAAACACCTTGTGAAAAACACTACATTGGACAAACAGGCAGACAACTAGCCACCAGGATACATGAACATCAACTAGCCACAAAAAGAATGACCCACTCTCACCAGTATCCTTACATACAGATGAGGAACAACACCACTTCGACTGAGACAACACATCCATCCTAGGACAAGCTGAAAGGCGACACTCACGAGAATTCCTAGAAGCCTGGCATTCCAATTGTAACTGTATCAACAAACACATCAACTTGGATCCCATTTACCACCCTCTGAGAAAAAGAACAGGAAATGACATCACCACAGCAAATTACATCACCAACCCAAGGAAGCTTAAACACATAAATAGAAAGTGGGTCACTAACACCAGTGCTTCACCGGATGCTCACTGATGATGTTACCAAGCATGGTGACAAAACATCTGAAAATGAACCTTCCAGCTCATGAGAAAACCTACATCCAGAACCTCAACCTGAGCTACAAATCTTCTCAAAACTCACGAATACCACGTCAGCTTGTCATGGCCCAGCAGGGTGAAATTCACTACATTGTGACATGAATACTGCACAACTTTTCACGTGATTGTTGGTTGGTTTACTTTGTCAGCTTTCCTAAAGTAGACCTTATGTTCTTCCCTGGTATGGTCAAAGTTTGGGAGAAGATTTGTAGCTCGGGTGCTTGTTGTTGTGGTTCTGTTCGCCGAGCTGGGAATTTGTGTTGCAGACGTTTCGTCCCTGCCTAGGTGACATCCTTGGTGTTTGGGAGCCTCCTGTGAAGCGCTTCTGTGATGTTTCGTCCGGCATAAATGCTCCCAAGCACTGAGGATGTCACCTAGACAGGGGACGAAACGTCTGCAACACAAATTCCCAGCTCGGCGAACAGAATCTCTGGTATGGTATAGATCGACAGCACTTTACAGTGTGGCACTATATCTCACCAGCAGTAATGAGCTGCAACCATCTAACACACAAGAGCGTCAAGCAGTGCAGTACTCAGCTTAGTGAGGTGTTCTGATTTGGAGATGTTGTGAGATGTTGTTTTCATTTCCTCTGAGGTTTTTTTTTTGCCTTTTCCTATGTTGTCTTTTGCCCAAAGATGTGAGTTCTCCATCTTGCAGTCTCACCCCTATATGTTGCTGTTCCAAAAGCTGTCATTCTGTATCCCTATTTGTGGCTCTTGATTTTTAAGTGGCCACATCCCTTTAGTATTGGGGTTAGGAGGTGACTCCTCATCGATTTGCTTGCACTGACCAAAGCCGATCCAGGAACTGGCCTCTTTACCTTCTCTGTCAGTCTGGTAAAGTGGACCTGAGGCAGAGCTCTCTTGGCTTTTTGCCCAGAATAGTTGAATAATCCCTACAATGGGGGTGGTGACATAGCACTCCCTTGTCTCATTTCTTCATTATGTTAACTTATTAGCAACTCTTACTCTATTTGCTGTCCCGATTAAACGAGATCCTGGTCAGTTTTATTCTTTTCCCAGTGACCTGTTTGCACAGCATCTATTAATCTTTCTTGTCAAATATATTTCTATCGCCTGTGAGGCATGACAGCCTGGCATTTTTCATTTGCACTGCCGATTCATAGATCATTTGCAAAATACCTATTTCTGAGCATTTGCGTTTCCTGACTTGAAAATCAAACCATCCCTGATCAAATTCTTCATCCAGCTTCCTCAACCATTCCTTCCAGCAAGACCTTTCGCAACACATTCTGAAAGCACTCCAGAGAGGCCGGCCAAGAAATGACCTAGGTTCCTGCACAGATGTGGGAGCAGGGGCACCTTTGACCATCCTCACATTATCTTCCAGTGGGTGTGACCTGGGCTTGTTGGCTCTGTAACCAAAGTAGGTCACTTGGGTGGGCGTGGAACGCACATAAATGCCTCAGCTTTAGCCAAGTTCTGCAAATGCTCCTTATTAGATTTCCATGTTATTAGAATGTCATCTAAATAAATGGCAACCTGGGATAGACCTTGCAAAATGTTCTCTATTGTCCACTGAAAAATTGAACAGGCTGCCAATAACCCAAATGGCAGTCTTGTTTATTGGTACAAGCCGTAATGGGTATTAGTTGTAGCATACTTCTGGGAATCCTTGTCTAAGCACAGTTGCAGCTAAGCGTGGCTCGTATCCAGCTTTGTGAAGGACTCCCCCCCCCCCCCACCCCCCAC
Organism: Chiloscyllium plagiosum; assembly: GCF_037043375.1. Classification (NCBI taxonomy): domain Eukaryota; kingdom Metazoa; phylum Chordata; class Chondrichthyes; order Orectolobiformes; family Hemiscylliidae; genus Chiloscyllium; species Chiloscyllium plagiosum. Next base: position 44,534,120 of record NW_028270168.1, on the reverse strand, counting down.
CCCCACCCTCACCAGCTTTATGTATAAATCCTCTATCTGAGGGATTGGGTATTTACCCACCTGTGACAAATGGTTTACCATTTGTTTAAAATCCCCACAAAGGCAAACTGTCCCATCAGATTTCAAAATCAGTATGACTGGCGCTGCCCACTCCACAAGCTGGGCTGGTTTGATGATTCCTTCAGTTTCCAGCCTCCTGATTTCTGGCTCTCCTGATTTCTTGCTATAAGGCAAATAATATTGAGTGGGCCTTGCAGGATCATGAACTTGCTTCCTGGTCGACGTGCAAGGTGGCCTTGGCTCCTTTGATAGTGTCTAACTCAAAGATAACTGTTGCAAGCGAGTTTATTCAGGGACATGCTTTATTCTCGTCACCAGTGAAATAACTCTATAGAGGCTGGTATTGCAACACCAAGTCACCCTTTGTTTACACATGAACAGTTCTTGACTTTTATACCCCTCTTCAGAATCAGCTATCAAAGTGCTAGAATCTGAGACACTCCTCTTTTTATCTGTCAGCCACAGTTTACTGACTGGACCAGATAACAACCTCAGTCAGGGAACCTGTATTCGGTGTGGTCCAGCTGTCTGACCTTGATAGAATCACTGCACATTCACAGAAGGATGTATAAATTTGCATTCTTCACCTTGTGTCTGTTGATTTCCCATATTCTGGATATAAGATTTGATTCTTATTTTCTCATAACATGTTCTATACATCCTCTTATCCCATTCCTTGTATTTTAAACCATTTCTGTAGTACTTAATTTAAAAAAACCTTAGCTGATTGGCTTCATTGCACTTCCATTGCTGGCTTTAGTTTGCTTATTTATCTTGTAGCTTTTGTGCTGTGCTTCTCAATGTTCTCCCAGTGATATATTTTCTCCTGTCTTTTAAAATACACTTTTGAAAGAAAAGACAATTGAACTTGGATGGTTTTACACTCTAGTTCTTTAATTCTCCCAGGAGCTATTATGCTCGACAGAGTATTAATCAGAATAAGAGAAAGAAAGGTAAAACAATAATAGTGGGGAACTTTAGTCATTATAAAGACTAGGAAAAGTAAACTTGACAAAAGTAGTTTGGGGTTTGGTTTCAAATAATGCATTAGAAAAATTTTCTTGAAGAATCTCTTGTGTTTCCAAACAGAGAAAAAAGCTATTTTGAATTTTGTTCTGTTTAATGACATAATGGTGAAATTTGTAATGCGTAACTCTCTGGCAAAGATGTTCTTCAATGGTTGAGAGGAATTTGAAAGTCCAAAACATGGCCTTAAATAAAGATATTTGCATGAGTATGAGTTGCAAGTTCACACCAGTTGGGAAACTGGATTAAAAGATGTGGCAGAGAGTTCATTTCATGATGAAATTCATAATTCTGCAAGTTAAAAGCTCCAGGGGAAAATAAATCTAGCTATAACTAACTAAAAGGGTAAAGAATGCTATTACATTAAAGGAAAATGTTTATAACATTGCTGAGAAGAGTATGAAGCCTGGGGACTAGAGAGCTTTTGATACCAAAGCAGGGAACAGAACATGAGTCAGCAATAGAAAAAAAACTTAATAAGGACTTTGACAGGTAAATAGAATAGCAAATGGAAGAATTGTCTGCTTTTGATACTGGGATGAGAACTTGGCCTTCAGCAAAAAATGATTCATTCGAAGTGTTCGCAGAGTCAAAGAGTTGTATAGCGTGGAAACAGACCCTTCAGTCTAACTCCTCTACGACAACCAAGTTTCCCAAACTAAGCCAGTCCCACCTGCTGTCATTTGGCTCATGTCCCTCTAATCCTTTCCTATTCATGTACCTGTCCAAATGTCTTTTCAATATCGTAACTGTACCTGCATCCTCTGGCAGTTCATTCCACGTACAAACCACCCTCTGTGTGAAAAAGGTTAGTCAGGTCAAATGATAGGGTTGAAAGGTGTCAGATGAAGCATAATTTGGAATGATTCACTTTAGAAAAATAAAGGGAATAATTTTTTCAAGTGGTGAGAAAATATCAAGTATTGGTGTTCAAAAACTTTGGAGTCCTTTTAAATGAAACATTGAAAATTAACATTCATTTACAGCAAACCGTTAAGAAAGTGTTTCGCCTTCAATGCGGGTACCTTTAAGTGTAGGGGTGAGAATGACTTCTAACATTTGTTTGGAACTTTGGTGAGAACCGTAAGATTGTGGGTAGAGATGAAAATCTTCTTCACTCAGAAGATTGTACAGCTTTGCAATTTTCCTGTGGCTGATCAATTATTAACTATATTCCAGTTTGACATCAATAGATTTTTCAACTAATGAACAAAGGAGAAGGTTGAAAAGTGGAGTTGATGCTGGGGACCATGCCATTAAGTGGTAAAATAGGCCTGGGATCTCAATGGTTGTTACAATTGGATTGTATTGTAATCCTTGATTCTTCTGTTTTTATAGGATTGACTAGAGATGTAAGGTTATCCTGCCATTCTACTAATGGTTAGATCTTTCTGGGTGTTAATAATTATTATTACTTTTATTAATAGCATTTACTTTTAGAAACTTAACATTTGTTAATCAAAATTATAAATAGTTTTTTTAAAGTGTTTATTTTTTGAAGCAGACCATAAGTAAAGATTAAGAAGTGAGAGAAATAATAGTTGTACTTAGGGTTTTGGTTCATATGGAAATCATAACGGTCCATTTAATTTTACTCATATGTCACACAATCTCTTATGACCTTAACTTCAGCACTCCGTAATTTGTTGTTCTTGACATTTAATATGTATTTTTTCTAGCCTTGAAATATGATAGTATGAGTATCTATGAGAGCCAGGTCGATGTTCAGACAACCTTATTGTGATCCTGCCAAATCACCCCCATCAGTTGTGCCAGCCACAAAACAAAATCACAATGATCATTTGAATTTAAAGCCAGATTTTTAATATGAACAGGCTGGCAGGTTTGTGTCAGATGTCTGTTATAGCCCCACTGACCCAATTTTATACCCAAATCACTTAAACTTAGGGCTAATGTTTTATTCTGTTTACTATTCAGTTGGATTACTAAAAACTGTTTCCAATTCTAGTCATTGAAGAAGTTACAACTCATTCAGAACTGCAGGAAGCTGATCAAGTACATTGACAAAAATAAGACGCTTGATGTAATGAGAAACGTTCCTCTACAATTATTGCATGAATAAGAAATATGAATAATATATGAGTAATAAATGTTGGGCAAAGCATTGGCAGGGATTAGTTTAGTTGGGGATCATGGGTGGCATGGGCTAGTTGGACCAAAGAGTCTGTTTCCATGCTGTATGACGTTATACTGCTGTGTCCCTCCTGTTGCTTGCTCTAAAAACTCCTAGATCTCTGCAGTTAATGTACATGATTAATAGAGAAAATGTGGGCTTAAAGTGAATAGACTGCAAATACTGAATAAAGAGCAGAGCTAAGGGGAGGTAATGGCTGAGTGGTACTATCACTGTGCTGTTAATCCGGAGACCCATGCCACATTGGTGGGGGGAGCTGGGTTCAAATCCTACCATAGCAGTTGGTGGGATTTGAATTCAATTTTTAAAAAAAAGTCTGGAATTAAGAGTCTAATGATGACCATGAAACCATTGTCAATTGTCAGAAAATCTCATCTGGTTCATTAATGTCGTTTAGGAAAGGAAACTGCCATCATCACCTGGTTTGGCCTATATGTGACCCCAGACCCACAGCAATGAGGTTGACTCGCAACATTTAGGGATGGTAAAAAAAATGCTGGCCTAGCTAGTGATGCTTTTATCCTGTACATGAATAACAAAAAGAAAGTAGAGGTCATCTCCTTTCAGGACTTAAGTCACTGTTTCAAAGTAAAGGATCATCCAATCAAAACAACATAAGGAGAATTTTTTCCACACACAGGGTTGTGAATGCCTTTGTTAAAAGGTAGTAGGAAATGGGTAGTAGGAATGGTATTTTTAAGGCAGAGGATGTTAGATTCTGGTTAATGAAGGGAGTGAATGATTCCTGGGGAGAGAATTTGGACTAATCAGATCAAAGTGGCCCACTCATGCTCCTAACTTGTATGTTTGTATCTGTGTGCCGAGATTAGTATAAATTAGAAAGTTAACTGTAAGAGCTTCTTTGGGTTTTTTTTGAACATTTGGATTGTATTTGAATTGTTGATCCTTCTGTCCTTATAGATGGTGGCTCAGTGGTTAGCACAGCTGCCTCACAGCGCCAGGGATCCAGGTTCAATTTCAACCTTAAGGGACTGTCTGTGTAGAGTTTACACATTGTCCTCTTGTCTGCATGGGTTTCCCAGGGTGCTCTGGTTTCCTCCCACAGTCCAAGATGTGCAGCTTAGGTGGATTGGCCATGCTAAATTGCCCACTGTGTCCAGGGATGTGCAGGCTAGGTAGGTTAGCCTTGGGAAATGTGATTTATAGCGATAAGGTGGTTGGGTGGTGGGGGGTGGGGTTCTGGATGGAATGCTTGGCAAAGGGATAGTCTTGACTTGAAGGGCTGAATGGCCTACTTCCACACTGAAGGGATTCTAAGACTCTACAAATTGACGAGAGATGCATGGTTATCCTACCATTCTACGAATGATTAGATTTTCTTGGATATTAATAATTATTGTTACTTTTGTTAACAGCAATTTTTCATAATTTAAATAAGTAAGTAATTCACAAAAATGTATATATTTGGAAGCAGATCGTAAAGGAAAGGTTAGGGAATGAGAAGAACAATGTTTGTGTAAGATTTTATGGGTCAGGTATAACATTTGAATGTTCCAGATATTTTTATTCCAGTGTCGCACAATCAAATCCAAATGTTATAGCTTGACTATTTTACCCACTTTCTAAAAAATGTAAATTTGAACTTAGATCCCAAAATCAAGCATGATAATAACTCATTCCTGTACAGCTATAGTAACTTTACCCCCGGCAGTTCTGGTACAACTCTGCAATTTCTTGTTTGTTTTACACAAGGTAGCGTTAGATTCGATTAGTATCCACATAGACACTCGGTATTAGCACAGGGCATTCCTAGATCAGGAATAGCTCTGACTAGGTTAAGGGTAAAGCTTCCTTCACTGTGGCAGGCACTTGTGCAGAAATTGCAAGTCGTTGTTTGATTTGCCATCAAAGTGCAAATTATGGCCCATTTATTTGTCTTTCAAGTACTGTTCATACAGAAAGCAGTTCATGTTTATTATAAAAACCTATACAATATATTAAATAATTACAATTGGAATTCTGAGCCTTTCCCCAGTGGAGTGTGGATTGCCTTTCCCCAGGTCAGTGTTTTCTGCTGTGGAGCCCATGATTCAAACTGCACTGACTGATTTTACCTAGAAACTTGAAAGCTAGCAGCGAAGAGAGACCACCAACCAATCTGTCAGGACGCATTTCAGATTCCATACTGGTCTGATCGAGCCCCAACCTGGCGTGTGAGCTGAACTGGTAAAATGGGACCAAATATGTGTCTAGTCTTGAAAAATGTCCATATTACAGAGGAGGAAGTGCTGGATGTTTTGAACCGCATAAAAGTGGATAAATCCCCAGGACCTGATCAGGTGTATCCTGAAACTCTGTGGGAAGCTAGCAAAGTGATTGCTGGGCCCCTTGCTGAGGTATTTGTATTATCAATAATCACAAGTGAGGTGCCGGAAGAGTGAAGGTTGGCTAACGTGGTACCACTATTTACGAAATGTGGTAAGGAACTATACTCCAGTGAGCCTCATATTGGTGGTGGGCAAGTTGTTGGAGGGAATTCTGAGGGACAGGATGCACATGTATTTGGAAAGGCAAGGACTGATTAGGGATAGATTCCTGAAGAAGGGCTCATGCCCGAAACGTCGATTTCCTGCTCCTTGGATGCTGCCTGACCTGCTGCGCTTTTCCGGCAACACCTTTTCAGCACTGATTAGGGATAGTCAACATGGCATTATGGTGGAAAATCATGTCTCACAAACTTGACTGAGTTCTTTGAAGAAGTAACAAAGAGGATTAATGAGGGCAGAGCGGTGGATGTGATCTATATGGATTTCAGTAAGGCGTTTGACAAGGTTCCCCATGGAGACTGATTAGCAAGGCTAGATCTCGTGGAATACAGGGAGAACTAGCCATGTGGATACAGAACTGGCTCAAAGGTAGAAGACAGAGGGTGGTGGTGGGGGGTTGTTTTTCAGACTGGAGGCCTGTGACCAGTGGAGTGCCACAAAGATCGGTGCTGGGTCCACTATTTTTCATAATTTATATAAATGATTTGGGTGTGAACATAGGAGGTATAGTTAGTAAGTTTGTAGATGACACCAAAATTGGAGGTGTAGTGGACAGCGAAGAAGGTTTCCTCAGCTTACAATGGGATCTTGATCAGATGGGCCAATGGGCTGAGGAGTGGCAGATGGAGTTTAATTTAGATAAATGCGGGATGCTGCATTTTGGGAAAGCAAATCTTAGCAGGACTCATACAATTAATGGTGAAGTCCTAAGGATTGTTGTTGACAAAGAGACCTTGGAGTGCAGGTTCATAGCTCCTTGAAAGTAGAGTCGCAGGTAGATAGGATAATGAAGTAGGCGTTTGGTATGCTTTCCTTTATTGGTCAGTGCATTGAGTGCAGGACATTGGTTAGGCCACTGTTGGAATATTGCATGCAATTCTGGTCTCCTTCCTATTGGAAAGATGTTGTGAAACCTGAAAGGGTTAGAAAAGATTTACAAGGATGTTACCAGGGTTGGAGGATTTGAGCTATAGCGAGAGGCTGAATAGGCTGGGCTTGTTTTCCCTGGAGCATCGGAGGCTGAGGGATGACCTTATAGAGGTTTATAAAATCATGAAGAGCATGGATAGGATAAAGAGACAAAGTCTTTTCCCTAGGGTGGTGGAGTCCAGAACTAGAGAGCATAGGTTTAGGGTGAGAGGGGAAAGATATAAGAGGGACCTAAGGGGCACTTCTTTCACATAGAGGGTGGTACGTGTTTGCAATGAGCTGCCAGAGGAAGTAGTGGAGGCTGGTATAATTGCACCATCTAAAAGGCATCTGGATGGGTATATGAATAGGAAGGGTTTAGAGGGATGTGGGATGGGTGCTGGCAAATGGGACTAGATTGGGTTGGGATATGTGATTGGCAGGGACGGGTTGGACTGAAGAGCCTATTTTCCGTGCTATATGTCTCTAAGATTCTATAAGTACATGAAATAGGTAAGCCAGCAAATGGAAGACTTCAAATGCTATGACTTCACAATATCTCAAGGTAATTCAATCACTGTGTTTAATAGTTATGTAAGACCTATTAAATATACAGAGCCCCTTTGGAATGCTTAAAGTATCAAAGAGTTTGTGAATAAGCAACAAGCACTGAGCCTCATCCCAGAAGGAAAGGAAGAACAGTAACATTTGGAAATGAGCATACTAGTCATACTGAGCCTCCATTTTAAAGGATCAAAGATAAGTTGGATGTACGTGTCTCATTTGTCAGTTTTCCTGGCATCCCTTTCAGTAGCAGATAAGAAAGCAATTCTGAAACAATCAACATATCTGAACATGTGTCCCTTTCTGAAAGGCAGGTCGTGCTTTGAAACTTCACTAGAAAACACTTGAATCCTACCTCCCATTGTCATCATCTGGCACGTCCACACCCAAGTAAACCTGAGATGGAATTAAGGAGAAAGGACTCCATTCCACAAATAAATAGACTGTAAGACAGCTCAATACCCTGTGTTATTAAGCTCTCAAATAGTATGCACAATGACTGAGAATTTAATTAATTTAACCTGACAGCATATGATCTATGGTATTTTATATAAAATATAGAGTGCAGTAGAGCTTTCTTTTCAACTCTGCTGAGGAGATCTGCATTTTAACACATTGTAATTATTTGTATGCAGAAATGATGATAATTGTACAATCCTTTTGTTGCTTTATAACTTCATTTTTAAAAAAGTCTACGTGTCACGAATTATGATTATTTATTTGTATTGTCACCATAGCAGCAGATGCTGAATTGTTTTTCTATGCACAAGACCAATTACCTGTGCCCACGTTTGTGGATGGTGGAATTATATACACAGAAGGAGGCTATTCAGTCCACCTTGCCTGTTCTAGCAGCTGGAAGCAGCAAGCTAAGCAATCCTGTGTGCTTGCTCTTCCCTCATCATCCTCCAATTCTTTTCTTCAATTGCAAACAACCCAAGTAACTGAAGTTTTGTTTTCATCTGCTGCTGATAGTTTAAATAAAAAGTATTTATAGAAAACTAAACCTTACACAGCAGGCATTAGGATTAGTCACTTTGCATAGTTATGGTGATTGATAAACAGATCATAACAGAAGGGGAATTATGCATCTCAATTACAAAGAGTATTGCAAACTGCAGGACAGCAAGAGGATTCAATATGTGGCAATCTATTTTTGCAAAGGATTGATTTGAAAGAGCTGTTCTTGCATTGATGCATAAAAATCAAATGGGAATTAAATCTTCCCATGGGCCTTTCAACCTAATAGTGGCTGCTAATCTCAGTACAATATGGTCAGCATTGCGCAGTCAGTATTTAATATCAGTGTGCGATAATGCCACAATACCGGGAAAGCTAAACTGTGTTTTAGCCTGGTTGATGCTTAACAATGCCATTAAGATTGTGCTAAAGGTTTACTTCAAACATTGGGATATATGCTTATTTGGCAGAGCCAACATTTATTTCCTATCCCTAATTGCCCTTGAGAATATGGTGTTGAACCACCTTCTTGAACCACTGCTGTCCATAACGTGAGTGTGGTCCCGGGATGCTGGTTGGAAGGACCCAGCCCCAATGAATAGATGCACAGTGAGGGACATCCAAGTTCAAATTGTTTAGCTATCAGAGATGGTGATACTACCCTTGTCCAACTACATAGTGGACATTGGTAGCTACCACTCTAGATATGAAAATGTGTGAATTCTAAGTTGCAGGGTTTGTGAAAGTGCTCTTTCCAATATTAACAGCCACATGTCACTGTAGTGCTGCAAGTTGAAAGAGATTTTGTCACAGGAAGGAGCTGGTATGCACATCCTGACTGGAATACCTCGAGCGTTGCTGAAGTAGCATTCTTCATTGGATGGAGTTCACTCTGGATAACATTATCAGGTTCATGAAATATGCCAATATCATAACAGTTGGATGTGCCAAAGTTCAATAAACTTGCCTAAAGGAGACAGACATTGATTATATTTATGAAACGTTCCATTGTTCCTGAATAACATATACTGACAATTTCAAAGGTAATTAATCTGGCAGGATAGCTTTTATTTTCAATTTACAGTAGAGTGACCTGAGGGCTTTGCAAGTATGATCTCATTTAGTACTGATGAAGATCCAAATAAAAGCATAACACTATAAATGGTGCAACAACTTGATTGAGCTTTTTGAAGAAGTAACAAAGAAGATTAATGAGGGCAGAGTAGTAGATGTGATCAACATGGACTTCAGTAAGGCGTTCGACAAGGTTCCCCATGGGAGAGTGATTAGCAAGGTTAGATCGCATGGAATACAGGGAGAACTAGCCATTTGGATACAGAACTGGCTCAAAGGTAGAAGACAGAGGGTGGTGGTGGAGGGTTGTTTTTCAGACTGGAGGCCTGTGACCAGTGGAGTGCCACAAGGATCAGTGCTGGGTCCTCTACTTTTTGTCATTTACATCAATGATTTGGATGCCAGCATAAGAGGTACAGTTAGTAAGTTTGTAGATGACACCAAAATTGGAGGTGTAGTGGATAGCAAAGAGGGTTACCTCAGATTACAACAGGATCTGGAGTAGATGGGCCAATGAGCTGAGAAGTGACCAATGGAGTTTAATTCAGATAAATGGGAGGTGCTGCATTTTGGGAAAGCAATTCTTAGCAGGACTTATACACTTAATGTAAGGTCCTAGGGAGTGTTGCTGAACAAAGAGACCTTGGAGTGCAGGTTCATAGCTCCTAGAAAGTGGAATCGCAGGTAGATAGGATAGTGCAGAAGGCGTTTGGTATGCTTTCCTTTATTGGTCAGAGTATTGAGTACAGGAGTTGGGAGGTCATGTTGCGGCTGTACAGGACACTGTTGGAATATTGCGTGCAATTCTGGTCTCCTTCCTATCGGAAAGATGTTGTGAAACTTGAAAGGGTTCAGAAAAGATTTACAAGGATGTTGCCAGGGTTGGAGGATCTGAGCTACAGGGAGAGGCTGAACAGGCTAGGGCTGTTTCCCTGGAGCGTCGGGGGCTGAGGGGTGACCTTATAGCGGTTTACAAAATTATGAGGGGCATGGACAGGATAAATAGACAAAGTCTTTTCCCTGGAGTGGGGGAGTCCAGAACTAGAGGGCATAGGTTTAGGGTGAGAAGGGAAAGATATAAAAGAGACCTAAGTGGCAACTTTTTCACGCAGAGGGTGGTACGTGTATGGAATGAGCTGCCATAGGATGTGGTGGAGGCTGGTACAATTGCAACATTTAAGAGGCATTTGGATAGGTATATGAATAGGAAGGGTTTGAAGAGATATGGGCCAGGTGCTGGCAGGTGGGACTACATTGGGTTGGGATATCTGGTCAGCATGGACGGGTTGGACTGAAGGGTCTGTTTCCATGCTGTACATCTCTATGACTCAATGATTGTGAGATTAAAATAAACAGAAAATGATAGAGGCAGCAGGTCTGGTAGAATTAGAATTAAAATTAGCTTTATTGTCACATGTAATCACATGAGTACAGTAAAAAGTTAACAAGTCTTCACTTATGGCACCATCTTAGGTGTGAAGGTACCTAGGTGCAGATTCTTAACAAATTTTTGGAAAAAAATTCAAAAAATAAAGACATAAAAAGTCCAGCATTGCAGACCTTTGCGCCATCTTCAGGTGCAAAAGTACAAGATCAAAGGAATAAATTAGAAAAGTAAAGAAGTTAAATGTACAAACTAGCAGTCCTTCCAACCCAGTCCATCCCAGCAGCTCACCTCCAGACCACCCAGTCTTCACCTTAAGGCTGTCAAAACCAAGAGTCTGCGGTGTCATCACTCAAGGCTCAAGGGCGGGGGAGGGGGTAGGTAAGAAGAAAGAAATGAAAAGAAAACACAAAAAGAGAGAAAAGAAAGGGCCAGGGTGGACGAGCTCCTGCTGAGGAGGCCTACTCAGCCGCCATCTTGAATCCTAGTGTACTGTTAGTGTCTTGGAGAGTGAAACAGAGTTATCGTTTTAATTCTGGTATGACTTCTTCAGAATTTAAAGGGGGTGGAAAATGGGGTTTTTTAATACAAGTAGTTCCTCTATAACAGGCGGTTATTAAATATGATTTGGTTGTAACACAATTTGTGAATTGAAGACCTTTTATTATAAAGCAAACTCTCGTTTGATGTTACCCAGCACTTACCTGAACAGCAAAATGCAACCTCAGGATCCTGTGTCTGCAAAGTGCAAATTCAGTGTGTTCAGTGAGAACAGGAAGGCAATCAGCTGTGCAAGTCTTGAAACGTCGCTTGGGAATTGTAGTCTACATTTAGAAGGAACTTTATGTCAAACTGGGGGAGATTCTTGGGAAGGACTGGACTTCCACATTGGTATCACTTGGTCAGTCAGCTTGTGCCCTTTCGGGTGAAGAACTTCGTGAAAGATACAGTGCTGCAGTGAGTGATTAGATTAGATTAGATTAGATTAGATTCCCTACAGTGTGGAAACAGGCCCTTTGGCCCAACCCACCCAGACCCATTCCACTACATTTACTCCTGACTAATGCATCTAACACTACCAGCACATCTTTGGACTGTGGGAGGAAACCGGAGCACCTGGAGGAAACCCACGCAGACACAGGGAGAATGTGCAAACTCCACACAGACACAGTTCTGCTCCAATTTCTTATGAGTTTAAGATCCTATGATCTTCCTGTGGACATGATTGGCAAGGCATCTTTGTACCTCTGGACTTTCAGAATCCTAACATGTTTTGTGTCCTTTTGCCTTGTTTGATTTAGTGTAAAAGTGTTAAATTTTTTCATTGAATATATGATTTAAAGATTTACTTAAACCATACTATCATTTGTGTTAGGCTAGCTACTACTTTTGTTTTGATTTTTACTGATCGCCCCAACCCTGTCTTTTTCCCATAGGCCCCATTATTTCTATTGCATGATTTTCTCTAACACTGTGACACACGGGAATGCAACTATGGCATTATGGGAGATCTACCTGTAGTGGGGAAGGAGGAATGAGTAGAAAATTGAGTGGGAAAGACGGCGAGGGTGCTGAAAGCAAAAGGCAGTGCTGCTGTTGGTGAAGGAGTGATAGAGATGTAAGAGCGGTATCAGTGAAATATGTGGAAAGGAGACAATTGGTCCACTCTGCTAAGAACCAAAGTCAAAAAGACATTAACAAGACATGGGATGGGGAGGTCACAGGTTGCAATCAAAGTGGGCGACAGAGGTCATACTCTGAAGCCATGGAGTAAGATATTGAATCCTTGAGGCTGTGAAGTGTCAAGGTGGAAAATCAGGTGTTGTTCCTCTCGTCTGCATTGCACTATGTCGGAACGCTGCAGCAAGCACGGGATCAAAGGGTTAATTTCAGAGGATGAATTATTGACAAGCAACTGGAATGGTTGGAGTCATTCCCATGGACAGGACAGAAGTAATACACAAAGTGCTCACCCAGTTTCCACTTGATTCCTGCAGTGTAAAAGAGTTTGCATTATGAACAGCATTAATTATTTTTCTCTCTCCACAGTTGCTATCAGACCTGCTGAGTTTCTCCAGAAGTTTCTGTTTTGTTACTGAAGAACATCACTTGATATCTTTTCTCCAGGCCTTGTGCTGAGAAAAGATCGGATATTAACTTTTGTTGCAAGTGAATATGTTGGGTGTGTTCCATGACATAACATCAGAGTAGGAACCTGAAATACATGGCTTGTTTCTTTTAATATTGATTATGAGGACAATAATCTAATCAAAGATAATCTGATTGTGTAGCAAGATTGTTTTCCCAGTTTGGGCTACTGACAGTAGTTGCCTGACCCACTAATTGGGCGTATTAGGCAGTTGCAGGTGTACCTTCTACAGTTGTCCACCCAAGAGTTTTAATTTCTCCACTTAGCACCTAGAAATCATGTAATACAATCGGCAACACTTTTTATTTACGAAATTAACAGTGAAAAGCAAACCTGGAGCCTCAGTGATTACGTAGGGCACTGATTTATAATATCATGTGCCAACACAACTTAAACGAAGAGATCAGTTATTCCATAACAGCAACATGCAAGAACAGCTTTGTCCACTACATTAGGTAGTTTAGCCACATGAAGTTAATTGCAAATCCAACCTGGCAAATTGCATTTCAGATTGCTAACTGGAAAAAAGCGAGTAATGGATACTTTTATTCGGCCGACAGTCCAAAAATGCATATTGTTATGCAGTGTATTCCATTTCAGATAATCAGTGGTGGAAGATTGAACACAGCCTTTACACACTTGTTTTTAATTTACAGGATTACAGGTTTGATCTGTGACGATTTAGAGTGGACTCAAGTAAAAGCCCAATTAATACCTATCATCTGATAACAATTAAATACACAATGAAGATCCAAATTAAGTGTACATGTGAACTTTCAACTTTCTGTTTAAAAACTGAGAAAGATGAAAACCATTCTGCACACTGCCTTGGCTATTCAGTGACTGTATGGGTTTGATAAACTTGCCTTTGAAATAGTCAGTTGTGGATTAGTGTAAATTGGGAGTTCTGAAACGATTTTAACACATCCTTGATGATCTGGGGAGGCGTTGTAGTGGTATTATCACTGGACTATGAACAGTCTGGCAATAATATCACTAGGCAAGCACCTCCCCTTTCACAACCTGGGAGGTTTGTGAATAAGGTTTGCATTCGCCATATGTGCTTGAGAATCACAGGGAAATCAGAGAGCAGACTGAGGCCATTTGACCCATCGAATCTATCCTGGTTGTTCACAGCACTGTCGATCAATCCATTCTCTTGCTTTAATCCCATGGCCAGTGTTGCTAACGTGCTTCCATGCCTGTTCATTTAGTTCCTTTTTGAAATCATTGATCACCTCCTCTCCCCCCAGCCTCGCAGGCAGGATGCTCCTGGTCATTACATGCACTATTCACTCAGTTTTAGTTCGAATCTCAGCTGAGGGCCAATCTAAATGCCTGTCTCACCCACCCCTGCTTCAGAGAGGAGGTGGATTGAGCAGGGAGCTGTGGCTCCCAGGAGAGCACAGCTACAGGGTAAGGGTGTATAGGTGGAGGAGAACACCCCATAGACTTGTCTTAGGAGAGACATGGGGTTTTTCTGTCAGTTGTTGGCCAAACTGCAACAGGTTTGATGTGGTATCTAGGGATGTCAAAAAAGCACGTGATGAGAATCCAAGATAGTGGCATCCTGTTAGGATCTTGTTTGCTGGGCTCCGTGCTGCAACTCCAACCCAACAGAGCTAGATCCCATCCAAAACACTTTCCTGTGAGTAAAAACACAGTAAAGGAAATAGAAACCCCCCCCAAAAAATCTTTGTCCTTGCAGCTGGAGAATGCTGAGGAAAGGAGGAAGCTCCCCTGGGGCCAGGGCCACAGCCCAGCCCACTGAAGCAGCGGGCTTGCTTGCTCACCAGACCCTGGTTGAGGAGCTGGCCAAATCTTGTGAGGTCCTGGGGAAGCAGATCCAGGAAAACATCGAAGAGAAGTCGACTCCTGGATCTGCTATGTTACAAGACTTGGGAAAAAGTACCAATGAACTCGAGCGCCAGGCTGCAGGGGTACAGGCAGAGACTGACTCCTCCAAGAGCCAAACGAAGCCTTGGAAACATAGGTGCGTGGTCTGTTGGATCTGATAGACAATCTCGAAAACAGGGGCAGAAGAAAGAACATGCACGCTGGAGGGGACGGAAAGTGAGTGGACAGTGGAGTTCTTCCAGAAGTGGTTCTCGGAATACTTTGGTTTGGTGGTTGAGAAGGGAAAGATAACAATTGAAAGAGCCCACCGGATCGTGGCACAAAAGCGAGGTGTGGAGTAGTGCCCACATCCTCTCCTGGTGAGGTTCCATCATTATAAAGACAAGCAGAGGGTCACGGAAGCCTCGAGAGAGAGGGATCCAAGGGCATTGGTATGTGGCAGCTCCAGGGTCATGTTTTTTCAAGACTTCTCAGCGGCAGTGTTTGGAAAAAAAAGTCCTACGATGGTGTCAAGAGGAGATTGAGCGAGCTTGGGATCCAACTGTGCTCTGAATCAATCAAAATTGATCCATACACTTGTTCGGCTCACCAGAGAAAGCAAAGAACTTTGTGAACACGTTGACTAATGTCGAACGGCCGAGTAGGTGTAGAGGACAGAGCTGTTCTTCTTTATAAAGGTCTTGGTGGAGTCTCCTTTCTGGTAATAAGTTGTGTGAAATGATGTCTGGGATGCATAGTTTATTTATCTTTAATCTCTAAGTATATTAAGGGATGGGTGATGTATTTATTTTTAGTTTACTTGTCTATTATACTAACCTTGCTCTTGGTGTTTTTTTCTGTACTGGGTGGTCGGTGTAAGTGGCGTGACCCTAGCTCGCAGGAGTTGAGAGGGCAGTTGGGATGGTTAGTAGGGTTAGAGGATGTGTAGGTACCCCCTTCAATTGGGGGTGATCAGTGCCTTTGGCGATTTTTTTGTTTTTGTTTTTATGTTTTTGATATACATAGTATTTGTAAGTTTTGTAGATTTGTTGGCCGTAGTTAATTTAGTCTGTGTAGTTTTGGGTTTTGTTGATTCTTTTGCAATAAAGCTCAGTGATCTGTAGTTCGAGTCCTTCCTCTCTGGAGTCTAAATGGTGCTATAGAAGGTAATGGCTCAGGATGTGTTTTAAGTGGTGCACCTGGAACATTAAGAGGAGTCATTCCACCTGTCAAGAGGAAGAAACTACTTTCCAGCCTTAAAAGGGAGGGTGGATTTTGCCTTATTAGAAGCAACACACCTGGATGATGAAGAGCATTTGAAGCTGCAACAGAATGTGTATGACCGGGTTTACTTTTCATCCTTCAATACGAGGAATAGAGGAGGTAGCCATTTTAATTAGACAGAATCTCCCATTTAAGTTATTAGAGTGCATTAAAGACACACACGGGAGATTTGTAATCCTTAAAGCTCTGATACATGGGGAAGAATACGGGATCTTAAATGTTGACTGCCCCCCTCCCCCCAGCCCACCCCCTTAAATTCTTGAATAATGCACTTTCTAGATTGGTTAACCTTGCATCTCAACATATTGTCGGCAGGAGGGAATTTCAGTTGTCTCATGGACCCTACGGTAGACAGATTGCCCAAAGACCCACCAATATCTTCTTTGTGATCAAACAATTAAGGAATTTGTGTGCTGAATTGGGGTTGGTAGATGTTTGGAGACACCTTCAACCTACAGACAGGGACTTCACGTTTTTGAACCCACACAAATGCCGTATCAGGATTGATCTTTTTCTGACCCCCGCAGCACATGTGGGCTCGATTGCATCATGTACAATTGGTAATATCACTATTTCTAATCACGCCCCAGTGGTTAAGAGTAAAGATACAGTAGTAGGCTCAAGGCACTGGAAACTGGACCCCTTCATCCTCAAGGATAGCAAGTTTATTGAATTCTTTTCTACTGAGTTCTGGGCATTTTTTAGATATTAATTCTTGGCAAGTAGCCCATCCATTCTTTGGGAAACAGCTAAAGCCTGTGCTAGGAGGTTGGTTATATCGTACTTAGCCAGTAAGAAGCAGCATATGGGTGAGCAGCCACACTTGCTCAAAACGCATCTGAAAGTGGCTGTAAAGGCTAACTTTGACATGCCCTCGCTGGTTAAACTGCAGAGGATCACAGCGCTTCAGTCTATGCTGAACTCCATGCTCACACAGACAGCCAAGAGGGAGCTTTCATTTGAGAGTCAAAGGTCGTTTGAGCATGGGGATAAGCCGGGCAAGTACCCAGCATACCTTGCTAGGAAAAGGAGTGCCCCTCAAGCCATTACCTCGATCAGAGAGGGCACTGGAAATTTAACCTCTGATTCTAAAAGGATTAATGCAGCATTTCAGAAATTTTACTCTGAATTATACCAATCTGAAAGCTGTGAGAGGCTTAGGATGGAGTCTTTTTTTAAGAATTTGGACCTTCTGGGAGTGACCCCTGAGCAAGAGTGTCTCCTCAATGGCCCGTTGTCAGAGCAAGAGGTGCAGGAGGCTGTGAGGCAGCTCAGAATGGAAAGGTGCCGGGTCCTGACAGACACCATTCCCCACCCCCACCCCCTCCCCCCACAGTGAGTTCTGTAAGGAAATTATAAGTATATTGTCAGGGCCAATGCTTAGTATGTTTAATGACTCACATAGTCTGCCCTCCTCCCACTATCTCTAAGAGAGGCGAACATGTCTCTAATTCTTAAAAAAGGGAAAGCCCTAGAGACTATGCTTTCTAGCAGTCCTTGTTTTTACCTCGTTGATTTTAACCCTACTGCGAATCCTCTTGCAAGGATGTCTGCCTTGAAGAAGTTTTCCTCCTCTCTCTACAAGAATCTCAGTGAGTCTCTCTCTCACTGCAACCTCCAGGTCATAGATCTCCTACTTTCTCCCCACCCCCACCCCCCTCTCATTTATCTCTCCACTTTGCAGGCACCTTGCCTCTATTCCTGATGAAGGGCTTTTCCTGCTTCTCGGATGCTGCCTGACTTGCTGTGTTTTTCCAGCACCACTCTAATCTAGACTGTGCTTCCTATAGGCCCATTTCACTCCCGAATGTCGACTTCAAAATCCTACCCAAAACTCTGGCATTAAGGCTAGAAACTGTACTGCCGTCCATCATTAAGGAGGACCAAACAGGGTTCATAAAAGGTCGCAGATCGACGGATAATGTCAGGAGATTACTTAACATGATCCAAATATGTCAACAGCGATCGGTACAGGGATTGGTGATCTCCTTAGATGCAGAAAAGGCATTTGGCAGGGTCGAGTGGCCATATTTCATACTTTGAAGCAGTTTGGCCTGGGAGAGACCTTCATCAGGTGGGTGAAGGTTTTGTATAGTGATCCTCTTGCCGCGGTCCTCACCAATGACGTACAGTCAAGCAATTTTAATAGTTGTAGGGGCAGTTTACAGGGCTGTCTCTTGTCACCATTGACTTTCACTATGGTGATCGAACTGCTGGTGGACGCAATGCATAGGGATCCCATCATAACCCCTCCAGAAGTGGAGACGATGTCACATAAGATTGCAGTGTATGCAGATGACATTCTTGTCTTCCTGTCAAATCCAACAGCCTCAGTGCCACACTTGATACAATGCAACAAACTATTTTATGGCTTCTCAGGTTATAAGATCAATTTTGCAAAATCAGAGGCCATGCCTATTTTGGTTAGACATTGAAGCATCTCAGAAAAGATGTACCCTTATTAGCCTGCTGTTCTTAAACAAAATGGGAACTGTTAAGGGATATTTCCATAGCCTAATAGTCATCAATACTGTCAAAGCGTAGAGGGCAATATTACCAAAACATCATTTTTTACACCCATAGTTAGTAGGCCGGGCTTTCAGCCAGGGATGGTGGACTCGGGGTTTAAACTGTGGACAGCTGGGGGCTTGGCTTGCCTGGGTGATTTATTCAAAGGGCACATATTGATGTCCCTTGACCAGTTGGCTCGGAAATATGAATTGCCCAGTAGGGACCTCTTTCATTTCTTTCAAATTAGAAATTTCATACAAAAAGAGACCACCCATCTGACTGATCCTTATCGATCAGACATGGAGAAGAGGGTGTTGAGTGCTGAGGATACATTATTTGTTAGCAACGCTTATCATCTATTGGGAGAGGGTCCCTCGGACAAGACCAAATGGCTCTGTAAGGTATGGGAGTGGGAGTTGAACGTTGAAAACCCTTCTGAAGTATGGGAGGATATGTAGGAAAATGCAAGAAGGATCTCGATTTGCAACAGAACCCACACTTTGCAATTGAAGATTCTCCACAGGGTCCACTTGGCTCCAGACCGCCTCGCTAAATTTAAAGCGGGAGCATCTCCAATGTGTCCTCAATATAAAGTGAACTTGGACACGCTCACTTATTGTCTTTGGTCCTGCCACAGACTGCGGGCATACTGGAACGCTGTGGTAGGCGAAATAGAGAAGGCCTTGGGGACAGAAGTGGCGATGGACCCGGTGTCTGTTCTTCTTGGCTTTGTTAGTCCACTTTCATTAGATGTACACAAAAAAAAAGGCTTTTCAGTCTCCTCACTTTCTGTCCCAGAAAGAACATTCTGTGAGGGTCAGAAAATCTCCCAGAGCTGGCGGGTTGGCGTAAGCTAGTGATGGAGCACATGCCCAGCGAATGTGGTGCACCATAAAACTGAGACTTTCTATAAGACGTGGCGGCCCTTTTTGGACTACCTGGGTACAGATTTGTCCACCATACTAATAAGAGCCTTTATATAGCCATGGCAATTCTATGTAATGAATCTGGTATCCGGAGGGGAGGATACATATGAATATGTATAAACTTATGCGCTTGATGATCAAGGTCTATTGCTTTGATTCACTGAGCTGTGTTATGGTTATTATTATGATTATTGTTAAGATTTTCCTTTTTTAGCTTGGTTATTATTTATTTATCAATCTAATTAGTGGGTTTGCTTTTAACATTGATTTGAATTGTTTGGTTTTGTATTTGTAATATACAAAAGGAAAAAAATTCCTTTTCTTAATAAAACTATATACTTTTTTTTAAACATCATTTATTATGAAAGTTATTCATGGCAAGATGGCCTTTAGAAAACTTTACTGTGATTTTACTATAGTTTTGTAATGTTGGATGAAAATCCGAACATCAATATTACCCACTACTTCCTTGTCAAGTTTCACAAACTTGAATGTTTTTACGTGGAGGTGCTGGTATTGGAGAGGCGTGGACGAGGTCAGAAGTTACACAACACCAGGTTACAGTCCAACTCAAAAATTAGTTCAAAGTAACTTATCATTAAAATTTCAGATAAACCTGTTGGACTATAACCTGGTGTCATGTGACTTCTGAACAACTCCACGCAGTCACCCAGAATTGAACCTGGGTCTTAGGCACTGTGAGGTAACAGTGCTAACCACTGAGTCACCCATTAACAGTGCTGAGTCCGTTAACTTTAACGTAACTTTAAACGTTGACTTTACGTACGAAGCATTTTGTTGAAGCTTCATCTTGCAACTGGTTTGCAAGAGAGAGCATGAACACATGGCATTGCATCACTTCCTGTCCATGATGTGTCCTGTTTCATTAGCATATCACACAGTCAGGCTTAACCCTTTATGCTACGTGCACTGTACCCCTCCACAGCTCCTCAGCATTCTCTGGCATGTTCTCTTGCTCTCTGCTAGACCTCTTCCAGCCATCGAAGAATTCCCTCCTATGGGTCCTTACACACTGCAACACCAGGTCCAGGGAGATATCTGTCAAGATAAGGGCAGACTTGCTATCTGGGACTCCATTGGACTGGCTGCTACCTCTGTTCCCTACCCGCAACAGTCCACCAAATGCTAGTTTTGAGGTTTCCTGAACAGTTCAGAAGAACTGGAGCAGTGTGTGTTACCATGACACCCGTGAGGAGAAAATGGTAAAGAGACCTGGAATGTTGTAGCAAATGTGGGGACTGGCTTACAAATCCAGTGACAGAACACTTATTCCAGGTTCCCCTTTAAAATCAGGCATAGCCTGGACCTATTCCCTTTTGAACAGTGTATTTGTATTTATTTAGTCCTTTTTTTATTTTTCTCGGGGTTAGCAAGTGACAAAATTGTTCACCTTTTCTCTCGAGAGAACCTCATAATTGGCTCCTTAAATTGCTGTGGTGAACTATTTAACCAATGTTATTAAAGCAAGGTGCAACTATGTGCTAAGAAGCTTAGTTACACCTTAGTTACGGACATCCAAGTGATTGAGAAGTGGGTGTCTCATTCAACTGCTAAATTTCTCTGATTTTATAGTATGGTGAGAAGCGAAACATTCCAAGGGATGGGAAGCTGGTATTCATGTCTGATACTGTGACTCTCCATTAAACAAGGTTACTGACCTCCACAAAGAGAATTGTTTCCCTGGAGGTTATTCATGGAATTTTGGTCTGAAAATAGTCGAACCTATTGGTATCAATCCCTCCTCATCAGAAATGGACGGAACAAAACTTATAGATGGTGCAAATTTTCCTGTGGATTCTGAACCTTGTAGGTTCGAGTTATTCACCAGTTTGTTAGCGATTGAAGGCTGTAATATTTATAATGGGGAGGAGCCCAGCAAGGCCAGGATTGTAACAGTCCTGCTGAATTACACATTCTGGCCTCATTATCTGGCCTCAATAACAGGTTTATTTGAAATCAGAAGCTTTCGGAGCACTGTCATTGGTCAGGTGAGCAACCCCTCCTCCATGCCGAAGGAGGGTATGGTGATCAGAACCATTATTTTACATTTAACTGAGAAGCCAGCTTAAAATGTTTTTGAAAGAAACGTTAGGCCACTTTTGGAATATTGTGTGCAATTCTGGTCTCCCTCCTCTAGGAAGGATGTTGTGAAACTTGGAAGGGTTCATGAAAGATTTACAAGGATGTTGCCAGGGTTGGAGGGTTTGAGCTATAGGGAGAAGCTGAATAGGCTGGGGCTGTTTTCCACGAAGCATTGGAGGCTGAGGGGTGACCTTACAGAGGTTTGTAAAATCATGAGGGGCATGGATAGAGTAAATAGACAAGTTGTTTTCCCTGTGGTGGGGGAGTCCAGAGTTAGACGGCATAGGTGTAGGGTGAGAGGGGAAAGATTTAAAAGGGACCTAAGGGCCAACTTTTTCACGCAGGGGGTGATGCATGTATGGAATGAGCTGTCAGAGGAAATGGTGGAGGCTGGTACAATTACAACATTTAAAAGGTGTGTGGGTGGGTTCAGAGGGATATGGCCAAAAAAGTTTGTTTCCCTGCTGTACATCTCTATGACTCTAAATAGTGCCCAACTCCCAGTAAAATCGTGAAAAGCATGTTTGAGTTTGCATTTTGCTCTTTAAGGGTTAAACATCTAATCAGCACTTCTCTTAAAGTTTCTCCCATTAGTTTGGTGGTCAGGAGGAATAGATGATGGTGGGGTTTACTACAGAACCTTAAGTAAGACACAGTTCTGAAATGTTAATTAAAAGCAGGAAATGTTACTTTTGCCTCTGGTCAGTCAGCGTCTAAAGGAGAGTGTTGTGAGGTCAGCCAGGTAGACCTCATAGAATATGGATTCCCTGATTGGAGCTGTTAATCTGGTCCAATCAGGGAGCCCTGGCTGACAGATATAATCAGGAATGTCAGAGGTTCTGCTCACTCTCGGAGCTAGCTGGGCCATTGCCATCATAAAACGAAACAAGATAGAAGAGACATTCAACATCATCAACAACACCCTCACAGGCATAAAGTTCCCCAAGGAGGAAGAAACCGACAACAAACTCGCATTCCTGGACGTCACAGTCGAAAAAAAGGATAACGGAGAACTACAAAGCTGCGTATACAGAAAACCGACAAACACTGACCAAATACTCAACTACACCAGCAACCATCCCAACACACACAAACAAAGCTGTATCAGAACACTATTCCAACGAGCCACCACACACTGCAGCACAGACAAACTTCGGAAAACAGAGGAGAACCACCTATACAACGTATTCAAGAAGAACGGATACTCAAAAAATACAGTCCGCAGATTCCTCAAGAACAAACCACGACAAGCAGACCAAACACAGCCAGAAACCCCTAACCACCTTACCATACATCAAAGAAATTTCAGAAATGACAGCCAGGCTACTAAGAGCGCCCTCAGAATCCTAGTAGCACACAAACCCACCAACACTCTCAAACAAAAACTAACAAACTTAAAAGACCCAGTACAACCCATGGACAAAACCAACGTCATCTACAAAATTCCATGCAAGGACTGCCATAAACACTACGTAGGACAAACAGGAAGAAAGTTAGCCACCAGGATACACAAACACCAGCTAGCCACAAAAAGACACGACCCTCGCTCCCTCGTAGCCTTACACACGGATGAAAAAAACCACCATTTCGACTGGGACAACACATCTATCCTGGGACAGGCTTAGCAAAGACATGCCAGACAATTCCTAATGGCTTGGCACTCCAACCACAACACCGTAAACAAACACATAGATCTAGATGCCATCTATCAACCCCTCAGAAAATGAACAGGAAATGACATCACCACAAACCCCTGGAACCCCATCCAGGAGAAAGATATAAATAGAAAGCAGGAGACAACAGCTTTGCTTCACTTGGAGGTAGCCACTGATGATGTTACCTAGCCAGGTAATGAAACGTCTGGATATCAAACCTACAGCTCAGTGAGCAAACCTACACCCTAAATCTTTAAAGAAGTTTTAAAGTAACATTTGATCTGGCAGGAATCCAGTTATTCAGTGATTTCAGAAGGTGTTCATACTTCACATGTGTAAAACCTTAAGAAAGCAAGGACACCAGCTTGCACTAATAATTTATTTATATCTTGCTGAGGACTTGTTAACATGGACCATTTAAAGAATGTTGGTACGGACATATTCGATGTAATGCAAGAACATAGAACAGTACAGGCTCCTCGACCCTCTATGTTGTGCTGACCTTTACTTCTACTCTAAGATCCAACTATTCTATATACCTTACATTTTACTATCATCCATGTTCCTATCCAAGAGTGACTTAAATGTCCCTAATGTATCTGATTCTACTACCACTGTTGTCAGTGCATTCCATGCACCCATCACTCTCTGTGTAAAGAATCTAACTCTGACATCTCCCCTAAACCCCTTCCTCCATACACCTTAAAATTATGTCCCCTCATGACAGCCATTTCTGCCGTAGGAAAAAGTCTCTGGTTACCCATTGTATCTATGCCACTCATCATCTTGTACACCTCTACCAAGTCACCTCTCATCCTTCTTGGCTCCAATGGGAAAAGCCCTAGCTTCCTCAAACTTTCTTCATAAGACATGCCCTCCAGTCCAGGCAGCATCCTGGTAAATCTCCTCTGCACCCACTTAAAAGCTTCCCCATCCTTTCTATAATGAGGCGACCAGAACTGAACACAATACTCCAAGTGTGGTATAACCAGGGCTTTATAGAGCTGCAGCATAATCTTGCGGCTCTTAAAATCAATCTCCCTGCTAATGAAAGCTTACACACCATATGCCTTCTTAACAACCCTACCATCATGGGTGGCAACTTTGAGGGATCTATGTATGTGGACTCCAAGATCCCTCTGTTCCTCCACACTGCCAACAATTCTGCCATTAACCATGTATTCTGCATTCAAATTTGACCTTCCAAAATGAATCACTTCACACTTTTCCAGGTTGAACTCAATGTGCCATTTCCCAGCTCAGCTCTGCATCCTGTCAAAGTCCCGTAGCAACCTACAACACCCCTCCACACTATCCACAACTCCACCAACCTTTGTGCCATCAGCTAACCCACTCTTCCATTTCCTCATCCAAGTCATTTTAAAATCACAAAGAGCAGAGGTCCCAGAACAGATCCCTGTGGAACGCCACTGGTCACCGAGCTCCAGACTGAATATTTTCCATCTAATACCACCCTTTGACTTCTGTGGGCCGGCCAATTCAGTATCCAGACAGCCAAATTTCCCTGGGCTCCATACTTTCTCAATGAGTGTATCATGGGGAACCTTATCAAATGCCTTGCTAAAATACATAAACACCATATCCACTGCTCTATCTTGCGTTTTGTCACACCCTCAAAGAATTCAATAAGGTTTGTAAGGCATGACCTGCCCCTCACAAAACCATGTTGACTATCTCTAATCAAACTATGCTTTTCCAAATAACTATAAATCCTGTCTTTCAGAATCCTCTCCAATGTTTTGCCCACCACTGACTTAAGACTGACAGGTCTGTAATTCCCGGGGTTATCCCTATTCCCTTTCTTGAACAAGGGAATAACATTTGCCACCTTCCAATCATCTGGTACTACTCCAGTGGACAGTGAGGATGCAAAGATCATCGCCAAAGGTGCAGCAATCTCTTCCCCGTTTCCCATAGTAACTTTGGATATATCCCATCTGGCCCGGGATGATATAAAAGAATTTAAAATGAAACGCCAACAGCTTTTTTTTGCTCTGAGGGTTATGAGTCTTTGGTACTCCCTTCCTCGAAAGGCAGTGAATGCAGCATCTTTAAATATGTTTAAGACAGAGGTAGATAGATCCTTGATCGTCACAGGGATGAAGGATTATCAGGGAGTTTGCAGGAAGATTAAATTAGATTCCCTACAGTGTGGAAACAGGCCCTTCAGCCCAACCAGTCCACACCAACCCTCCGAAGAGTAACCCACCAGAACCATTTCCCTCCGA
Organism: Chiloscyllium plagiosum; assembly: GCF_037043375.1. NCBI lineage: Eukaryota > Metazoa > Chordata > Chondrichthyes > Orectolobiformes > Hemiscylliidae > Chiloscyllium > Chiloscyllium plagiosum. Next base: position 44,508,768 of record NW_028270168.1, on the reverse strand, counting down.
CTCATGCACCTAACACTATGGGCAATTTAGCATGGCCAATTCACCTGACCCACACATCTTTATATGTAGAAGAATGTAGAGTTCAGATTAAAATCAGATCAGCTATGCTCTTAGTAAATGGCACAGCAGCCTTCAAGGGCTGAGTGGCCTGCTCATGTCTCTTGTTCATTCATTCCTATGTTCGTAACTTGCACCTTGTTCCTCTCCAAGAGTAAATGTTCATTCAGTGACAGTGGACGCCCTTCAGAGATTGACTCTTCAGCTGAGAGTGTGTGTTATCTCAACATATATTGATTGTCACTACAGCAGTGTACAGTCTTCATTGCTGACCCTGTGAACCACCATCCCAGATAATTATGCACACTGTCAAGTTTCAGCTTAAGGGAAGTACAGGCTTGATTCTGGGAGCTGACGTTTGTGCTGAAAGGACATTTGGCAAGAAACAGAATGTCCAGATACAGTTTGAATAATATCTCCAAAGGCATTGGTCACAATCTCATTATAAAATGGACTGTATGCGCAGCATCCATGATCAATTCAAACTTTTTCGTGACAAGTACATCAGTTGACAACTACATCAGTTTGAGTGAAACACTTATAATACAGCTAAGACCTTCTGTAATGCTCTGGATTCATACATTAATCTTCTCAGATCCCTTGTTTTGTGTATCTTTCCCAACATTGATATATCTGTTTATCAGTCTTTAGTGAAATCAGTCAAAATTAGTTATCTCATGCCTCAAAGGTTGTCCTTTGGATTCTCTCTTGGAATGGATGATCCACCATGGAAGGAATAAACTCTAAAACTGTTGACCAATAAGTCAAGTAAATGAATGTATTTAGCTGATGGATTTACTTTCCAAGGTCTGATCATATTAGGGTGACTTGCCTAAGTGTATTAAGTGGGGTCGGGGCTGTTCTGTTGCAGTGGTAGTGTCCCTACATCTGGGACAGGAGACCTGGGTCCTAGGTTCAAGTCCCACCAGATCCAGAGGTGTGTCAGAACATTCAGTTCTGATCTCCCTGCTACAGGAAAACTGTTGTGAAACTTGAAAGGGTTCAAAAAAGATTTACAAGGATGTTACCAGGGTTGGAGGGTTTGATCTATATGGAGAGGCTGACTAGACTGGAGATGTTTTTCCTGGAACATCAGAGGTTGAAGGGTGTTTATAGAGTTTTATAAAATCGTAAGGTGAATAGCTCATGTCTTTTTGCCAGGTAGGGGTGTCCAAAATTAGGGGGCATAGCTTTAGGGTGAGAGGAAAAAGATTTAAAATAGACCCAAGGGGCAGATTTTTCATGTATGGAATGACCTGCGGGAGGAAATGATGGCGGCTGGTACAAATACAACATTTAAAAGGAATCTGGATGGGTATATGAATAGGAAGAGTTTAGAAGTAATTTGGCTAAATGCTGACAAATGCGACTAGAATAGTTTGGGATATCTGGTCGGTGCAGTTGTGTTGGACCAAAGGGTCTGTTTCTGTGCTCTAAGATTCTATGTCTGAAGAGATAGTCTACTATATTGGAAGTATCTATTAGATTGCATTTATTAATTAACAGGTTGCAAAGCTAGAGACTGGCCCTGTTCTTTAATTATACAACTTCTAGGGTACCGGAAGACTAGAGAATGGCAACTGTTCCAGTCTTGTTCAAAAAGGATTTCTTTACAAACCAGTCGGTTTCACCTCACTGGTAGGAATGCTATTAGAAATTATTCTCCAGAGCAAAGTAAACAGTCACATGGATGAGCATGTAATAATTATGGAAAGATTGATTTGTTGATTTTGTGAACTTGATTGTGTATTTTGATGAAGTAACTGAGAGGATTGATAAGGGTAACAGTTCGATGTGGTACATAGGGACGTCAAAAAAGTATGTAATAAAGGGTCACCTAATAGACTTGTCAGCGAAGTACGAAACTAAGGTAATAAGGAATGGACTGGATTAACAGCCCCCAGTCAGGGAACTCATATTCCGTGATATCCATCTAGCCAACCTTGTTCCAATCACTGCAGTACAGATTATTCCATCCTCTCAGATCATTGGGAACATGTAACTGCTGATGTCAGTTGTACGTCATCATATACATCATCTTTCCATTAGTGTCTGTATTCTCATTAGTATAAATTATAAAAGCTGAGTGTAGTATACTGACTTGGACTTGGGTGCACAAAACACAATTTCTTAGAAGTCTAGTAAACCGTGAGGAAGTTCATGGCAGATTTCAATAGGACATGAGCAAGCTGTTGGAAAGGCATTTAGCCAGGAAGCATGAATGCAAGGAATATGAATGGACAGGATTCAATTTTAAAGTGAGTTCAGGAACAGAATTGGATTTCTATATGCATGTCATTAGGGCAAGTTTCAGACACAATTATAAAATGGAGCCATTTCAGTAATGTGATGGTTTGGTGAAGCTGGATTTGTTTATTTTTAGACAAGAGAAGCTTGAAGCAAGTTTTGATGCTTTCATGGGGTAGTGATAATTTCCCTATCTTTGAGCCAAGAGGCCTGAGTTCAAGTCTCACCTGTTCCAGGCAATAACTCACAGGTAACATCATTATAATAAGGTTGATTAGAAAATTGTTGTTTTTTAATTGAGGACAATCCAGTCAGAATAGATAGTGTTGTTCTTTCAGTCTGGGATGCAATGAGAAGGCAGTGGGTATGATTTTGCTGTGTGTAATGATTAGAACAAATCTTTCCTATCGTGCCTTAAAACCAACCTATTACAGATGTGTGGAGCTTTCCATTTCCCTCATTATTTATGCTTTGCTACATTGCCAATAGGCAATGAATCATTTGGTTTTTTTAAATGCATATCCCAATGTTGAATTGTTGAGGCCGTCAAAACTAATTGCTGTTTAGGACCCTTATGTTCATCAAATAGATTATGGGATTAAGCTACACTGAAAACGAAAGCCAGAGGATTTTTTTTATTCACTCATGAGATGTAGGCAATGCTGGCTGGTCAACAACTACTGCCCATCCCTACTTACTTTGGAGATTGAGTGAGTGAATACTTTTGAATGTGATCCCAACCAAATCGGCTGCTTTGTCCTGATTGATGCCTATCTTCTTGATTGTTGTTGGAACTGTACCCATCGAGCAAATGGGGAGTATTCCATCATATTTGTGACTCGTGACTTGCTTTGGGGATTCTAGAGGTGAGGTACTCACTACACAATTCCTAGCCTCTGACCTGCTCTTATGGCCACTGTGTTTATATGGCTAGTCCAGTTCGGTTTATGATCAGTGGTAACCCCAAGCTTGACAGTAGAACATTCAGTAATAGTAACGCATTTGAATGTCAAGGAGTCATAGTTAGATTGGCTCTTATTAGAGTTTAGATTAGAGTGGTGCTGGAATAGCACAGCAGGTTAGGCAGCATCCGAGGAGCAGGATAATCAACGTTTCGGGCAAAAGCCCTTCATCCTCACTTCTGCCACTCTGGTTTCCAGCATCTGCGGTCCTCACTTCTGCCTGGCTCTTATTAGAGATGATGTACACCTGGCATTTTTGTGGTGTGAATGTTACTTGCCATTTTTCAGTCCAAGCCTGGATATTATCCATGTCTGTTTCGTATCTGAGGAGTCCTAAATAGTGCTAAAGGTTTTGCACGTTAGGGCTCAATGCACCGACAACTCACACTATCTAATCAGCAAAACTCAGTGGTCCAAGATGGTGGAAGAGTGGGGCTCCTGTCCTGTCCACTCTGATTACTTTTCTTTTTGTTGTTCTTTTCTTCTGGCTCTTTTCTTGTTTTCTTACTTACCTTGTCCTGGGCTTGGATGGCATCAGCATCAGCGAGAGCCCAGTGCGTCCTTCTCGAGTGGATCCAGACTGTGGGCCCAGGGCACAGACCTTAAGGTGGGGCCTACCATGGAACTCATTTTCTGGATTAGTGTTGCTGGAAGAGCACAGCAGTTCAGGCAGCATCCAAGGAGCTTTGAAATCGACGTTTCGGGCAAGAGCCCAAATGTCGATTTCAAAGCTCCTTAGATGCTGCCTGAACTGCTGTGCTCTTCCAGCACCACTAATCCAGAATCTGGTTTCCAGCATCTGCAGTCATTGTTTTTACCTACCATGGAACTCAAACAGGCCCAGAGTGTGGATCTTGAGCTGACCAGCACACTGCAGGGTGAGCCCCTACTTACTTACCCGGAACAAGCACAGGATCAGGAATCAGTGGTTGCTGCGTTGGCAAGGTGACGTTGGCAGGCTAGGCCCAGAGGGAAACGATGGCACCTGAGGTTTGGCAATTTCATTATTGGTTGGACCTAGCAATGGCAGTGGTGAAGCAGTGGTGGAAGGTCATCATAGTAGCACAGATGAGCTGGGCCCAGCATCGACAGAAGCATCGTTGGGTAGCACGGTGGCTCAGTGATTAGCACTGCTGCCTCACAGCACCATGGCCCCAGGTTTGATTCCAGCTGCGGGTGAGTATCTGTGTGGAGTTTGCACATTCTCCTCGTGTATGCGTAGGTTTCCTCCAGGTGTTCCAGTTTCCTCCCACAGTCCATAGATGTGTAGGTTAGGTGAATTGGTCATGCTAAATTGCCCATAGTGTTCAGATATGTGTAGGTTAGGTACATTAGTCTGGGGTAAGTATAGGGGAATGGGTCTGAGAGGGTTACTTTTCGGAGGGTCGGTGTGAACTTGTTGGGCCAAAGGGCCTGTTTCCACACTGTAGGGATTCTATCATGATAATCATTCTATGATTCTATGATCCCTGACATTGGGTGAGGTGGCGGCCGACATTGATGATCTGGCTCAGGAATGATGGACTCTATTCAACCTCTATCTTTTTTCCCTTATTTTTAAATTGTTCAAAATGGTCCAGTTCTGTCGTGACAAATAAAAACTCTTCACTGCTTTCACTATTTGCTTGTATTCCTACTTTAAAATACATGTGACAATAAAAATAAGATCAAAATCAATAGTACTCGGCAAGAAGGCAATAATTCCCAACATGCAATCATGGACGAAATGGTTCTACTTTTGATTTCTAAACCCTGACTGAACAATCTGCTAAATTCCTTTGCATTAATACACAAGTTTAGAAAATAATATTGACTGATTTCTTTCCACAGTGTGGATCTGCTGATCACAGAATCAACTCAGTAAGGTTGGAGTATTTAGTCCTTCAGTATTTTTTGTGCAACACATCAGGCATTTTGAAGCAATACTGCTTCAAGTTTGCTGAGATAGTTCATTATTGCAAGGCTTTAAAACACCTGAACTAATGCTGGTTATTTGTGGTGTATTTGCCTAATTATTTCTAATCAGACTCTGTGGTATTACATCTTTTAAATCTGTTTGTTTTACATCTGGATTTGCTACTGGAACAAAATTGAACCTACCCTTTGAGCTATAACTTATGCAAGCAAAGTGCTAGGCTGCTGGCTTCAGGATGATATTTGAACTGATTTATTTTACAAACTAAATAATGCACATTTGCCCTCTGGGGGAGTTCCTTATATTTGTTGCTTTGATGCTGAATGCAGCAGTTCTCAAACAATTTAATGGGTTATTTTAGATTGAATATAATGGAGCCATTAAATATATATCCATTGGATGGTAACCCACAATGCCTAACTCAATTATTAATGAGCAGTGCATATTAGAGTTTAATTTTGGATTTTTGAACCAAGGGGGGTCTATAGTTATTCTTTCCATCTTGGCCTTTTGCTCATTGTATGATTGCCAAAAAAACATATCTATCTCTGGATAGAACCTTTGGGGATTTTGAAAACTGACACGTCATAAAGCAAGTTTAGTGTAATATTGATTGTATACTGCATCATTTCATCCTGGGTAAATGCCAGCTACTCTATACTAATTGATTTGTAATACAAATTGCTTTCTTGCCAAATTGCATTGTGCTTGATTTGTATTGATGTCCTCCATCTTATCGACAGAATCACAAATTTATCTCCCCATGAAGTAAGTGCTATCTTAAATGCACTTACGGGTGGTACATTGAGGGAAGGTTAAATCTCGGACGCTTATGTTTACAAGCTGTAAGTTGGAGACCAATATTATGAATCAGAACCAACAAGCTGGCCATGTTTTACTTGGCAATACATTTTGGGGAGCACGCTTTTTCTGCAAGTTGACAGATGATCTTCTGAGCATTGATGCCACCACCAGTTTAGTGTTGCAGGGATTGTTGGTGTTTGGGCTTACAAAATGTTAATACTGCCTTGATACTTCCCTTCAGTCTTCCATCAGCATAATCTGAGCATCTGCTGTGGTGAATTGAAAGGTTAATACATCAGGAATCACAATGCTCCTCAAGTCAGCACCAGCTTAATGGAGCCAATACAATGGCATTCAGTTTGTCACAATGGAAGAACAAAGTTTGAATCAGATCTTTTCAGAGCACAGATTATTTTTCAATTTTCCACTGGATTTGTTTTATTCACTTATTGACTGAGTGAAGGATTATAACCTCCACTGAACAGGAAGTCACTTTGATGATGGTTCTACTATCCTGTTTTTGAAAATGCAAATCACATAATGACAGTGCTATTATTTACTAATGGGTCTTATATAGGTTCGTTTCTGCTGGGACCATTTGGGTTGGTTTGGGTAGATTTATTGTCACAATCCTTACTATTACCAGCCTATGTTACTGATAACATGTGGGAAAGGACTCCACAGAAACTCATTAGTCAAAGGTAGGTTCAATCTTGATAAAAAATAAATAAGTTTATTACATTTTCACTTAGCTAGTTACATTACACCTGTGACATGTAATTGTCTCTCAAGAGATAATGAGGGCCATTAAAAGCACACACTACTACTTTAATTACATGCTGTTAACAATCACTAACGTATGATATATCCTCTTGTGAACATGTGCAGAACTTGTAGGACATAGAAAACTCTGGTTAGCTCCTCCCAGGCACTGGCAAACCTTAGCATGTGTTGTCATTTAGCCCTTTCAGGTGCTGACTGCCTAATGCAATAGTGGACTGCATACCTACAATGTTTTCAATGTAGTCAAATATCCCAAGACATATTTTAAGATTGCAATCAGATAAAATTGACAGTGAGCTATGGAAGGAGAGAGTAGGGCAGGTGACCAAGAGCTTGGACAAACAGGTAGGTTTTAAGGAGTATCTTAAAAGAAGAAAATAAAGTGAGAAATTTAGAGAGAGAATGCTCGAGTTTAGGAGAGGAAACTGGTGGTGTGACACTGGAGACAGAGATCTCTGAGGACTGTCAGCCTGGAGGAGTCTACAACATTAAAGATGTATTAATTTATCATGAAGGGAATTGAGTACAAAAGCAGGAAAGTTAATTTTACTTCACAGAGAATAATGAGACTGTACGGGAGTACTGTGGATATGGCTCGTCACCTTACTTAAGGAAGGATGTAAATGCATTGGAGGCAATTCAGAGAAGGTTTACAAGTCTAATACCAGGAATGGCAGGGTGAGAGGGATTGTCTTTCGTGGAAAGGTTGGACAAGCTGGACTTGTATCCACTGGAATTTATAAAAGTAAATGGTTACTTGATTGAAATGTATAAGCTCATGAGGGACCTTGACAACAAAGTTGTGGAGAGGATGTTTCCCCTTATGGGAGAATCTGGAACCAGAGGTCAGTGTTTAAACATTGAGGGGTTGCCCAGTTAAAACAGCATGAGGTGAGATTCTGTTTTCCCTGAGGGTCATGCATCTTTAACATTCTCTTCCTGAAAGATCATGGAAGCAGGCTCCTTGAATACATTTAAGACAGAGGTAGTTGGATGCTTGATAGGCAAGGGGGTGAAAGGTCATCATTGGTAGGTCGGAGCATGACATTGAGATTACAATTGGATCAGTTTTGATCTTTTAGAAGGATCAAGCAGGCTTAAGGGCTGATTGGCCTACACCTACTACTGATGCATACATTTATGTTGTATGAGTGTGGAGATTTGTAAAACCAGTGTCTGACTTAAGCAAAATGTGTAGAAGTGCACTATCACTATCTTAACCAATTTGTGTGTGTGTGTGTATATCTTTGCTTTGACTTCGGAGTAAGTGTGTGACAACAAATAACATTTTAAATTTGAACACAGAAAAGCTTTTGCTGCTGAAATGGTTTAGTTGAGATCCAAATTCCAGGACTAATAAAACAAGCACCTTTTCCACATAAAACATACTGGTTGCAGGTAATTTAAGGAATACTGCCTGAGGCAGGTTAATGATGTTATCGTGAGAACAGAGTCTTGGAGAATGCTTATTCTTGAACCATCAAATTTTTATACAGTCACATCTTGGAAATTGAAGTTGCGTCTTGCAAGCTTAGAGAATCATGGAATGCTGCAGCTCAAAAGGCCATTCAACCCATTCATTCTGTGTTGACTTGTCTAAGTGGTTCCACTCCCTGCGATTGCTCTGTATCCAGTGACTGATAACCTTTGAGGATGTGTACACTGCTCCAAGGAAAATTAACAGGCAATATCCAATTTTACACCCACTTCTGTGATATCTGTTAGACACTCGTTTTCATTGGCATAATATTGTGCATGTTCACCAAGTGCATATAGGGTGGCACGCTGACTCTGCAGTTAGCACTGCTGCCTTACAGTGCCAGGGACCTGAGTTCAGTTCCCTCGGGTGACTGTTAGGAGTTTGCACATTATTCCTCGTGTCTGCATGGGTTTCCTCTGGGTGCTCTGGTTTCCTCCCAAAGTCAGATTTGTGAGAATGATCCCAGGAATGAAAAGCTTAACAAATGAGGAGTGTTATGGGACTATACTCGATGGAGTTTAGAAGGAAGAGGAGGGATCTGATTAAAACTTACAGGATACTGAATGGCCTGGACAGAGTGGATGTTGGGAAGATGTTTCCATTGGGAGGAGAGACTAGGACCTGAGGGCACACCTTTAGAATAAAAGGAAGACTAGATTAGATTATCTCTAGTTTGTGGATGTTATCTATTTAGACTTCCAAAAGGCCTTTGATAAGGTGCCTCACGGGAGGCTGCTGAGTAAGGTGAGGGCCCATGGTGTTTTAGGTGAGCTGTTGGCATGGATTGGGAATTGGCTGTCTGACAAAAGGCAGAGAGTTGGGATAAAAGATTCTTTTTTGGAATGGCAGCTGGTGACAAATGGAATCCCGCAGGGTTCAGTGTTGGGGCCGCAGCTGTTCACTTTATATATTAATGATCTGGATGAAGGGACTGGGGGCATTCTAGTGAAGTTTACTGATGATACAAAGTTAGGCGGACAGGCAGATAGTACTCAGGAGGTGGGGAGACTGCAGAAAGATTTAGACAGTTTGGGAGAGTGGTCCAGGAAATGGCTGATGAAATTCAACGTGAGCCAGTGCGAGGTCTTGCACTTTGGAAAAAAGAATACAGGCATGGACTATTTTTTCAAACGGTGAGAAAATTCATAAAGCCGAAGTACAAAGGGATCTGGGAGTGCTAGGCTAGGATTTTCTAAAGGGTGATTTGCAGGTTGTGTCCGTGATTAAGAAAGCAAATGTAATGTTGTCATTTATCTCAAGAGGGTTTAAATATAAAAGCAGCGATGTGCTACTGAGACTTTAGAAAGTTCTAGTTAGGCCCCATTTAGAATACTGTGACCAATTTTGGGCCCCACACCTCAGGAAGGACATACTGGCATTGGAGCATGTCCAGCGGAGATTCACACGGATGATCCCTGGAATGGAAGGCCTAACATATGATGAACAGCTGAGGATCCTGGGATTGTATTCATTAGAGTTTAGAAGGTTGAGGGGAGATCTAATAGAAATTTACACGATAATGCATGGCTTAGAAAGGGTGGATGCTGGGAAGTTGTTTCCGTTAGGTGGGCACAGCCTTAAAATTAGAAGGGGTCAATTTAGAATGGAAATGAGGATATATTTCTTCTGGCAGAGAGTGGCGGGCCTGTGGAATTCATTGCCACGGAGCGCAGTGGAGGCCAGGACGTTGGGTGTCTTCAAGGCAGAGATTGATAAATTCTTCATCTTGCAAAAAGTTAAGGGCTATGGGGAGAGTGCGGGTAAGTAGAGTTGAAATGCCCATCAGCTATGATTAAATGATGGAGTGGATTCAATGGACCGAATACCCTTGCTTCCACTCCTATGTCTTATGGTATGGAAACAGGTCCTTCGGCCCAACAAGTACACACCGACCCTCCGAAGAGTAATCTACCCAGACCCCTACGTTTACCCCTGACTAATACACCTAACACTATGGCCAATTTAGCATGGCCAATTCACCTAACCTGCACATCTTTGGATGGTGGGAGGAAACCGGAGCACCTGAAGGAAACCCATGCAGACACGGGGAGTATGTGCAAACTCCACACAAACAGTCGCCCAAAGTGGGAATTCAACCGGGGTCCCTGGCGCTGTGAGGCGTCAGTGCTAACCACTGAGCTACCATGCTGCCCCATGGAGGTAGAACGGAGGTAAGGAGAAACTTCTTCAGCCAGAGACAGTGAATCTGTGAAGTTCACTGCCATAGAATGCCGTGGAGGCCAGGTCATTGAGGTATATTTAAGACTGAGATAGATAGGTTCTTGATTATCAAGGGTTATGGGGAGAATGGGGTTGAGAAACTTATCAGCCCTGATTAAATGTCGGAGCAGACTCGATGGGCTGAATGGCCTAATTTCTGCTTCTACGTCTTATGGTCCAGAGGTGTACATGTTAGGTGGATTGGCCAGGCTAACTTGCCTGTAGCATCCAGGGATTGCAGGCCTGGTGGATTAGCCATGGGAAATGCAAGGTTACTGGGAGAGGGTAGGGTGGTGGCTCTTTGGAGGGTCAGCGTGGTCTCCATTGGCCGAATGGCCTGTTTCCGCGCTGTAGGGACTCTATGAAACATGGGATTTACTAACAAGACACAGACTACAGGAATCTCACAGATCAGCTCACTCCATGCATGAGAGGCTTTGAGGCAGACACTGTGAGTGACGAAGAAGTACAGAAATGTTTGCTGCCTTTTAGCCCCTTCCTCGGGGAGAGATGGCACTGGATCCAGTTGGCCTGCCAGTGTGTTCCACCCTGAAGTTGGTTAACTGGCACTCAGAACAGCCGCAGCTCTGTTCTGAAGCTGCAGCTCCTTCACCCATTCATCACTGACCAGATAGATGAGCCTCAGCGGTCACTGTTTATAGGAGAACCCAGCAGGAGGACCGTGAAATTTGCAGATAGAAAGCAACATGAATTATTCAAGAGGCTGCCTCCAAACAGCGACCAACAAACAGTGGAAGAAAGTTGGGAAATCACCCTGTTAGAATGCGTCTCTGGGGAATATCTTGCCTGTCTCCGAGGAATCTGAATGGTATTTACATATTTTCAACTATTTCACTGCAAGCGCGGGTTCTGAGTCTTCTTGTTAGAGCTATTACGTGGAAAGAAAAAGAGTTGAATTCCACAACCCCCAGGATGCCGCAAAACACTTTACATCTGAAATGTAATTCATTATCTGTCATCATGAATATAACAGCAGTTGGTTGGTTTGAGCTCAGCAAGATCCCACAGAGTGTAATGCAGTAATGAGCAGATGGGAACTGCTGGGTTTTTGTTTGGTTATATAGGTCTTTATTTTGGCTTCAGGATCCCAGTATTGCACAGCCAGTTGCAAAAGATCACGAAATTCAAGTCACTTGTTTTAAGCGCATCTTGATTTTCCGTGACTTTTTGCACTGGCTTTAAAACCGTCATGAGAGAAGCAGGCTCTATCCACAAATGTAGTGACACCCACCTCTCTCCCATTTCCTGTCAAACTTATTACTATCAGGAGTTTTCCCTCCCTTACACTTTGCTCCCAAAATTAAGCTGGATATTCCTTGTGTGAGGGAACTAATTGATCTAGGTTTGAAAGGGTTTTACTTAAAAATGGAGGAAGGAACGTGTGTGCTGTGCAACCTACCACCACCTAATAGCTGGCTGCTACCTCTAAACATTCATTATAGATATTTTCCGAATCAAACTGTGTAGGGATATTCTTGCATACCTCTGGAGGGACTTGAAGCTGGGTCTTCTGGTAGGGACACTACCACTGCATCACAAACCCCACCTCCCTTCCTCACCAGAAGATAACCCAGAGGTCACAAAGTTACAAAGAGGATTGATGAGGGCAGAGCAGTAGATGTGAAAATGTGTTGCTGGAAAAGCGCAACAGGTCAGGCAGCATCCAAGGAACAGGAGAATCGACGTTTCGGGCTTAAGCCCTTCTTCAGGAATGAGGAAAGTGTGTCCAGCACACTTTGAAACGTTCCGCAAGTAGGCGGCCTGTCTCCCCAATATAGAGGAGGCCACATCGGGTGCAGCGGATGCAATAGATGATGTGTGTGGAGGTGCAGGTGAATTTGTGGTGGATATGGAAGTGTCCCTTGGGGCCTTGGAGGAAAGTAAGGGGGGAGGTGTGGGCGCAAGTTTTGCATTTCTTGCGGTTGCAGGGGAAGGTGCCGGGAGTGGAGGTTGGGTTGGTGAGGGGTGTGGACCTGACGAGGGAGTCACAGAGGGAGTGTCTTTTCGGAACGCTGATAGGGGAGGGGAGGGAAATATATCACCTGCACCTCCACACACATCATCTATTGCATCCGCTGCAGCCGATGTGGCCTCCTCTATATTGGGGAGACAGGCCGCCTACTTGCGGAACGTTTCAGAGAACACCTCTGGGACACCCAGACCAACCAACCCAACCACCCCGTAACCCAACACTTTAACTTCCCCTCCCACTCCACCAAGGACATGCAGGTCCTTGGACTCCTCCATCGCCAGACCATGGCAACACGACGGTTGGAGGAAGAGCGCCTCATCTTCTGCCTGGGAACCCTCCAACCACAAGGGATGAACTCAGACTTCTTCAGTTTCCTCATTTCCCCTCCCCCCACCTTGTCTCAGTCAAATCCCTCGAACTCAGCACCGCCTTCCTAACCTGCAATCATCTTCCTGACCTCTCCGCCCCCACCCCCACTCCGGCCTATCAACCTCACCTTGACCTCCCTCCACCTATCGCACTTCCAAAGCCCCGCCCCCAGTCCATCCTCCCTACCTTTTATCTTAGCCTGCTGGACACACTTTCCTCATTCCTGAAGAAGGGCTTATGCCCGAAACGTCGATTCTCCTGTTCTTTGGATGCTGCCTGACCTGCTGCGCTTTTCCAGCAACACATTTTCAGCTCTGATCTCCAGCATCTGCAGCCCTCACTTTCTCTCAGAGCAGTAGATGTGACCTATATGGACTTCAGTAAGGTGTTTGACAAGGTTCCCCATGGGAGACTGGTTAGCAAGGTTAAATCTCATGGAATACAGGGAGAACTAGCCATTTGGATACAAAACTGGCTCAAAGGTAGAAAACAGAGGGTGGTGGTGGAAGGTTGTTTCTCAGACTGGAGGCCTGTGACCAGTGGAGTGCCACAAGGATTGGTGCTGTGCCCACTACCTTTTGTCATTTATATAAATGATTTGGATGTGAACGTAAGAGGTATAGTTAGTAGGTTTATAGATAACACCAAAATTGGGGTGTAGTGGTTAGCAAAGAAGGCTACCTCAGATTACAACAGGATCTTGATCAAATGGGCTAATGGGTTGAGGAGTGGCAGATGGAGTTTAATTCGGATAAATGTGAGGTGCTGTATTTTGGGAAAGCAAATCAGAGCAAGACTTATACACTTAATGGTAAGGTCCAAGGGAGTGTTGCTGAACAAAGAGACCTTGGAGTGCAGGTTCATAGCTCCTTGAAAGTAGAGTCGCAGGTAGATAGGATAGTGAAGAAGGCGTTTGGTATGCTTTCCTTTATTGGTCAGAGTATTGAGTACAGGACTTGGGAGGTCATGTTGCGGCTGTACGGGACATTGGTTAGGCCACTGTTGGAATATTGCATGCAATTCTGGTCTCCTTCCTATCGGAAAGATAATTGTGAAACTTGAAATGGTTCAGAAAAAATTTACAAGGATGTTGCCAGGGTTGGAGGATCTGAGCTACAGGGACAGGCTGAACAGGCTGGGGCTGTTTTCCCTGGAGCGTCGGAGGCTGAGGGGTGACCATATAGAGGTTTATAAAATCATGAGGGGCATGGGTAGGATAAATAAACAAGGTCTTTTCCCTGGTGTTTGGGACCCCAGAACTAGTGGGCATAGGTTTAGGGTGAGAGGGGAAAGATATAAAAGAGACCCAAGGGGCAACTTTTCATGCAGCGGTGGTACGTGAATGGAATGAGCTGCCAGAGGATGTGGTGGAGGCTGGTACAATTGCAACATTTAATAGGTATTTGGATGGGTATACGAATAGGAAGGGTTTGGAGGGATATGGGCCGGGTGCTGGCAAGTCGGACTAGATTGGATTGGGATATCTGGTCTGCAAGGAGGAGTTGGACCAAAGGGTCCGTTTCCGTGCTGTATGTCTCTCTGATTCTATAAGGTCAATAGATTAAAGTTATGAGCTGAGCACTTTCCCACTGCACCACCCAAGTCTCCTCTATACATTGGGTCTGAGGGTCTGTTAATGGAACCATAGAATCCCTATCGCGTGGGAGCAGGCCAGTTGGCCCATCAAGTCCACATCAACCATCCAAAGAGCATCCCACCCAGACCACATCCGTGCGCTTCCTATAGCCAATCCACATAACACGCACATCCCTGGATACTGTGGGCAATTTACCATGACCAATCCACCTAATCTGCACATCTTTGGGCTGTGGAAGAAAATCGCAGCAACCAGAGGAAACCGATGCAGACACAGGGAAAAACAGGTAAGCTGGTAGAATTGAATCCAGGTTTCCAGCACTGTGAGGCAGCGGTGCTAACTACTGAGCCACAATTGGTGGATGATAGTCCATGAGTGAGTGTGAACAAGAAGAGTCACTTGTCTTAACAGCAGCATGTAGTTTAGACAGCAAAATGTACAAGTTACATAGTTAGATGTAATTAATACAACTATTAGAAGCTTGGGCAGAGTCAACTGACCCCCATCGGGATGTCCATTTACACTGGACTGTATGGCACCAATAAATTGGGGGGAGACTAATGCAATCTCCAATATTAATCTTTTGGGAACGTTCACCTCATACAACAGAGCTGACTGCTGTTCTCCCAAGCTATCTGGAATACTGTTTTATACATTTTTATTTCACAAGTGATAATCTACCATTTGGAGTATACTTTCTCACTATGGTACTTATTCCTTTTGTGAGAACCCCATTGTCACTATAGTCATCACACTTTGTGCCAACTTACCACTTATAAATAAACCATGGTACAGTTTTGAAGGCAGCCGTGTTATTTTAAAACATGTTTTGAAATGCTACCAAACCACACACACTTGAGACACATTTTATATTTGGCAATGTGCAAATGAGCTTGAGCAGCAAGGCATTGTGGGGGAGGGAAAAACAAATGTAATTTTAGACAAAATTTCAGTTGGGACCACTACTTGAACTCAACGTCGAAATGTTGCTCTGGTGTATTTGTTTTCTTTCCATATGCATTGAGGAGAACTGAAGGTGCAAGGTATAGGGAATATCTTACTGGCATGGTTAGAAATTTGGCTGACTAACAGGAAGTGCGCTGTCCAGATGTTGATCAGCGTTCTGGGGAGAACATGCCTGCTCTTACTCAGATAGTTGAAGAGTTGGTGCTGGAAAAGCATAGCCAGTCAGGCAGCATCCGAGGAGCAGGAGAATCGACGTTTTGAGCATAAGCCCTGCATCAGGAATAAGCCTTGTGGGCCAAGGAGGCTAAGAGATAAATGGGAGGGGGATGGGGCTGGGGGGAAGGTAGCCGGGAATGAGATAGGTAGATGAAGGTGGGGTGAAGGTGATAGGTCAGAGAGGAAGGTGCAGGGGATAGTTGGGAAGGAAGATGGACTGTTCAAAAGAGAGGTACTGAGTTGGAAGATTGGATCTGGGATAAAGTGGGGGGAGAGAAAATGCGGAAACTAGTGAAATTGACATTGATCCCGTATGGTTTGAGGGTCCTAAGGCGGAAAATGAGGCGTTCTTCCTCCGGGTATCGGGAAGTTAGGGTTTGGCGGTGGAGGAGGCCGATGCCTTGTAAATCCTTGGTGGGGTGGGAGGGGGAGTTGGTGTGTTCAGCCACAGGGCGATGGGGTTGTTTACTCTGTGTGTCCCAGAGATGTTCTCTGAAATGTTCCGCAAGTTGGCATCCTGTCTTCCCAATGTAGAGGAGACCAGATCAGGAGCAACGGACACAATAGATGACATGTGTGGAAGTGCAGGTAAATCTCTGTCGGATGTAGAAGGATTCTTTGAGGCCTTGGATGGAGTTAAGGGCGAAGGTGTGAGCGCAGGTTTTGCACTTCTTGCAATGGCAGGAGAGACCATTCCCTCCACGACTCCCTTGTTAGGTCTACACCCCCACCAATCCACCTTCCACTCCCAGCACCTTCCCCTGCAAACCTGCACCCACACTTCCCCCCTAACCCTCCATCCAAAACCCCAAAGGATCCTTCTATATCTGACAGAGATTTACCTGCACTTCCATGCATGTCATCTACTGTGCCCATTGCTCTCGAAGTGATCTCTACACTAGGGAGACAGGACACCAACTTGCGGAACGTTTCCAGCACCACACTCTTAGCCACTGATCTCACTTTCTCCTGCTCTACTCAGTGTCATGATGTCAGGTGTGTCCACCTGAGAGTACACTGTAAATGGGTCTTCAATTTAATATCACCTCGGGCTCTGCAGCACTCCCTCAGTACTGCATGGAACTACAACCTGGAGTTGTGCTGAATTCCTTGGAGTGGCACTTAAATGCACGCCCTGCTGACTTAGAGGTCACAGTGCTGACACTGAAAGATCGCTGAATACAAAACAAGCTCGGTACAGAGAAAGACCAATGACTCAATACATTTTTTAATAAGCTGCCCCAGAACCTCACTTTGCAATCAAACCTGCAAGAATTCTATCTAGATGTCTCTTGGACTCATTATACTATGGAGAGTTGAATAGAGCATCATTAATATGTATGCAAACTACTTGGTCTCCAATTTATTTTATGTATGTTCTCTCCTCTTCAAACAAGCTTTTTTGATTCAGGTAGAATTTTGGCATAATCTTCTTTAGGGCAGAATATTCATGGACTGCATCACCCAGCAAAAAGATCATGGATAGCACTGAGATTCATGGAAGTCTTAGTACGTAAATCTGCTTAATATGTGTTATTTTCAATGCAAGCATTCTGCCATGACAGTGATTTGAGGATTAGTGTGAAGCAGAAAGATCTGTTGAAGTAGACTTTGTAACTGTATGATCTTGTGTATTTCAGAGAAACATGTTCTTTAGATTGAAAGACTGAGTCCAAATGAAAGTGGACTAGTTTCGGATGAAAGGCTGGCTTGTTACTGTGATATGCTAAGCAAATGAAAATGAAGGACAGTTCATACTGATGCTGTGACTTTGTGCAAAGTTTCATTGTTACAGAGAGATTGAGAGTTTTAAAATAAAGCTGTCTCCCTAGTCTCACCACCTGTTGGAAAGCAGATTTAATGCTCCAACTTGTTTTAAACAATGGTGTGTAATTCCCCCTCTCCTTCTCTTGATGGACACTGACTTTGCAAGGATGGCAACAACACTGTGGTAAAGGAGGTTTACTTCAAACAGTCTTAGATGGGGGGAAGCACATTTCCAATCATGCAAAAAGATATGAGCAGGATGGATAAAGAGATTATTCAATTTGTGACACCGTAAACTGATAGTTCATTGTTGTTATGCATTTATTAATGAGCTTGCTTTTTTAAAAAATGGAGTCCAAAAGTCCAAAGTTGTAGTTAGCAGCCTTGAATCCGTTTGTGGGAATGGGTTGGTTGGCTATTGTCACAAAGCTAGTCCCTTTTTATAAAAGTTGTTCCTTTTCTTTGTAATCTTCTTTAGGTTCGGTGAATTGGCCATGCTAAATTGCCCGTAGTTTTAGGTGTAGGGGAATGGGTCTTGGGTGGGTTGCTCTTCGGAGGGTCGGTGTGGATTTGTTGGGCCAAAGGGCCTGTTTCCACACTGTAAGTAATCTAATCTAATCTAATTTTCTCAAGATTTGGAGATGCCAGTGTTGGACTGGGGTAGACAAAGTTAAAAATCACACATCACCAACCTCTGGTCCAACAGGTTTATTTGGAAGCACTAACTTTTGAAGCGCTACTCCTTCATCAGGTGGTGGTGGAGTATAAGATTGTAAGACACCGAATTTATAGCAAAAGTTTTCAGTGTGATGTACCTGAAATTATATATTGAAAAAGAGCTGGATTGTTTGTTAAGTCTCTCGTCTTTTAGAATGACCATGTTGGTTTCAGTTCTTTCATATGTAAATCACAAAACTGTTTTTTTTAAAGTTAAATTCTCAAGCGAGCTTTAATAATTACTGTCATGTCAGCCTAGATAACGTATTGAAGGTGCGAGCTGCCTGTGTGAGACTGTGCCACAATTCTAATCTAAAACGCGGATTTACAGAATCTTACACAGTTTTTAAGTAAAGTAAAATGTAATTGTGCAAGTACAAATTCACCCCACAAACTTACGTGTGTGTGTGTGTGTGTGAGAGGTTGGGGGCGGGGGGAAGGTTTACGAATGTCTATGTAAGAGTATGTATGTGAGTGTAAAGGGGTATAAGTCTGTGAAAGGGTGTCTGTGGGAATGTATGTATGAGCATATGAGAGAGGGTCTGCATGAGTGTGTGTGTGTGTGTGCGTGTGTGTGTGTGTATAGTGCAATAGGGTCACCTGTAGTGTGGCATGAACCCAAAGTCCCCGGTTGAGGCCGTCCCCGTGGGTACCGAACTTGGCTATCAGCCTCTGCTCGGCGACTTTTCGTTGTTGCCTATCCCGAAGTCGGCTTTGGAGGACGGTCACCCGAAAATCGAGGCTGAATGTCCTGGATCACTGAAGTGTTCTCCAACTGGGAGGGAACACTCCTGTCTGTCGATTGTTGTCTAGTGTTCATTCATCCATTGCCGTACCCTCTGCTTGGTTTCACCAATGTACCATGCCTCAGGGCAACCTTGCCTGCAGCATATGAGATAGACAACATTGGCTGAGTCACATGAGTACCTGCCACATACATGGTGGAAGGTGTTCCCACACACACTCACGCAGACTCTCTCTCATACACTCACACATACACTCCCACAGACTTATACCCCTTTACACTCTCACACACTCTCACAGACACTCATAACCCACCCCAACACACATATACACCCTACGTACACATATAAGTTTGTGGGGTGAATTTGTACTTGCAGAGTTGCTCAAAAACTGCATGAATCCATGTAAGATTCTGCAAATCCATTTTCAGTCTGACCATTGTGGCACAGACAGTCTCACACAGGGAGCTGTTATTCAGATTGACGTGACACCAATTGTTAAAGTTCACTTGAGAATGTAACTTTAAAAGACGTTTTGCGATTTACATATAGAACATAGAACAATACAGCACAGAACAGGCCCTTCGGCCCACGATGTTGTGCCGAACATTTGTCCTAGCTTAAGCACCCATCCATGTACCTATCCAATTGCCGCTTAAAGGTCGCCAATGATTCTGACTCTGCCACTCCCACAGGCAGCGCATTCCATGCCCCCACCATTCTCTGGGTAAAGAACCTACCCCTGACATCCCCCCTATACCTTCCACCCTTCACCTTAAATTTATGTCCCCTTGTAACACTCTGTTGTACCCGGGGAAAAAAGTTTCTGACTGTCTACTCTATCTATTCCTCTGATCATCTTATAAACCTCTATCAAGTCTCCCATCTTCCTTCGCCGTTCCAATGAGAAAAGGCCTAGCACACTCAACCTATTCTCGTACGACCTATTCTCCATTCCAGGCAACATCCTGGTAAATCTTCTCGGCACCCTCTCCAAAGCTTCCACATCTTTCCTAAAGTGAGGCGACCAGAACTGCACACAGGTGGGCAATTGTGGCCTTACCAAGGTCCTGTACAGCTGCAACATCACTTCATGACTCTTGAATTCAACCCCTCTGCTAATGAACGCTAATACACCATAGGCCTTCTTACAAGCTCTATCCACCTGAGTGGCAACTTTCAAAGATCTATGAACATAGACCCCAAGATCCCTTTGCTCCTCCACCTTACTAAGAACTCTACCATTAACCCTGTATTCTGCATTCTTATTTGTCCTTCCAAAATGGACAACCTCACACTTGGGAGGGTTGAACTCCATCTGCCACTCCTCAGCCCAGCTCTGCATCATATCTAAGTCCCTTTGCAGCCGACAACAGCCCTCCTCACTATCCACAACTCCACCGATCTTTGTATCGTCTGCAAATTTACTGACCCACCCTTCGACTCCCTCTTCCAAGTAATTAATAAAAATTACAAACAGCAGAGGACCCAGAATTGATTCCTGCGGAACTCCACTTGTAACTGGGCTCCAGACTGAATATTTACCATCTACCACCACTCTCTGACTTCGACAACAATATGAAAGAACTGAAGCCAACATGGTTATTCTAAAAGATGAGAGACTTGACAAACAAGATGTAGGTTTGCTCATTGAGCTGGAAGGTTTATTTCCAGATGTTTCATCACCCTACTAGTTAATATCTTCAGTGGGCTTCCAGGTGAAGCACTGTTGGTAATTCTTGCTTTTTATTTAGATGTTTGGATCTATTTGGGTTGGTGATGTCATTTTCTATGAGCCTCAAGCTGAGTTACAAATCTTCTCAAAACTCACTTAACAAACAATACAGCTCTTTTTCAATATATAATTTCTGTTACATCACACTGTAAACTTTTGCTATAAATTCTGTGTCTTACAAGCTTATACTCTCCAGCCACCTGATGACGGAGCAGCGCTCCGAAAAGTAGTGCTTCCAAATAACACTTTTTCTCAAGGAAACTCTATCCTTGTTTTTTTTCCAGAAAGATTGTAAATGACCCGGGCTCTGATTAGACTGGTTTGGTACACAGATTAAAGGGTTTTGAGAGGTCTTTTTGTGTATATGTAAACAGATGAGACTTCAGGCCAAAGTGGTCATGTTTTAGAAGTGACCTGAATAATGAAAAGGAAGTGGTCAGCTCTCTAGTTGAACAGTTCAGTCCAGAACTGGTTAGGAATTCAACCAATGTGCTGTGTGGAAACTTTTCTCTCTTTCTGCCCTTCTAACTTCAACCTGTAAGCATCTGTTCCTTTTTTTTTACTAGGTTTTAAGGGAGTTTGCTTAGTGGGACTGTTGTGTATATTTGGAACAGCACACTTAAGTCGAGCTTCGGCAGACTGAGTTCTGTAGGGGTTCTTTATTCTGTTCTTTGTGTTTCATTGTGTAATTTTATGAATAAAGTTTTGTCTGTTTTAAAACCTGGTAATCAACTTTGCTAACTTGTCCTGGGTAATTTTCACTATACACTTCCCGAAACAATTTGCAAAGTTATGGCCTGGGCTGCTTGCTTAAGAATGTTTTGAGTGGTCTGGCTGAGTCCGTAACACTATCCTAAAATTGGAGACTTGGAGGCAACTCCTCTTTAAACATCCCTTTGAAAGTCTTTTGAGGATATTTCACTGAAATGTAACCATAAGAAATAGGGACAGGAGCAAGCCATTTGGCCCATTGAGCCTGCCTTGGCACTCAAGAGGATCCTGATTGATCCAACGTTCCTCACATCCACTTTCATGCCCTTTCCCATAAGTCTTGATTCCCCAGTTTGGTTCGACTATCTGCCTTCTACTTAACCCTCCTTATAAAGCTAGTGGACCCAACCAGTGCATCACTTGTGCCAAACGACAGGACTCCTAAACTTTCCTGATGAAGTGCTTTTGCCTGAAATGTCGATTTTCCTGCTCCTTGGATGCTGCCTGACCTGCTGTGCTTTTCCAGCACTACACTCTTGACTTTAATCTCCAGCATCTGCAGTACTCCCTTTTGCCCACCTAAACTCTCATCCCAGTCATAGAGATGTACAACATGGAAGCTGATCCTTTGGTCCAACATGTCCATGCCAACCAGATATCCTAAATTAATCTAGTCCCATTTGGCAGCACTTGGCCCATATCCCTCTAAACCCTTCCTATTCATGTACCCATTCAGATGCCTTTTAAATGTTGGAAATGAACCAGCCTCCACCATTTCCTCTGGCAGCTCATTCCATACACGCACTACCCTCTGCATGAAAACATTGCGCCTTGGGTCTCTTTTAAATCTTTGGAGCAGTTGGTCCTGATCATGAGTCTGGTGACAGCACTTCAGGATCCCTTGGGTCTAAGGGTGATACATGAGCTCTTCATCTGTGTGTTATGTGAGGGGTACAGGTCCCTGGAGCAGCTATGCGGTGGTGTCATGGAGCTGGGTAAATAGCACAGTGTGGGTGAAGTTGGTACAGACTACATCACATTAAACTCCTGCACATGAAACCAACCTAGGAAGATTGAGAGAGCACATGAACAAGAACACACTAATATGGATTAGTCTTTACCTAATGTAACTACAAGGACAGCCCTGGCATCTCTATGTTTACCATGCATAGCAGTTTTCAGTTTGAATATATAAGTGGCGTTACTTTGAAGTCTAAACCTGAAGATAATTTTTGACTTTGTCTTCTCCTCGATCAATAAGTAAAGAAACATTTAGAATTAGAAAACTCTTTATTGTCACATGTACTCAAGTACAGGAGTACAGTGAAAAGTTTACAATGTCGCCTCTCATGGTGCCATCTCAGGGACAAAGTACCTAGGTACAGAACTTAGATATAAAATAGAGAAATAAAGGGGAAATAAAGAAAAACATTACATTACTTACATTTAGTGTGGCATGAAACCATATGATATTGGCTGCTGATCTTAAACTGTTTACTGTTTCTTGAACACTCTGGATATGAATTTAGTACCCTAGTGAAATTGGTTCTCTCTCAGCAGGCTGTACTGGGCAATGAACTGGGGTAAAAGAGATTTGCTTTTGTCTTTCAAACTCAGCACTTTAAATTTATTTGATTGATCTGACTGAGCAAATCCCAACAGCCTT
Organism: Chiloscyllium plagiosum; assembly: GCF_037043375.1. Taxonomy (NCBI): domain Eukaryota; kingdom Metazoa; phylum Chordata; class Chondrichthyes; order Orectolobiformes; family Hemiscylliidae; genus Chiloscyllium; species Chiloscyllium plagiosum. Next base: position 44,485,820 of record NW_028270168.1, on the reverse strand, counting down.
TAAATGGCCTGTACTCAGAGTGACTAACATTTCAGCGATTTAACTACCCTGTTTTACAAATGATTCGGAGATGCCGTTCGGGATCTTTCCTGCTTGCCTGCATTCCTGTAGAAACTTGATGTCTGTGTCGATATGTGCGATCTTCTTGGAGATCCTCTCCACTTTAAGTGAAGCTATCACTGTATTCTAACAGATGAAAGGCTTAACAGACAATCAATTCTTCAATGTATAATTTCAGTTACATCACACTGCAAGTTTTTGCTATAAATTCTGTGTTACGATCGAGCCCTCCACAATCACCTGATGAAGGAGTGTCGCTCCGAAAGCTAGTGTGCTTCCAATTAAACCTGTTGGATTATAACCTGGTGTTGTGTGATTTTTAACTCTGTTTTACAAAGGTCTTCTGATCAAAATTTGCCCTTTTTTAACCATTACAGTAAGAAATGTTGATGCCATGTTAAACTTTGTTTTACCAAACATATCAGCTATCCAATTTTCCTCTTTTGGTTTCCCATCAGTTTAGTTTAGCTTGTTTGTTATTTTTGAACTTCTGTTAAATTCTGTACCCTTTTGTTAATCTTTAGGCTCATTTTGTTTGTTACAAACCTATACATGAATCTTTAATTCTCTTAGTGACAGTTTGTCCACTTTAAAACCAATCTTTTACCATGTTCTTATTCCCTCTCCCAACGTAGGTAACGACTTGATTTCATAATGGCTTATTCCCCACCTCCTCAGTCAGTGAGCACTGACTTTGTCAGGGTGTATGCAACACTGTAGTGAATGGTTTACTTAACATGCTGTTTGATGCAGGAAATTCAGCAACACTGACACCTACAAACATATGTGAAAGTGTAGAATCAGGAGTGATCATGCTGTAGTCAAGTTTATCCATCTTTCCTGTAGTCTCATCTCTCATTCCCACCGCTTGTAAGAGATTATTCCATCAACGATTATTTAAATACAAACCAAGGGGGGATAGCAATTTATCTATCCCTGATTTTCACAAAACAGAGTCCAAAAGTCCCAAGTAATAGTTGGAAGTCTAGAATTCCTTTATTTGGGTTGGTTGATATGTTAGCTAAGAGTTGAGGTCTTGGTGACAATTTCCCCTCTTTATAAATCTTTGAAAATCTTCAGAGGAAGTTTTCCTGAAATGTCGCTTCTCTGCTTCAGTGTTTTGATGAAAAGAGACTTATTTGAAGAGAACAAATACAAGGTGGTGACTGATTTTTACAGACATAGTCTTTTCCTTTGTAGCCTGGAGATAAGGGTGGAGTTACAGAACAGTGCTGACCTCGTAACAGCACGCTGTTTCAAAATGGTGTAGCTAATAAGGTTCAATAGCGTGGGAGTCATGCAACAAAGCCTCTTGGTCGACATGAAGCAGTTATCATCAAGACAAAAACTTGCATTACGAGTAGTCAACTGGCCCATTCTAGAAATTAAATGAAAAGTTATGAACACGTCTTCTAATAAGATAGATGTAACTCGCAATTCTATTGTATTAGGATTCTTTTTCTTGAAGATGATCATCACTGTAGCAGATTATAGTGCAAAGGTTTAACATTTCAAGATCATCAGGAGATTATAGGAAGCTGACGTTGATTTCTGAGAAACTTGTGAAAGGTATTGACAAATTCAGTTTTGCAGTAGATATCTTTATAAGGCAGGTTATTGTGTTCTTAAAGCAGTCACTGAACATATATTTAGAAGTATATTCAAATTTAAAAATCACACAACACCAGATTATAGTCCAACAGGTTAAATTGGAAGCACTAGTTTTTAGAGCACCGATCCTTCATCAGGTGGTTGTGATATGTGATGAAGGAGCAGTGCTTCGAAAGCTAGTGCTTCCAATTAAAGCTGTTGGACTATAACCTGGTATTGTGTGATTTTTAAATTTGTATACCCCAGTCCAACACTATTATTTCCAAATCATTTATTCAAATTGTTTTTCACTCCATTCCTGACCTGCATAATCCACACAGAAACCCATGAGAATATAATGCCTGTTGTAGTTGACCATAAAGGTGTGCGTACTGTTTCATGTTAGTATTTCTGATGGTACAAAATGCTAATGAAGTATTTTCCTTTATGGAGCTTCTTTTATACCTCCTGGTTCAATATTGAGCTGGCTACGCATTGAATGCAAATTTACTGGGTGCAAATCATGCCCTTGACCTCATCCTTCACAAAAAAAGATTGTGTTCTACCAGTACCATTCCCCAGACATTCTTAGTCATTTTGTTTGAAGTATTACTTAAGAACATAAGATCTCAGAGCAAGAGTAGGCAATGCAACCCTTGAAGCCTGCTCTGCCTTTTAATATGATCATGCTGATCTCAGCTTGGCCTTCGCTCCACTTTCTTGTCCACTCCCCATAGCCCATCAACCTATGGATAATTGAAAATCCGTCTCTATCCTCCTCAAGTTTACTCGATGTCCTGGTATCCACCACATTCTGGGTTAGTGGATTCTACAGAGTTTTGACTGTTTCTCTTCATTTATATTTTCATCCTCTTCACCTCTTCTCCTGCCTCTACAAAAGGAAATATCCTCTCTACATTGTCTACATTGTATTGCGAATCAATGGCAGTTTAACAGGCACATTCTAACCTAGTAAGATCCACTATAAATATGTAAATTGGGACCTCATGTTAATGCAATAAAGTCTAATTCACTGCAGGACTTTTGTGGGAAATCAAGGACAAAACTCTTGATAACAGCAAATCTTTTATTTTAATATAAGGTTTGGTGTTGAAGGAAATCAGGGATCTTGTCTTATCCTGATTTCTCTGCACCTAGATTCCCCTTGTAGCTACTTACAGTCCACCTTCTCCACCTCTGTGGCTACCATCATACTGTAGACAGTTTATTCATCTTTCCTGCAATCTCAACTCTCAGCCCCACTGCTCAGAAGAGACTTGTAACTGCTGGACAAATACAAGGACTGAGGCTCTTGGAGAGCTGACCCTTGAGTCCCCATACCTGCCTCATGCACAATCAAAACCCATTCTGCCCCTCATCCCAGACAAAGTGTGAGTTGCCCAAGGTGAGAAGTGCATTCATCTCCTGGAGCTAAGTGTCCAGGGAAGCTTCCCTCTCCTTGATGTGGAACAATGTTGGCAGCTCCTCAACTCAGTCCTTCCTGTCTGCTGCACCATGGATGTGGGTCCGAGCATCAGATGGAGTGTCATGCATAGCAAACCTTGTTAAAGTAGTAGCAGAAACCAGCAAAAAGTGTTCAAATGAAGTAACAAATTGGACTCCCAGTTCTGCCTTTGGCAACTGGTGGCTCTTGTGAATTTGAGCCTCTGTGATTCACACCCATTCATTGTGATCACTGGAATTGTTTTTATTGATTCTCATTTTTAATGACTCAAAATAGTTAATGAGGGAATGAAATGGATGATTTCATGCCCAATGATAGTTTGAAAGGATATTCTTAAACAGACTTAAGACACCACATTTTCCCATAAGTGTAATTACATTCTGTATTAATTGATGTAGCACGGGCAGGAGAATTAAACGATAATCATAACAGTCACAAAGACTGATAATAAAGGAAAGCATCATTATGCTAACCATTTAGCTCCTTTTTCCCATGTAGTTACAACTTCCAGATCATTACAGGCTCTTAGCTGTAACTCAGGGGTTAGTTGGACATAACCTTCCTTTTAGTTTTAACCTTGTGTGACATGAGTGTTGAACTGCCAATTTTCTACATGCGTGTACACATGCAATGTGAGGGATTTGTCAGATACAGTTCCCGAACTATCAGATTCCACAGGAAGGTTCAGCTGGCCAGTCCTCACTCCTGATCTTTGGGGTGAAATGAGAGGATGTGTTTCAACTGCTAATCAAACGGCTCCCCAAACTGATCAAACAGGGACTGCCCAGTAAATTGTTTGTGCTCTCCAGTAATGGTTTCTAATAGCTCCTAGCTTGTCAGTAGCTCTTACTTAAATGTCAGTATAATTACTGGTGTAACGCATTCCCAATAGTAAATTGACGTTGTTCGATGTTCCTCGTGCACCAGATCTGAAATTGTTTCCGCTACCGCCGAACCAACCGCTCGCAGCTCCTGGTGGGGACAGAACCATCAGTCATCCTTTCAAATCTTTTTAATATACAGGTCGGACAACTCATGGTGGTTGACTGTAATTTAAAAAAGAATCCTTTCTATAATGGGTGTAAGAGTTTGCTTGGTTACCCGTGATAGAGAATGAGCCACTAGTCAGAACAGGCACTTACCAGAACAAGGTGCAGTTTAATACATGGTTGTCAATGGGTAAAAGTTATGTTGGCTAGTTCGATACAATAACTAAGATTATCACAAAACACTGATGACATATCTGTTTCCATGAGGATCTTCAGTGAGATGAAGATCCTTATCTCAAACACTATTATCAGGTAAGGTGGAGCTTAATCCTGTGACCAACATTAACTCAGACAGAACCATCACCTTATATAAAACCTGATGCACCGAGAGAAGTAGGATTTTCTTTTTGTTTTTAAGGATCGATAAAGACTGAACCTGGTGTGAAATCAATGAATTCCTACACAGTGTGGAAGCAGGCCATTTGACCCATCAAGTCCACACCAACCTTTCAAAGAGCATCCCATCCAGACTCTAACCCCTACCCTGTCCCTATAACCCTGCATTTCCCATTGCTAATACACCGAGCTTGTGCATCCCTGGACTCTATTGGCAATTTAACATGGCCACTCCACCTAACCTGCAACATTCTCTTGTCACTGCACTTCCACAACATTCTTTCAAACAAAACAGCAAATGAAAGTTTTCTAAATAATGGTTAATGCTAATTCGGAATGACATGCTTTTTGGCACTGTTCCTAGTTTCCTTGGTTCCTAGGTTTTAGTGGGTAGTCCATTCCTGTCAGCTGTATGGAGTCACTGCCTCATACTGGTGCTACGCCAGTGCTGACTGACTTGTTCAGCCCATTTGCTTTCAAGAACTAATATTATAAAGTAAAGGAATTAATGTCAATGTGGTACATCATTGTGCAGAAAGTGGTGATGACAAAATGGTAATGTCACCGGATTAGTAATCCAAAGGCCCAGACTAATGCTCTGGTGACTCGGACTCAAATCTCAGCATGGAAGCTTTTAGAGTTTAAACTAAATTACCAAATCTGGATATGAAACCTGTCTCAGCGATGTTGCCATCAAATTAACATTGATTGTCGATAGGTTCCCATCTGGTTCATTAATGTCCTCCAGGGAGTGAAGTTTGCCCTCTCCACCCAGCCTGTCCTACGTGTGACCCCAGAAGCACAGCAACTGAGTTGGCTGAATTAGTTTAGGATACCTGGTCAGCGTGGATGAGTTGGACCAAACTGTCTGTTTTTGTGCTGTACATCTCTATGACACTAAAATGGCTGAGTAAGTCAATTCCAGAGCAATTTGGGATGGGCATCAAAAACTGGCAAGATCCCATGAAATGAATTTAATAAAGATGTGTTGATGTCAGAGTCACGTGATTAAGTGAGCAAGAAGGAGGCCGGACCTTTAACCTCAGGTGAAGAGGAAGTGTGTATACACCAAGATGTAAATAAACACTTCTTGTAGATTGTTCCATGGATCCCAGATACTTTACTTTAGAGAGTAAATAAGGTTAGACCCCCATATACAGAACCAAATAGATATAGTGCCCTTTTGCTTTCTTTGTGTTAACTGGTGGGTGGTTGTCCTGAGTAGTGGTAGAGACTCATAGAATCCCTATAGTGGAGAAATAGGCCCTTCATCCCAATAAGTCCACACCGGCGCTCTGAAGAGTAACCCACCCATACCCATTCCCCTCTGTTTTATCCCTCATTAATGCACCTTACCTACACATCCATGAACACTATGGGACAATTTAACATTACCAATTCACCGAGCCTGCACATCTTTGGATTGCAGGAGGAAACCAGGGCACCCAGAGAAAACCCATGCAAACACAGGGAGAATGTGCAAACTCCACACAGACAGTCACCCGAGGCAGGAATCAAACCCGGGTCCCTGGCACTGTGAGGTAGCTGTGCTAACCACAGAGCCACTATGCCACCACGTAGTTCCACATAACAGATAGGTTAGCAAGTTAGACGCCAAGCAATACAGGGAGAACTAGCTATTTGGATACAAAATTGGCTGGAAGGTTGGAGACAGAGGGTAGTTGTGAAAGGTTGCTTTTTGAACCGGAGGCCTGTGATGAGCAGTATGCTGCAAGAATCGATGCTGGGTCCACTGCTTTTCGCCATTTGTGTAAATGATTTGGATGTGAACATAGGAGGTATGGTTAGTAAGTTTACAGTAGACACCAAAATTAGAGATGAAGGTTACCTCTAAGTACAATGGGACTTTGATCAAATGGGCTGAGGAGTAGCAGATGGAGTTTAGTTTAGATAAATTTGAAGTGCTGCATTTTGGAAAGGCAAATCAGGGCAGGACTTCTACACTTAATGGGAAGGTCTGGGAAGTGTTGCTGAACAAAGGCGCCTTGGAGTGCAGGGTTCATAGCTCCTTGAAAGTAGAAACAGGTAGGCAGGGTAGTTATGAAGGCATTTGGAATACTTGCCTTTATTGGTTAGTGCATTGAGTATAGGAGTTGTGATATCATTTTGCAGCTGGACAGCACAGTTATTAAGCCACTGCTGGAATTCTGCTTTCAATCCTGGTCTCCCTGCTATTGGAATGATACTGTGAAACTTGAAAGGGTTCAGAAAAGATATGCAAAGATGTTATCAGGGTTAGAGGGTTTGAGCTATTGAGAGAGGCCAAATAGGCTGGGGCTATTTTCCCTGGAGCATTGGACGCTGAGAGGTGACCTTATAGAGGCTTGTAAAATCATAAGGAGCATGGATAAGGTGAACAGCCAGAGTCTTTTTTCCAGGTTAGGTGGGACCAAAAGTAGGGAGCGTGGTTTTAAGGTGAGAGGGAAAAGATTTAAAAGGGATCTAAGGGGTAAGGTTTTCAAAATGAATGTGGTATGTGGATGGAATGAGCTGCTAGAGGAAACGTGGAGGCTGGTTCAGTTACAAAATTTTAGAGGCTTAATTGGGTACATGATTACGAAAGGTTTGGAAGGATATGGGCCAAGTGCTAGCAAGTGGGGACAAGATGAATTTAGGATATCTGGTTTGCATGGACAAGTTAGACCGAAGGGTCTGTTTCTGTGCTGTACATCTCTATGACACTAATAAATTAAAAATTAAGAGAATGGAACACAAAACCAGGAACGTTATGAGGAACTTTTATAAAACACTGTGTTGCCCTCAACTGGTGTATTGTATTGAAATCACAATTTCAGAAAAATGTGCCAACTTTATAAAACACATTACTAAGAACAACATGAGCCCTTTTCTGCCTGTTTCATATGTCAATAGAATGGTTACAGCTCAGAAGGAAATCATTCTGTCTATCGAGACTATGCTCACTCTGAAAGAGTCAGTTTGCTCTCCTTGCCCTTTTCCCCACTTCGCTGCAATTTTTTCTTTTTGTGTTACTTTTCAAGTTCCATGATAGACTCTTCTGCAACTGCCCTCTTCGACAGTGCATTCCAGGTTGTAACTGCTTGCTGCAATTAAACTAAAGGTTTCCCACATTAATTGGTACTTTAAAAAGAATGTTAACCCGTATTCTCGACCCTGTTGCCAATGGGAGGCGTTTCTGTCTCGCTACACTGCTGGGACTCCTCATGATTTTAACACCTCAGACACAATCTATCCACTTACCCTTGCATTTCTAGTCCCTGGATTCAGTCTCATAATATTTTCTGCAGCATCTCTAAGGCTGTCACATCTTTCCGAAACTGTGATTTCAATACATTACACAAGTTGAGGACAACACAGTGTTTTATAAAAGTTCTTTGTAATATCCTTGGTTTTCTGTTCCATTCTTTATCAGAATCCAGGATCCTAAATGTGGCTTCAACACTTTCTCAGTCGGCCATGCAACCTTCAATGATTTGTGCACGTGTGCCCTGTGGTCTGTCTGCCCTGCAGATCCTTTAGAATAATACCACCCAGCTAATGTCTTCTTTCAGTCCTGGATACAGATGAGGAAGATTGTAAAAATGAAAGAACAGTTTTAAACCTATCCACAAAACTGCTAACTGGAAGCCAGAGAAATTTTGAAGTCATAGAATAGAATCCCTACAGTATGGTAGTAGGCCATTCGGCCCATCGAGTCCTCAATAGCCCTCCAATCCCCATAACGCTGCATTTCCCATGGCTAACCCATCTAGTCTGGGCATCCCTGGGCACTATGGGCAATTTAGCATGGCCAATCCACCTAACCTACACATCTTTGGACTGTGGGAGGCAACCGGGGTACATGGAGGAGACCCACGCAAACGCAGAGAGAATGTGCAAACTCCTCACAGACAGTCCCCTGAAGGTGAATTCAAACCCAGGTCCCTGGCGCTGTGAGGCAGTAGTGCTAACCATTGAGCCACTGTGAATTCCTTGAAAATGAATGTGAAATCTTTAGCTTTGAAGCATGGGAACAGAGATAGGACATTCAGCCATTCCACCAGTTGATAAGCTCCTAGTTGATTTGGTTTAAAGACCTAGCCTTTACTACATTCTGGGAAAGTGTGTTCCATATTTTAATTAACATTTGGGAGTAAAAAAACAATGTCTCCTCATCTCTAGTATAAAAGAAATTCTTAAACCATGTCTCCTCATTTTGTCTTTCACATGAGAGGAATCCTCCCAGGATCTACCGATCACGTCCCCTCGAGATCTTAGACACTTCTTTAAGACCATCTCTCATTCCTGTAGGGGTTTTAGGCCCAACCTGTTCAACCTTTTCTAAGATAAGCCCTTCATCCCAGAAATGGATTGAGCTAATGGCTGCAAATGGGAAAGCAAAATTCCGGATACTATTGTAATGAACACCATCAATTGTAGATTGACGTCTGAGGTTGAAATCTGAAAGTGTAGTAAGTGCCTCATTAAAATGTTCCAGTTTTGTGCATATGCAAGGGAACTGCATTACAATGACATCCTTAGTCTGTGGAAGGCGCATTTAGGGTGATGACTTTGTGCGTAGAAATGTCTGTCATCGACTTTGAAATAAAAACTTTTATTGTTACCTTATGGCCTTTGTCTAGTTCCAAAATAACTACTATGGTGGCTAAGAAATTATGGCTCTCCTTGTCTGTTGTGGCTTTAAGTTTAATGGTTAGGTAGTAATTGTTGAGGATATTGATGAATTCTTCTAATTCTGCTTTGGTGTGAATTCAAATAACCCATATGTCAAGACAGACAGAGACGATATGGTTATTGCATCAGCTAATAAATGCATCATTGAGAATGAGAAAAGGTATCCTGGAAACCAGTTGACTCAGACAACAAAACGCATCACTCAAAAACAGGGAGCCCTGATTTGAAAAGTGCTGTTGATAAGACCATGGCAAGTTGTTGCAGTGCATTTGTAAAGTGCTACACAACATTATCCCTCTGTGATGGTGAGGGAGGAAATGAGTATTTACAGAGTGCAAATCCAGCAAGTTGATGTTGTTAAGTATTTTGAGTGTTTTTGGATTAGATTAGATTCCCTACAGTGTGGAAATAGGCCCTTCGGCCCAACATGGGGGGGCGGCATGGTGGCACAGTGGTTAGCACTGCTGCCTCACAGCGCCAGAGACCCGGGTTCAATTCCCGCCTCAGGCGACTGACTGTGTGGAGTTTGCACATTCTCCTCGTGTCTGCGTGGGTTTCCTCCGGTTGCTCCGGTTTCCTCCCACAGTCCAAAAAATGTGCAGGTCAGGTGAATTGGCCGTGCTAAATTGCCCGTAGTGTTAGGTAAGGGTTAATGTAAGGGTATGGGTGGGTTACGCTTCGGCGGGGCGGTGTGGACTTGTTGGGCTGAAGAGCCTGTTTCCACACTGTAAGTAATCTAATCTAATCTAATCTAATGTCCACACCGACCCTCCGAAGAGCAACTCACCCAGACCCATTCCCCTACACCTAACACTGCGGGCAATTTAGCATGGCCAATTCATCTGACCTGCGCATCTTTGGATTGTGGGAGGAAACCCACGCAGACACAGGGAGAATGTGCAAACTCCACACAGACAGTTGCCCAAGGCGGGAATTGAACCCAGGTCCCTGGCGCTGTGAGGCACTGAGCCACCGTGCCACCCCTTTGAAAGTGCATTGATGTAGCAAGTGGACAGCATTCCATCCTGACTTCAGCTTTGTAGATGACTGACATACTTTGGGAAGTTAGAACATGCCTTCCTCACCTGTCACCTGCTCTTGTAACTGCAGCATTTAGAAAACTGAGCCAGTTAAGTTTCTGGTCAATCAGATTCAATTATGGCAATACAATTGAATAGTAAAACTTTTGGGGGGGGGGGGTGGGGGTGGGGGGTGGTTAGATTCTGTCCAGGTGGAGATGGTCATTGCCTATTAATTGTCACTCGTAATTTACCAATCCAAGCCTGAATGATGAGCAGACAGGTACTGCACACTACCCTTCAGAGTACTTACAGCTTTTCTGGGTTTTATTGTAGTTCCCAGTGTTTGCTCTGATATGAACATTCTTACAATGTTGGCGGGACCTCTCCTGTACTCATTATTTCTACCGTGATGACATGTTGCCCAGCAGAACATCATTGGACTGAAATTAATTCACGTAACAACAGCACTAAAAAAGCTCAGTGCACTGAATAATCATCACTTCTCTGCAGCATTTTATATCCTAATAACGTAAGGAATAGTAGCAAGAGGAGGCCATTCAGCCCATTGAGCCTCTGCTGCTATGCAGTCTCTTGTAGCTAATCTACCTAAATTCATTTCCCCACCACATTTCACTTGTGGTCTCTCCACAACTCTGTACAATTTCAACCGGATTTACATATTCCAAATCTGCTGCAATAAAGGTTGACATTCCATTTGCCTTCCTAATTGATTGCTGTAGCAGCTTGCTAAATTTCTTTGTTTCAGTACAAGAATGAAGTCCTCTCAACAGCATTCTCACCATTTTGGAGAATTCATTGGATTTTCCCGTTTCTCAGCTATGTTATTTTGGGGGAATTTCATGGCAAGGGGTTCCATCCTGACTTTTCTCATGCTATCTCCTGCTTTCCAACCCCATTCTTCATGCAACTGGCCTTTCTCACATCCCTCCCATGCACTCAGAGAGCTAAAATTCCCACCACTGACAATACCTTACAGCATGCAATCTACAATATATTTAAAGCCCACTACACTTCAGATGGAATTGAACTCACATACATTCCTCTTAGGAAACCAAAATATCTCCGAAAGAGAAGCAGACTCTCCTGATAGGGACTTGGAGGCCATGGTAGTTAAGTGGAGGACTATCCTTTACCTGGTGGACCCCAGAGGAGGTCAAGGATACCAAACAGAGCCCGCTTAGACCCAAATAGGTTCAGTGCTGTCTCTAGGCTCAGACAGAATGTAATGCTTCTCTGCTCTGCAAGGGTGGGTTCCACCATCTCTCTGTTCCCTCACACTCACTCTAACGCTGTCACTGCAAACCTCACCAATGCGCAGGCCCTACCAACCTCACTATTGCAAGCAGCAGCTCCATTTAGTAGTTCTCATCCTCCACATGGCTCATTACAAAGATGTGAACTGGTGAGGAAGAAGGTGCTAAGGGGGGATAAGCCAATCATGTTTAACCAGAGAAATTAAGGCAAGCACCAGATGGAAAGAAAAATGGCAAAGATTGGTGGTAAACCAGAGGACTGGCAGAGTTTTTAAAATAACCAAAAGACAACCAACAATTGTAACAAGGTCAACCAAGTGGACTTCGTAGAATATGAGTTCCCCCATTCGGCCAGATTAACCGCCCCAGTCAGGGGACTCCTATTTTCTGAGATCCAAATGGCTGACCTCATTGCAAACACTACAAAAATACAAGAGAGAGAAAATAAACTTTGAGGATAAGCTTGCAAGTAATATCAATACAGACAACAAGAGCTTCTTTAAATATATAAAAAAGGAAAAAAAGAAGCCACAGGAAACGGAATCCCCTTCAAGGATGAGGCTGGGGAAATAAGAATGGGGAACCGGGAAATGATGGAGGAGCTGAATATTTGCTTTGCAGCAGTCTGCACAGTAGAAGTCACGATTAACATTCCAAAAATGCTAAATAATTAAAGAGCAAAATGTAGACAGGCAACCAATGCAATAACTATCAACAGTGTAACATTTTTCTACAGCTCAATGCTTGTGCAGAATACATTGTCCTGAAAACTGGCAATAATGTATGACATGACATTTGATGGGATTCTTAAAGAATTTCTTTGAACATAAAAGCTGCCCTTCTTATTAGCATTATGAAATGCTGCAGAAAAAGATTGATGAGAATGGTTACAGGGATAAAGAGCTTTAAATATTGATTGGAGAGGCCTGTACAGTTCTCCCTAAAGAACAGGCTGAGGGGAGATTTGATAGACGTAGTTGGAATTATAAGGGGTCTGGACAGAATAGATAGGGAGAAGCTGGTCCTGGTGGTGTTAGGATCAAGAACGAGAGGGCCCAGATTCTCGGTAATCAGCAAAAGGAACCAATGCTGACATTGGAGGAATGTTTTCACACAGTGAGGAGTTAGTATTCAGAATACAATGCCAGAAAGTGTGGTAGAGGCAGGTTCAATCAAAGCATTCAAAAGGGAATTGGATTATTGTGTGAAAAGCAAAAATAAAAATTCCGGGGTTGAGAGGAAGGGAGGAGAGCGACACAAGGTGAGTATCGCTAGCATTGGGCCAGCTCAGCCACAATAGCCCAAATGGCCTCCGTTTGTGCTGTAAGCAATGTGTGGCTCCATAAGGTGGATAAAGTTTGAAGTGAAGTTCCAGTGCTGGCAAAGTGCCTGATGAAGTGGGATTGCTCAGTCCTCAGAATGTGAGGTGTTATCAATTTGCAATGCTGTGTCAACAGCTTATTTGCATAACTAAATATTCTATCAAATGTTGAAACTGTTGAACAAATATTGTACACCTGATTTTCATTTTGCAGCAGCAAATTATCACTTTTTTAAAAATGTAAATTAATTTTCTTATCATGTTTCTGGTGACAGTGTCAAAAACGGAGACTTTCTGCTTGCTGTTCACGCCCTATGTTTCCTTCTTGTGTAGTCCTGGCTGTTTCGGTTAGTCCAGTCTTTTCCTCAGGATGACCAGCTGTAAACCATCTGGTCAACTGATAGCATGATGTCTTTGTGTCGTCTACAAAACCACTTGTACATTCAGCTGGGTAACATATTTATTTGATCGATTTTAAATTGAGGATTTGACTTCAGTCATTTTCTTTGAGGTGTACTGGATTGTGACCAGAAGTATAATTGGAAAAGATTTGTGCTTAATGGACTGATTACAAATCACGTTTTAATTAATTTTACAGTCTTTGGGAACATTAAACCAATATGACATAATTTCCCATTATGGTAGGATTATTGTTGCAACCTGAAGGCAACAGTTCAGCAATGAAGCTAAACCATGAAGACTTAGGAACTGGAGGTGTGCAGCGTCTTGGCTTCATAGACCTAGCAGTGCACACAGACAGGTGAAAGGTGATATTCCCTATTTTTCTTACTTCCCCAGCTCTGGTTGAGTTTCCAAATTTAGCTGTGCCTTCTATAGTAGACAGGCAGGAGACTGGAAGAGTAGAGCAAGCCAGGCAGCACCAGGAGCTGGAGAAGTCCGAAGTTTCAGCTATAACCCTTTTTCAGGACTGGGGGTGGGGGTAGGAGGGGCTGCAGGAAAGAGACGGGGGAAGGCTTATGGGTAGGGAAAGGGGCGGAATGGTGAGGTGGTGATAAGTGAATACAGATGGTGGGTATGATCTGGTAAATCGATAGGAAGGATGAATCTGGTTAGTCACTGGAAGGAGGGGTGGTTGTTTGGAGGAATGGAAGGGGCTGGAAATTGAGCCATGGGATGGGTAGGATGGTCAATGTTGAGTCTAACCAGGCTGTAGGCTGCGCAGGTGGAAGATGAGGTGTTGTTCCTCCAACTTGTGGTCTGAATCATTGTGGAAATGGAGGAGGACAAGTATGGTCATGTCGGAAAGGGAGTGGGAATAGGAATTAAAATGGACGGTGACTGGGAGGTCAGGCTGGCCCTTAGCAACCCAGCTGAGATACTCGGCAAAACATTTCCTAAGCTAACGTTTGGTCTCCCCGATGTAGAGAAGACCACATTGGGATCACCTGATGCTGTAAACTAGGTTGAGGGAGAGGCAGGTGAACCTCTGTCTCACCTGGAAGGACTGTTTGGGGCCGTGGATGGAGGTAAGGGGGGTGGTGTGCCAACAGGTTTTGCACTTTTTATGTTTGCAGGGGAGGTTGCCGGTGGTGTTGGGGGCTGGTGATGGTCGTGGGTGGGGTGCTATGAACCAAGGCATGACAAAGGGAACAGTCCTTGTGAAGGCGGAGAGGGGTGGGGAGGGGAAAATGTTCTGGGTGGTGGTGTCTAATTGGAGTTCGCAGACATTTTTGGGGATGATACATTGGATGCGGAGACTAGTGGGGTGGTGGGTGAGGTATGGAGACTCGGACGGGTGAGGTATGGAGGAGCTGCAGTGGAAGGCTGGCTGGATGACAGGGGAAAAGCATGTTTTTTAAATTAGGTGTGGGCATCTGGGAAGCTTTGAAGTGGAATGTCTCCTTGTCAGAGCACATCCAACAGAGATGGAGGAATTGGGAAAACAGGATGCCATTTTTGCAGGATGTAAGGTGGGAGGAGGTGTAATCCAGCTAGTCATGTAAGTCTGTGGTTTGTAGTAAACGTCAGTCCATAAACTGTCGCCGGAGACGGAAACAGAGAGGTAAAGGAGGGGAAGGAGGTGTCCGAGCTAGACCAAGTGTATTTAAGAGCTGGGTGGAAATTGGTGGCAAAGTTGATGAACTGTTCTTGTTCAGCCTGGATGCTCCGATAGGTCAGTCTTTTGTTTCTGCATGTCAGGGTTCTCAAACCTCTCTCCATTTAAATATTATACTTTTTTGAATACTTTCTGCTAAAGGGGATAATTGCACATTTTTATACATTATACTATACTCCATCTGCCAATTCTTGCCTACACACTTCACAGAACCCCTACAGTATGGAAACAGGCCACTTGGCTCAACAAGTTCACACCAACCCTCTGAAGAGAATCCAACCAAACCCAATCCCCATTACTCTACATTTACCTCTGACTAACGTACCTACCTTACAAGCTTACACATCCCTGAACACTACGGACAATTGAACATGGCCAATTCACCTGACCTGCACACCTTTGGACTATGAGAGGAAACCCACGCAGACACGGGGAGAATGTGCAAACTCCACACAGACAGTCACCCGAAGCTGAATCAAACTCAGGTCCCTGGCGCTGTGAGGCAGCAGTGCTAACCACTGAGCAAACGTGCCGCCCTTAAGCTATCTATCTTTCTGTCTTCAGCAAATTTAGAAACCAGATGTTTGGTTCCTTCATCCAACTTGTCCAATATCTGAGGCCCCAACCTTGCTTCTTGTGACACTCCACTTCTCAATTTTTTTTTAATTGTAACTCTTTTATATTTAATCAATAAAAAACCAAAGTCCATGTCATTGTCAGACTCCTGCAACTCCTCCTATTCCCTCTCTTCCTTTTTCTCTTCAGTATAAACAGGGGCAGCAGTGTACACAACACCGACGCTGCACAGCGGACTGCTGATATCGATATTAGCCGAAGCCTTGGTAAGGCAGCAGCGGGGTAGGACTATTGAGCTGGGACTGTTCGGCTCCTTCCATTTCTTTTCTTTCCCTCTCTTTTTGAACTTCTTTCTCTTTTTCTTTTTCCCTCCTTCCCTCGGGAGGCATTGGTGATGTCCAGGGTGAAAGTCAGCACAGATTCCTAGTGTCAGTGTGGACTCTGACTCCTGGCCTCAGTGTGGACCCGATCTCCTGGCCTCAGCTTGGACTTGGACTCCCAGTCTCAAAGTGAAGACCAGTGCAGTTTGGGTTGCAAGGACTCTGATTTGAACTCTGATACTGAATTCTGATTTCTTTGTGCTTTGAATTTATTGCTGGACATTTTATTTATTTTTTAATATTTTTCCCTAAGAATTTGTACTTAAAAATCTGTACCACGTACCTTGATACTTAAGTGGTGACTTGTGAACTCGTGCGGGTACATTTGATAATAAAACTAATTCTAATTCTAAATAGACTAGGCGAAAAAGGATCAACTGTTACGCCAACAATTTTGATCAGAGCATTGAATTTGTCTTCAGTGATGGTGACATTGTCATTATACTGGATGAGTGCGTTCTCGATAAAGTAGGGATCCGAGGTGGAAGCTATGGTTGTATGTGAGAGATGGGCCCAATAGTGCTGGCTGTCAGGAGGAACCCGGACTTAGCTTTGATTTGAAGAACTAAGCACTTTTGGACCAGGGCACTCATTACATTTTTCTGATCGAAAATGGTACCGTTATCAATCCTCTATCCATTCTAATTTGTTATTCCCTAAACCATGAACTGTTATTTTGTCGTTTTGCTATGGCACCTTCTCAATTCTGTTATGCAAATCTAAGTACATTGTTTTCACAAGTTCCCCCTTTATCCACCTTCCTCAAAACCCTGCAATACATTAGTCAAAACACAACTTCCTTTTCACAAATCCACTTTGAGAATATCTCAATGCAATCGAAAAGAGTCAGTAAAATAAAGCAAAAAACTGCGGATGCTGAAGATTTGAAATAAAAACAGAAACTGCTGGAGAACCTCAGCAGGTCTGGCAGCATCTGTGAAGAGAGAAACAGAGCTAATGCTTCGAGTCCAAGGAGGTCTGAAAAAACGTCACTGGACTCAAAACATTAACTGTTTTCTCTCCACAGATGCTGCCAGACCTGCTGAGGTTCTCCAGCAGTTTCTGTTTTTATTTCAAATCTTCAGCATCCGCAGTTTTTTGCTTTATTTTACTGACTCTTTCCGATTGCATTGAGGTATTCTCAAAGTGGAATTTATCCAGCCTTTTTTATGAGATTTTCTCAGTGCCCAGTTATTAACTCCTTAATAATAGATTCCAACATTTTCTCTGTGACAAATATTAAACCGACTGTCCTGCTTTCTGTCTCCCTCCTTTCTGTGATGGCAGCGTTACATTTGCTATTTTCAAAGCTGGCGGGACTTGTTCAGAATCCAGGAAATTGGTGGAAAACTAACATTCATGCAAGTAAAATCTAGCAGCCACTTCTATTAACACCTAAGGATGATGCCCATCAGGAGCAGGGGACATGACAGCATTTAGTGCCAAAATTTGCTCAAACTTTTTTTCCCTAGTGGTGGTTGTCAATTTTTAAAGTTCCTTCCTCCCTTTTACGTCTTGGTTATTTCTGGAGTACTATTTGTATTCTCCTCTCAGAATCTTGACCAGATGGGCCATAGGCTGAGAAGTGGCAGATGGAGTTTAATTCAGATAAATGCGAGGCTGCATTTTGGGAAAGCAAATCTTGGCAGGACTTATACACTTAATGGTAAGGTCCTATGGAGTGTTGCTGACCAAAGAGACCTTGGAGTGCAGGTTCATAGCTCCTTGAAAGTGGAGTCGCAGGTAGATAGGATAATGAAGAAGGCGTTTGGTATGCTTTCCTTTATTGGTCAGAGTATTGAGTACAGGAGTTGGGAGGTCATGTTGCGGCTGTACAGGACATTGGTTAGGCCACTGTTGAAATATTGCGTCCAATTCTGGTCTCCTTCCTATCGGAAAGATGTTGTGAAGCTTGAAATGGTTCAGAAAAGATTTACAAGGATGTTGCCAGGGTTGAAGGATTTGAGCTATAGGGAGAGGTTGAATAGGCTGAGGCTGTTTTGCCTGGAGTCAGAGGCTAAGGGGTGACCATGTAGCGGTTTACAAAATTATGAGGGGCATGGATAGACAAAGTCTTTTCCCTGGGGTCAGGGAGTCCAGAACTAGAGGGCATAGATTTAGGGTGAGAGGGGTAAGATATAAAAGAGACCTAAGGGACAACTCTTTTACACAGAGGGTGGTATGGGTATAGAATGAGCTGCCAGAGGAAGCGGTGGAAGCTGTTACAATTGCAACATTTAAGAGATATTTGGATGGGTAAATGAATAGGAAGGGATTGGAGGCATATGCACTGGGTGCTGGCAGGTGGGACTAGATTGGGTTGGGATGGATGGGTTGGACCGAAGGGTCTGTTTCCATGCGGTACATCTTTATGACTCTATGAAGACAGACACAGAATTTCTGTTCAGTTCATTTGCCATTTCCTGACATTCCATTCTAAATCCTCAAACCCTCTTTTGAGGCCCAGTATCCACCTTCTTACCCTTTTATAAGTACCTGTGTAAACTCTTACCATCTAATTTCATATTTCTAGCTAACTCTCTCCTGCACTCTAATTTGCCCCCTCCATCCTCCTTATTTTCTTCAGGCCTTTTGCACACGTTTTTATATTTTGTCCAACTCTCTGAACTGCTGCTGATCTGAATGGAATCATATGCTTCTTATTTTAATTTAATACTATCTTTAACTTTGTTAAACACAGCGAATTCTTCCGAAAAGCCTTCCTTCGCTTACTGGAATATATTGTTACTGAGCATTGCGCAATTGCTCCTTTGAATGTTTGTCACAACATCTCTGTTGACCTATCCCTTAACCTAATTTCTTAGTTCACTTTAGCCGCTCTGCTGTTCCAGCCTCGTTGTTGTTCGTATTTAAGTTTAAAACTTAGACTCACTCCAAAATTAAATTTCAGAGTTAATCAATATTTAGATTGAAGTTTTATTGTCATGTGTACTCAAGTATGGGCACACAAGTACAGTGAAAAGTGTACAATGTCGTCACACATGGTGCCATCTAAAGTACAAAGTACCGAGGTACGAAATCTTAGTGACAAAGTAGAAAAATAAAGTAATAAGTTAAAAGGTTCAGTACTAAGTCTTCCTTTAGAAGTAGAAAAGTGAAGAAATAAAGTTTAAAAAGTCAAACATTACAGTCTTTTCTTAAGCCATACACCTGCAAATGTTTCAGGCTGGGTTTTCCCCAACAGTGCTGGCTCTCCTCTACGCTGGGCATGCTTTCACCTGCACTGGGCTAAGACCCACCCATGCTGGCCAGCCACCTTCGCTGCCAACTGCCGCTGCTGACCCTCTTTGGGTATGGGAGGCTTTGCCGCCACTCGCAAGATGTTGGCCCTGACCATGACTGACCGTCAGCACTGCTGCCATCCTTTGCCAATCCTGCTGTGACCACGTGCCTTTGTTATGGAGTCAGGAATTGATCCTGACGCATTGCTTCTTACTGGATCTAGAGTAGTGTGTTCTCTGTGAAATGCCAGCTGATTTCTTCTGCCTATTGTCAAAGTACGAAGTGTGTCAGATGTGTGAGATCAGACGTAGTGTAGAATGACGGGTCTAATCTTCTCAAACCCTTTTCACCGAGCAGCTTTCCACCTGTATGTTTCCTTTTCATAAATGGTATGAACAGAATAGATTGCTGTAGGTGCCAGGAGAAAGTGAGGACTGCAGATGCTGGAGATCAGAGCTGAAAAATGTGTTGCTGGAAAAGTGCAACAGGTCAGGCAGCATCCAAGGAGCAGGAGAATCGACGTTTTGGGCATAAGCCCTTCTGCGCTTTTCCAGCAACACATTTTTAATTGCTGTAGGTGCCAACCTGTTTACATGTGCATAACACTCAAACCCATATGACAAAAAGAAAATGATGTGGGGTCACAGGAGCAGATGCATTAAAGATTTCTGATCTCAGATGTTAAACAATCAGGACAGAAAGAAAAGGCATGGGCAGAAACTGCTAAAGTAGAAGCCTGAGGGGGTAGTCTTTACAATTATAGTGTGGTTTCATAGACGTTTGATAGGGCAGTTGTAGAGAAGCTGAAGGTAAAGAGTTGTGAATCTGTGGAATTCCTTGCTCATTGAGGCAGCTGAGGCTACCTTACTGAATGTTTTTAAGGCAAAAACAGATTTTTAAACTATAAAAGCATGAAAGATTATGGGGAACAGGGGCGGGTAAGTGGAGCTAGGGCCACACGAAGCTCAACCATGATCTTATTGAATGGCAGAGCAGGTTTGACGAGCCTGATGGACTACTCCTGCTCATGTTCTTAAATTTAACCACTAAAAATAATTAGACTTACAGTGGGAAGGAATAAACTTAGTCATAGTCATTGAGATATACAGCACGGAAACAGACCCTTCGGTCCAACCCGTCCATTCCGACCAGATAGCTCAACCCAATCTAGTCCCACCTGCCAGCACCCGACCCATATTCCCCCAAACCCTTCCTTTTCATATACCCATACAAAACGTTTTAAATGTTGCAATTGTACCAGTCTCCACCACTTCCTCTGGCAGCTCATTCCATACATGTACCACCCTGTGTGTGAAAAAATTGCCCCTTAGGTCCCTTTTATATCTTTCCCCTCTCACCCTAAACCTATGCCCTCTAGTTCTGGACTCCCCCACCCCAGGGAAAAGACTTTGTCTATTTATCCTATCCATGCCCCTCATGTTTTATAAACCTCTATAAGGTCACCCCTCAGCCTCTGACGCCGCAGGGAAAATAACCCTGGAAAATTCAACCTCTCCCTCTAGCTCAAATCCTCTAACCCTGACAACATCCTTGTAAATCTTTTCTGAACCCTTTCAAGTTTCACAACATCCTTCCAATAGCAAGGGGACCAGAATTGCATGCAATATTCCAATAGTGGCCTAACCAATGTCCTGTACAGCCGCATCATGACCTCCCAAGTCCTGTACTCAATACTCTGACCAATAAAGGAAAGCATACCAAACGCCTTCTTCACTCCACTTTCAAGGAGCTATGAACCTGGCTCGAAGGTCTCTTTGTTCAGCAACACTCCCTAGGACCCTACCATTAAGTGTATAAGTCCTGCTAAGATTTGCTTTCTAAAAATGCAGCACCTCACATTTATCTGAATTAAACTCCATCTGCCACTTTTCAGCCCATTGGCCCATCTGATCAAGATCACATTGTAATCTGAGGTAACCTTCTTCGCTGTCCACTACACCTCCAAATTTGGTGTCATCTGCAAACTTACTATCTATATCCGTTATGCTCGCATCCAAATCATTTATATAAATGATGAAAAGTAGTGGACCCAGCACCAATCCTTGTGGCACTCCACTGGTCACAGGCCTCCAGTCTGAAAAACAACCCTCCACCACCACCCTCTGTCTTCTACCTTCAAGCCAGTTCTGTATCCAAATGGCTAATTCCCCCTGTATCCATAAGATCTAACCTTACCTTTTTGCAAGGTTTGTGAAGGTTTGTAGCTCAGCTTGAGGTTTAGAATGTAGGTTTGCTCGCTGAGCTGTAGGTTTGATATCCAGACGTTTCATTACCTGGCTAGGTAACATCATCAGTGGTGACCTCCAAGTGAAGCGAAGCTGTTGTCTCCTACTTTCTATTTATATGTTTGTCCTGGATGGGGTTCCAGGGGTTTGTGGTGATGTCATTTCCTGTTCGTTTTCTGAGGGGTTGATAGATGGTATCTAGATCTATGTGTTTGTTTATGGCGTTGTGGTTGGAGTACCAGGCCTCTAGGGATTCTCTGGCATGTCTTTGCTTAGCCTGTCTGAGGATAGATGCGTTGTCCCAGTCGAAATGGTGGTTTTTTTCATCCGTGTGTAGGGCTACAAGGGAAAGAGGGTCGTGTCTTTTTGTGGCTAGCTGGTGTTCATGTATCCTGGTGGCTAACTTTCTTCCTGTTTGTCCTACGTAGTGTTTATGGCAGTCCTTGCATGGAATTTTGTAGATGACGTTGGTTTTGTCCAGGGGTTGTACTGGGTCTTTTAAGTTTGTTATTTTTTGTTTGAGAGTGTTGGTGGGTTTGTGTGCTACTAGGATTCTGAGGGGTCTTAATAGTCTGGCTGTCATTTCTGAGATTACTTTGATGTATGGTAAGGTGGTTAGGGTTTCTGGCTGTGTTTGGTCTGCTTGTCGTGGTTTGTTCTTGAGGAATCTGCGCACTGTACTTTTTGAGTATCCGTTCTTCTTGAATACGTTGTATAGGTGGTTCTCCTCTGTTTTCTGAAGTTCGTCTGTGCTGCAGTGTGTGGTGGCTCGTTGGAATAGTGTTCTGATACAGCTTTGTTTGTGTGTGTTGGGATGGTTGCTGGTGTAGTTAAGTATTTGGTCAGTGTTTGTCGGTTTTCTGTATACGCAGGTTTGTAGTTCTCCGTTGTCCTTTTTTTCGACTGTGAGGCCTGGCACTCCAACCACAACGCCATAAACAAACACATAGATCTAGATACCATCTATCAACCCCTCAGAAAATGAACAGGAAATGACATCACCACAAACCCCAGGAACCCCATCCAGGACAAACATATAAATAGAAAGCAGGAGACAACAGCTTCGCTTCACTTGGAGGTTGCCATTGATGATGTTACCTAGCCAGGTAATGAAACGTCTGGATATCAAACCTACAGCTCAGCGAGCAAACCTACACTCTAAATCTAACCTTACTAACCAGTCTCCCATGGGGAACCTTGTCGAACGCCTTACTGAAGTCCATATAGATCACGTCCAATGCTTTGCCCTCATCATTCCTCTTTGTTATTTCTTCAAAAAACTCAATCAAGTTTGTGAGACATGATTTCCCATGCACAAAGCCAGGTTGACTATCCCTAATCAGTCCTTACCTTTCCAAATACATGTACATCCTGTCCCTCAGGATACCCTCCAACAACTTGCCCACCACTGACGTCAGGCTCACTGGTCAAGAGTTCCCTGGCTTGTCTTTACCACTCTTCTTAAACATGTTAGCCAACCTCCAGTCTTCCGGCACCTCACCTGTGACTATCGATGATGCAAATATCTCAGCAAGATGGCCAGCCATCACTTCCCTAGCTTCCCACAGAGTTCTAGGGTACACCTGATCAGGTCCTGGGGATTTATTCACCTTTATGCATTTCAAGACATCCAGCACTTCCTCCTCTGTAATATGGACATTTTTCAAGTTGTCACCATCAATTTCCCTACATTCTATATCTTCCATGTCCTTTTCCACAGTAAACACTGGGTTAATTCAGAAACATTCCCTCAATGTGCCTGAAATTTGCCTACTTCTAGTTCCAGCACAGACAGGAGGGGAAGTAGGTAACCAATACCCCCTTAGATATGATTTGGAGCTGCCGGTGTTGGACTGGGGTAGACAAAGTTAAAAATCACACAACCACCAGGTTATAGTCCAACAGGTCCTATAAATTCTGTGTCCTACGATCTTATACTCCACAGCCACGTGATGAAGGAGCAGCGCTCCAAAAGCCAGTGTTTCCAAATATAACCTGCTGGACTATAACCTGGTGTTGTATGATTCTCTTAGTATGCTGAGTAATAATTCAAATGATCAGAAGAAGGCTACATGCCTCCATTTTAACATGGCTTCAGTTTTTAAATAATGTTGGTCACATTATTAGGCGAGGCTGGATAGGCTGTGACATAAGGGTGAGCTTAAAGAGGTTTTAGATTAGATTCCCTACAGTGTGGAAACAGGCGCTTCAGCCCAACCAATCCACACCGACCCTCCAAGGAGTAACCCACCCAGACCCATTCCCCTCTGACTAATGCACGTAAAACAATGGGCAATTTAGGCATGGCCAACTCACCTGGCCTGCACATCTTTGGATTGTGGAAAGAAACAGGAGCACCCAGAGGAAACCCACACAGACATGAGGAGAACGTGCAAATGCCACACAAACAGTTGCCTGAGACTGGAATTGAACCTGGGACCCTGGTGCTGTGAGGCTAACCACTGAGCCACCACGGTCTGCAATATCATGAGAGACAAAGATAAGATACATAGCTAACAATTTTTCCCCATGATAGGGTAATCTAAAACTCAAGGTTAAGGTGAGGGGGGCGATATAAAAGGTCCAGAGGGATTTATTTTTCACACAGAGGGTGATGAGTGTTTGGAGCAGAGGCCTGTACAATTTTGTCATTTAAGAGACATTTGAACAGGTACATAACTGGGATAGGTATGGAGAGATAGGGTCCAAACACAGGCAAATGGGGCTAGATTAATTGGGAATACTGGGCGCCATGGACAAGTTGGGCCAAAGGACCTGTTTCAATGCTGTAAACCCCTATGACTCTATTTCCCAGAGTACCCAAAACCCAACAGTGGAAAGAAAGTTGAACAAAGGCGGAATCCAATATTTGAGTCCCTTTACAGCTTTACTTCTGAGCTCGAGCAGATATGTTGTTTCCAAGCCCAGCAAGCTAACCTTGTAAATCCTTGTTCCCTACTGGGTGTTGCTATGCATGATGTAACTGTTTTAGTCATTTTACTTGACTAACTTTCAGCCGTTAAGTTTTCTTCTGTGGTGAGGAACTATCAAGACCGTGGATCATAACTTCAGATCATCTATGACGATCTCAAACCTTTACTTCTAGCATGTGAGATGTTTTTGAAACAAGGAACAGCTAAACAAAAAGTAGCAGGATCATAAGAACATAAGAACTAGGAGCAGGAGTAGGCCTTCTGGCCCCTCGAGCCTGATGTGCCATTCAATAAGATCTTTTCGTGGCCTCAGTTCCACTTATCCGTCTTCCCATCGTAACCCTTAATTCCTTCATTGTTCAAAAAGAAACTATCTTAGGTTTCAAACATTTACTGAGGTAGTGTCAACTACTTCCCTGGGCAGGGAATTCCACAGATTCACAACCCTCTGGGTGAAGAAGTTCCTTCTCAATTCAGTCCTAAATCTGCTCCCCCTAATTTTGAGGCTATGCCCTTTTGTTCCAGTTCATCCACCAGTGTAGACAACCTTTCTGCTTCTATTCTATTTATTCCCTTCATAATTTTGTACGTTTCTATAAGATCCCCCCTCATTTCTCTAAATTCCAATGAATATAATCCCAACCTACTCAGTCTCTCCTCATAAACCAACCCCCTCGCCTCTGGAATCAACCTAGTGTACCTCCTCTGCACCCCCTCCAGTGCCAGTACATCCTTTCTCAAGTAAGAAGACCAAAACTGCACTCCAGGTGTGGCCTCACAGCACACTGTAAAGCTACACCATAATCGCCCTGCTTTTAAACTCAATCCCTTTAGCAATGAAGGACAAAATTCCATTTGCTTTCTTACTTACCTGTTGCAGCTGCAGATCAACCTTCTGTGATTCAGTGGCTATCTGTCAAAAACCTGTGTGACCCATGGAATGTCTCTTCTGTACAGGAAGCAAAGTTATGAGCAAGAGGTTGACTACCCAACTCCCTCTCAGCAGGATGCTATCTTCCGCAAGGAAAGCAGGGTTAAAAGCAAGCTTTAAGCTTCATCCAAATATGTCTGTGGCCTGACCTCCCAGCTTTGAGAACAGCCATTAAACAGGGAAAGAAAGGGAAAATTCTGTCTATCACTCTGAGCCTGCCTACCAGCTAGAGTGGAAAAGAATCCAAACAAATAAATTCTAATTAATCTGCAAAATTAAGAATCTCACAGTTGACTGTTCAAATATCAATTGTAAGCGCCACCAGTAATGTTCTCTATAACAGCTGCAATGTTCTATTCTTCACTCTTCCTGAATGACTTGAAAACAGATCTTTTTTTTAAATACCATTTTCTTTGAGCTCACTTCTTATTCCTGATCAGGAAGTATTTGTGTTGTGTTAATATTTCTTCTCACGGTTTAGAAACTAATAAACCCACTGCTTTATTAACTCAAAAAGTTTTGGTTAAATTGAGCCTTTCTGAAACATGAATTTATTTGGGTCTGGGAGAGACGTGTCCACGTAAAGGATAGATCCATTTTCAAGTGACCTTGTTGTGACAATCCCCAGGGGACTGAGTAAAGAAGGGGAGCCAGTTCTTTGCTTCTCACTTGGAAGTTTAATGGTTTGGGGTAATCCACCTGAAACTGTAACAAAATAGAGAACCTCACACAAGCTCATCAGAGGAACATTGACACATCTTCTTGTTCACATCCTAGAGCTGGGTAAGGGTTAGCCTGAGGAATACCTCCTGCCAAACTTCATTGATTCCAGATTGGATTTCAGTGCAGACATTCAAGTTCAATAGAATGATATCAGACGCTTAATACAGCCCCAGTTTGTGTGGTTTGTACATTACAAGCTGTTGAGAAGTGCAACTATGCATGAAATTGAAGGTTTTTTCAAATTACCTAAACCATGCCATGGGCATGAATACTTTGAATGCAGCTCTTGTGCGTATATGTACTGAAAACAAAACATGCTGGAAATCACAACGGGTCAGGCAACTTCCATGAAGAAAGAGCAAGATAATGTTTCGGGTCTAGATGACTCTTCAGGGTAGAAGCAGACTGTCCAGGGTTGGGAGACTATAAGGTTGGAGGCAGTGGGGGACAAACCTCCAGAGATAATGAGGTCGGTGAACAGTCCTGGCAGCATTGGCTTGATATTCGAATGTGGGATCATGGTACAAGGAGGGGGGAGGAAGAAGTCTCTGAAAGTTGGCACTGAGCCTCCGCAAGGTAAAGATCAGTGTGCCAGACAACAATGGCACTATCCTTGTCAGTGGGTTTAATGACACAGTTAGGGTTGGACCTGTGAATATGTTCATCAATGGAACACTTCTTAACAAAAACAATGTTTTAGGGAGCAAAATGTTAAATCTGTGGACGTACACCATCTTTGAAGGGAGCTTATGTGGACAGCGTTGATTCATTCAAATACAAATTTAATTTCAACTGGTAATATTTTGCAATATTCTGTTAAAAATAGTTTGGAAAAAGGAGAGGTAGTAATGTAGCACTCTTGGGAGAGCAAGTGACCTTCAAATTATGGTCATCAAAGCTGTCCTGGAATGAAGGTTTTCTGCATGTCATTCTGGGTCTGTATTGGATGAATGCCAGTGAGTGATGACTGTGAATAGTTAACAACTCCCTTACCAGTTTGTCATCCATCTTGTCAAATATGTGGACCTTTATTATTTTCTTTATGTCACAATTTCTATATTTAAAAACCAGCTAACTATAGCAATATATAGACTGTAAATTTTATCATTGTAAAGCACATTACATCCCAAGTCAAAAACTTGGACTGGGATATTTTAAATACTTTCAATAAATATACTCTCTCAGCTAGGTTTTACTTCAGTTAGTCCCATTTACAGTTTTGTTTCAATTCAGTGAACATTTTGTCCAGCGCATGGACATGAGATGTTAAAATTAAGTCCCACATGCTGTAACAGTTGGACATCAATGATCCCAATAAAATAATTCATGAAGTGAATTATCCGATATCATGTGGCAGCAGACTCAGGGACTCCTGGTTGTTGTCAGCCTGGACAGTGGCCTCCAGACATCAGTGGGGTGGCAACAGCCGCGGAGTCAGGAATTCCAGGTTGCGGGGAAAATGTGGGTCTAGCATCTATGGCCCATCAGTGGGGTGAGCCAACAACAAAAAGATAGTGCTTGAAGAGTAGCAATTCTGACAGTGTCATTGGTCAGCCGGCTCAGGGCCCAGGAATCATGGTGGGTGGCAGAACGAAGATGGACTTTCTTTCAGTTTATCTTTTTATTCTTAAAATATTCAAATGGCACTGGATTGTGGCGACAGTTGAAGCTTTTCACTATATTTTGTTGTGTTGTTCAATATAAAGTACAAGTGGCAATTATTCATTCATTCATTCATGTTCTGGTACTTAGAAGGGGTATCTCATTGAAGCTTATAAAATTCTACCAGAACTGGGAAGGATAAATGCAGGAAGGATGTTCCAAATAACTGGAGAATCCAGAACCAGGAGTCGCAATTTAAGGATGTAAGATGGGCCATTGAAGACTGAAATGAGGAGAAATGGATCCCCTGAAGAGTGGTGAGCTGTGGGTTACAATCCTGGAAATTTTTCCCAAACAGCCTTTTCGCTCTACCTACACCAAATGGACTGCAGCAGTTCACTACTCACCTTCTCAAGGGTAGCTAAGGATAGGCAAAAATTGTTGGTCCAACCAGCTTCGCCCCCATCCAGTGACTGGATTAAAAAGGAAGTCAAGGAGTGAATACTTGGTGTGATTCTGAATTCTCCATTTTCGGCCTGAAGGAAAATTCTGGAAAGTTCCCTTGAAGTCAAGGTTCTGATTTTTTTTTGTTCATTCTCGCTGAGGTTTTTTCCCTTTTCTCACCATTGCTCATGAGAGGAGAATATTCCGCCCTGTTACTTCCAAGTCTGGAATGAAGTATTTTCTGGACAAGTATTTTACTATATTTATATGCAGTAGTTCATATCTCCCAGATAAAGGTTAAAGTAAGGGATGGAAATTATTAACATGGGAAGGAAAACTTCACTGTTGAAGTAAATCTCCATTATTGCATTGTATAGACAGGATAGCAGTGTCAAATAGGCTAAATCAAATTGAACAGCTAAAAGATTCAATAGTAAACTTTAATGTAGTCAGTTTATTATGATTTTATTGCCCCCATATGCAGAAAAATTAACATTAATTCATCTAATTTTGACAGCAACTGCCTACCCTACAAAGCTTATTGGCACTTAAGTCCCATAATTCTGTTTAAAGAATGATTATTTGATAACTGCTGTCATGGTAACAGCTTTTATGTTACATATTTATTTCAATAGTGCTATAAATGTAATTTCTGCCTTCAGAGTAGGTTTAACGTGGTTCACAGTAAGCTGCTGAAATGTCTATATTCAATGATTGAATTCACAACTCTTAGGTGGGGAATTTCATAGGTTTTTCAGTGAAGTAATTGATTAACCCAAATAAACACCCTTGTCTCAAAACTATACCCTATAAAACAACTAGATTCCCTGACCATTGGAAACATCTCTTAGCATCTACTCTGTCAAACCCAATTAGAATCTTGTATGTCTCAACGAGATTGCTACTCATTGCTGTAAACTCCAGGGAATACAGATCCAGTTTACACAACCTCCCATATAATATTCCCCTGATCATAGGAACCTGTGTAACAATTAGAGTCAAAGCAGCTGACCATAGAGTCATAGAGATGTACAGCACAGAAACCGACTCTTCTGTTCAACTCGTCCATGCTGACCAGATATCCTAACCTAATCTAGTCCCACTTGTCTGTATTTGGCCATATCCCTCTAAACCCTTCATATTTATATACTTATCCAGATGCCTTTTAGAGGTTGTAATTGTACCAGCTTCCAACACTTCCTCTGGCAGCTCAGTCCACTACCTTCAGACTGAAAAGGTCACCCCTCAAGTCCCTTTTAAATCTTTACTCTCTCACCTTAAAGCTATGCACTCTAGTTTTGAACTCTAGGGAAAAGACCTTAACTATTCACCCTATCCATGCCCCTCATGGTTTTATAAACCTGTATAAAGTCACCCTAAGCCTATTCAGCCTCTCCCTTTTGCTCAAACCAACAAAGATCAAATGGATGTAGGTTTGCTGGCTGAGCTGAAAGGTTCATTTCCAGATGTTTCGTTGCCTTACTAGTAGCATCTTCAGTGGACCTCATGCACAGCAATGCTAAAAATTCCTGCTTTCTATTTGTATGTTTGGGTTTCTTTGAGTTGGTGATGGTACTTCACCAATAGGAGGAGAAAGTGAGGTCTGCAGATGCTGGAGATCAAAGTTGAAACTTTATTGCTGGAACAGCACAGCAGGTCAGGCAGCATCCAGGGAACAGGAGATTCGACGTTTCGGGCACAGGCCCTTCTTCAGGAATGAGCAGAGAGTGTTCAGCAGGAGAAGATAAAAGGTAGGGAGGAGGGACTTGGAGGAGGGGCGTTGGAAATGTGATAGGTGGAAAGAGGTCAAGGTGAGGGTGATAGGTCGGAGTAGGATGGAGGCGGAGAGGTCAAGAAGAAGACTGCAGGTCAGGAAGGCGGTGCCGGGCTGGAGGGATCCGGCTGAGACAAGGTGGGGGGAGGGGGGATGAAGAAACTGGTGAAGTCCAAGTTCATCCCCTGCGGTTGGAGGGTTCCCAGTCGGAAGATAAGACGCTCCTCCTCCGACCGTCGGGTTGTTGTGGTTTGGCGGTGGATGAGTCCAATGACCTGCATATCCTCGGTGGAGTGGGAGGGGGAGTTGAAATGCTGTGCTACAGGTTGGTTGGGATGGTTCGTCCGGGTGGCCCAGAGGTGCTCTCTGAATCGCTCCGCAAGTAGGCGGCCTGTCTCCCCAATATAGAGGAGGCCACACCGGCTGCAGCGGATGCAGTAGATGATGTGGGTGGAGGTGCAGGTGAATCTGTGGCGGATATGGAAGTTTCCTTTGGGGCCTTGGAGAGAAGTGAGGGGGGAGGTGTGGGCGCAAGTGTTGCACCTCCTGCGGTTGCAAGGGAAGGTGCCGGGAGTGGAGGTTGGGTCGGTGGGGGGTGTGGATCTGACAAGGGAGTCGCGGAGGGAGTGGTCTCTACGGAAAGCTGATAGGGGAGGGGAGGTAAATATATCCTTGGTGCTGGGGTCTGTTTGGAGGTGGCGGAAGTGACGGCGGATGATGCGCTGTACATGGAGGTGGGGAGTCCAAGAACTCCCCACCTACGTTCGTGAATTAGTCCAAGAACTCCCCACCTACGTTCGTGAATTAGTCCAAGAACTCCCCACCTACGTTCGTGACACCACCCACGCCCTCCACCTCCTCCAGGATTTCCGCTTCCCCGGTCCCCAACGCCTCATCTTCACCATGGACATCCAGTCCCTGTACACCTCCATCCCCCATCACGAAGGACTCAAAGCACTCCGCTTCTTCCTTTCCCGCCGTACCACCCAGTACCCTTCCACCGACACCCTCCTTCGACTGACCGAACTGGTCCTCACCCTGAACAACTTTTCTTTCCAATCCTCCCACTTTCTCCAAACAAAAGGAGTAGCCATGGGCACCTGCATGGGCCCCAGCTATGCCAGCCTCTTCGTAGGGTATGTGGAACAATCCATCTTCCGCAACTACACTGGCCCCACCCCCCATCTTTTCCTTCGCTACATTGATGACTGTATCGGCGCGACCTCGTGCTCCCACGAGGAGGTTGAACAGTTCATCCACTACACTAACACCTTCCACCCCGACCTCAAATTCACCTGGACAGTCTCGGACTCCTCACTCCCCTTCCTAGACCTTTCTGTTTCTATCTCAGGCGACCGAATCAACACGGACATCTACTACAAACCAACCGACTCCCACAGCTACCTGGACTACACCTCCTCCCATCCTGCCCCCTGTAAAAACGCCATCCCATTCTCCCAATTCCTTCGTCTCCGCCGCATCTGCTCCCAGGAGGACCAGTTCAAAATATGTACAACACAGATGGCCTCCTTCTTCAAGGACCGCAATTTCCCCCCCGACGTGGTCGACGGTGCCCTCCACCGCATCTCCTCCACTTCCCGCTCCTCCGCCCTTGAGCCCCGCCCCTCCAACCGCCACCAGGACAGAACCCCACTGGTCCTCACCTACCACCCCACCAATCTCCATGTACAGCGCATCATCCGCCGTCACTTCCGCCACCTCCAAACAGACCCCAGCACCAAGGGTATATTTCCCTCCCCTCCCGTATCAGCTTTCCGTAGAGACCACTCCCTCCGCGACTCCCTTGTCAGATCCACACCCCCCACCGACCCAACCTCCACTCCCGGCACCTTCCCTTGCAACCGCAGGAGGTGCAACACTTGCGCCCACACCTCCCCCCTCACTTCTCTCCAAGGCCCCAAAGGAAACTTCCATATCCGCCACAGATTCACCTGCACCTCCACCCACATCATCTACTGCATCCGCTGCAGCCGGTGTGGCCTCCTCTATATTGGGGAGACAGGCCGCCTACTTGCGGAGCGATTCAGAGAGCACCTCTGGGCCACCCGGACGAACCAACCCAACCAACCTGTAGCACAGCATTTCAACTCCCCCTCCCACTCCACCGAGGATATGCAGGTCATTGGACTCATCCACCGCCAAACCACAACAACCCGACGGTCGGAGGAGGAGCGTCTTATCTTCCGACTGGGAACCCTCCAACCGCAGGGGATGAACTTGGACTTCACCAGTTTCTTCATCCCCCCTCCCCCCACCTTGTCTCAGCCGGATCCCTCCAGCCCGGCACCGCCTTCCTGACCTGCAGTCTTCTTCTTGACCTCTCCGCCTCCATCCTACTCCGACCTATCACCCTCACCTTGACCTCTTTCCACCTATCACATTTCCAACGCCCCTCCTCCAAGTCCCTCCTCCCTACCTTTTATCTTCTCCTGCTGAACACTCTCTGCTCATACCTGAAGAAGGGCCTGTGCCCGAAACGTCGAATCTCCTGTTCCCTGGATGCTGCCTGACCTGCTGTGCTGTTCCAGCAATAAAGTTTCAACTTCTTCACCAATACCATCATTGAGTTCACAAATTTCACTTTTTTTTAATGTGTCTGAGGCAACTTTGCATGTAGATAGTGAGCCAGATTTTAAGGACTTTCTAATCTGTCAGTGTTTTGTCTTTTATATTTGATGATGCTGATGTATTTATTTTTCTGCTCCCACCTCCAGGAATATTACAGGTGACAGACATCAGGACAGAGCGTGTTGAACAGAAGAGCATTACCTTGGCGTGGCAAGAGTCAGACTATTCGAGTGACAATGATACTGAATATGAGATCAAATACTATGAAAAGGTACTTTCCACTGACTGTCCAGTGTAAGACACAACATGTTCGTAAGTAGGGAATATAAACTTGTTATGACCAACTTCACTTCTGTGTAAAATGGTGGGGGGAGGAGGAGGAGGATAATGCTTTTTTGAGATGGAATTTTTGGATGTTTGAAATCACAAACCTGTGGTAGGTGGTTGAGGTTAGGGTGGAAAAAGGATTTGCAGCTTGAAAGAAGAAATCATCAAGTAGAAATGCAATATTCAGACAGTGTCAAATTGGGCTTTGCTGAATCTTAAACTGCTGGTTTGTAATCTCGGGATATTGCATCATTTAGTACAATCCCAGTGGCAATCCCTTCTGCACCATTTGCATGGATAACCTAGTTAAACATTTCATAAATTGTTCAATGTTTAGTTCACACACACAAACACATACAACTTCACTTTCATTCTCCAGAGTTATTAATCTTAAAGACAATATTGATATTCAATAACTATAACAAGTTATCTGATCATTAAAACATTGCTTTTGAGATCTTGCTGTGTACAGATTGCTGCCATGTTTCCCATCCCAGAAACCTGAGCATGTAATCAAACTGATGCTCCCAACATGGTACTGTCAAACTGGAGCATTGTCTTTTGAGGCCCTATCTATCTTCCAGGGTGGACATAACATTTCCATGGCGCTGGTTTGAAGATGAGTTAGGAAATTTTCTTCACTACCTTTACCCTCATCAGTGCACTAAAAACTGATCATGCAGCGATCTATGACATTGTCCTTGCTGTGTGTAAGGAAGTTTCCTCTTTTGCTGCATTACAATACACTTCAAGAAGTATTTCATTAGATTTAAAACACTAGAGGATATCCTGGGATTCTAAAAGATGTGCTGACTCTTTGTAAATCCATGGTTAGGCCCCAGCGTGAGTACCGGGGACAATTAAGTCACCATGCTAGGAAAGATAGAAATACCTAAGAGTTTAAGAGTAGATTTACCCAGAATATTACCAAGGATGAGGCAGTACGGTTATAGGAAAGGTTGGGAAAGCTAGTATCGTTCTCCTTGGAATAGAAAAGGTTAAGAAATGCTTGAATAAGAATTTGTAAGATGATGAGGAACAATGTTTTAGAGGTTTATAAAATCATGAGGGGCACGGATAGGGTGAATAGCCAAGGTCTTTTTCCTGGAGTAGGGGAGTCCAAAATTAGAAGGCATAGGTTTAAGGTGAGAGGGGCAAGATCTACAAGGGACCTAAGCAGCAACTTTTCCATGCAGAGGGTAGTGTGTGTATGGAATGAGCTACCAGAGGAAGTGGTGGAGGCAAATACAATTGCAACATTTAAGAGTCATCTGGATGGGAATATGAATAGGAAGGGTTGAGAGGAATCTGGGCCAAATGTTGTCAAATGGGACTAGATTAATTTAGGATATTGGGTTGGCAGGGATGTGTTGGACTGAAGGGACTGTTTCTGTGCTGTACAACTCTATAGGGAAAATCTATTCCCTTTGAATGTGTGAAACAAACGTCACAGATTGAAAAGTATTGAAACAGTTTCAATGGGGAGATGAAGAGAATTTATTTTTCACTCAGGTGTCAGGATCTAGAACTCTTTTTAAAATAATGGTGGACACTGATTCCATAAATAATTTTAAAACAACATTGATAGGTTTTGGAATGAGGAACTGATAGAGTTACAGCTGGAAGGTAAGGGCTAGAAGAACGAACTGGAATGTTCATTCGATGAGCCAGTACAGGAATGCTGGGTCAAATGGCTTCATTCTGTCCTGTAAACTTCCTTCATTCTGTTTAAATACAAGCCTTTGCTATGCCTCCAGTATTAAAGCTGTGCTTTGGTGCTGTAAACAAAATTTCCCTTTGAGTAGCAGGGGACCATTAAAATCTTGCTGTGCTGCTTGGGATTATTTCAGAGCTGAGCTCTTGCTGCTTTTTTTCAAAGGGTGTCTTTTCTTCCTGAGTTTAGCTAACAAGGCATGTCGTGTTAACTTCTTCTATTAACTTTTGCACTATAACTTTGAGAGAGCTTTGTGAGTCTTTTATACTATTAAAACTTTTATGTTGTTGATCTAAGCTCGCTGTTTACTTTGAACAACATTCTCAGACATCAAACTTCTTTCAAACGCTCAAGATGCAGCTTTTAAAAATTGTAAAGAACCCTACAGAGAGTCCCTCTCGGAAGGCCTAACCAATCAGAGGCTATTTTCATTATGTAGATCCCTCTGAAGTATTGAATCTGTTACAGGTAATTGTCAACAACTTCAAAATGAGACAATGAACAGTCAAGGAGTCTTCACGCGCATCAACTTTATTTATAAAACCGACTAGTTTCTGGTTCCAATTCAAGATCCAAATTCATTTGACCCAGTGAGGAGCACTGCAATTGTTGATTCATTCCATCTGCCTCTTCAAGTAAAACAGTCTTTTTACTTGAACAATAAGTAATCTCGAGAAGGAATTACTGCAGGCTACACTGCAAAAATATTCACCAAGATGCTTTAGTCAGCACCTTCCAAACCCATAGCCTCTACCATTTAGAAGGACAAGGGCAGCAGATACATGGGTACCCCATGACGTTCAAGTTTCTCTCAAAGCCACTCACCATCCTGACCTGGAAATGTATTACCATTCTTCAGTGTTGCTGAATCAAAATCCAGGAGCTCCATCGCCTAACAGCATATGGGTCAAGAGCTTAGGCTCGAAACATTGATTCTTCTGCCTCTCGGATGCTGCCTGACCGGCTGTACTTTTCTAGCACCACACTCTTCATCTCGGATCTCCAGCATCTGCAATCCTCACTTTTTCCTAGCATTAGGGATGGGCAATAAATTAGGGATCTAGGGGAATTAAGGATGAACAATAAATGCTGGCCCAGCCAGTGATGCCTACATGCCATGAATGAATAAGTAAATATAGAAAGTCCCCATGCCTTGTACTCAATGTGAGAGAGTGACTAACATGGTGTTAGCTTTATTTGGAAGATTTATTGCACAATGCCCCTTTAGGATATCAGTGTTCCCAGTTTTTCAGGGATTCAGTTGTAGCTGGAGTTGGTGTCTCATTGAGTGTTAAAGGCCTGTAATGTAACATGAGTCATTTGTAATAAGCTGCAGTTAATGTGTGAGCAGACAAATACGTTCCTTGTCTCTCCATGTGATATGCAGTATTGAGATGAGGAGCTGTATCTTGGCTGATTTATTTTTCAAGCTCCCTGAAAATGGCCACCCAAGTAGGTAGGGTGCTAAAGGAGGTGTATGGCATGCTTGCCTTTATCGATCAGGGAATTGAATACAAGAGTCAGGATGTCATGTTGCAGTTTTATAAGAGTTTGGTTAGGCTGTACTTAGAGTATTGCATTCAGTTCTGCTCACCACATTACAGAAAAGATGTGGAGGCTTTGGTTGGGGTGCAGAGGAGGTCTACCAGGATGCTACCTGGATCAGAGGAGATGAACTGTTAGGAGAAAAACTAGGGGCGTTTTCTCTTGAGCGATGGAGATTGAGGGGAGACTTGATAGAAGTATATAACATTGAGATGCATAGATAGATTCTGATAGTCAACCCTTTCTCCCAGAATTGAAATGTCAAAGACTAGCGGGCATGCATTTAAGATTGGGAGGAGAGTTCAAAAGGAGACATGAGGGGTAAGTTTTTTTACACACAGACTGGTGGGAGTCTGGAACACACTGCCAGGGATCATGGTGGAGGCAGATACAATAGGGGCGTTTAAGGGACTTTTAGATAAGCACATGAATATGAAAGGAATGGAGGGATATGGATCAACGGGAGGCAGAAAAGATTAATTTCATTTGGCGTCTTGTTAGAACAAAGAAAATTTACAGCCCAGGAACAGGCCCTTTGTCCCTCCAAGCCTGCTACTCCACCAATCTTTGTGTCATCTGCAAACTTGCTGATCATACCAACAGTGTCCTCTTCCAGATCATTTATGTATATCACAAACAGCAGTGCCCCAGCACTGATCCCTGTGGAACACCACTGATCACCTTTCTCCATTTTGAGAAACTCCCTTCAACTGCTACTCTGTCTCCTGTTGCTCAACCAGCTCTTTATCCACCGAGCTAAAACACCCTGCACACCATGTGACTTCACTTTCTCAATTAGTTTACCATGGGGAACCTTGTCAAACGCCTTACTAAAGTACATGTATATGACATCTACAGTCCTTCCTTCATCGATCAACTTGGTCACTTCCTCAAAGAACTCTATTAAGCTGGTAAGGCACGATCTCCCCCGCACAAAACCATGTGGCCTATCACTGAAAAGCCCATTCATTTCCAAATATAAATAGATTTTATCCCTCAGTACCTTCTCCAGCAACTTACCCTCCACTGACATCAGGCTCACTTGTCTGTAGTTACCCGGAATATCCCTACTACCCTTCTTGTACAGGGGGACAACATGCGCAATCCTCCAGTCCTCCGGCACCTCACCTGTGTTTAAGGATGCAACAAAGATATCTTTCAGGGCCCCAGCTATTTCCTCTCTTGCCTTCCTCAGCAGCCTGGGATAGATCCCATCAGGTCCTGGGGATTTGTCCATCTTAATAACCTTAGCATACCCAACACATCTTCCCTGCTTATGTCAACGTGATCCAGACTAATCAAACTTCTATCTCTAATCTCAACATTCATCATGTTCCCCTCCTCAGTGAACACTGATGCAAAGTAATCATTCAGAATCTCATGCATTCTCTCAGGTTCGACACACAGCCTTCCTTCCTTATCCTTTAGTGGAGCAATCCTTTCTCAAGTTACCCACTTGCTTCTTATATAAGAATAAAATGCTTTTGGATTTTCCTTACTTCTGCTCGCTAAAGCTATTTCATGACTCTCTTAGCCCGCTTGATTCCTCGTTTTAAAACTGGTCCTACTCTCCTGATATTCCTCCAGGGCCCGTTCTGTTCTTAGTTGCCTGGACCTTATGCATGCTTCCCTTTTCCTCTTGGCTAGTCGTACAATTTCTCCTGTTATCCACGGTTCACAAATCTTGCCTTTCCTATCCTTTGTCTTCAACAGGACATGCCTATCCTGCACTATCTTCAACCTATCTTTGAAATTCTCCCACATATCAAATGTGGACTTCCCTTCAAATAGCTGTGTCCAATCCACATTTCCCAACTCCTGCCTAATTTTGATATAATTGGCCTTGGCCCAGTTTAGTACTCTTCCCTTAGGACCACTCTCATCTTTGTCTGAGTATTCTAAAACTTACAGAATTGTGGTCACTGTTCCCAAAGAAATCCCCCACCGCAACTTCTGCCACCTGTCCTGGCTCGTTCCCCAGTACCAGGTCCAATATGGCCCCTTTCCTAGTCAGACTATTGACATACTGCTCTCCTGGATGCTTCTTAACAATTCTGCCCCATCCAGACCTCTGACACTAAGTAAGTGTATCTCAGTCAATGTTGGGAAAATTAAAAAAATCTCCCATCATCACCACCTTGTTGCCCCTACATCTTTCCATAATCTGTTTACCTATTTGTTCTCCTACCTCATGCTCACTGTTGAGAGGTCTGTAATACAGCCCCAACAATGTAACTGCACCCTTCTTATTTCTCAGCTCCATCCATAATGCCTCACTACTCAAGCCCTCCATAGTGTCTTCCTTTAGCACAGCCGTGATATTGTCCCTGACCAGCAATGCAACTCTTCACCCCCCCCCCCCCCCTTTTTTAAGTTCCCTCCCTGTCCTGTTTGAAGCGTCTATATCCTGGAACATTTATGTCCCAATCATGCCCTTCCTTCAACCAAGTCTCTGTGATTGCAATAACGTCATACTCCCAGACACCAATCCAAGCCTTAAGTTCATCTGCCTTACCCACTATACTCCTTGCATTAAAGTATATGCACTTCAGGCCACCAGTTCTTTTGCATTCATTTGCTCTCTGCCTACTCTTCCCCTTATTAATGCTAACTTCATGATTCTTGCAGTCTGCAGTCTCCACCCCGCTGTCTACTTGTCTTCTCTTCTGGTTCCCAGTCCCCTGCCACATTAGTTTAAAATCTCCCCAACAGCAGTAACAAATACTCCCCCCAAGGATATTAGTCCCAATCTGGTTCAAGTGTAGACTGTCCAATTTGTAACAGCCCCACCTTACCCAGAATTGTCCCACACATCAGAAGCCTTCCCTCCTAAACCTTCCTGAAGAAGGGCTCATGCCCAAAACGTCGATTCTCCTGCTCCTTGGATGCTGCCTGACCAGCTGCGCTTTTCCAGCCACACATTTTCGGCTCCTCAAGCCATGTGTTCATCCTGCCTATTCTTTCATTTCTACACTGGCTAGCATGTGGCACTGGTAGTAATCTCAAAATTGCTACCTTTTGAGGTTCTCCTTTTTAACTTCTCTCCTAGCTCCCTGAATTCTGCTTTCAGCTCATCTCATTTTTTTACTGATATCATTAGTGCCTATATGCACCAAGACAACTAGCTGTTCACCCTTCACCCTCCCCTTTTAGAATGCTCTGCAGCTGATCGGTGACATCCCTGACCCGAGTACCAGGGAGGCAACATACCATCCAGGAGTCCCATTTTCAGCCACAGAACCGCCTATCTACTCCCCTCACAATAGAATCCCCTATGACTATGGCCCTACAAGTCTTTTCCCGCCCTCTAACCAGCAGTGCCCGCCACGGTGCCATAATCTTGGCAACTGCTGCCCTCCCCTGGTAAGCCATCTCCCCCAGCATTTTCCAAAGCAGTATACCTATTTTGGAGGGAGATGACCACAGGGGACACCTGCACTGCATTCCTCTTTTTTTTTCTGTCTTTTGGTCACCCATTCACTGTCTCCCTCAGCAATTCTAACCTGCGGTGTGACCAGTTCACTAAACGTGCTATCCACGACCTCCTTAGCATCGCGGATGCTCCACAGTGAGTCCATCTGCAGCTCCAGAGCCGTCATGTGGTCAAACAAGAGCTGCAGCTGGACACACTTCTTGCAAGTGTAAGAGTCAGGAATATCAGCCACGTCCCTGAGCTCCCATGTTTGGCACAACATGGTTTGCTGAAGGGCCTATTCCTGTGCTATACAGTTCTGTTTCTAAGTCTGTTAATCATTTTAGTCTTTGACAGAAACCCTGTTTGTCCTTTGCTTTTGGGTTATCCCGAGGTTTAGGTTTGGGGTAGTTCATCTGGGCTGCAAAGGAACTTGGAGTGGGTGGGTAAAGATGTGATCATGGTCCACTTGGTACCAATGACATCGAACCTCTAACCTTGTTTGATCTGCTAAGGGAGTATGAATAGCTGGGAACTAAATTAGAAAGCAAAACTAAAAAGGTAATGACCTCTGGATTACTACCTGAGCCGTGAGCTAATTGGCACAGGGTCAATAAGATTAAGCAGGTGGCTCAAAGATTGATGTAGGAGAAATGGGTTTGAATTCATGGGACATTGGCACCAGTACTGGGGAAGGAGGGACCTGCTCCGATGGGAAGGTCTTCATCTGAACCGTGCTGGGACCAGTGTCTAGTGAATCACATAACTCGGGCTGTAGACAGGGCTTTTAACTAAATAGAGGGGGAAGGGCTCTATTACAGAGAAAATTCGAAAACCCAAATTAAGGGAGGAGGAAAGAGTGCAGCTCTCAGGAGAGGTTATTAAAATCTCCAGAACAGCCACAAATAGGGCAGAGTGCATAGAAAGGATTGGCAATCAAACTTCAAGCACACTGGACAAACGAATGACAATGAGAAGAGGGACAGTTAATATAGGGCTGAAGGTGTTATAACTGAATGCATGCAGAATAAGGAATAAGGTAGATGAGTTTGGGGCGCAAATCGAAATTAGCAGGTATGATGTGGGGGGCATCACAGATGTGGCTGCAACGAGATCAGGATTAGGAGCTGAATATTCAAGGATATAAATCCTATTGAAAAGATAAGCAGGTGGGCAGAGGGGTTGGATTGTCTCATGAGTAAGAAATGAAATTAAATCAGTAGTAAGAAACAAAGTAGGGTTAGATGGTGTAGAATCTGTTTGGGTAGATTTGAGGAATCGCAAAGGTTAAAAACCATAGTTAGAGTTATGTACAGGCCTCCAAATTGTAGTCAGGAGCTGGGACACAAGATACACCAGGAGACAGAAAAGATGTGTAGGAAAGGCAAAGTTACAGTGATCATGCAGGTGG
The DNA here is from genome assembly GCF_037043375.1 of Chiloscyllium plagiosum. NCBI lineage: Eukaryota > Metazoa > Chordata > Chondrichthyes > Orectolobiformes > Hemiscylliidae > Chiloscyllium > Chiloscyllium plagiosum. Next base: position 44,445,102 of record NW_028270168.1, on the reverse strand, counting down.
ACTGGGAAACTCAGGTTGGTGATGGATTGCAAGAAAAGGAATTTGTGGAATGTCTATGAGATGGCTTTTTGAAACAGCTTGTGGTGGAGCCCACGAGGGAACAGGCAATACTGGATTTAGTATCGTGCAATGAGGCAGACTTGATAAGGGAGCTTAAGGTGAAGATACACTTAGGAGACAGTGATCATAATATGAATTTACTTTGCAATTTGAGAGGGAGAAGATAGAATCAGATGTAATGGTATTACAGCTGAATAAAGGCAACTACAGAGGCATGAGGGAGGAGCTGGGTACAATTGACTAGGAGAGGAGCCTAGCAAGAAAGACAGTGGAACAGCAATGGCAGGGCATTCTGGGAGTAATTCAGGAGACACAGCAGAGATTCATCCCAGGAATAAGAAGCATGGTACAGGGAGGATGAGGCAACTATGGCTGACTAGGGAAGTCAGGGATAACATAAAAGCAAAAGACAAAACATATAATCTGGTGGACAATGGGAAATCAGAGGATTAAGAATCTTACAAAGACTAAAAGGGAGCAACAAAAAAGATATAAGGAGGGAGAAGATTAAATATGAGGATAAGCTAGCCAGTAATATAAGGGAAGACTGTAAGAGTTTCTTTAGATACATAAAGGGCAAAAGAGAGGCAAAAGTGGATATCGGGCCACTCAACAGTGATGCTGGAGAGATAGTATTGGGGAACAAGAAAATGGCCAAGGAATTGAATAATTACTTTGCATCAGTCTTCATGGTAGAAGACAGCAGAAATATCCCAAAGCTTTAAGAGAGTGAGGAGGCAGAGCTGAGTGTGGTGGCCATTACCAAGGAGAAGGTGCTAGAAAAACACAATAGCCTGAAGGTGGATAAATTACGTGGACCAGATGGACCACACCCCAGAGTTCGAATGGAGATAGCTGAAGTGATAGGGGGGGCATTAGTGGTGAACTTTCAAGAATCTCTAGAATCAGGGAGGCTCCCAGAGAAGTGGAAAATCACTAACATGACACTCCTGTTTAAAATGGGAGTAAGGCAAAAAACAGAAAATTCCAGACCGATTAGCTTAACCTCGGTTATGGGTAAGATCGTGGAATCCTTTGCGAAGAAAAGATTTCTGAATATTTGAAAGTGAATGTAAAATAGGGCAAAGTCAGCATGGTTTCATCAAGGGGAGTCATGCCTGACAAACCTGCCAGAATTCTTTGAGAAAATAATGAGCAGGTTAGACCAAGGAGAGCCAATGGATGTTATCCACCTTGACTTCAAGAAGGTCTTTTACAAGGTGCTGCACAGAAGGCTACTGAATAAGATAAGGGCCCACAGTGTTAGAGGCAAGGTGCTGGCATGGATAGAAGCTTGGCTGTCTGGCAGAAAACAGATAATGGGGATAAAAGGGTCCTTCTCAGGATGGCAGCCGCTGACAAGTGATGTTTCACAAGGCTCATTGTTGGTACCACAATTTTTCACTGTATACATTAACGATCTAGATGAAGGAACTGAGGGCATTTTGGCTAAATTTGCAGATGATACAAAGATTGGAAGAGGGACAGATAGCATTGAGGAGGTAGGGAGGCTGCAGAAGGTTTTGGACAGGTTAGGGGAGAGGACAAAGAAGTGGCAGATGGGGTACAACGTGGCAAAGTGTGAGGTCATCCACTTTGGTTGGAAGAATAGAGGTATGGACTATTTTCTAAATGGGGAGAAAGTTCAGAAATCTGAAGTGCAAAAGGATTTGGGAGTTCCAGTCCAGGATTCTCTCAAGGTAAACTTGCAGGTAGAGGCAGTGGTTAGGAAGGCAAATGCAATGTTGGCATTTAGTTTGAGAGAAGTTGAATATAAAAGCAGAGATGTACTTCTGAGGCTCTGTAAAGCTCTGGAGGACTGTGTGCAGTTTTGGGCCCTCTAACTCAGGAAGGATGTATGGGCCCTGGAGTGTGTTCAGAAGAGGTTCACAAGAATGAAAAGCTGAACATATGAGGAACGTTTGAGGACTCTGGGTTTATATGCGATGGTGTTTAGCAGGATGAAGGGGGATCCAATTGAAACTTACAGAATACTGAATGGTCTGGACAGATTAGATGTTGGGAAGATGTTTCCATTGTTAGGAGAGACTAGGACCTTAGGGCAATGCCTTAGAGTAAAGGGAAGATCTTTTAGAATTGAGCTAAGGAGGAACTTCTTCAAGCAGAGAGTGACGAATTTATGGAATTCATTGCCACAGAAGGCTGTGGAGGCCAGGTCATTGAGTATATTTAAGATGGGCGATAGTAAGTTTCTTGAGTATCAAGGGGAAAGCGGGAGAATGGGGATGAGAAATTTATCAGCCATGGTTGAACAGAGAAGGAGACTCAATGGGCTGAATATCCAAATTTCTGCTCCTATGTTTTATGGTCTTATAGTCTAAGGTTCCCACCTCCTCCCCCAGGCAGGCTGACATTGAGGATAGCAATACTTTCAAGAGGACATCAGATTTCTGAGCCATTGGAATTAGTTATGAGACAATGAGTCCTGTGCAAGCTAGGTAGGTTCCATCTTACAGGACTTGAACTAATCACCTCAAAGGGAGAGTGGTGTATGGGTTGGGTTAAACTGGCTTGTCAGAGGGATAGAAAATCTGAGGGGTAACCCAAGTTGGAAAGGGGTTAAGGTAGTAACTGGAAGTAGAGAAACTGGAAGAGAGGCCAGAAGACAGGAAAACCAAAGCCAGGTATCAAGTATGCCTTGAATGCTGAATTATGTTGAAAAGTCAAGGGCGCTCTATCTGAATGCATGCAGCATGAGCAATTAGATGATCTAACAGAGACAAATGGTTCTTATATAATTGTCATTACAGAACAGAAACATGGTTGCATGGTGACCAGGACTGTGACTATTCAGAGATATTCCACATTTGGGAAGAATAGACAAGAAGGAAAAGGAGGTAGAGTTGTGCAAATAGAAAAGGGATGGGATCAGTACATTAGTAACGGAGGATCTCAGATCGAAAGGACAATATGTGGAATCTGTTTTGGTGTAGCTAAAAATGGCAAGGGGTGGGAGACATTGGTTGGAGTTATTTACAAGCCGCCAAATAATAGTGTTAGTGTGGGACATTCTGTAAATAAGGAGATGAGAGAAGCTTGTAGTATGGACAACACAGTTATCATAGGTGACTTCAGTTTGCTTAGTAAACCAACTGGGTCCGAATGATGTGGAGGGTGAGTTTCTGGAGTGTTTTAGGGGTGGTTTTCTAGAGCTGCATCTTGAAGAGCTGACTAGAGGACAATATTGGATCTAGTGTTATGTAATGAAATAGGCGTAATACTTACGTTTTTCTCATTTATGGCTTCTGTTATAAATATAGATGACTTGGACACTTTTCAATGTTTTTTTGTAAAAAAAAAATACAAGTGACAATAAATTACTATTCTATTCTACAATACATAAAATTGGACATTATGTTTAAAAGTGAGGCAGAATAATCTGAAGAAAGGGTATTAAATTTGAATAAAGGAAATTGATGAAAGCATAAGACACATGTTTATTGAGCTGGTTTGGGAAAGTACATTAAAAGGCATGGCTGTACATCAGCAATGGAACTATTACATGGCTTTCATACCAACTATACATTCCTGCCCCTGTGTACCAAGTTTCGGTGTTTTGTGCACAATTAGACCCATCCTTCCCCCCCGCCCCCCAAAGCCCTTTTGTGTTGCAGCTTTCTGCAGTTTTTCTCCATATATATGATACTCTGTTCTTTTGTTCTCCCTTCCAAAATGAACAACCTCACATTTTCCCACAATGTACTCTATTTGCCAACATTTTTTATCCATTTTCTCAACCTACCAATATCTCCTTCTCACAGCTTAACTTTCCACCTATTTTTGTGTCATCTGGAAATTTGGCGACACTACATTTGTTTCTTTCCTCCAAGTCATTAATATGTATTGTAAACAGTTGTGGTGCCAACACTGATCCCTGTGGAATCCTATTAGTTACCAACCTGGAAAGGATTCCTTACCTCCATTCTGTTTCCTGCCATTAACCAATTCTCTGTCCACACCAATATACTACCTCCAACACTGTGGGCTCTTATGATCAGCTGGGCCAGTGTGCTAAAGAATGCCAAATGTAATTTAGTTGCGATAAATGTGAGGTGTTACATTTTGCTAAATCATACCAGGGCAGGACTCACTTAATTAATGGTAGGGTCCTGAGGAGTGTTGTCGAACAGAGACATGGGGGTGTAGGTACATAGTTCTTTGAAAGTGGTGTCACTGATAGACAGGGAGTGAAGGCAGCATTTGGCATGCTTGCCTTCACCAGTCAGAGCATTGAGTACATGAGTTGGGACATCAAGTTATGGCTGTACAAGACATTGGTAAGGCCACATTTGGAGTACTGTGTACAGTTCTGGTTGCCTTGCTATCGGAAGGATGTTACTAAACTGGAAAGGGTGGAAGGAAGATGAACAAGAATGTTACCGGGCCTGGAGGATTTGAGTTATAAGGAGAGACTGGAGGTGCTGGGTCCTTTTTCCCTGGCGCATCGGAGGCTGAGGGGTGACCTTTATAGAGGTTTATAAAATCATGAGGGGCATGGATAGGGTGAATAGCCAAGGTCTTTTCCCCAGGGATGGAGAGTCCAAAAAGAGAGGGCATAGGTTTAAGATGAGAGGGGAAAGATTTGAAAGGGGCCTGAGGGACAACTTTTTCACACCAAGAGTGGCGTATATGTGGAACGAGCTGCTGGAAGAAGTGGTAGAGGCAAATACAATTACAACATTTAAAAGACATTTGGACAGGAACATGGATAGGAAAGGTTCAGTGGGGTATGGGCCAAATGCAGGCAATTGGAACTGGTTCAGTTTAGAAGACGTGGTCAGCGTGGATAAGTTGGGCTGAATGGTCTGTTTCTGTGCTGTATAACTCTATGACTCTAAGACTCTATGATTTGACCTTGTGTGAGGTACCTTGTCAACCAGCCTTTTGGAAGTCCAAATGAAACAATCCAAATGCTTCCCCACCCCAATCCACTGCAGTTGACACTTCCTCCAAAAGCACTTAGGGAATCACTGGCTAACTAATTTACTTTCGTGAAGCCATGCTGACTGTACTTGATACAATTATTCAAACGTGCTGCAATTCCGAAGTATTTGGTTCCAACATTTTCCAACAAAATTCTGAGAAGTTCTTATCCCTCATGCCAACTAATATACAGTCTCTCATTAATTCATCCTTCAAAGTTCTGTACATACATTATCCTGTTAGCTAATGTAAATCCATTAAAAAGGCTTCTATCAAATTGCTCAGATATAGAGATCACTAATTAACTTGTGTGTTCTTCCTCTGCATTTCATTTGGGGTTAAAGTAAGCATCAAATGATTAATACCTTATACTCTACAGTACTTTCTCCCATGCTTTGGTGCAAGAGAATATCATCAGTTTTGGACCTTCAGCTAATAAAAAAAAGTGCTGACTTGATGGTACTGCTCATTCGTGTGCAAGCCTGAAGCTGTTATGTTGCATCTGTCTCTTTCACAAGTCTGATTCTGGCTCATTGTCAGTCTTCTGTCTTATCAAATGAGGTAATGGCAACTTCTCTTCCGGAGCCATCATCCCTTTTGGATGATCGTGATTGATTCACCTGGGTGAATACTTTTCCTTCTTTCTGTCAAAGCATTACAATTCTGTGTTTTCCCTCTCCTGAGTATTGCTGGATTGTGGCTAGGCTTCAAATACTTCCAAGATTCTTTCTATCCTGCCCTTCAAAGTCGTCCTGATCTATAATGCTTTCAGTGTCTCTGAAAGTCTTCGCCTGCCAATCTTTGAAATCTCCCAAGGTCCTGACCTGCCTTTGGAGTCTTCCCATTTTAATGGGGTCCCCTGGGTACTATCTTAACAGTGGCTGTGGAGGTTTTGTACTAGTTGCCACCCAGGTTCCATTTTGGGCTTTAAGTCCAAGGAGTGGCAAGGTGGCACAGCAGTTTAGCATTGTTACCTCACTGCACCAAGGAACCGGGTTCAATTCCAGCCTTGGACAACTCTGTGGAATTAGCTTGTTCCCCATGTCTACGTGGGTTTCTAGCAGATGATCCCGTTTCCTCCCTTAGTCACAAAAATGTGCAGCTTAGGTGGATTAGCTATGCTAAATTGACCAAGCGTTGAGGGACGTGCAGGCTGGGTAGGTTAGCCATGGGAAATGCAGAGTTAAGGGCATATGGTCAGGGGTTAGAATGTCTTTGGAGGATCTGTATTGGCTGGTGGCCCAAACAGCCTCTTTCCACACTGATACAATACTGCTACCTCCATATTGAGGTACCAGTCTAGAGTAGCTCACATACACTATCCCTGAGGCTGCTTATTCTGTATTGCTAAGACTTTTCAACATCCATGTATTCTAACACTCCTTTACTTACACCAATATAAACATCCAAGATCACTTTTTCACATGCTCATTCTCGATTAGTAGATTCTCTTCTGTTGATTCCAGGGTTATGTGATCAGTTATATGTGCAGGATTTACATAAATCTGATAATACCTCACCCAGGGGCAAGGACAGCCGCTTGGATAGAAAGTAGAAAAAGATATGATTTCAAGTTTAGTGAGGTGAACGTCTTTGGAGGATGTCTGGTCCAGTGGTCTAGAGGAAGGGAGGGAATTGTATCAATCTAAGAAATGAAGCTGAGTGGAAGGAAACAATCTGTTATCATTGTTAAATATCAGTCCCATTTGAAATGAGTCGAAATAAATTCTAATGTTATAAATGTCTGTTTAAGCACAATGTTTCTGTAAATAATTATCTGTATGAACATCCTTTCTGAAGCAAAATAACAGTTAAATTCCAGTGATAATAGGAAACTTTTATTAAGAATGGCTGTTCAGGAAGTGCCATATTATGAATTTTCTCACTTCTAGACTTATGTGATCCCTTTCAAAGGGAAGGTATTTATCATAAAATAGCAATCGTGTGGCTTTTGTATATTTTTCACATCTATTTGTTTGGTTTCATTTTTTTCATTGTTTCTTCTTAAATATTAAAAGTATGCACGTGAACACTCATGGTACTGACTTCCGGGCTGGAAAGGAGTTCAATTAAAGCCATGGACGACAAATGCCATGATCGCTGAAGTACTGTTTATTAATGTCGAATTCCTTCATTGAATTTAAGGCACAGACGGTGCCCCTTCTGCTTAACATGCCTGAGCTCATACTGACTCCTCAATTAGATCTAATTGCTCTCCAACAACAACACCCTGCATTCATGAAGTGACTTTACTGTAAGAAAGCATCCTGAAGCACTTTGCAGAACTGAAATCAGACACAGAGTCTGGCACTGAGCCAAAGCAGGAACTATGAAGAAGAACAATTCAGAAATTGGTCCTTGCAATTGATTTTAAGGATTTTTTTTAACCCAGAGGTGGGAAGGACGATTGGATTTGGGAACTGGAGTTACAGTGATATGAGGCATTTGGCAACAGGGGCCTGCCTGCAGAAGATGCTAAAACTACTGAATGTACTTTCATTTAATCGATCTGCTAATTTCTGGAACAATGCTGGCAGGAAGTTGAATCCTGTTAATTTGGGCTAGATTTAAACTAATTGTCAAAGATATAAAATGACTTGCTCTAGCCTGTTTCCCTCGCAGGCTTATTTTGGAAGTTGTTAAATTAAGTAATGAAGAAATATGAAGTCCTTTTTTCAAACAGCTGCAGATGCAGTTTTCTGGACTTTCACTGCATAGAATTTACAGCATAGATGCAGGAAATTCAACTCGCATAACTAATGGTTTCTATTCAGCAATGTTCTTCTCATTTCTATTTAATTTAACACTATCAACAAATTCTTCTGTTCCTTTTATCTAATATACTTACTTGCCATTTCAGCCCAGAGGCATACAATCACAAGAGAATTAGGTTTAATTCCTTTGGCTTCTGATTTCATCTCCAATATCTTGTTTGAGTCTTGAATTTGAAGATCTGATTTGAGGCTCTGGACTCTCTCCCTGTCTCACCACCTCCTCTTTTAACACTCCTCCCCTCATCTCTTAACCCGAATGTCCCTCCACTCTGTCTCCCCCACGCATGCTACACAGTTTCCCCCTTCTCTTCCCCTTCCCTTCGCACTTACCCCAACCCTTTCTCTTCCCTTTCCCTTACTGAACATTGGGTAAAAATAATGACTGTAGATGCTGGAAAGTCCCTATCCCTCCTATCTACTCTTTCCCTCCCCTATCCACACATTTTCCTTCATCTGTTCCCCTTCTTCTTACATTTCACCCCTCTTCCTATCTCTAACCACCTGTCCATCCTGCCTCTCCCCATCTTATCTCCTCTCTCCTACCTAACCTTTTTCTCATCCTCTCTGTAACCCTCTCTCTCCCCTACCCTCCTTATCTGCCTGTTTCTCCCTTTTGAGCTCTCCCACTATGAGTCCTCACTAGTAGTTCTCTCCCATCTCTTTCTCTCTCTGACCAGGTGATTACATCCACTGTAATTGCACAAAGATTATGTGTCTGTGTTTTCTGTTTATTTTAGTGATAACCAACTTGGTTCAAGTCTGCCCTGACTTTATTTTTCTCTTTTTATGGTAACCTGGATTTTTACAACCATCTTCCATCCCTCTGTTGTCTAATCCCAGGAAGGATCTTTGCATCTGTAGTCAGCCTGTGGAGAATCAGAAAGGATTCTCAGTTTTTAACTGTTTTGATTCTTACTGCAAAGTTGTTCATTGTAAACTTGTTTGGGCTAACGTAAACAAAAACAGACATTGCTGGAAAAGCTCAGCAGGTCTGGCAGCATCTCTGAAGAGAAATAGAAGTTAACGTTTCAGATCGAGTGACCGTTCCTCAGAACAGTTTGAAGAGCCACTCGATCTGAAACGTTAACTCTGATGTCTCTCCACAGGTGCTGCCAGGCATACTGAGCTTTTCCAGCAACTTCTGTTTTTGTTTCTGATTTATAGCCTCCACAGTTCTTTCAGTTTTATTGGGCTAACTTAAAACCTTGCTTATTTTAAGTATTAGTGATGTGAAACAATGTGATGAAGATTTAGGATGATTTTTTTAGATTAATACTTTGCAACTGCTTTTCTTTATTATTATTCACATGGGGCTGTGGCACTTTCTGTCCAACCATCCCTAATTGCTCATGAACTGTGTGACTTGCCATGTTACAGGGCAATAAAGGTCATCCCCATTGCTGGGGGTTTGGAATCCCTCTTAGGGCAGACCGGCTGGAAGAGTTCCTGTCATGTATCGATCCTTTCTGAAAGAAGAAATATTCTCAAATCCTTTTCAGTTTTGAAGTGGTGTCATCTGGACTCAAAATGTTAATTCTATTTCTCTCTCCTGACCTGCTGAATTTCCCTGGCATTGTCTGTCTGTGTTTGGTGACAGATTTCCTTCCTAAAGGGTGAATCAGATGGATTTTTGCAACAATCAGTCTGACTTGTCATGGTTATCATGACCAAGACTAGCTTTACCTTCCGGGTTATATTAATTCAGTTTAACTTCCACAGTTGTCTAGATGGGATTTGAACATAGCTCCCCAGAAAGCTAGCTTATCAGGATTACTAGCCCGTGATGTTACCGCTAAGACACTATTTCTTATTAAACTCCTCTGATGCCACAATGGCATTTCCTTGTCAATGCATTAAGTCTTTGGAAATGCATTTTAATACCTCTTTATTCTTTTGACTCCATTGCATCACCTTCTTTGGATCTGTAGTGATATCAAGTAGCCAAAAGAATTCTTAAGTTATTCTCATCAATTAACAAGGCAAGCTACCTTTTGAATATTCACATAAAAGAACTAGTCATAGCAAATACTGCTGCAAAGCTGAATGTTGGCAATCTGCAGAGGATCACCATCTGTGTGCTCACGTACATGCCAGTGTTCAAGCTAAATCATATAGAGGAAGCACTTCACATAGAAGCTGGTGGAAATCTGGAATTCCCTCCTCCAGGAAGTCAGTTGGAAATTTCAAAACTGAAATTGTTAACTTATTCTTTGATAGGAAAAGGTATTAAGAGCCAAGGAAAGTAGATGGAATAAATTAGAGCAGGCAAAAGTGAGGACAGCAGATACTGGAGATTAGAGTCAAGATTAGAGTGGTGCTGCAAAAGCACAGCAGGTCAGGTAGCATCTAAGGAGCAGGAAAATCAACGTTTTGGGCAAAAGCCCTTCATCAGGAATTTCTGATGAAGGGCTTTTGCCTGAAACGTTGATTTTCCTGCTCCTTGGATGCTGCCTGACTTGCCATGCTTTTCCAGCGCCACTCTAATCTGGGAATAAAATAAGGATCAACCATAGAGTCCACTGCTGGTACGTTACTGTGTTACTATATTCCTATGCATATATGTGCGTGTGCCTATTGAAGATCAGCATTGTTGATCTGTCATTATTGATCATTACTGCTATTGACCTGTCCATCCATCAGAGTGGGAATGTCAGTTAGCTACAGTTTGGATCTGTCATTGAACTATGTACATTTTTTCTGGCAGGAACAGAATGATCAAAGTTACTCAACAGTAAAAACTGCATCAACTTCCGTGACCATTAATAACCTGAAGCCTGGGACCCTCTACGTGTTCCAAGTCCGAGCTTTCTCATCCACTAACTACGGGAACTACAGCCCAAGCATTGAGGTGCAGACATTAGGGGAGCGTAAGTAACACTGAAAGTGAAAAATAATGGGCATTTCCCATTCTGTGTGTGCCTGTGTTCGAGGGTTAGCTGTTACACTGATTAACGCAAGATATGACTATTATTAGATGCTGCCAGATTTCTGGTGGTTAGTTAGTCTTTTAATGATGCACAATAAAAAAAAAAGGTCAGTTATCCCAATTAGACATTTTGTTAAGTTAGCAAAACTAAAACAATGGTGCATTACCACATTTCCACCCTAGATCTGTATAAGCTTTAGGTTGTATTATTTTGCAATTAGTCAAAAGTTTATTAAGGATTTCAAAGGACAGATCTCCATTTTATTTACTTCAATTTTGGCCTTTAAAAAATGGGTGACTTTAGCTCCTGGATCTAAGCAGTCAATGAGATGTTCAAGACTGTCACACTTTTTAAATAATAAAATGAGACATCTAGCATACTCAAATAATGTGTTCATTAAACATTTTGGCGCTAATACACGATCTGAAAAATACAGCCACAACATTAGGTGTCAGGTCCTGCATATCCAACAAAGGATCACTCCGGATTATACAGGATTTATGGTGTAGAAACAGGTCATTCAGCCAACCAGTCCATGCCAATGTTTAGGCTCCTCTTGAGCTTAATTCCATCTTTTCTCATCTAAATCAACCAGAGTATCCATTTATTCCCTCCCCTGTCATCTGCTTGTCTGGCTTCCCCTTAAATGCATCTGTACGACTCACTTCAATTATGTCCTGTGGTAACAAGTTCCACATTCTTATCCTTTGAGTTCCCTGTTGAGTTTCTTGGTAATTATTTTATATTAATGGCCTCGTGTTATTCTATTCCCCTAAAACAAAAGGCATTGTTATTTCTGTAACCATTCTGTCAAAACCCTTCAACATTTTAATTCAGTCCATTAGTTTGCTGAGCTTTTCTCATGAGACGTGGGATGTAACCTGCCAATCCTTTCTTCATATGGAGAAATTCTGCATTTCTGGTATCATCTCTATACATCTTCTTTGCAGCTTTCCAGTCCTCCCTATCTTTATACTACGGTGAACAGATCTGTAACTAGTACTGTGATGTACCAAGGCTCATCAAAGGTTTCCCACAACTTCCCTACTTTCCGGTTCTATCCTTGAAATAAAAGCCAGTGCTTGCTACTCTTTCTTATGAACTTGCAGGGCATCTTTAGTGCTTGATGTATTAGAACTTTGATGCCCCTTTATTCCCTTATCCCACCTTCACTTTCCAAGTAATAAGTGATCTCCTTAGTTTTCCTACCAAAATATGTCACCTTGTATTTACCAGTGTGGAACTTCATTTAGCAATTATTAGCTCATTCTGTAAGCTCACTAACATCCTAGTGTAATTTGTTGCTGTCCTCCATCATATTGATTATACCCTCCACACCCCCCTGCATTTGGCAACATTGCAAATGTAGAAGTTGTGTTTTTGATTACGTGGCCCAAATTGCTCATGTGAATCACGAACTGAACTGATCCTACTACTAATCCTTCCAGAACAACACAACACTTCCCACTTTTTGCCACTCAGAATAATTACTATTTTTTCCTACTCTGTTTCCTACCTTGAAGCCAGCTAGCTATCCACTCTGCTGTTTGTCCACTGGCTCCATGTTTAGGTCTTTTTAAAGTGTATAATTCTTGATCTTTTATTTGTTTAGCCAATATCCTGCATAGTGGAGTCATAGAGATGTTCAGCATGGAAACAGACCCTACGGTCCAATTCGTGAATGCCGATCCGATATCCTAAATTGGTCTGATCCCATTTGGCCCATATCTCTCAAAACCTTTCCAATTCATCCAGATGCCTTTTAAATGTTGTAACTGGAACAGCCACCAATACTTCCTCTGGCGACTCATTCCGTACATGCAGTACCCTCTGTGTGAAAAGGTAACCCCTTAAGTCCCTTTATATTTTTACCCTCTCACCTTAAACCTCTGCCCTGTACCCTGCAGAAAATATTTTGACGATTCACCCTGTCCATGTCCTTCATCAGTTTTGTTCCAGAAGAAACTGAGGGATCATTTAATGGATTTCTTTAAAATTATAAAGTTTGATGTGGTAGCTGTAGAGAAGATGGGTGGTTCGGTGGCTCAGTGGTTAGCACTGCTGCCTCACAGTGGCATGGCCCCGGGTTCGATTCCAGCTTCAGGCAACTGTCTGTGTTGAGTTTGCACACTCTCCGCGTATCTATGTGGGTGTGCTTTGGTTTCCTCCCACAATCCAAAGATGTGCAGGTTAGGTTAATTGACCATGCTAAATTGCCTATAAGGTTCAGGGATGTGGAGATTAGGTGCATTAGCCGAGGGAAATGGGTCTAGGTGGGTTCCTCTTTGGAGGGTTGGTGTGGACTCATTGGGCCAAAGGGCCTGTTTCCACACTGTAGGGATTCTATGAAGATCCTTTCACTTATGTGGAATTCAAAACTAAGGATCATAAATGCGGAAAAGTCACCAATCAGTTCAGAAGCATTTTTTTCTTATTCAAAACCTGGTGAGAATGTGACACTGGCTGTCACCCAGGTTTTTGCAGTGAATAGAAGAAACTATAAACAGACATAGAGGAGAAGGAAGTGCTCATTGGGTTAGATGAAGTTGAATGGAAGGAGGTTAGTGTGAAGCATAAACACCAGTGTGGACCATTTGGGTTGAATGGCCTGTATTAATGCTGTAGATATTGTTGTATAAACCTATTAGAATTTTGTCCAGACAATACAATGCAACTTGTGCCTTATGGCTGCAGGCATAGCTGGTGGGTTACCCAGATAGGAAACAACGTTAATGTTGACTTGAACTTAATACTTCTTTACAAACATCGCAGAGCATTTCATGTAGAGATGAATTCCCTTTGATGTGTGGTGACCGTTGTTATAAAAACTACCCTGCAGTGTGTTTGGATGCCAGATTCTATCTCGATAGTTATTTTTTTTCAATTGAGTGCAAACGTAATGTGAGACAGTCTGTTTGCTCTGAGATAACCATGGAGACTGTAAAGCATTTTGCAACTTTAATTCAGCCATATTTTATTTATATTTTGGAAGTAAGTAATTATGGCTTATTTTCTTCATCATTGAAGAACGACACACATTGAGCCTGTCTGAATTTCGAAGTAATGAAGGCAAGTGAAATATTATATTGCATTGAAATCAAAGTACATTGTCACTTGAAAGCTTGTAATGTTACATTGCAATCTTGAAGGAAGGTATCAGTGTGAGTTGAGCAGTCTGGTTTGTATTCTGAAACAGTTGGACACAGGTCCCTAATGGTGTCACTCTGGAGAGGACAGGACACAAAGGTCTGGCGCCAGTACAGCGCAGATGTGGGGGAGTTATGAGAGAGGACAGGGATAATCACTGCAAAAATGACAGCATGCGGTTGAAACTCAATTGACAAGAGTTATGGAGTTATACAGCATGAAAACAGACCCTCCAATTCACCTCGTTCACACCAACCAGACATCCTAAATTGGCCCACTATGTTGTGCTGAGGATTAATCCTAATGTAAAGCAAAATAACTTAACCTACAGACCCCTCAATTCACTGCTAGCCATGTGCATGTTCAGCAGTCGCTTAAATGTCCCCAGTGACTCAGCTTCCACCACCACCGCTGGCAACACATTCCAGACATTCACAACTCTCTGCGTAAATAATAATTGAAAAGCAGTCTTGGGGACAATTTTGTTTTTAGTGAAGGAAGTTGCATTATTTTTCCAAAATAAAATGGTCTATTTTGAAGGACTAGGAAAATTAAGTTAGAGAGTTTACAATTTGTTTTCATTTAAGGAAAATAACATTGGAATTGGGTATTTTAGTTACTTGAATTGGTGCTAGGATGCTAAAAGGACACAGAAATAGGTTAAAAAAAAATGAAAATTTGGGAAAGTAATCTTGTTTTAGATGTAATTTTTAACCATTTTTAATTATAAAATGCAGGTGAAGCTGTTTAACAATCCTTGTGACGTGAGCCTCATTACATTTTATCACGTGGTTTTGATATGTGTAAAAGTGACCATGCCATTTTGCTCTAAGCCAGTCTCACCTGCATTAATGATCCTTTAATGTTTTTTCAAGCAGCTGCTTTTTATTGATCAATTGTTTGACATGAAGTGTCAGCATTGAATCTTCCAAAATCAAAAGTTTTGGCCACCTGATCCATTGTCAGGTCCCATTCCCATTCAGATCAGAAGATGCAAACTTATACCAAATAAGAATCTTCCTGTGGGAATGCCATCCAGTTAAGGATGGTGATGAGGTGAGCAGGTGCTCAAGTAGGACATAAATTGCTAGAGAGACTGGTAACCTTCACAGTGCCCCCAGTGAGAGTCATCCTGCAAACTGCAGAAAGGGCAAGGGTGCCAAGGAGATACCATCATGGTTTGTCCCAGCATCAGCAGAGACCTCACTGATTTCCCATCTTTTCTGTGCAGGTAAATCAATGGAGTGAATGGGAAAATACTCGAGCTGAGTTAAGTGTGGAATAGGACAAGAACCCTACACAAAGACTACATAGGAAGAGTGTGACATTGAATCCCACACCTTACTCCAACCTTTCTGTAGCACAACTGCATTTACCCAGTTCGGGTAAAGTAGGTGCTTCTGTGAAAACATAACTCAAAATGCAGTATCTCAAGAGATTCCCCGGTGCTGGGTCCAGCCAGAGAGCCTCTGTAAGAGGCTGTGAACTTCCTGTCCTCTCCACAACAGAATGTTATCTGCCATCAATGCTAGTCCAATATCTAGGAAGCATTTAATCACATTGGATAGAACTGCAAATGCAAGAGTGTATGTGAACACAATAGCAAACAGCATCCACATTCAACAATATAAGACATAGGAGCATAAGTAGTTGAGAGTCGACATTTCGGGCATAAGCCCTTCATCAGATTCTCCTGCTCCTCAAAGGCTGCCTGACCTGCTGTGCTTTTCCAGAACCACACTCATCACTGTGATCTCCAGCATCTGCAGTCCTCACTTTCTCCTCATTGGAGCATAAGTAGGCCATTCAGCCCATCACATCTACTCCATCCATCAATAAGGTCATGGCTGATCTGATAAGCCTCAATTCTACTTTCGGCTTTTTCCCCATATCTCTTGATTCCATTGCAGATGACAAATCTGTCTATCTCAGCCTTGAATGTACTGAATGGCCCAGCCGCAACAACTCTCTGGAAAAGAATTCTGCAGGTTGATGACGCTCTGAGAGGAGACATTCCTTCTCAGCACTGTTTTAAATGGGTGACCCCATATTTGGACATTGTGTCCTCTGGACCTCAACTCTCGGGTATACAATGGAAAATCTAATCAATTAAGTGCGAGGTTTGTGAAGGTTTGTAGCTCAGGTTGAGATTTAGGGTGAAGGTTTGCTCACTGAGCTGTAGGTTTGATATCCAGACGTTTCATTACCTGGCTAGGTAACATCATCAGTGGCAACCTCCAAGTGAAGCGAAGCTGTTGGCTCCTGCTTTCTATTTATATCTTTCTCCTGGATGGGGTTCCTAGGGTTTGTGGTGATGTCATTTCCTGTTCGTTTTCTGAGGGGTTGATAGATGGCATCTAGATCTATGTGTTTGTTTATGGCGTTGTGGTTGGAGTGCCAGGCCTCTAGGAATTCTCTGGCATGTCTTTGCTTAGCCTGTCCCAGGATAGATGTGTTGTCCCAGCCGAATTGGTGGTTTCTTTCATTCCTGTGTAGGGGTACGAGGGAGAGAGGGTCATGTCTTTTTGTGGCTAGCTGGTCTTCGTGTATCCTGGTGGCTAACTAACTTCCTGTTTGTCCTACGTAGTGTTTGTGGCAGCCCCTGCATGGAATTTTGCAGATGACGTTGGTTTTGTCCATGGGTTATCCTGGGTCTTTTAAGTTTGTTAGTTTTTGTTTGAGGGTGTTGGTGGGTTTGTGTGCTACTAGGATTCCGAGGGGTCTTAGTCGTCTGGCTGTCATTTCTGAAACTTCTTTGATGTATGGTAAGGTGGTTAGGGTTTCTGGCTGTGTTTGGTCTGCTTGTCATGGTTTGTTCTTGAGGAATCTGCGGACTGTATTTTTTGAGTATCCGTTCTTCTTGAATACATTGTATAGGTGGTTCTCCTCAGTTTTCCGAAGTTCGTCTGTGCTGCAGTGTGTGGTGGCTCTTTGGAATAGTGTTCTGATACAGCTTTGTTTGTGTGTGTTGGGATGGTTACTGGTGTAGTTAAGTATTTGGTCAGTGTTTGTCGGTTTTCTGTATACGCAGGTTTGTAGTTCTCCATTGTCCTTTCTTTCGACTGTGACGTCCAGGAATGCGAGTTTGTTGTCGGTTTCTTCCTCCTTGGTGAACTTTAAGCCTGTGAGGGTGTTGTTGATGATGTTAAATGTCTCTTCTATCTTGTTTCGTTTTGTGATGACAAAGGTGTCATCTACGTAGCGGACCCAGATTTTGGTTTGATGGTTGGTCGGGCTGTTTGTTTTAGTCTTTGCATTACCGCTTCTGCTATGAATCCTGATAGCGGAGATCCCACGGGTGTGCCGTTGGTTTGTTTGTAGATTATGTTGTTGAAGGTGAAGTGGGTGGTGAGGCACAGGTCCACTAGCTTCATGATGTTTTCATTGGTAATGTGATTGATGGTGGTTGGGGTGTGTGTGATGGTCTCTTCTAAAAGTGCGGTAAGTGTTTCCTTTGCCAGGTCGATGTTGATGGAGGTGAACAGTGCTGTTACGTTGAATGAGATCATTGTTTTGTCTTCCTCTATTTTGATGATAAAAACACCTCAAGCCAGAAGCTTAACAGAACAAAATGGCCGCAGAATACTCCAAGAACTAATCAATGACGCCCACCACAGGCTCCGAAAATACAACGGGGAAAT
Organism: Chiloscyllium plagiosum; assembly: GCF_037043375.1. Classification (NCBI taxonomy): domain Eukaryota; kingdom Metazoa; phylum Chordata; class Chondrichthyes; order Orectolobiformes; family Hemiscylliidae; genus Chiloscyllium; species Chiloscyllium plagiosum. Next base: position 44,427,609 of record NW_028270168.1, on the reverse strand, counting down.
TGCGCGCCAAAAACCGCTATTCAAACAAGCAACAAATCAAGAATGGACAGGCGCGGTAGAACGAGCCATAAACACCAAACAACGACAAACACAGATAAAGAAAAATCGGGACCTGAAGAAAAAACTTGACAAACTCACAAACAAAGACAAAACCGATAACACAGGGGCATGGATACAGAACTTATCAGACCGGACCCTATCAGACACAGAAAAAGCGGTACTAGGAAAAGGACTAAATTTCAATTACCAAGGATTTCCTAGCGGCATTAGAAACCACATTGAAGGACAACAAATTCATGGAAGAAACAAACGATCACCTACTCTGAGCCGCCAAAGGGAAGGAAACAAACTGAACACACGAGAAGAGAAAGCTCTAGAAAACCTCAAAAAAGACAAAAACATCGTTATATTATCTGCAGACAAAGGTCGGCTCACAGTCATCCTGAACAGAAGGGACTACGTAGAGAAAGCCAATGCACTACTCACAGACACCAACACCTACCAACAGGTGGAGCTAGACCTTAAAATACCCAGATTCTGGATTAGTGGTGCTGGAAAAGCACAGCGGTTCAGGCAGCATCCGAGAAGCATTAAAATCGACGTTTCGGGCAAAAGCCCTTCATCAGGAATAAAGGCAGAGAGCCTGAAGCATGGAGAGATAAGCTAGAGGAGGGTGGGGGTGGGGAGAAAGTAGCATGGAGTACAATAGGTGAGTGGAGGAGGGGATGAATGTGATAGGTCAGGGAGGAGGGTGGAGTGGATAGGTGGAAAAGGAGATAGGCAGGTAGGACAAGTCATGGGGACAGTGCAGAGCTGGAAGTTTGGAACTAGGGTGAGGTGGGGGAAGGGGAAATGAGGAAACTGTTGAAGTCCACATTGATGCCCTGGGGTTGAAGTGTTCCGAGGCGGAAGATGAGGCGTTCTTCCTCCAGGCGTCTGGTGGTGAGGGAGCGGCGGTGAAGGAGACCCAGGACCTCCATGTCCTCGGCAGAGTGGGAAGGGGAGCTGAAATGTTGGGCCACAGGGCGGTGTGGTTGATTGGTGCGGGTGTCCCGGAGATGTTCCCTAAAGCGCTCTGCTAGGAGGCGCCCAGTCTCCCCAATGTAGAGGAGACCGCATCGGGAGCAACGGATACAATAAATGATATTAATGGATGTGCAGGTAAAACTTTGATGGATGTGGAAGTCTCCTTTAGGGCCTTGGATGGAGGTGAGGGAGGAGGTGTGGGCGCAGGTTTTGCAATTCCTGTGGTGGCAGGGGAAGGTGCCAGGATGGGAGGGTGGGTTGTAGGGGGGGCATGGACCTGACCAGGTAGTCACGGAGGGAACGGTCTTTGCGGAAGGTGGAAAGGGGTGGGGAGGGAAATATCTCCCTGGTGGTGGGTCTTTTTGGAGGTGGCGGAAATGTTGGCGGATGATTTGGCGAAGGTTAGTAGGGTGGAAGGTGAGCACCAGGGGCGTTCTGTCCTTGTTACGGTTGGAGGGGCGGGGTCTGAGGGCGGAGTTGCGGGATGTGAACGAGATGAGTTGGAGGGCATCTTTAACCACGTGGGAAGGGAAATTGCGGTCTCTAAAGAAGGAGGCCATCTGGTGTGTTCTGTGGTGGAACTGGTCGTCCTGGGAGCAGATACGGCAGAGGCGGAGGAATTGGGAATACAGGATGGCATTTTTGCATGAGGTAGGGTGGGAAGAGGTGTAATCCAGGTAGCTATGGGAGTCGGTGGGTTTGTAAAAATGTCAGTGTCAAGTCGGTCGTCATTAATGGAGATGGAGAGGTCCAGGAAGGGGAGGGAGGTGTCAGAGATGGTCCAGGTAAATTTAAGGTCAGGGTGGAATGTGTTGGTTAAGTTGATGAATTGCTCAACCTCCTCGCGGGAGCATGAGGTGGCGCCAATGCAGTCATCAATGTAGCGGAGGAAGAGGTGGGGAGTGGTGCCGGTGTAATTACGGTAGATCAACTGTTCTATGTAGCCAACAAAGAGACAGGCATAGCTGGGGCCATATGTGTGCCCATGGCTACCCCTTTGGTCTGGAGGAAGTGGGAGGATTCGAAGGAGAAATTGTTAAGGGTGAGGACCAGTTCGGCCAAATGAATGAGAGTGTCGGTGGAAGGGTACTGTTGGGGACGTCGGGAGAGGAAAAAACGGAGGGCTTGGAGGCCCTGGTCATGGCGGATGGAGGTGTAGAGGGATTGGATAGCCATGGTGAAGATTAGGCGTTGGGGGCCGGGGAAACGGAAGTCTTGGAGGAGGTGGAGGGCGTGGGTGGTGTCTCGAGCGTATGTGGGGAGTTTCTGAACTAGGGGGGGATAGGACAGTGTCGAGGTAGGTAGAGATGAGTTCAGTGGGGCAGGAGCATGCTGAGACAATGGGTCGGCCAGGGTGGTCAGGCTTGAGGATCTTGGGAAGGAGGTAGAACCGGGCAGTGCGGGGTTCCCAGACTATGAGGTTGGAAGCTGTGGGTGGGAGATCTCCTGAGGTGATGAGGTTCTGTATGGTCTGGGAGATGATGGTTTGGTGATGGGGGGTGGGGTCATGGTCGAGGGGGCAGTAGGAAGAGGTGTCCTCGAGTTGGCGTTTGGCTTCAGCGGTGTAGAGGTCAGTGTGCCAGACTACCACTGCGCCCCCTTTATCTGCTGGCTTGATGGTGAGTTTGGGATTGGAGCAGAGGGATTGGAGGGCTGTGCGTTGTGAGGGTGAGAGGTTGGAGTGGGGGAGGGGGGTGGACAGGTTGAGGCGGCTAATGTCCCGGCGGCAGTTGGAAATGAAGAGGTCGAGGGCAGGTAATAGGCCAGCGCGGGGTGTCCAGGTGGATGCAGTGTGTCGGAGGTGGGCGAAGGGGTCCTCGGAAGGTGGGTGGGTGTCCTGATTGTGAAAGTAAGCTCGGAGGCGGAGGTGGTGGAAGAATTGTTCGAAGTCATGGCGTGTATTAAATTCATTGATGCGTGGGCGGAGGGGGATAAGGTGAGTCCTTTGCTGAGGACTGATCGTTCGTCCTCAGTGAGGGGGAGGTCTGGAGGGATGGTGAAAACTCGGCAGGGCTGGGAGCTGGGACCTGGTTGTGGGTGTGGAGCTGGGAGTGGGGTCGGAGCCAGTAACCGGAGTGGGTGTGATGGTGGGGGGAATGGGGGTGGAGTCATGAGCAGGAGTAGTGTTCCCCTCGGGGTTCTGGGGGCCGGGAATGGTGACGTGTGGAGGGCGTGTCAGCAGAATGCAGGTGAGTGGCGCTGGTGGGGGCGGAAGTGGTAGCAGACACGGGTGGCCGATGTCACTGAGCGTGTGACATCAGCGATGATGTGAGGGGCGGAAGTGATGTCACATGTGATGTATGAGGAATTGTGAGGGGTGGAAGTGGTTGTGGGAGTGGCCATGATGGGGGTGGAAGTGACATCATCAATCAGCGTGGGGTTAGCAGCTGCACGGCTAGTGGAGTCACGTAGTTTCAGAGGCCGGGGGAATCTTCTGGAATGTTTGAGGAGCGCTGGTTATGGAGGTGGGTAGATAAAAGTTTGTTGTACTTAGTTTTTTGATGTTTGAGATGGAGTTGAAATACTGTTTGCTGAGAGTATGAATTCTCCTGAGGATATAGTACAGAGTGGGTCCTTTGCAATTCTGAGAGAGTGTGGCCCTCAGCTGAGGCAGGGCTGACTGTAGAGAGGTTAGATGCTGGCCCATTGCTGCGGAAGATCTTGAAGGAGAACTGTTCCTGGTGTTTTTGAATCTGTAGTCTGTACTGTTTGTCCTGTTCCCGTCCAAACTCTGCTGGTTTAAAGGTGGTCTGGAGTCCGTGTGAGATGAGTTGGTTATGGAGGCAGGCACTGAGGAAGCAAATGTGGCTGTGGTAGCGAGTTTATTTCAGGAAAGACCCAGTACAACCCATGGACAAAACCAACGTCATCTGCAAAATTCCATGCAAGGACTGCCACAAACACTACGTAGGACAAACAGGAAGAAAGTTAGCCACCAGGATACACGAACACCAGCTAGCCACAAAAAGACACAACCCTCTCTCCCTCGTAGCCCTACACATTGATGAAAGAAACCACCATTTTGACTGAGACAATACATCTATCCTGGGACAGGCTAAGCAAAGACATGCCAGAGAATTCCTAGAGGCCTGGCACTCCAACCACAATGCCATAAACAAACATACAGATCTAGATACCATCTATCAACCCTCAGAAAACGAACAGGAAATGACATCACCACAAACCCTAGGAACCCCATCCAGGACAAACATATAAATAGAAAGCAGGAGACAACTGGTTCACTTCACTTGGAGGTAGCCACTGATGCTGATATCTAGCCAGGTAATGAAACGTCTGGATATCAAACCTACAGCTCAGCGAGCAAACCTACACCCTAAATTAATTAAGTTTTTAAATGAACCACAATTTTATATTTACCTTTGTGCAGAAAATAATGTGTTGGATTCCCTGCAATGTTCTATTCGCATGTGAGGGCACAACAATTTTTCAGAGGTCCTTTGTCTTGCTTGACTTGTCTTCATATTCCAGTGGACAGACCACACTCCCAGCCTCCCAGATGCTGAGAGACGTTGATTTGTTACAGTGAGCATATCCCGAGGACAGTTCTATTAATCTGTTGTACCCCAGGAGAAAGTGAGGACTGCAGATACTTACCCCACTCAGCTGTCTCTCCTATCTTCCAGGGTTTAGCACCAGGCCTGTGGGACCCCAGCTGACCTGTTAATTTGATGGCCTGAGCCATGTTAACTCCAGGGTCTTACTTAAGTTGTACAGATCCTTATCCAAATTCCATTTCAATTATGACAAATCACAGCAGAAATATGGCTGGGCCCATGGGGAGCCGCAGGAACAGCCAGGTAAATACATGGTGGGGCCTACACCATCAGTGTTGGGGAACAGAAAACCCATGGCCCTGAACGTTCCTGTGATACTGATCAGAGTATTTGCTAAAATGTTACGAGGAATAGATTAGATTACTTACAGTGTGGAAACAGGCCCTTCGGCCCAACAAACTGGCCCTCCAAAGAGCAACCCACCCAGACCCATTCCCCTACATTTACCCCTGCCCCTAACACTATGGGCAATTTAGCATAGCCAATTCACCTAACTTGCACATTTTTGGACTGTGGGAGGAAACCGGAGCACCCGGAGGAAACCCACACAGACACGGGGAGAATGTGCAAACTCCACGCAGACAGTTGCCTGAGGCAGGAATTGAACCCGGGTCTCTGGTGCTGTGAGGCATCAGTGCTAACCACTGTGCCACCATGCAAATTTTCTATGTAGGATTTCATGGGTAGTGGGAGTGCGACAATGGAGGTTTAAATCACTGTTTAGTCTTAGCTCTTGTCCAGAAACTCATAATAATCACTGATGAAAACTCATAATGCTGCAGCCTATTTCTCTTAGCTCTCCCTCTGTCCAGTGGACTGGTATATTATCGCTGGAGACTTGACAGCAGTGCAAGAGTAAATATGGCACCCTACATGTATATTTGGTTCCTAGCTCTTTAGGAATAACAACATCATTTTAAAAATAGATCTTCTGCTTCCCATTTTAATGAAGATTATTGGAAGTGTGAAGAGACATGTAATATTGATGTTAAGCAGCCATGCATATCTCACCCCAAGCAGACAAATTTGTTGTCTTAGAAATTCCTGAAACATGGATTATGCACCAAATCGAGGTTGTTTGAGCTCCATCACAAGTTGGGGATATATCAACATTTTGGCCTGGGTCAGTGAGATATTTCCCGATCAGGATGATGAGTGGCCTGGAGGTGAACTTGTATTCCCATGAATCTGCTGCCCTTGTCTTTCTCGATGGAAGTGGTCCTGAAATTGGAAGGTGCTGTTTAAGGAGCTTTGGCAAATTGTCATTGTCATACTCAGCAGATCTAGGAGAGAACACCACCTCAGGGGAGTCATCTCCCCATCTGTCCCTGCCAGCAGTTTCTGATCATGCTTACCTCAGCTGCGTCTCTCGAACTCAACTCCCCAGCTGCTAGTGTTTGGGCAGGAGCTTGGGAAGATTGTATCAATACCTGAGATCAGGGGGTGCAGAATGCCTTGGTAATGATTGGAGAGCTAGCACCTTCGAGTGCCCACATGGGCTTAATCTCACAGAAACCAACAGTCAGCAAGATCCCAGAGGTCTGGTGATTAGTGAGACTGCATCTGATGTACTTTGTACAGTTCTTTTCTCCATATATATGGGAGGATATTAAGACATTGGAAGCAGTTCAGAAAAGGCTTACTAAAGGTTTACCTTATGAGGAAAGGCTAGACTGGCCAGGCCAGGAGTTTAGAAGTGTCAGAAGTGGCTTTGTTGGAACATATAAGATCTTGATGGGACTTTACTGGGTTAGTGATAGTTGAAGGGGATTTCCCTTGTTTCAGTTTCAAACCAACCAAGCCTTATTCTGTGAAACTGTGTGTATTTTATCCAGGGACAAATTGCATGCCAGGCCTGATGCATGGAAAGTCAACTGGCAGTGGGCAAGCCAGAAACCTGACCAGCAGAGATAAAAGCTGGGGATAGCCTTAATTAAGTATGGGAGTACCCCTCCATCTTCCTCCTGTATACTTCCCTTTTTATGGTAAAATCAATATTGCACCAGCTTCTGCTGTTTAATCAGAGCTTGTGAATCAATGAGCAAGGACCTCCATCTGATTGGCTGGTAGCATGCCATCCCAGCAGCGCCAGAATTGAGTAGTGGCCACTGCTGGGACTACAGGCAGCCCACGAAGCTGAAGACACAACTTCAGATAGAGTTAGAATGAGGCTTTATTGTCACACGTACTTAAGTACAGGTTTACATGAGCACAGTGAAAAGTGTACAAAGTCGCCATATCCAGCACCATCTTAGGTACAAAGGTGCCTAGGTACAAAATCTTAGGTATAAATTAGAAAAATTGTTAAATAGTTAAAAGTTCAGCGGTCCTTCTAAAACAGGGAAAGAGAGAGAAAAAAATAAAAGTAGATGTCGCAGTTGAGTCCACACTAGGCATCACCTCGAGGCTGGGAGTTTGAGCTGGGCGTCCCCTCGAAGCTGGAAGTCTGTGCTGGGGTTCACCTCTAGGCCGGAAGGCTGGTTGACTAGAACCTGTGAGCATCTGGGGGTCACTGCTGGAGAAATGGGAGGTAGGTGAGTTAAAGGCATGATGGGTCACAATCCTGGGGAAAGGTACTTCCAAACTTCACAGTAGATCCCACACTTCCTGCCTGCCAGCGGCCAATGTTGTCAGACTGTCTGCCATAATTAATACACGTTATAGTTTCTTTTACTTCCACTGATTGCTCCAACACCTCAGTGAGACTTGCACAGGTCATTTATTCTTTATCTGAAAAGTTGTTTGTTTGAATACATTAACTGTTAGGTTTGTTCGCATCTGTTCAGGTTCACTTGGGGAAAAAAAAATCTTTGCTTTCAAGTCCATTCAGAACCATTCAGGTATGCTTTCAAAAGACATCCTGTTTTTAGGTCCTTCTGGTTTCTGGACATGCGAACAAAGGATACCCAAACTGTTTTTTTGAACCATTTACGTCATTCCGAGCATTCCTTGTAAGCTGTGCGGCTGCTCCAATGTTCCTTGCACAGCGATCAGCATCAGCACGGTGATTGCAGTATTGACTTCTGCATTTGGAAGTTACTGCTATGTACTGCCTGCATAGCCTTGATAAGACATGTTAAACTGATATGAAGACCTGATGTAGTCAATAAGCGACTTAATAGAGGGTGGACAATGTGCCAACATAATATGGGAGACAGGTCAGGTAAGGCCTCCTGATTTGATTTACAAGCCCCACCCACCCAGCTTCTAATGGACCATTGGGGGAGGGTGCATATTGTCAGAAAGATCGAGTTTGGTCGAAAACAGAATTTTATTCTTTCTATGTAGTATTTTAGCCTGCCTCAGGGTGCTTTGTAGTCATTGGTATTCTTTTTGAAGTCCAGTCAGAAGTCACACGGGTTATTATCCAACAGATTTATTTGAAATCACAAGCTTTGGAGTGCAGCCCCTTCATCGTGTGCAGTGAGAGAGGAGAGCACACAGACACAGAGTTTATAGGCAGAGAGATCAAAGGATCACACAACTGGTGTGAGTGGAGTGTCAGATAATAAACCTCTGCAGGTGACCAAGTGTTAGACGGTGAGTGAAGTCCAGTCATTTTTTTTTTGTGTGTGGAAATGTAGCAGCCAAAATTCTCCAAGCACAGTTCAATAAATAACAGTACTTGTGAGCCGAATTTCACATGTTTTGGCAAAGTGCAAGTTGTGGTGAGTTTCTCTTAGAGAGATTCTCGCCTTTGAGGCCCCAGTGAAATTTCTTCCCAGCCGTGCTTCAATGCCGTATCTTATCCAATACATGCTATCTATCCCACCCTAAGGAATCCTCACATCCGATTCTGTTTCCGTCTAAACTCTGGCTGCTTCTGGAACAACTCAACCAAAAGGCATCACACCCACACCATCTTCAACAGATGGTTGTGCACTTCCCTGACATTCCTGATGGGAGAATAGGGCTAAAATTAGGCATGTTCTTTTTTTTTCCTGCATTTTTCCCTTTGTCCTTTTGTTCCTGCCTCTTGTCTTTCTGTCTCTTCCTCCGTTAGTTTTGTTGGAACTGACAATTTGGAAGCACAATCCAGGTAGCAGAAGTCAATATACAAATATTTTGCTTCATATCCAATAGATACCATTAGGAAAGTGAGAATCTGTCTTTGACTTGGCTTCACACTGATCTGTAACTAATAAATTATCACCTGTGTTATTTTTGTGAATTATAGACATAAGCTGCACAGAAATGAGCACACAGAATTAAAATAGATTTTTTTTTACCCCATTGCCTAACTCATTACCAGAAGCTGCAATAAGCATCAAATTGATTCATTAATGGTGTGTATTGTATATATGCCTATAAAAAGTATTAAGATACTCAGATTGCAGTTTAAGATATTTTCTTTTAAGCCTGTACCACTTGCAAATAGATATTCTGTAGCAAATTTGAAGTCTTGTTAACCTGCAACTTGAAAAGAAAAGCAGGCAGCGAAGATGTTATGTGGTTTTCTTCAGTAACAAATGAAGTCTGGAGTTTGCTTTTCTCTTGCGTTTATACAACAAATATGAAAATACATGAGGAAAAGGGTTTGTATTTCAAAATATATTGTTGTATATATGCATACCAAAAGAAATGACCTCCAAGAACTCTCTTCAAACATTTTTCACACTGAGGGGGAATCACAGAGCTGTTTGTGTGGGGTTGATTTGGAAGGACTGGGAGTGACAAACACATGTCAACACTGGCCATGTTTTGAAAGGGTGTTGGTTAGACCACTTTTAGAATACTGCATTCAATTCTGGTCTCCCTGCTATAGGAAAGATGTTGTTAAACTTGAAAGGATGCAGCAAAGACTTACAAGGATGTTGACGGGGTTGGGGGACTGGAGAGGATGGATAGGCTGGGGCTATTTTCCTTGGAGCGTTGGAGACCGAAATGTGACCTTAGAGGTTTATAAAGTCGTGAGGGACACGGATAGGGTGAATGGCCAAGATCTATTTCCTAGGATAGGGGAGTCCAAAATTAGAGAGCATAGGTTTAAGGTGAGAGGGAAAAAGATTTAAAAGGGAGCTAAGGGGCAACTTTTTCACACAGGTGGTGGTGCAAGTATAGAATGAGCTACCAGAGGATGTGGCGGAGGCTGGTATAGTCACAACATTTAAAAGGCACCTGAATGGGTACATGAATAGGAAGGGTTTAGAGGGATATGGGGCAAATACTGGCAAATGTGACGAGATTAATTTAGTATATCTGGTCAGCATGGAGGAGTTACACCAAAGGGTCTGTTTCTGTGCTGTACAGCACTATGACTGCTTCCAGCATTCATTGCTATTGGGACTGGAAGATCTGGACCTCTGTTTGTAAAAGTCAGATTTAAATTAATGGATTTTCTTTCATGTTAGTCTCCTCTATTAATTAATCTTAGCTTTAAGTTCCTAGAGCTTATTAATTAAATACTGAATTCAATTATGTAATAAATTGTACACTTGACTTCATTATAAAATGGTCACTAAACTAAAAGTCTGCTGACATCACATTTTCAGGTTTAAGAATTTATTGTTCAGATTTTCCCCTGTTTTACAGAGTGGTTTTTGGTTTCGAATCCCCATACATTTAAAGGTTTCTGGTATCTCTCGTGACAACGGGTCTTCCTCAGAAGTAATTATTATCCATGTTGTATGTTTTTAAATGGGCTGATTTTTTTTTGTCACCTCTGAATGCGGGAAGTGAGTGTCAAGTGAATAATCAGTTTTACTGAAGCAGGAAACTAGACTCAGTTAGTGTTCCACAACTGGGAGAAAGTGAGGACTGCAGATCAGAATCAAAAAGTGTGGTGCTGGAAACTGCAGGAGATAAAGGGCTTCCCGATGAAGGGCTTATGCCTGAAACATTGACTCTCCTGCTCCTCGGATGCTGCCTGACCTGCTGAGCTTTTCCAGCACCACACCTTTTGACAGTGCTCCACAACTGTTCATTTGAAACTTGTCGTCAAGGAAACGCTTTGGTCTGCTCTCTCGCCTTCCTAACCAACTCATCTGGCTGAGAAGGAAAAGACACTTGTTATTTGAAAGAGCCATCACTAAATTAAACACATTACAAGCACGACAGCAACAACAAAAACAGGAAACCAGGGAGGGGACTAGACCAAAATGGAATTGGTGGGGAGATGATCCAGTCCCCACAGCAGCCACCTCTCTCGAAATGCCTCGCTGTTGGACACTGCATACTCAGCCCGGTAGAGGGGCAGGCGGTCGGCCGCGGTCCACTGCCCACTGCCTGAATGTTTTAGAGAAAGAAAAAGCCCTTTTTAATAAGCCTCCAGCAAATGTCTCACTAAGTAACAAACTCAAGCACTGCCCACCTAGGCCAAAGCAACAATAATCAAGGGGAAGGGTAGGGAAGAAGGGATGGGATTAAATTAAAATGGAGATACTACAATCCCTAGAGCATGGAAGCAGACCATTCAGCTCACTGACTGTCCAAAGAACATCTCTGCATTTCCCAAAGCTCATCCACTCTGCCAGCACACCCCTGGACACAATTTAGCATGGGCCAGTCCACCTCACCTGCTCATCTTTGGACTGCAGGAAACCGATGCACCTGGAAGAAACCCACACAGAACATGGGGAGAATGTGCAAGCTCCACACAGACAGTCACCTGAGGGTGGAATCGAACCAAAGTCCCTTGTGCTGTAAGCCAACATGCGACCCCTAAATGGAGGTGGAAATGATGCACTCATGGGGCCTACCTCCCTCAAAAGGATTTGAGGGCAGTGGTGAACAATGCAAGCTCCCTGTCCAAAAGCCCCAGGCATGAATGTATCCACAGAAAAGAGTCAGGCACTAGGGAGCTCTGACAACCCCAGGAGCAGGGTTCCCTCTTAATTCAACTGCACTGCCTTTTATTTGCTTTGCATTGTAGCCAGGTGCTCCTTTGAGGCTAGAAAGTCTTTGATTGGCTCCCCAGCTTTGAGAGACCACCCACTACACCTGATTGGACAGGAGGTATGCCTCCACATCAATGAAAGGTTCAGCCACATGAAAATCTTCGAACACCTTATCCCTGAAAATTCTTGACCCCAAAACAAAACAAATTCCTGTTTTCAGCCTCCAGGATTAAAATGCAGCCCTTTGTTTCATGAAGTTACCTTTTATATCTTTGGAATCACATTGGATGTTTGTACTCCTTATGTGCTTCATATGCATCTTCTCCAGAGAATGGTGAAGGGATGATAATGTATTATATTTGCAGAAAGTGAATAACAAGCGACAGTGTGGATAGAGTGTTGCAATAAATTTGGGTTTTTTTTTTAAACCTGCAATGAAATTAAGACGAATATATTTCCTGAGGTAGTCCACCATTTTGTTTTCCATAACAATGTCTGTTTTCTCTTTCCAGTTGCCATGGCACCCAGTGAGCAAAATCCGGTGATAGTGATCGCCGTGGTTTCGGTGGCCGGCCTGATTGTTCTGGTCTCCATGGTCTTTGGATTTATCATCTGGAGAAGGTAAACTCCACTCCCTCCCCTCGAGATCCATTTCTTGCTGGGCATTAGGAAGGTCTGATCTTGAAAGAGTTGCAAACTTCTCTTTCAGTTTCTTAGCTCCTCTGAGTTTAAAAAAGCTGTGGAAAATGCTAGAAGCGCACAGCGTCTTCTCTGAGCTCCCAACTGAAGTGTTAAGTGATTTTTGTCTTCTTACTGAGGCTCTGCCGCATGTCTTCACTGGGAGCACGGCTGTCTCTAACAGTCTGACTGTAAGAAACTGCTGGAGTCATTCTGTGCTAGAAATGCAGCCCTAAGGAAGACATCAATATAAACTTATTTTGCAATGTTTAAGGCAATTCACCAGATTGAAGCACCATACTTGGTTGACAGATAAAAGTCACATACCCTGCAGCGAATTATTTGAAGCATATCTTTTTTTAAAAGATTTAGATTACCTACAGTATGGAAACAGGCTGTTCAACCCAACAGGTCCACACCAACCCTCCAAAGAGTAACCCCCCCAGACCCATTTCCCTACCATACACATACCCCTGACTAATGCACCTAACACTATGGGACAATTTAGAATGGCCAATTCACCGGACCTGCACATCTTTGGATTGTGGGAGGAAACTGGAGCACCCGGAGGAAACCCACACAAACACGGGGAGAATGTGCAAACTCCACACAGACAGTCACCCAAGGCAGGAATCGAACTCGGGTCCCTGGCGCTGTGAGGCAGCAGTGCTAACCACTGAGCCATCATCCCACCCATGATGTTAGACTTCAATGTGTTGTTTTACAAATCTTCCATAATTTTTTCCTGTTACAAATGAGGAAGATTGACACTAAAGTATTCCACTGTTGTGGTTCTGTTCGCCGAGCTAGGAATTTCTGGTGCAGATGTTTCGTCCCCTGTCTAGGTGACATCCTCAGCGCTTGGGAGCCTCCTGTGAAGCGGTTCTGTGATGTTACCCCCAGCATTTATAGTGGTTTGTATCTGCCGCTTCCGGTTGTCAGTTCCAGCTGTCCGCTGCAGTGGTCGGTATATTGGGTTGAATCAGTGGATGAATGCCATACCTCTAGGAATTCCCTGGCTGTTCTCTGTTTGGCTTGTCCTATAATAGTAGTGTTGTCCCAGTCGAACACATGTTGCTTGTCATCTGAGTGTGTGGCTACTAAGGATAGCTGGTCATGTCGTTTCGTGGCTAGTTGGTGTTCATGGATGCGGATCATTAGCTGTCTTCCTGTTTGTCCTATGTAGTGTTTTGTGCAGTCCTTGCATGAGATTTTGTACACTACATTAGTTTTGCTCATGCTGGGTATCGGGTCCTTCGTCCTGGTGAGTTGTTGTCTGAGAGTGGCTGTTGGTTGGTGTGCTGTTATGAGTCCTAGTGGTCGCAGTAGTCTGGCTGTCAGTTCAGAAATGCTCTTGATGTATGGTAGTGTGGCTAGTCCTTTGGTGTGCGGCATGTCCTCGTTCTATTGTCTTTCTCTTAGGCATCTATTGATGAAATTGCAGGGGTATCCGTTTTTGGCGAATACATTGTATAGGTGTTTTTCTTCCTCTTTTTGCAGTCCTGGTGTACTGCAGTGTGTTGTGGCCCTTTTGAACAGTGTCTTGATGCAACTTCTTTTGTGTGTGTTGGGGTGGTTGCTTTCATAGTTCACGACTTGGTCTGTGTGTGTGGCTTTCCTGTATACCTTTTGGTGAATTCTCCGCTCGGTGTTCTCTGTACCATCACGTCTAGGAATGGGAGTTGGTTGTCCTTTTCTTCCCCTCTAGTGAATCGGATTCCTGTGAGTGTGGCGTTGATGATCTGGTGTGTGTTTTCTATTTCTGAGTTTTTAATGATTGCAAAGGTATCATCTACATATCTGACCCAGAGTTTGGGTTGAATTTGCGGTAAGACTGTTTGTACTAATCTTTGCATTACCGCTTCTGCTATGAGTCCAGAGATGGGTGAGCCCATGGGTGTGCCGTTGATTTGTTCATATATTTGGTTGTTGAATGTGAAGTGTGTTGTGAGGCACAGGTCCAGTAGTTTGAGTATGCCGTCTTTGTTGATAGGTTTAACGTCCTGTTGTCTGTTCTGTATGTCCAGCAGGTTGGCTATTGTTTCTCTGGCTAGGGTTTTGTTGGTAGAGGTGAACAGTGCCGTTACATCGAATGAGACCATAGTTTCTTCCTTGTCTATGTGTATATTTCTGATGATGTCCAAGAATTCCAGTGTTGACTGTATAGAGTGTCTGGATCCGCTGATCAGGTGTTTCAGTTTCTGTTGCAGTTCTTTAGCCAGTTTGTGTGATGGTGTCCCTGGTAGTGATACTATGGGTCTGAGTAGGATGTCTGGTTTGTGCACTTTAGGTAGTCCATAGAATCTGGGGGTGTTGTTGCTTTCAGGTTTCATTCTCTGTAGGTCAAACCTGGTTATCTGTCCGTTTTTTTGTAGGTTCCTCAGTGTGTTGTTTATCCTATTGGTGAGCTGTGGGGTGGGGTCAAACTCCCTCTTTTGGTAGGTGTTGGTATCTGCAAGTAGTTGTTGCGCTTTTGGATGTACTCTGCTTTGTCCAGGATGACCATCATTCTGCCTTTGTCTGCTGGTAGTATGATTATGTTCTTATCATTTCTTAGTGGTTTTTAGTGCTTCCCCCTCCTTGGTGTTGAGGTTATGTGTTTGTCTTTTCCTTGTTATCAGGGGTACGATACTTTGTCTCACTGTTTGTTGTGTCTCTTCTGTCAGTCCATTGTTCCTGAGTGTGCATTCTAGTGCTGCTAGGAAGTCTGCTGACTTGGCGTCCCTGTGGTTATAGTTGAGTCCCTTGGCCAGTATTGTTCTTCCCGTATCTGTGAGCTGTCTGTGGGAGAGGTTTCTAACCCAGGTGTGTGTTGTGGTGTCCTCTCTGTTGTGTGTTAGTTTGGCCATTTTTTCTTTTAGTGCTGTTTTTTTGCAGTGTGTGGTCCTGTTCTGTCCTATGGTGACGGCCTGTTCTATGGTCCGGGTCCATTCCTGATTGGTGGATTTTGAAATTAACGATTTTTGGCAAGCAATTTCTTGTCTGTATTTGTGAAGTCTGTTGTGAGCGTCTGTAATCATTACCTGGATCATCCTGAATCCATTCTGTCTGGCTGTGTCCCTGGCTTGTGGGTTGCTGACTGGTGGTCTGTATCTGACACATGGTGGAAGGATTCGATTCTTTCGGCATTCATGCTGGAACCGGAGTTGTTCGTATGTGGCGCTTAGGCGGTATTCCACTCATTTGTCTCAGGCAATAACTTAATGAATTGCAATTTTGGTGTTCTAAGAATCTAAATGAGCGTATTACAAGCAACACTAAGCCTGTTCACTGACACAGCAAGTTGTGTCTCAATTTATGAAAACAGTTTGGACTTTTCTGTCCACAGAACTCTGTATTGGCACTCCCAAGAATTAGCACTTTAAAAAGATGGTGTAGCCACAATGGGTTGAATTGCATCCTTCTGTATTGCTATCTTTATATAGAGTCATAGAGATGTATAGCACGGAAATAGATCCTTCGCTCCAACTCCATACCAACCAGATATTCTATATTAATCCAATCCCATTTGCCAGCCCTTTAAAGCCATCCAGATGGCTTTTAAATGTTGCAATTGTACCAGCCTCCACCACTTCCTCTGGCAGCTCATTCCATACACGTACCACCCTCTGCGTGAGAAAGTTGCCCCTTAGGTCCCTTTTAAATCTTTACCCTCTCACTTAAACCTATGCCCTCTAGTTTTGGAATCCCCAACCCAGGGAAATAAATCTTGGCCATTCACCTATCCATGCCCCTCATGATTTTATAAACCCCTCTAAGGTCACCAGTCAGCCTCCGACGCTACAGGGAAACATCCCCAGCCTATTCAGCCTCTCCCTATAGTTCAAACCCTCCAACCCTGGCAACATCCTTGAATGTGTCTGTGTACATCCATCAGAATATGAAGACATTAGATATGCTGAAGACTAAGTTCACAAAAATCATTCCAGGAATGAAGAATTTTGATTACATGGATAGAGTGGATAAGTGGCTTGAAGATTCTGAAGAGATTCAATGAAGATATTCAAAATACATGAACAGGCTAAAGAATAAAAACCTATTCCCATTGGTAGAATGGCAGAACCCCAAGAGCAGCCAGTTAAGATGATTGGCTAAAGAAGCAATGACATCATGAGGGACAATGTTTGTTCAGATCTAGGATGCATGGTCTAGGAGCAAGGTCAAGGCATATTCAATCATAGCTTTCAAAGACGTGTTATGAACTAGGCCAGACCACTCAAAACATTCTTGAGCAGGCAACCCAGACCATAACTTTGCAATTTGTTTTGGTAAGTGTACAGTGAGAATTACCCGGAGGAGGTTAGTGAGGTTGATTACTAGGTTTTAAAATAGACAGAAATTTATTCACTAAATTACGCAATGAAACACAAAGAACAGAATAAAGAACCCCTACAGAACTCAGTCTGTCCAAACTAGAATTAATTACACTGTTGTGAATGTGCACAACAGTCCCAATAAGCAACCCCCTCCCCCACCTTAAAAACCAGTATAAATGGAACAGATGCTTACAGGTTGAAGTTAGAAGGGCAGAAAGAGAGAGAGAGTTTGCACACAGCCCACTGTTGAACTCCCAACTAGTTCTGGACTGAACTGCTCAGCTAGAGAGCTGACCACTCCCCTTTCATTATACAGGTCACTTCTAAAACATGACCACTTTGGCCTAAACAAATGTGCCTTTTGATACCCTTTAACCTCTGTACCAAACCAGTCTAATCAGCACTGGGAGTGTTTTCGACCCCTCTGGAAAAAAAAACAAGGACATAGTATCCTTGAGAAAAGGAAAAGCGTTTAGAAAAAAGGACCCAGCTTTGTGACAGGAGAATTAGATACTTTATTGAAGAGAAGTGAAAATGGAGGATGAAGGGCAGAATTAGGAAAATGAGATTCGGTGATTTGCTCTTGCAGACAGTCTGCATAGGCACAATGTACTTGATGGTCTCCTTCTGTGCTGAATCAGTTTGTGATTCACTCCTCAACTAACTGTGAAGTTATATTGGAGAGAACTGGTGGTTAAATTGTCATACAGCAACAAGTGCATCATTGGTCCAGAGTTTGTGGGAAGGGCCAATCCAGTCAGATTGTATTTGTGGAAAAAGGCCTACGTAAGGGGGAGGCGATGGCCTAATAGTATTATCAGTGGATGGTTAATCCGGAGACCCGGGTAATGTTCTGGTGACTCGGGTTTGAATCCTGCCACAGCAAATGGTGCGATTTTAATTCAATCAATACCTGGATTTAAGAGTAATGTCCTCCAGGGAAGGAAACTGCCATCCTAACGGAGATAAGGAAAAACATCTTCAGCCAGAGAGTGATGATCCTATGGAGCCCATTGGCACAGAAGGCTGTGGAGGTCAGGTCATTGAGTACATTTAAGGCTGAGATAGATAGGTTCTTGGGATGTAGGAATCTGAAGTTATTATTTCAACATGTGTGCACATCAGCTAATCGGTTCCATAATGAGGAACTTTGTGATGATACAAAAATGCATTAAACATGGAAAATGTGTGCTGAGGTACCAACGGGACTCCTGTAGGCTGTGTACATGTTGGCAGAAAGCATGAGCCCAAATAATCCAAATGGAGTAAAGGAGCATATAAATCTAGAGATACAGGGGACGCAGCTCACAAAAAATATCAGCGCTGAAAAGTAAAGTTTCTCCAGCATTCTCTGTGTTCGTTTGAGATCTCTAGCAGCCGCAGCATTTTGTTTTTAATGAAACACTGGGCTTCACTTTTAGAAGAATAGAGAGTTGGAGAACAAAGCTAGTTTAAAAGGCATAGAAAACTGGTTGAACTCCAATTGGAGTGCCTCCAGATCGAGTCTTGATATTATCGATATGATGTAGAGGCACTGAGGAAGGCACGGGAAGGATGATAAGAAGCTAGATCTAACAGGAAAAAAAATGAATGGACTGGTAATCATTTCCCTCGAAAAGAGAAAGCTGAAATTTTAAATATAAAATATTCATCAACAAAACAAAGAAGGGATTCAGGAGAAACCTCTACACCCAGAGTGTTTAGAATGGGGGAACTCCATGTGGAGTTGCTAAATGAATAATGTGGATAAATCTCTGAGAGAGCTATAGCAGTACACAGCAGAGAGGGCTGTGCCGTTAGAACAATATTGTGAGGAATGGGAGGAGACTTATGTGGATCATCAATATTGATGGAGAAAGGTTGGGCTAACCAGTTCGCTTCTGTGGTGTACATTTCCTAGTAACTGGATAAAATCTAGTTGGACCTTATTTTGCACATTCTCTTCAGTTCTGGCTGTGACATCCAAAGAAAGATATATTGTTTGGGAAGGTGTAGCATATGCTTATGCAAAAACGATTGGCTTTTGTGATGCAGTAGTAATATTCTAGCATCAGGGCCAGACGATCCACACTCAAATCCCACCTTTTTGGTTGTGTATAATAACATGTCTGTACAGGTTGATTAAAAATCATTTTTACAAGAAAAGTATCCGTGTGGTACTCAATTCTGATTAACCAAAGAGTTAAATTATGTGGTGAAGTTGTTCAAATTAAGCTTGTATCACTTTAAATGTAAAAGATGAAGGGAAGGGCTGTTGCGGTGCAGTGGTAGTGTCCCCACCTCTGGGCCACAAGGCCCGGGCTTAAATCCTACCACCTCCACAGGTGTGTCTGAATATCTCTGAACAGATTAATTAAAATATAATTTCATTGTTATTTCTAAACATGATTATTCATTGTTATTTCTAAAGATGATTAGAGGATTTGATAGGGTTATGAGCTAAATAGTATTTTCTTTAGTGGGTGAATCCAGAGTAATGGAGAATAAAAATTAGAACGAAGGGATAATGTCAGATTGCATTTCTTCACAAAACGAGTATTGACAATCTGGAACTCTGTCTCTTAAGATATTGTTAAGATCCGATGAATTAAAAATGCAAATACTGAGAGAGGTAGATTTTTATTCAGCAAATGTTTTGAGTATAGTGGAATCAAGATGACTGAATTAGGTACAGATCAGTCATCATCTCACTGAATGATAAATCTGGTTAAAGGGACAGAATGGCCAATTCCTGTTCTTAGGTTCCTAGAAAGAGATATGTTGAAAAATTGCAAAGAAGCGTTGATCTTTTTTTTTTCAGTTCAGTTTGCTTCTTAAGGTAGTTGTTGTTGGCTTAAATATTCACAAAATGAATTTTGCATTCTATCTTTTTCAGGCATTGTGGGTACAGCAAGGCCAGTCAAGATGGAGATGAGGAGCTTTATTTTCACTGTAAGTACTGTCCACAGATTAACGGCGATGTACAGGTTACATTTCACAATGCTGTGCTCCAATAATATTGTTTTAATAATGCACTTTCCGGAGTGGAATTGTTGGTGTGGCTGTGAATCCAATTGCTCCTTCTGAAGCATATTACCTTGGTGAGTTTGTAATAAAGCTCTCCAGAGATGGTAGAATTGACAACTTCATATTCCCATTAACAATGCTTCCTGCACACACAACACACACAGCAATCATACAGCTACTAGAGCTGGATGCCATCGGCAAGCAAAGTCATGAATTATTCTGCTGCGTCTTCTACACTCAATCACTGCAGTCTTTAGATGTTTTGATGCTGTGTTTGCTACAACTGAAAGATTTTTTTGTTCTTCTATCAAATTAATTTGTAGCTGTAAATCTCTGATGAACTTTTCTTTTATCTTTGTGTAGCGATGGATATTTGACAGCTTTTAATAATAAGGAATGGATGTTAACATGCTAAAAGTTGCTAACAACAACCTGAATTAGTATTTCTTCCCCAATGTCTTTTCTCTTGCTTGAAGATGTACATCTTGATAAGACTGCAGAATTTGTGCAGCGCCACGTATCAAACATTTTATGTAGGATTGTACAAGGGAATTACAGCCTTGAAACTGGTCATTTCCCAACCCTGTCCCCACCCACTGTTCAGGCCAGTGTTCTAGCTTCCATTCCAACAGCTCAGCCTATCCCAATTTCTACTCTTCACCCAAACTAAATTATTGCGCTTGGACATGAGTTACACCTCTAGCCATTCTCTAGATAAAGATCTTTCTCCTGAATTCCATCTTGACTGTGTTGGTGATTATCTTTCTTTTGGTTTGTTCACAGACAAAAACATTTCTCTCCTTTTACCTTACCAAATGCTTCAATCATATTCAAGGCATCTATAGGTCACTCCCCCATCCTTCACTTGTAGGAAAGTCACCAAACTCTATCATCTTTCTGAAATGGTATAAATGGTAAATTTTGAGTTCTTTTTTTATACCTATCCCAGTGCATTTGTCTATCTCTGTACAATATGGGGACCAGAATTGGATGCCATAGAATAATAGATTCCTGATTCTCATTGATTTCAATTTTGCTGGAACTGTTTGATGTGAAATTTGGTCCTTGGTATGAGGAGAGCAGTCAGTCTCATCCTACCACTGAGGTTCAGCTCTTTGGCAGACTATTGAGGTAGTAATTGACTGGATTTAGTTGGTGCTGTCTCTAGAGAAGGGAAATTCTCCACACGGTTTTGGGTGGATGGCATTTTGTAATTGTGCTGGATAGCTTGGCTGGTCCAGGAGTGCACATCTTCAACATTGCTGTCTGGGTGTTACCGGGACCCATAACCTTTGCTTTATTCAGAGGGCCCATCCATTTTTCAATACCAGAGGGCCCGTACCAAATTGACTGAAGGTCAATTTGCGAATGGAAACCTCAGGACGAGCTTGTGATCAATCATCCAGGCAGCACTCTCAGCTGCAGTTAGTTGCCAATGTGTCAGTCTTGAGGAACTGTGGCACAGGAGAATTAAGTCAAGAATTTGCTTTCTCAATTTCGTCCTGGGGCTATCATTTTACAATGAACTGAAAGGCAGCTGGGTCTTCCTTTCAAAATACAGATCAGGCCCTGGTGATGTTGTTGGGGCTTAACTCCAGTTTAAACAGAACTGAGTGGGGAAGCCATGTGGATTCTCTACAAGGTTAATCTAGCCATGCGTACATTGGGGTCGAAAGAGTTCCAGGAAAGCTAAGTTATTTAAATGTTTGTTTCAGGGGATGGAAGTCCGGCAATTAATGTTTGGGGATCCCCTGTTTCAGCTATGCCTTCCGTAAGTCTATCCCCAATAACTCCACGGTCACACTCCTGCCCAGCCCAAAGCACCAGTGCTCTGCCAACCTTTCCATCTGACATGCCCGTCCACCCATAGACTCTGGCCATCGGAAACAAGACTGCAAAGTGCACAATGTGGACAGTTCGGGGCATAGTTACTGTATTCAGTTCTCCTTTTGTAATGCGGCATCTCCCCATTATTTTGCCATCGGTTTAGACTCCATCATATCACCCACGCTGACATAAAAAAATGATTGAGCAACTGTGTGCCAGAAATCGTGTTGTCCATTACCCAGTCTCGCCTTGAAATGCAGAGAGCTTGCTAATGTTTCAGCAAGTGTGCTAGCATCAGCACTTGTTTGTTTTAATAAGAGTAATTCCACTGGGGATTTTAGCTGGCAGGTTAATCTCTCCAATTTTTAAGTGCTATCTCATACTCTGAACGCTTCCCAGTATTGTGTGTCACAAAGATAAGGAAGAATAATGAAGGAGAAGCAGCTTTAGAAGTCACTCAAAGTAAAGAAAGCTTTTGAAAGAGCCTCTGTTTAGGGATCAGAAACTACACAGTTGATATTTCAGGGAAAGCACCCCACTATCACAACAACAACTTACTTTCACATCACACCGTTAAAGTACAAAAGTACACAAATGTAAGAAAAGGTTTATTCCAAGTCAAAGAAGGGTATATTAGCTGCAGCTACGGCAAGACATGGGAAAGTGGGCAGGTATTATACAGCATCTTAAATGGAGCATAGGGAAATGAAGGGATTTAGGGAGTTATTTCCAGCCCGGGTAAGTCAATGGTTAGAATGTACTGCAGCTCCCTTGTGCTCTCTATTCAAGTGCAGATGGTTTGATTCCATTTCCCTTAAGGAAAGGAACTCTGTATAAAGTGCACGTGCAGCATCGCAGAGCAGAAACGGGGCTGTGATGGTGCAGCATGTTAGTGAATGCACCCACTGCTTTATAAAGGAAGGGACAATGGGATTCACTCCCTGATTTCCCTCTTAAGTCCCAACCATCTCATTCCAGTTCTGCCCAGCAGGGACCAGGGACGTCGTGCATCACTTGTGGCTGTTCTTG
This sequence comes from Chiloscyllium plagiosum, assembly GCF_037043375.1. Lineage (NCBI taxonomy): Eukaryota > Metazoa > Chordata > Chondrichthyes > Orectolobiformes > Hemiscylliidae > Chiloscyllium > Chiloscyllium plagiosum. The sequence goes on along the minus strand of NW_028270168.1, from coordinate 44,405,316 downwards.
GACTGGATTTGGCTCACTATTTCTGAGACTGATAATGCCAATCCCAGCTATGATGGCACTTCCATTTCTCTGACACCCTGTGAAGATGTCCCAATCCTGTCCTGTAAATAGTCTCACAGAGCTATATAACTGGGGGGGTGAGATGCTTTACTATCAGTACCAATTTTGTCCTTACGTTATACCTGCACAAAATCTGTTCAACAGAGTTCAATGCAGAGAGCAATGGAACGATCCCTGTCTGATTTCCATGATGCATGAAGCCAGCTAACTTGACACACCATCAGGTCAGTCCTACTTGGAAGGATATTCTCCAAGAGAGACCTGGGTTTCATTATTATTGTAATTCTCACCATTGCCGAACAGGAATGAGTAGAGACCAATGGCATAGAGGTTTTCTTTATTAATTCCCCCATGTGATGTGGGCAAGGCCAGTAATTGTTACCCATTTGCAAATCTCTTTCTGAAGGTGTCAGCTCAGGGAAAGGCGGTGATCTAAGAGAATGCTGGGCTTGGCTTTCCACTGACAGACCCCTGGGTGAAATTAGCAGTGGATGCTCACTGGTTTATTGTCAAGGTGCTCTTGTTCTAAGAAGCTGTCAAGAAAGGATTTGAGCCGCTTGGGACCCCCATGATCCGACATGTCGAAAGCAATGATACTATGGGTGTAGACCCTCCGTTAGGGGAGATCCCATTCCATTCATCTGGAACTTTACATTGCCTCCCCTTTGCCTTGTAGTAGGACATGAGACTGAAGAAAAAGCAGTACCTGCTGTTTCTTGTGCTGCTACTGTTGGAACAGGTGGCCATGGTGTAGATTGTGCTCTTGATCTTCAACAAGAGCTCACAGTGGAGTGGCATAAGGTGTGGTGAGAGCAAGCTATTTTCACTGCAGGCTACTGGAATGCCAGACAGGTGAAAAGCCTTCCCGGAAGTTGGAAATCTCCTGTCAAAGCAGCGAAAGAATTCCCCAAGTGAAAAGATACTTGCAATAGCCGTCTGACAATGGTAATAGCTGGAGCTCCTCAGTGTCATTGAATAATGCATTGATAATGTAATGTGAACTTTGAACCCACAGTATCCCAAACATCATGAAGCAGAGATTGTCTGCCGCTGTCATCAGATCATTACAAACAGGAAAGGAATTTAAGGGCTACCAGAGACATGGAATGATTGCATGAGTTACATTACCTGAGGAATTCCTTTGGCTGTCTCGTCCCTATACCATCAGCCCACTCTGCACCAAAAACATCTTCTATTTCCCTGACAATCGTCCATGCAACTATCCCACCCCACCATCGCCACCTGCTGGTGGAATGAAGTGTTCTGCTGCTTCATTCCATGCCCTCTGCTGCAGGTCCTGTGACAGCAGCGTTGTTAGTTTCACCGAAACGAATCTTCTGACTGTGCGTTCACTTTGGTGACCCAGTTGCTAACAGTTTGGAAACCAGATTCAGTGGCTGGGAAATCCAGGACTCAGGATGAAAGCACCTCACAATTGGCTCCTTTCGAAGCTCAGCCTCCAAATATTTACTGGCTCGATAGAAGCAAGATTCTTCCCTTTCATTGCCGCCCAGAGGAATGAAGGAGGAGGACTGGATCATTTTGGAAACCAACCTAATATCAGTTCCTTGGCTTTTGCCACACTCTTTACCCTTAAATTTGCCTCCAAAGGGCTGGAAAAATTCTACCCCTTTGTTGGTGCTTGATTGTATTCCACCTTTTGCACTGACAAAGCAATCCAATGACTAATTAACATGATGATAAATAGCTCGGCATCTGCATCATTAATGAAGCAGCTCCAAATTTATTCACTTTCTCAAACTAGAATGATGTTTAATGCAGACGATTATTCATCCTGCTCAACTGAATTAGTATTTTTCTTCAGTAATTGGTGTTATCTGTGTTATTGCTGCTGTTGTGAGTAAGAGATTGCTTTTTTCCAACATCAGATTGCTTTTCAGACTGTGTTCATGCAACAAGCAAATCCGATTGAGTAATAAGTAATGAGCCAGACTCAGTGGATAATCTGATAATAAGGGAGCATTTTTCTGTATGTAATGTGATCATAATCTGATCGAATTCAATGTTAGGTTTGAAAAGACACAGTTACTAGGTATCAGATTGTTGTATTTTTAATGGTATGAGACAGGTGCCATGCATGCTGTTTGTTACCTCTGTCACTCCCTATTCCAGTGTCCGTTTGCCCTGGTTTCCATCCTGCACAAACATGACCTCTAGACTCCATGTCCTAACAGTGTCAAGTCTTGTTTACCTATCTATCCAGTACTGCTTGTTCTATACTGGCACTTGGTCTGGCAATACCTCAATACTCACATTCTTATTTGTGTTTTCAAATCCCTCATGGCCTTACTACTCCCTACGTCCCCCAACTCTACAACCCTCCTTAATATCACGAGGGCAACTCCAATGCTGGTTTCTTCACTGTGCCCACAAGTGGTAGCCATGGCAACACCCCTGCATTCTGGAATTCACTCCCTAAACCCCTCTGCAGTTTCATGAGAATACATATTAATCAAATTGTGGTGTACGTCATGACCTAACAAGGATATCATCAGCCATGTTTTAATTCATTTTCGAGGGATGTGGGCATCGCCAGCTAGGCCAGCATTTATTGCCCGTCCCTAGTTGCCCTTGAGAAGGCAATAGTAAGCTGTGTTCTTGACCCACAATGCCATTAGGGAGGGAATTCCAAGATTTTGACCCAGTGACAGTGAAGGAACAGCGATATATTTCCAAGTCAGGGTGGAGAGTGGCTTGGAGGGGAACCTGAAGCTGGCTGTGTTCCCTTGTATCTGCTGCTCTTGTCCTTCTAGATGAGTAAGGGGCAAGACCTACGCAGACCAAATAAAACAGACTGTTTAGACAAGAGAGGTAGCGTAAACTTACAGAAAATAACAAACAAAGTGTAAAGAAATAAATCAATTTTTGGGAGATATAAGGAACAGCAATGGAGGACAAGAAATACAGTGGAACCATTTGAATTAATCTGAGAGCACCGATATGGTTTTGTAAAGGCTAGGTTATGCCTCTGTGATGTAATTGAATATTTTGTTAAATTAATAAAGTGAGTAGGGAAATGTGTACAGATTTAGTTTGTATGGGCCTCCAGAAATGCTTTCAATATGGTTTCACATGAGAAACTATTAATTGTAATTAGGGTTCACAGAATTGATATAAAATGTTTGAGTCACGGTGAGGAGATAAAAAGTAGGAATAATAGATCTGTTCTCAATTGATGTGAAGTAATTAGTTCTCTCCCAAAAGGAGCTGTGTTGAGGTCACAGTTATTCATTGCATTTATTAAAGGCATTGTTAATTCAATCAAGAACCATTGTAGGTAAATGTGAAAATAAAAATAAAAAGGGACGTTGATAGCTGAAGTGATTGGACAAAATTGTGGTATTGGAATTTTTTTCACAGCAAACATGCAGTTTGTTTTGAATTTGAACAAAGAAGGATAGATGTCAGTATTTTTATGTATTTCAGTGTCACAGATTCATCGAGGCATACAGCACAGTAACAGACCCTGTGACCCAACTCATCCATGCCAACCAGGTTTCCTAAGTTGAACTAGTCCCATTTGGTGCATATTCCTCTAAACGTTTCCTGTTCATATACCTGTCCAAATATCTGCCTCCACCACTTCCTCTGGCAACTCGTTGTGTAAAAGCTTCACTCAGTGTGAAAAAGTTGTCCCTCAGGTTCCATGTAAAACTTGCCCCTCCTACCTTAAACTTATGCCCTATCCGAGGGAAAAGATTTGGCTATTCAATTTATCAATGCCCCTCACAATTTTATAAACCTCTATATGGTCACCCTCAGCCTCCAACGCATAGGTGAAAAAAGTCCCAGGTTATCCAGCCCCTCCTTATACCTCAACCCTTTCGTTCTCGGTAACATGCTGGTGAAACTTGTAAATACTTCTTGGATATCGACAGTTTCTGCCAACTGTCCAGCCCCAACTGCTGCAGTAGCAGTGCCCTGACTGTCCTCACCACCAGGTCACAAATCTCTCTTTTTCTC